>NC_091283.1:583214822-583898413 GCF_032444005.1 Ranitomeya imitator
GTGTATAATAAGGAGTATTCTGTACTGCAGAGGAACACTAATAAACATGTGCCACTTTTTTTTTAGAATTGAAGCATATGGAGGATATAACCTATTGCATGTCTATACTGTGCACAATGTCACAGCCTTCTGTCAAAGATATGTCAGGAGTCTTCCCAATGTACACCTCCAGAATATACTTTAAGGGAAGAGTCAGATGGCCTTATAACTTGGACTGTGATCCAACTCAATGCTCGGACTGGCAATCGGCTCTCCTGACCCGAGCATGACAGCATGTATTTCTATACAGTTGTTGCGCTCAGGTTGGGAGAGCCGACAGCCAGTCAGAGCATTGAGTTGGATCATAGTCCGAGTTAAAAGGTCATCTGAATCTTCCCTAAATCTGATGAGAACCGGGTCTTAGATTATGTAATACATGTTGAATAGAAAGGGGGGACCAGGCAGGACCTGTAGTACTGTGAGGCAGAAAATAATGAAATTGTCATCTAAATGCTGTTATTCACCACAATTGTTTAAAAAAACTGATACTAGGGTCAAAATTATATTGTTGGCAGATCACACTGGTCTACAAAAAAAAAAATTCTGGCATGGACATTAAGAACAGTTTTAGACTAATTTGAGGGTGCTGAATTCAAATCTGATCTTATAATTTCTCTATCACATCACGTTTTTGCACTATAGGTATATAGCCCATTTTCATGAATTCCACGATAAATATAAGTAGTGTTTATACGGTTCACTAAGGTAAATTTAGTTTTCATTTAGTCTCCCAATAAATGTGAGCATATCTTTGTTTTCTTTGAACATGCATAATTCCCATTTGTTATGATAACACCCTTGTTTTCTGTGCTACTGGGACAGTAGAGATACAGCAGAGCATTGGGTGAAAACTGAATGGCCTCAGCGACAGAGTTTGGCATTTGGCGATAAAAATGTCAACCATGATCCTCTAGTGGATAGGAAGGACATTGTCTTTCCTCCCTTACACATAAGACTTGGATTGATGAAGCAGTTCATCAAAGCTCTCAATCACAGTGGAGAATGCATTAACTATATATGATCAACTTTTCCTGGTCTTAGTGAAGAGAGAAAAAGGCAGGAATATTTGATGGACCTCAAAAAAGAACACTTATGAGAGACCCAAATTTAATCACATCAATGAATGAGACAGAAGAAAGAGCTTGGAATGCATTTTGTAATGTGGTGCAGAATTTTCTAGGGAATAAGAAAGCAGACAACTATGAAGAGATTGTGGAAGAGCTGCTGAGTCTACGAAATCTTGGATGTAGAATGAGTATCAAGATTCACTATTTACACAGCCATTTGGACTTTTTTCCAGAGAACCTTGGGAATGTGAGCGAGAAACAAGGGGAGCATTTTCATCAGGACATTAAAACAATGGAAGAACGGTATCAAGTCCAGTGGGACTCACATATGATGGCTGACTATTGCTGGAGCTTGAGAGAGACAACCCAGAAGCTGTACATCACAGATCAGCCAAGAAAAGAAAGTTCAAATAACTGTCATTTGTCATTCATCTGTGTGCCATATATATGTGTTGTTATATTTTGTAGTTTAATTCTGTAAGTATATTTGATTTGCTGTACATAGACTTTGTAATCTTTGTTATTCCTTGATTAAAAATATACAAAATGTAGTACCGAAAATCATGTGTTTTTATCATAAAACATTAGGAGTAATTTTAATCAAAAATTGAAAATATCTCGAAATCCTGATGTGATAGCCAAAAACGGATTTCATATTCGTAATCAGCAGCCAAAATTGACTTAAAATATGTTTTAAAACCTTTTGCCAGAAAAATTGCGTTGACCAGTGTAATATAAAGATAAGAATCAAATTACTAGGTTGAGACTTTAGTGGGTTTTTCCTTTAAAATCAATGTGGTTCAATTAGGAGTGGACACTGTGGAGGACCCCTGTGCGTGAAATATGTATGGGCCCCCCTCCATACCACAATGATGTTAACAAAACATATACAAGGACAAATTTACAGTAGTAATTTACTGAAGTTCCATATTTGACAGAATATAACAAACATCACCCATATAACCAGGATATATTATGTGCATGCATTTATCAGTACTCATGGTCAATTACGTAGTGGGTCCAAGAGACAAAGCACAAATAATGTTTTATCTGGGAAAAGCATGATTCGAAACAGAAGATTCAGTGGCCTTTGACGCTGTCATTTGCAGAATGAAGCAGAGAGGGCCCCTCTGTCTGCAAATGACAGCAGAATGGGCCCCTGCCTCTCCTCATAGTGTTGCGGCTGTCTCTATGATGGACCAAGCATCATCGGTAGTTGGAGTCGGAAGTGCAGTACCCTGCAACAGCCACTAACAGAGGACAGCCAGCTCCTCAACTGAATACTTCTGGCCAATGGCCGCTGCACTGACACTGATGGCGACGGATCGGCGGGGGTTTCTGGTGTTGGACCCCCATTGATCAAACACTGATGACCAGTCCTAAGGATAGGTCATCAATGGAAAAGTAGTGGACAACCTCTTTAATGCCAGTTTCATACAGTATGTATTAAACTCATAGTGTATCATATGTATGGTATTTCACATGCAAACCATTGATCAAAATTCATCCCATAATATGGTATTGAACTTAGCTCCTCGTCTAGAGTTTGCATGCCTCTACTATATGTTTCCCACGTTCATTGGGCTTCTAATGCATTTATTTAATAAAACAGGGTTTAAAAACCCTATATTATTAGTATCACTTAAAGCAAATCAAAGGGGTTAAATATTAAATTATACTTTTAATGTTTAAAATTACATAAGAGAAACATAGTTATTATTCTCCAAGACAGTATGGGGTCGTTCCTAGCACTGTGAATGAATAAATCAAAATACATTATCCACTGGCAGATATACTAGGGTGGTATACATACGGTATTCATCTGAAGGCATGTTGGAGCACTTTACTCTTCTACCTGGCTATTCCTTTTATGCTGCTATCTAAAACATTTTTTCTCTCTATACCACTTACTTGCACATGGTTCTCTATTGCAAATTTAAACATTGAAAGTTAATATTTGACCTCTTTGATTTGCTTTACATAATGTTTTTATCTATTTATCAGTGACAAAGTTCCAAAAGGAGAAAAAACATGGCGCTATCTAAGCATAGTAAGATTTACTCAATTTAGAAGGTGAATATCTAAAGGAAATTGCTCACCTGATGTGATTGTGTAAACAGGCACAACTCCCGCTTGAAATATGAATGTATTTGCAAAAGGCTGACTCTGACTTGGTGAGGAGGGATTGGACCCTGACGCAGGAGGAGTATTCTGCAACGTGGATGCCGGAAGGAGGACCAGGGAATGGCACTGTCTTTGCCACCGAGTAAAATCAAGGTGCAGGAACTTCCGGTTGCTTGTAGGTCAAATTTTATTCAAATTGATATGAAACAAATAAAGACTATATACACAACACATTTCAGCTGTTTGAAGCCTTCTTCAGGTGTATTGAGAAAATAATTTTGACTCTTCTCAAATAGCCCTTTCCCCTCCCTCTCTCAGACCCTCTCTCACACTGGGAAAGGGCTATACAAGAAGGGTCAAATTAACACACATTGTGTGTATAATTTTTACTTGTTTTATATCAGTTTGAATAAAATATCACTTGCAAACAAATTTTGCCTACACAACCTGAACTTCCTGCACCTTGATTTCTCTTTGTGACAAAGACAGTGCCAATCCCTGGTCGACCTTTCTGGCATATTTGCTAGCAATGCGTTTCCTCTGTAGAGCTGAATCTTTCATAGGATCTTCTCACCCAGGAGCAAAAATTTTGAAACCAAACAAGGCCTGGGTCATCCCTCTCTTAGGCTTCCTTTACACTTACTGTGTTTTTTGCGGCCGTATTGCTGCAATTATCATGGTCTGCCGCAATAACTGGCCACAAAAAACTTGCGGACGAATGTTCTTTGGGTTTCCAATACTATGGCAAAAGTATTGGGAAAAAAATGGCAGTCCGCAAAACCAGAGGTCACGGTGCACCACAAAACCAACCTTCCATAGTTTTTGCGGCCCCATTGATTTACAATTGGGGCCATGGAAAAGATCGAGCAGGATCAATATTTTTTCATGGCTGTAAATACAGCCCTCATGGCCAAATGGCGTACGGCGCTCCATTGAATTATTGCGGCCCGTTTTTGCGGCCCCATAGAAATCTATTGGGGATGCAAAAATGGGACGCAAAACCACGGTAAGTGTAAAAAAAAACCTAAGGGGATGTATGTATTTGTCTACAAAGTATGAATTTCAAAAAAATATTTTAGATCTCCTTGAAATCAAAGATTTATGAGATATCCGATCATTACATTTTTAATGATCAGTTCAATTTTGTATTCAATTTGGCTCCATTTACTGGTCCAGTGATATAATTTGAAGTTTTCGATCGCAATGCAAAATCAGTAACAGGACCTCCCTTGACCATTATTTGCTCCTTATTCTAATTTTTTGGGTGCTGCCTTATACTCCAGGACCTTTGTGCTATGGATGCCTTTAAATAGCTATAGCTATGTCCATGTGAATGCCATTGGTGAAGATCACCATCTGTATTATGTTTTCTAGCTTGTGATTGTCAATTTTGCTCACACATTTAGTCAGTCATACTGATACGGTACGTAGCCAGTCACTTGATAATTGATGTGACTTGCATAGGAATTCACTGGAAAGCTGCTCTAATCCAGTCTCTAATGAAATGTTACCATGTGATGTTGGATGATGAGAGTATTGCAAAATAAAAACTAATAAAAATCTACAGGTGGGGCTGCTCCACCTCTCTTGTTTCTGATGTATTCTCATTTTGAACCTAATCTGTACACATTTAACTATGATGTAATGTACGAAATTCATTTTTATAGCCACTCCTGGTTGCCCAATCTTTCCACTTCTTAAGCAATTGAACCCTCTAACACTGCAGAAATTTGAAAACAATGTATGATATGATGTTCGTCCTTCATTTTCGAAGATGACCATTACTTCAGGGTTAGAAGAGAATTAATAGTTATAGGTCCGGAGGTGGCTGATGAGTCCAATCCAGGCCCTGAAGGTTCGCCCACATACTTGACATAAGAAAGCAGATGTGGTCAGTACACCAGATTCTACTTGTACCTTGCGTACAGCATGCTTTCTTTTTGCATCACAGATTTTCCTATCTTCAGCTGCACGTGCTCCTGAGGTGATCCTGCCCCGCCAACCTGGACGATCCAGGGAAAGCTCTTCCCATTCATTCATGTTGACTTCTGTTGTGAATTCCGCTCTTGGGCTCCCTCCGGTGGTTGTAAGTGGCACTTTTGTGAGTTCTGCTCTTGGGCTCCCTCCGGTGGTTTTAAGTGGAATGGCTGCTCCTTGGATTTAGCAGTCTGCAGCTGCTTCCACTGATTGTCTTTCTGCTCGGCTATTTATGCCTGGCTCTTCCTTCAGCCAGTGCCACTTGGCAATGGTTCCTGGTTGGATTCACATCTCTCTTGGATTTCCCTGATATCCTGACCAGTTCTGCAAAGATAAGTCCTTGCTTTGCTCTTTTCTGTCCACATGTTGTGGACTTATTCGTTCTGTGCATTCTATGTTTTGTCCAGCTTGTCAGTATGGATTTTTTCAGTTAAGCTGGAAGCTCTGGGAAGCAGATTTACCCTCCACACCTTTAGTCAGGTGTGGAGACTTTTGTAAACTCTGTGTGGATTTTTGTAGTTTTTTAATACTGACCGCACAGTATTCTATCCTGTCCTATCTATTTAGCTAGACTGGCCTCCTGTGCTACATCCTGGTTTCATTCTGTGTATGTCTTTTCCCTCTCCACTCACAGTCATTACTTGTGGGGGGCTATCTATCCTTTGGGGATTTTCTCTGAGGCAAGATAGTTTTCCTGTTTCTATCTTTAGGGGTAGTTAGTTCTCAGGCTGTGACGAGGTGCCTAGGGAGTGACAGGAGCATCCCACGGCTACTTCTAGTGTGGTGTTGAGCTTAGGGATTGCGGTCAGTACAGGTACCACCTCCTTCAGAGCTCGTCTCATGTTGCTTACAAAAGTCTCCACACCTGACTAAAGGTGTGGAGGGTAAATCTGCTTCCCAGAGCTTCCAGCTTAACTGAAAAAATCCATACTGACAAGCTGGACAAAACATAGAATGTACAGAACGAATAAGTCCACAACATGTGGACAGAAAAGAGCAAAGCAAGGACTTATCTTTGCAGAACTGGTCAGGATATCAGGGAAATCCAAGAGAGATGTGAATCCAACCAGGAACCATTGCCAAGTGGCACTGGCTGAAAGAAGAGCCAGGCATAAATAGCCAAGCAGAAAGACAATCAGTGGAAGCAGCTGCAGACTGCTAAATCCAAGGAGCAGCCATTTCACTTAAAACCACCGGAGGGAGCCCAAGAGCAGAACTCACAAAAGTGCCACTTACAACCACCGGAGGGAGCCCAAGAGCGGAATTCACAACAGACTTCCAGGTTTTTGAGAGACACCTTAAGGCAGTCTTTATAGTGCTTCTTCTGCCCCCCAACTGCTCGCTTTTCTTGGCACAGTTCTCCGTACAGCAGTAGCGTCGGTAGTCGGCTGTCAGGCATTCTGACGACATGTCCAGCCCACCTGGCTTAGACTTTCAGCAGGAGAGTGTAAACACTGCAGAGCCCGGTTTGTTCCAGAATTGCCATGTCCAGGACATTGTCTTGCCACCTGATGTGGAGGAGTCTGCGGAGGCAACTTATGTGGAAATGATTAAGCTGTTTAGCATGCCGCGTCCGACTGTACACTGCCCAGGTCTCGCTAGCATAGAGAAGTGTGGTGAGGACCACCGCACAGTAGACCTTCAGCTTGGTGGTAAGGCTGAGTCCCCTTCGTTCCCAGACGTTCTTACGCAGTCTCCCGAAGGTGGCACTGGCTTTGGCAATTCTGTTATTAACCTCAACGTCTATGGTTACTTCACGGGAAAGTGTGCTGCTTAAGTAAGTGAAGTTATCGACTGCTTTGAGGTTTTGCTCCTTGTACAGTTTTCCTGGAACCGATTGATACATGACTTCGGTTTTTCTAATGTTGATCTCGAGACCAAAATTGTCGCAGGCTTGCGAAAAACAGTCCATTTCATGCTGCATCTGCTGTTCCGTGCTGGCGTTAAGTGCACAGTCATCAGCAAATAGTAATTCACGGATAACAGTCTCATGCACTTTCGTAACCGCCTTCAGGCATTTTGGGTTGAATAGCTTGCCATCAGTCTTGTACCTAACCTGGATTCCATCTTCACAGTTGATAAAGGCATCACTTAACATTGCAGAGAACAGCATACTGAACAGGGTTGGAGCAAGCACACAGCCTTGTTTTACGCCGTTTGTTACTGGGAAAGCCTCAGATACGTCGCCATTGTTCAGAACCTACACCATCATGCCATCATGGAACTGCCGGATGACTGAGATGAACTTGCTCGGGCAGCCAAATTTTGCCATGATCTTCCACAGGCAGTCTCTACTGACTATGTCAAAAGCCTTGGTCAAATCAACAAAAGTTACATAAATGTCACGGTGTTGCTCCTGGCACTTTTCCTGAAGTTGACGTGCTGAAAAGACCATATCTACTGTTCCACATTTAGCACGGAAACCACACTGGCTTTCGGGTAATAGTCCTTGCTAGGGTTGAGCGACTTTTCTTTTCATAGGATCGGGTCGAGTTTCACGAAACCCGACTTTTTCAAAAGTCAGGTCGAGTGAAATCGGCCGATCCTATAGAAAAGTCGGGGTCGGCCGAAACACGAAACCCAATGCAGTGCATTGGGTTTCTAATGGTTCCGAGGGTCTGAAGGAGAGGAAACTCTCCTTCAGGCCCTGGGATCCATATTTAAGTGTAAAATAAAGAATCAAAATAAAAAATATTGATATACTTACCCTCGGACGCGCCCTGGTTCTCACCGGCAGACTTCCTTCCTAAGAATGAGCACCTGAAGGACCTACGATGACGTCGCGGCTTGTGATTGGTCGCATGAGCGGTCACATGGGCGTCACGTGACCAATCACAAGCCGCGACGTCATCTAAGGTCCTTCAGGCGCTGATTCTTAGGAAGGAAGGCTGCGGGTTAGAACCAGGGCGCGTCCGAGGGTGAGTATATACCTATTAGGAATATACTCACCCTCGGACGCGCCCTCGGACGCCTCTTCCTAAGAATTAGCGCCTGAAGGACCTTAGATGACGTTGCGGCTTGTGATTGGTCGCGTGACGCCCATGTGACCGCTCACGCGACCAATCACAAGCCGCTACGTCATCGAAGGCCCTTCAGGCGCTCATTCTTAGGAAGGAAGGCTGCCGGTGAGAACCAGGGCGCGTCCGAGGGTGAGTATTGTTAGGGCTAGCAGAACGCACCAAATAATAAGACAGATAGAGTATGGTGCGTTCGCAGCCCGGGGTCCACCGTGCAGAGATGGAACCTGCTGCCAAGTAATGACGGACTATATGGCGGTACTCATAAGTATACATACGTGGGTTAAACTTCACCCAGCGTGAAGGAAGCGATCCTGTTGCATCACAGGACCGCGGTACCGCACATAGAGCGCGAGCAAGTAGTCAGCGAACTCAACCCCAACTAGGATTGAAGTCCGATTAGACCCTTGCTGGCACAACACCGCAACTGGGTGTGTAAGGAAACTCAATAACAATTTTAAGGCACAAGAGTGCATGCGGTGCCGCACTGACGAACGCCACTAACCACCCAGGCTTGGGTAAGGAAAGCACAGAGGAAGTGCACGGCGCCGTACTGGCGGTCACAGCAACTGGACGCTGTAATGTGTGATTAGTGCTGTAGGATAAGTCGGGCGCTAGATAGCAACCATACACCTTCCACGAACAGACATTCAATAGGGTAGGGGTATCCAAGGACGACTTGCACTCACAACATACACACATTAACAATTGTACACTAGCGCATGGCCGTGCGGTCATGCGCAGTTTATATAGTTGCAGCACAGGAAGCGGCCACAGAAACTTTGCCCTTCCAAGACCTGCCAAGAGGACCAATGGAATGTGCTGCAGAGCCTGAGCACATGACCCTCGATCTCCAACGGGAGATCTTGCCCTGGGCATGCTGAGTGTGTGCAGACAAGGACTTAGTCCCAGAGAAGTCCGCTCGCTGCTGACCAGCACTGGCTTTAATGGCAGAAGCTGAAGAAGCAGCAGTAACTCTCTGTACAGAGTGAGAATGAGCAAGACGCTGGGACCGACGTCCTTGCTGTGCAGACTCCACTGCGGCTGGATGAGAATGGGAGACCACAGCGGAGATGGCTCGAGATTCCCCCTGTGCAGAAGCGGGAACTCGAGACCTAACATTACCCCCCTCCTAGGGTCCCCCCCCTCCTTGGGCCTCGCTACGCTCGAAGGCAGCAATAAGCTGTGGGGCCCGAATGTTTTCAACAGGCTCCCATGACCTGTCCTCCGGGCCATAACCCTTCCAATCCACCAGATAGAACTTTTTGCCGCGTACCACCTTGCACCCCAAAATAGTGTTCACCTCGTAATCGTCCGTAGACGAACCCGATGTCCCGGCAGATGACTCGGAAAACTGGGACATGTATACGGGTTTCAAGAGAGACACATGAAAGGTGTCGGTGATACCCAAGCGTGGAGGAAGAGCCAAACGGTAGACCACAGGATTAACCCGTTCGAGAACCTTGAAGGGACCCAAGTAGCGAGGAGCAAACTTAGTGGACTCAACTCGCAGCCTGATGTTACGGGCGGAGAGCCACACCAAGTCGCCAGGAGCAAAGGTCGGAGCGGGACGCCGATGAACATCAGCGGAGGACCTCATTCTCTCCTTGGAGGCCCGAATGGCATCCTGCGTGCGGTCCCAAATGTCCCGTGCCTCCACAGCCCAGTCTGCCACCCTGGAGTCAGCAGAAGACACAGACATGGGCACAGGAACACGCGGATGCTGGCCGTAATTTAGGAGGAATGGAGTCTGGCCGGTGGAGTCGGCTACGGCATTGTTAAGTGCAAACTCTGCCCACGGTAGCAAGGATGCCCAGTCATCCTGCCTGGCAGAAACAAAATGTCGTAAATATGTGACCAAGGTCTGGTTGGCCCTCTCTACCAACCCATTCGTCTCGGGATGATATGCCGAAGAGAGATTTAACTCAATACTGAGTAGGCGACAAAGCTCTCTCCAGAATCGAGACGCAAACTGGGGACCCCGGTCACTAACAATTTTGTCTGGCATACCGTGTAGGCGAAAGATATGCTTGACGAACAAGACAGCCAACGCCCGTGCAGAAGGTAGCCGTGGAAGAGGCACCAAGTGCACCATTTTGGAAAAATGGTCGGTGATCACCCAGATAATGGTGCAGTTACGAGACTTGGGTAAGCCCACCACAAAGTCCATCCCGACCATCTCCCAGGGCCTGTCCGCCACCGGCAGAGGATAAAGCAAACCAGCTGGCCGTTGCCGAGGAGTCTTGTTCTTGGCGCAAGAGACACACGCCCGAACATACTCTGCGACATCAAGAGCCATATGCGGCCACCAGTATGTCCTCGCCAGTAACTCAGATGTCCTTTTGGTACCAAAATGTCCACCCACCCTGGACGAGTGTGCCCAAGAGAGAACCTCCGGTCACAAACTGGATGGAACAAAAGTCTTGCCCGGGGGCACAGACTCTAGCGAAACCGGGGCCACAGTTCTCAAGCTCTCGGTGGGGACAATAAGCCGAGGCTCCTCCTCCTCCTCCGCAGATGACACAACGGAGCGAGAGAGAGCGTCGGCCCGAATGTTCTTCTCCCCAGAAAGAAAATAGAGGGTGAAATGAAACTGGGAGAAGAATAAGGACCATCTGGCCTGGCGAGAATTCAACCACTGGGCTGTCTGCAGGTACACCAAATTTTTATGGTCTGTGAAGACTTGGAAGGGAAAACGTGCTCCCTCCAAGAGATATCTCCACTCCGAGAAAGCCAACTTCATGGCTAGCAACTCCCTGTCCACGATGGAATAATTCCAGCATATCCCGGAAGATATCGTTCACAAAGTCTTGGAAAACGGCCGGGGCATTACAGAGCCCGAAGGGCATCACCAGATATTCATAGTGCCCATCCCTGGTGTTAAAAGCCGTCTTCCATTCGTCCCTCTCACGGATGCGAATCAGGTTGTAAGCACCCCGCAGATCTAGTTTAGTAAATACCCTTGCTCCCCGAAGCCTATCGAAGAGCTCAGATATCAAGGGCAAAGGATACTTATTTTTAACGGTGATGGCATTAAGACCCCTGTAGTCTATGCATGGACGTAGTTCCCCATTCTTCTTCTGCACGAAGAAGAACCCTGCCCCAGCAGGTGACACTGACTTCCTAATGAATCCTCTTGCCAAATTTTCCTGGATGTACTGTGACATTGCCTCCATCTCCGGGAGAGATAGCGGATAGACTCGACCCCGGGGAGGCTCAGCACCAGGCAAGAGATCAATAGGACAGCCATAGGGGCGATGGGGCGGAAGGATCTCCGCCGCCTTTTTGGAGAACACGTCTGCATAAGACCAATACTGCTTGGGGAGAGAGGAAAGATCTGCGGGTACCTCAGTAGTAGCAACCTGAACGCACTCCCTCTGACACCTACCCCCACAAGATTCACCCCATCCCAGGATTCTGCCAGAGGACCACTCGATATGAGGAGAGTGGTACCGTAGCCAAGGTATTCCCAACAGGACCTCATCAATTCCCTCAGGAATGACGAGCAGAGATATAATCTCCTGATGAGATGGCGACATGGACAGAGTAAAAGGGATGGTCTGGTGTGTTATCTGTGAGGGCAGTGTCGACCCATTCACCACTCGTACCGTTACTGGTTGAGCTAGCATAACCAGGGGTATTGCGTGACGTTGGGCGAAGGCAGAAGACATAAAATTGCCCTCCGCCCCAGAATCCACGCAGAGCTCTACCGAGTGGGAGAATGAGCCTATAGTAATTGTTCCCTTAAAGGATAATTTAGAGGCAAACGTCGCCGTGTCTAGTGCACCTCCACCTACTACCACTAGACGCTGACGTTTCCTCGACCGCTGAGAACATCTGGTGGCTAGATGTCCCGACTGCTGGCATACATGACAGACCTTGAGTGCACCTGCGGTCCGGGACTTAGATCCCGCTTGTGACACTTCCCTGGCCTCATATGACTCAGGAACCAGAACCGGAGATTCCAGAGGTTTGGCGAAGGTAGGAGCCAGCCGAAACCTCTGCCTACACTGGGCTCGCTCTAGCCTCAGCTCGTTAAAACGGAGGTCAATTCGAGTGGAGACAGTTATTAACTCCTCCAGTGTGGCAGGAATCTCCCTAGTGGCCAGAGCGTCCTTAACGTGGTCAGCCAGGCCCCTCCAAAATATGGGGATAAGAGCTTTATCCGACCAATCCAGCTCAGAAGCTAAAGTGCGGAATTGGACGGCAAAATGACTGACCAAGGACTCACCCTGAGTTAATGCCAGCAGTTGGAGCGCAGTATCATGGGTGACTTGAGGTCCTAAAAAGACCTGTTTCAGAGTGCTCAGAAACAGCGGAGCACTCTGCACCACATGATCGCCATGCTCCCACAGCGGCGTAGCCCATTCCAACGCCCTGTCCGACAAGAGAGACACTATAAATCCCACCTTAGCCCGCTCTGTGGGAAAACGTGCAGCCAGGAGCTCGAGGTGAATAGAGCACTGACTCACAAATCCCCTACAAAATTTGCTATCACCAGAAAATTTTTCTGACAGCGGGAGGCGAGAAAATGTCGGAGCAGGGGTGGCAATGGACAGGGTTGCTGCAGCCACGCTAGCAGCCTGTACAGCAACTGCGGTAACATCCACAGCTGAGGTTGCGCTCTCAAGAGCTGCCAACCTACCCTCCAGCTGCTGGATATACCGCAAGGATTGCTGTTTGTCCGTCATTACTAGCCAGACCCTGGCGCTAGTGTAATGTTAGGGCTAGCGGAACGCACCAAATAATAAGACAGATAGAGTATGGTGCGTTCGCAGCCCGGGGTCCACCGTGCAGAGATGGAACCTGCTGCCAAGTAATGACGGACTATATGGCAGTACTCATAAGTATACTTACGTGGGTTAAGCTTCACCCAGCATGAAGGAAGCGATCCTGTTGCATCACAGGACCGCGGTACCGCACATAGAGCGCGAGCAAGTAGTCAGCGAACTCAACCCCAACTAGGATTGAAGTCCGATTAGACCCTTGCTGGCACAACACCGCAACTGGGTGTGTAAGGAAACTCAATAACAATTTTAAGGCACAAGAGTGCATGCGGTGCCGCACTGACGAACGCCACTAACCACCCAGGCTTGGGTAAGGAAAGCACAGAGGAAGTGCACGGCGCCGTACTGGCGGTCACAGCAACTGGATGCTGTAATGTGTGATTAGTGCTGTAGGCTACGTCGGGCGCTAGATAGCAACCATACACCTTCCGCGAACAGACATTCAATAGGGTAGGGGTATCCAAGGACGACTTGCACTCACAACATACACACATTAACAATTGTACACTAGCGCATGGCCGTGCGGTCATGCGCAGTTTATATAGTTGCAGCACAGGAAGTGGCCACAGAAACTTTGCCCTTCCAAGACCTGCCAAGAGGACCAATGGAATGTGCTGCAGAGCCTGAGCACATGACCCTCGATCTCCAACGGGAGATCTTGCCCTGGGCATGCTCAGTGTGTGCAGACAAGGACTTAGTCCCAGAGAAGTCCGCTCGCTGCTGACCAGCACTGGCTTTAATGGCAGAAGCTGAAGAAGCAGCAGTAACTCTCTGTACAGAGTGAGACTGAGCAAGACGCTGAGACCGACGTCCTTGCTGAGCAGACTCCACTGCGGCTGGATGAGAATGGGAGACCGCAGCGGAGATGGCTCGAGATTCCCCCTGTGCAGAAGCGGGAACTCGAGACCTAACAAGTATATCAATGTTTTTTTATTTTTATTCTTTATTTTACACTTAAATATGAATTCTGATACCGATTCCCGATATCTTAAACATATCGGAACTCGGTATCTGAATTCCGATTCCAGATCAGAAGATCGCCGACCTCATGGCCGACCCCACACAGGGGTCGGGTCAGGTTTCATGAAACCCAACTTTGCCAAAAGTCGTCGACTTCTGAATCTGGCCGACCCGTTTCGCTCAACCCTAGTCCTTGCTCAAGGTGATGTAAAAGGCGGTTGAGCAAGAGATGAGCCAATATCTTGCCTGCAGTGGACAGAAGGGAGATGCCTCGATGGTTTTCACAAGATTGGCGATTACCTTTCCTCTTGTATATTTGAATTATGCTGGCATCTTTCATCTGTTGTGGAACCTGTTCCTTTGTCCACATATATTGGAATAGTTTGGTCACCGTTTTGCATCAGAACAGGGCCACCAGCTTTATATGCCTCAGCAGGTATAGCATCATTTCCGGGTGCTTTTCCACAAGAAAGTTGTTTTACTGCTTTCCTGACTTCATCTCCACTTGGAAGAACATCAAGCTCCTTGTTGATTTCTACCTGGGGCAGGCGAGCAATAGCCTCATCATTCATATTGGCAGGGCGATTAAGAATATTATTAAAGTGCTCAGCCCACCGTTCCAGAATTTGTTTCCTTTCTGTCAGCAGCTTAGTTCTATCTGCGTTAAGCAGAGATGAAGAGCTTGATGACTGGTGTCCATATACAGCTTTGAGCGCATCTTAGAAGCGTTTCTGGTCATGGGTATCTGCATAGCCCTGAATTTCGTCGGCCTTCTTGCTAAACCAGATATCCTGCATCTCGCGTAGCTTTGTATCTTTCTTTTTATGTTGGTAAAGGCACCTTTCTTAGCTAACGACGTGGGATCATTTTGGTACACCTTATACCGCTGATGTTTCTCTTCTAGGAGTGTCTTTATTTCCTCGTCGTTTTCATCGAACCAGTCTTGATTATTTCTGGTTGCTGATCTGAGATGCTCCAGAGCAGTATTATAAACAGCATCTCTCAGAATTGTCCACTGTTCCTCAACGCCAATCTCCTCTGTCTGTAGTATATTTAACAGTCTGCCATCAAGGTCATTGGCAAATTCCCTTGCAATTCTTTTATTTTGCAGCTTATAGATATTCAGCCTCTTTGTCGTTTTCTGCCCTTGGGGTCTCCTCGCAGGCAGGATGCGGAGCCTGCACTTAGACACAATGAGGCGATGGTCAGTCCAGCAGTCTGCACCACACATGGCCTTCGTCACTCTAAAGTCTATCTCATCCCTTTTCCTGGCAATGATGTAATCAATGAGATGCCAATGCCTCGAGCATGGGTGCATCCATGATATCTTCTTGCGTGTGGGTAAGCAGAATAAAGTGTTGGTGATGATGACAAAGTCATGTGTGGCACACATCTTGATTAGCAGCAGGCCATTACTGTTACAGTTGCCAGTGCCGTGTCTCCCAATGACCCCTTCCCAGTTTTCATGGTCTGTTCCCACTCTGGCATTAAAGTCTCCAAGTATAATGAGCTTGTCTGCCTGTGGGATTGCTGAAATAATTGTGTCAAGTTCATAGAACTTATATTTAACCCCTTAAAGACTGCCGATACGCCTTTTAACGGCGGCCGCTAAGGATACTTAAACCACAGCGCTGTTAATTAACGGCGCTGTGGAAAAAGTAAATAGCGCCCCCCAGAGTCGGATTTTCTCCGGGGTCTCGGCTGCCGGGGGTAGCCGAGACCCCAGAGAACATGATTCGGGTTTTTTTTTACCGACCCCACATTTGCGATCGCCGGTAATTAACCGTTTACCGGCGATCGCAAAAAAAACCAAAAAACGCAATTTCTTTTTAATTTCTCTGTCCTCCGATGTGATCGCACATCAGAGGACAGAGAAATGGGGTCCCAGTTAGCCCCCCAATACTTACCTGTCTCCCTGGTGCTCCTCGTGGCTCCCGATGGGCGCCGCCATCTTCAAAATGGCGGGCGCATGCGCAGTGCGCCCGCCGGCTGGCACCGGGAGAGTCTTTGGGGTCTCGGCTGCCAGGGGTAGCCGAGACCCCAAAGAACATGATCGGGGTCGGTTTTAGCGACCCCTGTTTTGCAATCGCCGGTAATTAACTGTTTACCGGCGACCGCAAAAAAAAGCAAAGTGTAATTCTCTGTCCTCTGATGTGATCGCACATAAGAGGACAGAGAAATAGGGGGATTCGGGGACCCTATTATACTCACCAGTGTCCCTGGGTCCTCCTACTGCTCCTCCTGGTCTTCTTGGCAAAAGAAAATGGTGGGCGCATGCGCAGTGCGCCCGCCATCTGTCGCCATCTGCCGGCCGGCAGGAGAAGAGCAGTTGGGGCTAAAATTAGGGCTAGGGCTAGGGTTAGGGCTAGGGTTAGGGCTAGGGCTAGGGTTAGGGTTAGGGTTAGGGCTAGGGTTAGGGCTAGGGTTAGGGCTAGGGTTAGGGCTAGGGTTAGGGCTAGAGTTAGGGTTAGGGCTAGGGTTAGGGCTAGGGTTAGGGTTTGGGCTAAATTTAGGGTTAGGGTTAGGGCTAAATTCAGGGTTAGGGTTGGGGCGAAATTTAGGGTTAGGGTTGGGGCTAAATTTAGGGTTAGGGATGGGGCTAAATTTAGGTTTAGGCTTCTTTTACACTTACGTTGGTACGGGGCCGTCGCAATGCGTCGGCCCGACATACCGACGCACGTTGTGAAAATTGTGCACAACGTGGGCAGCAGATGTAGTTTTTCAGCGCATCCGCTGCCCAATCTATGTCCTGGGGAGGAAGGGGCGGAGTTACGGCCACGCATGCGCGGTAAGAAATGGCGGAAGCGACGTACAAAAAAACGTTACATTGAACATTTTTTGTGCCGACGGTCTGCCAAAACACAACTGATCCAGTGCACGACGGACGCGACGTGTGGCCATCCGTCACGATCGGTCGACAATACAAGTCTATGGGCAAAAAACGCATCCTGCGGGCACATTTGCAGGATCCGTTTTTTGTCTAAAACTACGGATTGCGACGGATGCCAAACGACGCAAGTGTGAAAGTAGCCTTAGGGCTAGGGTTAGGGTTGGGGCTAAAGTTAGGGCTAGGGTTGGGGCTAAAGTTAGGGTTAGAGTTGGGATTAGGGTTAGGGTTTGGAATAGGGTTGGTATTAGGGTTAGGGTTGGCATGAGCGTACTCGGGATAAATTGGACAACAACTTTTGGGGTCCAATTTCTCCTGTTACCCTTGTGAAAATAAAAACTTGGGGGCTACAAAATCTTTTTTGTGGAAAAAAAAATATTTTTTTATTTTCATGACTCTGCATTCTAAACTTCTGTGAAGCACTTGGGCATTCAAAGTTCTCACCACACATCTAGATAAGTTCCTTGGGGGGTCTAGTTTCCAAAACAGGGTCACTTGTGGGGGGTTACTACTGTTTAGATACATCAGGGTCTCTGCAATCGCAACATAACGCCCACAGACCATTCTATCAAAGTCTGCATTCCAAAACGGCGCTCCTTCCCTTCCCCAGCTCTGCCGTGCGCCAAAACAGTGGTTTACCCCCACATATGGCACATCAGTGTACTCGGGATAAATTGGACAACAACTATTGCGGTCCAATTTCTCCTGTTACCCTTGTGAAAATAAAAACTTGGGAGCTACAATATCTTTTTTGTGGAAAAAAAATATTTTTTATTTTCACAACTCTGCATTCTAAACTTCTGTGAAGCACTTGGGCATTCAACGTTCTCACCACACATCTAGATAAGTTCCTTGGGGGTCTAGTTTCCAAAATGGGGTCACTTGTGGAAGGTTTCTACTGTTTAGGTACATCAGCTGCTCTGCAAACGCAACATAACGCCCACAGACCATTCTATCAAAGTCTGCATTCCAAAATGGCGCTCCTTCCATCCGAGCTCTGCCGTGCGCCCAAACAGTGGTTTACCCCCACATATGGGGTACCAGCATACTCAGGACAAATTGGACAACAACTTTTGGGGTCCGATTTCTCTTGTTACCCTTGTGAAAATAAAAACTTGGGGGCAAAAAAATCTTTTTTGTGGAAAATTTTTTATTTTTGTTTTCACGACTCTGCATTCTAAACTTCTGTGAAGCACTTGGGCATTCAAAGTTCTCACCACACATCTAGATAAGTTCCATGGGGGTCTAGTTTCCAAAATGGGGTCACTTGTGGGGTGTTTCCACTGTTTAGGCACATCAGGGGCTCCCCAAACGCGACATGGCGTCCGATCTCAATTCCAGACAATTCTACATTGAAAAAGTAAAACAGCACTCCTTCTCTTCCAAGCTCTGCGGTGTGCCCAAACAGTGGTTTACCCCCACATATTGGGTATCGACGTACTCAGGAGAAATTGCTCTACAACTTTTGTGGTCTAATTTCTCCTGTTACCCTTGTGAAAATAAAAATTTGGGGGCAAAAAGATCATTTTTGTGGAAAAAATGCGATTTTTTATTTTCACGGCTCCACGTTATAAACTTCTGTGAAGCACATGGGGGTTCAAAGTGCTCACCACACATCTAGATAAGTTCCTTAAGGGGTCTAGTTTCCAAAATGGTGTCACTTGTGGGGGGTTTCCACTGTTTAGGCACATCAGGGGCTCTCCAAACGCGACATGGCGTCCAGTCTCAATTCCTGCCAATTCTACATTGAAAAAGTAAAACGGCGCTCCTTCACTTCCAAGTTCTGCCGTGCGCCCAAACAGTGGTTTACCCCCACATATGGGGTATTGGCGTATTCAGGAGAAATTGCATAACAAAATTTATGGTTACATTTCTGTTTTTACACTTGTGAAAATAAAAAAAATGGTTCTTAATTAAAATGTTTGCAAAAAAAAGTTAAATTTTTATTTTTTCCTTCCACATTGTTTCAGTTCCTGTGAAGCACGTAAAGGGTTAATAAAATTCTTGAATATGGTTTTAAGAACCTTGAGGGGTATAGTTTTTAGAATGGTGTCACACTTCGTTATTTTCTATCATATAGACCCCTCAAAATGACTTCAAATGTGATGTGGTCCCTAAAAAAAAAGGTGTTGTAAAAATGAGAAATTGCTAGTCAACTTTTAACCCTTATAACTCCCTAACAAAAAAAAATTTTGTTTCCAAAATTGTGCTGATGTAAAGTAGACATGTGGGAAATGTTATTTATTAACTATTTTTCATGACATATCTCTCTGATTTAAGGGCATAAAAATACAAAGTTTGAAAATTGCAAAATTTTAAAAATTGTCGCCATATTTCGTTTTTTTTCATAAATTATTGCAAGTAATATCGAAGAAATGTTACCACTAACATGAAGTACAATATGTCACGAAAAAACAATCTCAGAATCAGCGGGATCCGTTGAAGCGTTCCAGAGTTATAACCTCATAAATTGACAGTGGTCAGAATTGCAAAAATTGGCTCGGTCATTAAGTACCAAATTGGCTCTGTCACTAAGGGGTTAATGTCATCTGGATTAGTCATCATGAGGGCATAGGTACTGATCACAGTTGCGTGTTTCTTGTTTGTAAGTGTGAGCTGAAATGTCATCAGAAGGTCGTTGATGCCCTCCGGATGCCAGGTAAGTTTACGAGCAGGATGAGTTTTGATAGCAAATCCCACGCCTGCTTCTCATTTTTCAGTGCTGCCTCGACCACTCAAGAAGAATGTATATCCACCACTATGCTCTGTCAATTGACCCTTGTCTGCCAGGCGTGTTTCGCTGAGAGCTGCTATATCAACCTTGTAATGAGCTAGCTTCCGAGCAACCAATGCCGTTCTTCTCTCTGGTCTGTCTGCCTTGGTATTATCCAGCAGAGTTCTCACATTCCATGTGCCAAGGTTGAGTACCATAATTTTCTTTTTCTTTATTGTGTGTCGACCGCTGTATGGGAAACCCACCAGCTGCGGTAGGCTGGCATGGTGAAATGAAGCAGACTATGTTTGAGGCACCTTTTCTAGCCCCATCCTCGATTGAGATGAGCAGAGTGATCCTGAACAGGACTGCTCAGACACCCAGGAGGCTTCCAAACTCCACTGCTGCTTTGGTCCAGTAGAGAGCGTCCTTATGGCCTGGGCCACCTGCATGCAGGTTCGTGACTACAGCTTCCAGTGACTCTACACCTGCTGCTTTGTCACTCTCCCATCGCCACAGGACTTTTGATACGCAGTGGTTGAAGTCATGACTTGCGCTTGACTTGGATTAAAGTGAGGAGGAGTTGCGCAATCGTCAACCTCACTCTCTCGCCCGTACCTATCGAGCCCCAGTGGCAAGAACTAGGCGAGACAACTGGAGATAGGTCAGGCTGCAGTGGATGGCCAGCAGTGTCCTATATGTGCCTCGCTGCGCCCTCTCAACGCTCCACAACACTGTGCTGGAAATCGCTTGTCTGTCTGTTGAGTCTTGGTTTATTCTCCACAGTCTGCCATTTCCAGTCTTCACATGCATGGGTAGGCAAACCCTTGAAAATCACTGAAGGTCTCAAAGAAACCCAACAGCTACCTTCACCTGGTTTGGCCCGCCTGCCTGGGGTATCTAGATAGAGGTAGCACCTCTGGTGGAGTGCTTGCCATGTCCATTTTGGACAGCTCTTCCATCTTTAGTCCTCATCTGATGCTCAACTCTCACCTGTACCTCCAAGTAGCTGCTAGCATGCGGCAGCGGGTACACCCCCAGAACAACAATGTATGATATAAAATAAAAGTGTCACGCTGTCTCCGGTAAGAAAGGGGGAGCCTCAATCTTTCCCTGGAACTGGGACCCTAACTATCCCTATCCTGGGGTTACTCTTGAAGGTAGAACGGCTCGGGTCTCTGACCTTACTATGCGCCTGTTAAACCCATTATCTGCCCCTCACATCCCATGAGGCCTGGGACAGAAATGCAATGTAAACAAGACACAAATGCTAAACAGGTATAACAGAAAACCTCTATCATGCAAAAGCACTAACCAACAATAGGGAGGAGGTTAGGGACAGAGAGGAATAAACTGAATAGAAACGGGGACCAGGAGAAAATCACACATGTTCTGCAGAAAAACACAGAACACTTCTACATCTCTACTCCAACCACCTTAGGCTACGTTCACATTAGCGTTGCGCCGCCGTGCGTCGGCGACGCAACGCGCGACGCACGCTAAAACGCACGCAAACGCGCGCAAAAACGCGCGCGTTTTGCGACGCGTGCGTCGTTTTCCGACGAAAATCGGACGCACAGAAAATGCTACATGTAGCGTTTCCTTGCGTCCGACGCTAGCGTCGGAAACGACGCATGTGGCGAAAAACGCCACCAAAACGACGCACGCGTCCCCTATGTTAAACATAGGGGCGCGTCGCCGCTGCGTCGCCGCTGCGTCGCCGGCGCAACAGCGACGCACATTGGCGGAACGCCAATGTGAACGTAGCCTTAGCTTTAGCACAGAGCACAGGAAGATGAATATTTTACCGGCAGCGCCAAGAAGGTCTGATCAGTTTATATAGGAAGAGGTAATGACCAGATCAAAAGCAGCTTAAATGGAGCTGCATGTTTCTATCCAGCATAGAAAGGATTGTTAACCTCTTCAGCACCAGAAGAAACTAAATCCATTTAACATGGGACACAAATCTCACACCACTCCAGGTCTTCCAGGGGCACTTGACACAATTGTGACAAAAAGCCTCTGATTGTTCCAGAAACATTATCACTTTTGTACACTTTTGCTATTGGAACTCACTGCCAGTTTTAGCAGACACTTTCTTCAAGCATTGGTACAGGAAATGTCTTAGTAAGATATAGAAGAGATTGTTCAGTTCACCCTTTTTGAGGACTTCACATGGTCCATGTGTGGAGCACAGGATTCTGTCTCTGCCTTCCTACTTCACAGGAAAAAGTCTGCATCTTTCAGGATAACCATCATTTTTATGCAGGACAATGCTCCATTGTATGTATCAAAGTCTTTACTGTTTGGCTAGCTATTTCTTAGCCCAGTCTTGAGGTTTCATCTTCTGTTTCTTGCTGAGTGGAGGTCGAGTTTAAGCCTTCCTTTCCTTGACCAGGTCTCTGAGCACTGAACACTTTGTACTTCTGGGCCCTCCAGGAAGGTTGCAGTACTGGAATATGATAGCACTGGAGAATAATGGATTCCTGGTCATTTCACATTTGATTAATCTTAAATCTTTGGTTATCAATGTGTCTTTTTTTTTCATCTTGGTTTTTGCAACCCTGTTGACTGTTTTCATTAAAATTTGTGATGGTTCTATGATCATGCCCCAGGGGACCACTCTAGTGCAATGTCGGTTCCCTTATTGACTGAACTCCACAGGAGGCGTCATGACAAACTCTGAACATTTAACCCCCCTTTAACGTTGATGCCCAGGGCCACGAACCAGGTCGCAGCCACCGTGACATCCCCCTTTGCGCCCGGACCCAGTACTGAGTGCCCCACTGCCCTGTGGGTGTGTCAACTTTGGCGTCACAAACAGGATTTCGTGCCCTGGCATCGCCAAGTACTGTGTGCCAGTGACTGTGACAGTTTGCCGCTAAAACCGCCATTTCCGTGCCGTGTGGAGTGCGAGGAGGAGGAGACATACCTTTGTGGGTGGAGCCAGCTGGAAAGAGCGCGAAGAGGAGAAACGGGTGCCACGCTGCTTAGAGGAACGCCAGAAGTGAAGACGCCGTACAGCGATGCCAGAAGTGAAGACGCTGCAAAGTGCTGAGCGGCGCACCGAAGAAACCGCTGCAGACTCCGGAGAGGAGGCCCAGCTTGTACTAGGTTAGCGAGGGGGAAGAGCCATGTCTGACCTGGGAGGGGAATTAGAGGCGGTCGCAGCCACAGGCCCCATTGCACCCCCAGGCAACGCAGCGGACACACCTGTAGGCCCAGTGATGCCCCCAGGCCCTGCGGTGGAAGTAGCCGCAGGCCCTGTACAGCTACCAAGCCCCGCAGAGCCAGCAGCTCCAGTAAGCTGCCTGGACACCACCATAGCTATGGCACCAATCATGCCCCTCTCCGTGCCGTATATACCTGGAGCAGCATGGCTCCCACAGTATTCCGGAGAGTCACATACGTTAAGACTTTAAAGAATGGCTCTGCAGCCTGTTTGAAGTTTATCCTTTGACAGAGCATCAGAAAATTAACATTTTGACTGGTCAGCTGATTGGTGCGGCCCTGAGAGAGGTAAAATCCTGGCCAGATATGGATAAAAGGACTGTGCAGCAGATCTTTGCTAAACTCAATGTCACTTTTGACACCCGCACTGCTGCAGAAATAAAAATGAAGTTCTTCGGGTGTAAGCAAAAAGCACAAGACAGCATACGGGACAATGCCCTTAATTTGTTAATCAAGTAGATCCTAACAGCATACAGGATGGAGATAAACTTTTGAAAGAGCAGTTCATTGAGGGGCTCCTGTCTAACACTCACAGGATTCAGCTATGCATCCTGGCCTTGCAAAACCCTGACCTGGACTTTGCGCAATTTAAGGACAGAGCCATCCGGGTGTTGTACGAACCTCCACCAGCCATACAGTGACCTCCCGACGAAGCTGTAGGATACAGCGAAACGCGCGTCGAGGCTCTTTGTGCACGGGCACGTGTGCCGCTATGTCTACAGGTGGAAATATGTCTACAGGTATGGTTTTGTGCGGTTACATGCTTTGAGGCACTGCACTATGGCAGCTTGTTTGCGTTGTATTTTACAATAGCCATATCTGTTATTAGCTATAGCTGTGGCACTATATTAGTTGGTGGTCAGCAGGTTATGTATATGTATTGGAGTTATAGGTAGGTGCTTCTTTAGATAATTTACCATCATTTAGATATACCTCCTATGCTCTATAGGGAGTGATTATTATGATTGATATATTTTGCTGTCGTCCTTCTATACATACACTGTGGCATCGGTGTTCCGTGCACATATTGGTCTATGTACCGTTCCATCTGCCGAGTATCCATATCTCTGTATATATATTTTTTTGTATGTATTATATGTATTAATAAAATTTGTTGTTTATATATCTTTATTCATTGGATTGGCATTCCTTCTTTGTTCTCTTTTCTTTAGTGCCTCTTAAACGTCCAGCCCTCACGTACCACCAGGAGGTGGCATCATACCCTCAGGTCCCCGTTGAAGCTGATGCACAGGTCCTAGATGAGGATTCTTCTACAGGACTACGCCTCCAGGTGCAGGAGCTGACCAAAAGTGTTGCTGCATTAGCCCGGACTGTACAGTCTCTACAGGAATCCCCTAAGGAGAAGATCAAGCTGGCTACCAGACCGGAAAATGTACCTTGGCGATGACAGAAGAGGATCCTGCCGATCAGAGGGAGAGACGACGACCGCTATCACCAGGATGGACGACTTATCTGCCGCCGCTGCAACCAAGCAGGACACATTGCAAGGTACTGTCATTTAAATGAGCGACCCCTGGGGCAGAGGGCCAACCCCAGGAATAGGATGACCAGGCCCACACAACTGGCGAGCCAAATACGTCGGAGGATGACCTGTTCTCCCCATTGTGATCGACGGCATCCCGATGAACGCTTTGTTGGACACCGGTTCACAGGTTACAACTATGCCTTACATCCTTTATAAGCGTTACTGGGCTGATACAGACATTACCCGTGGTCCAGATAGTGACTTAATGATAGTAGCCAATAATTTTCAGCCTTTGCCACAGGTGGGATGCAAGGAGGTCACCATTTAAGTGGGGCAGGTAGAATTAAAAGCAGAGGTGGACAAGGAGAAGACGGCTTTCATAACACTAATGGGTCTTGCTGAATTTAATTACATGCCGTTTGGACTGTGCAACGCCCCAGGGACATTTCAAAGAATGATGGAGTGCTGTCTCGGGCACAAGAACTTTGAAACTGTCTTGCTATACCTGAATGAAGTCATTGTCTTCTCCAAGACATATGAAGATCACCTGAAGCACCTGGCCGAAGTGTTTGAAGCCTTGTCCAACTTTGGCTTGAAGGTAAAACCATCTACATGTCACCTGTTGAAATCCAAAGTACAGTACCTGGGCCATGTGGTGAGCTCTGAAGGAGTGGCCCCAGACCCTGACAAGGTCACCGTGATGAAGAACTGGCCGAAACAAAGTAACCTCCATGAAGTCCAACAGTTCCTCGGATTGGTTGGCTATTACAGAAGATTTGTTAAAGACTTCACCAAGGTAGAAGGTAGCCGCACCACTGGAAGACCTGTTAGTGGGCCAATCTAAGAAAGCCAAGGGTAAGAATACCCAGTTAGACTGGAACGATTGGCTGGAAGGATCCTTCACCTGGTTGAAGTTGGCTCTCACAGGAGATGAGGTACTGGCCTACCCAGAATATGACCAACCATTTGTCCTGTACACAGATGCCAGCAACGTGGGATTGGGAGCAGTACTGTCCCAGGTAGAGAAAGGCGAAGAGAGGGTAATTGCATATGCTAGCAGGAAGCTGCACCCCACAGAAAGGAACCCTGAAAATTATAGCTCCTTTAAGCTGGAGTTCCTTGCCATCGTCTGGGCAGTAACAGAAAGGTTCAAGCACTACCTGGCTCAGCAAGATTTACAGTCTATAACAGTGGTCCCCAACTCCAGGCCTCGAGGGCCGCCAACAGTGCAGGTTTTCAGGATTTCCTTAGTATTGCACAGGGGTTGGAATCATCACCTGTGCAGATGATCACATTACCACCGATGCAATACTAAAGAAATCCTGAAAACCTGCACTGTTGGCGGCCCTCGAGGCCTGGAGTTGGGGACCCCTGGTCTATAATGACAACAATCCGCTGACTCACCTGGAGACGGCAAAACTAAGTGCCTTGGAGCAGCGATGGATGGCCCGGTTGTCTAATTACGACTTTACTATCAAGTAGCTTGCAGGGCACAAGAATGCCAACGCTGATGCATTATCCAGAATGCCCAACCTACCAGATGTGGAAGAGGATTCAGAGGAACTTGAGGAAGTAGAGCTGCCAGCTTTCCATCGCCCTGGAGCGACTCAGTACTCACATTATGTGAGAAACAGGCACAAAAACAAACAAGAAGCCACGCTGAACCCGTTGCCCCACCATGGATGGGCAGAGAAACAGGACAATGACCCCTCAGTCCATGTGGTGAAAGAGCTGCTGATGCAGGCAGATTCACATCCTGGTCCAAATGATTCACAGGAGATACAACAACTGTGGAAGGAGAAAGGCAAACTAATTCATCTACAATGGTAAGCTATGCCGAAGAAACATCGATCCACGCACTCTTGAGTTAGTCTGGAAAATAGTGGTCCCAAGACAAGATGCGCTAATGGTTCTGGAAGCATACAATGATGGAGCAGGACACTTCGGATGGAAGAAATTGGAGATCCTGTTACATGGAAGATTGTACTGGATTGGCAAGAGAAAAGCCATCGAAAAGTGGTTCCGAGATTGTGGCCCATGTAACCTGCTCAGAAAGGACCGTGACAGCCAGAGAGCTCCCCTACAGCCCATAGTCACCAAACAGCCACTTGAACTGGTGGCCTTAGACCATGTCAAGCTAATTCCAAGCCGGTCAGGTTATGTCTACGCTTTGACTATTGTGGATCACTACTCCAGATTCCTGGCAGTTGTACCTGTCAAGGATCAGACAGCAAAGACAGCAGCCAGAGCCTTCCAACAGCACTTCTGTAGACCAAATGGATATCCAGAAAATGTACTCACTGATTAAGGAACAGCTGTTGAAGCGGAAGTGTTTCAAGAATTCTGCAACCTGTATGGATTCAAAAAGATTAGAACCACACCGCACCACCCGCAATCCAACGGAATGTGTGAAAAGATGAACCAGGTAGTAATCGATCTGTTAAAGACCTTGCCTTCACATGAAAGAAACTTATGGCCAGAGATGTTACCAGACTTGGTAGACTTGTATAACCAAATCCCAGTGAATTCCACCAACTGCGCTCCAGCATACCTGATGAGAGGAAGATCTAGTAAACTACCAGTTGATCTAGACATGGGAGTCCTAACCCCAGAAAATACCTCACCAGATACAGATTGGGACACTGAGAGACAGGAAAAATACCGTCAAGTACAAGAATGCGTAGAGAGAAGTCTATCACAAGCAAGACAAAAGCAAGAGAGAGACTATAACCAACGTGCCCCTGCAATTCCCTTGTCACCAGGTGAACAAGTGCTCAAGGGTAAAAGGAGATTGCACAAACTTGACGACCGGTGGGAAGCAGAACCGTATACTATCCTACCTTCAAACTTCGACAACATGAAAGTCTGCCTTATCAGTAAAGATGGAGGAGAAACTTCAACTGCAGTATCTAGAGACCATCTCAAAGTATGCCCTGATAAACTGAGGAACAAAGAAACAGACCCAGGAACATCTCCACCCATGGAAGAAGAAGAAGAAAAGAAAATTCACACTGTTCTTGGAGATTTTCCCCAGTATTGGACTCAAATACATCAGGCCATAGTGATACCTGTCTAATCTTTTCCCCAGCCGGAAATGCAAGAAGAAGTGACTCAGAACCATCCTGAACCAGGAGACTCTACACCAGCATGTTCAAGCAGCCAATGTCACCCCAGCAGTGGAACCAGAAAATCCACCCTCTGCTATTGGTGAAACTGTCAAACCTATGGTGAATCTGAGAACTTGCAGACAATTACCTAGTATACCTACACAATGCAGGTCTACACATAGTACATGCACTAGTGGGTACACTACAACAGACATGGTAGACCAGGAAGTACGTAGGTCTACTCATAGCACCAAGGGTGAAATCCCAGCCCGTTATAAGGACTGTCAATAATTGGTGTTACCTGTTTAAAATTTTTGCATGTATTCCATGTTAAAAATGGACATTGTGGTTGTTAGGAGTCGAGTTTCCTCTGCTGCACAGGGAGAATCTCGATCCGTGTCTGCTGCGGTCTCCCATTCTGCATCAGCCGCAGTGGAGCCTGCTCAGCAGAGACGTCAGTCCCAGCGTCTCACTGAGACTGATACTGTGCAAATGGTTACTGCTGCCTCTCCAGGCTCTGCTATTGTACCCTGCACTTATCTGCGGCGAGCAGGCTTTTCTGGGACTAAGTCCTGCTTTGCACACACTGAGCATGCCCAGGGCAAGATCTCTCAGTGGAGATCTAGGGTCACATGCTCAGGTACTGCAGCAACTTCCATTGGTCCTTCTTGGAAGGTCCTGTAGGTGCTAGGACTAAGTCCTACTTTGCACACACTGAGCATGCCCAGGGCAAAATCTCTCAGTGGAGATCTAGGGTCACATGCTCAAGTACTGCAGCAACTCCATTAGTCCTTCTTTTAAGGTCCTGTACGTGCTGCAACTATTTAAGGCTCGCATGGCCATGCGCTAGTATCTTCTTAAGTTATGTGCTTTGTGCCAGTGTGGTCATGTGTTTGTATGTGTTCAGGGACCCAGCTGAAATAAGCCCCTAGAATGCTGGCACCTCCGGCGAGGAGATTGTGTTCATGTGTATTCAGGGACCTGGCTGAAATAAGCTCCTAGAATGCTGGCACCTCCGGCGAGGAGTTTTGTGTGCATGCATGACCACTGACTGCTCTCATTTGGGTAGTTAACCTGTGCCTCTGTGAAAGTCTAACAGGGCACAGAGCCTTGCTTTCTCGGCTGCTCTGTGAAGCTAACAGAGCTGGTTCATACCGCCATATAGTGCCGCCATTTACTTAGCAGCAGGTTCTTTTCTGCACGGTGGATCAGGGGTTGCGAACGCATCAATCCCATCTAATAAATATATTCGGTGTGTTCCGCCAACCCTAACAGTGGTAATGGACGGTGATTACCCAAAAACTTTTATTGTAAATAGTTTGGCACCCTCAAGGATTCACCCTGGTTGTGCCCACTTGCCGGCGTGGGTAGAGCCTTCTTTGCTTCTATGGACCAAGACAAAACCCGATGTACTGTTTAACTTATGGACATGGACACCCTGTTATAAGGCCAGATATACTTTTATAAATTGTTTGCAACTTTCAAGAGCCGTGCCTCCCATAAGGGATGAAAAGTTTAACCTGTTTTGATGTGTTTCAAATGTATTTAAAAAAAATGTCTTTTTAACCTGTTGTTTATGTTTCCTTTTCCCAGTCCAGAAGTACTGGATTTAATGGGGGGGGGGGAATGTGGCACCCCAGGAGTTCGGCTACCACAGTAGAGCTGCCTTCCTCTCGGGGAGGGTAGTGCTACGTCTGGAGACAAGTGAGATTCCCTTTGGTAGGTTATCACACACACACAACACCTTCCAAATCCAGGCCAGGAGGGGGAGCTCAAAACCATGTTTTAGGGCAGCTTCCCTGGATAAAGGTCCTGGTTTGAAAGCGGAGTTAGTTCAGTCTATACAGACAGTCTGTGTGCAAGGACAGACAGAGACAGAGCACAGTGGAGATACAGGACTACAGGAGGGGACTAGGAAGGCCTCCAGGGTGTCAGAGCGCAGTAGCCGGGTACCAGGAACCGGAGGCTTTTGTGGAGTATTAAGACACAGAGCAGAACCGGAGGGCATTGAATTACATGGACTTTGCCCATATTTGCCTGTGGCACAGCAGCACCTTGGAGCCTGGAATTACAGTGAAAGGACCCCAGTAGCCACGGCTCAATCTGCCTGCCATACATGTCCCTGGACAGGGGAACGAATAAGAACTTTGCTTAGGACACTTAGTGGCAGCAGGGACCTTAGAGACAGTGATCGCTCCTACCTGACCCGCCAAGGGGATTCCACTTGTCTCTGGACTACCTGGACTTCTAATTTACCTGTTGCTGGGGCCCTGGACTGTGGCCTATCACCCACAAGTAAACCAGGTAAAGACTTACAACCTGTCTCCTCCATTTATTCACCGGCCTTACCATCTACACCACACTCCATAGGACCCCTGGGGACCCTGCTTCACCTGTGGGAAATGTAACATCTGGGCTGCCGCAACATCCCCAGGGGACCCCTCTAATGTAGCGTCGGTCCCCTTATTGACCAAACTCCACAGGTGGCATCACAATAAACTCTGAACATTTAACCCCCCTTTAACATTGATGCCCAGGGCCACGGACCGGGTCGCAGCCACCGTGGCATTCCCCTTTGCGACCATTCTCCTTTGCGACCGAGTATCCCACTGCCCTGTGGGCGCGTCATAAGCTTCTGCACATCGTTCTGTCTCTCTGTGTAATCTCACACAGGCTTCATGATATTGAGATAAGGGCTCTGTGAGGCCATATTATGATGTTCAGGACTCGTTGTTCTACTTTACTTTAATGCCATTAGTTGTATATTTGGGATCGTTGTCCTGCCACCAGGAAATTTTTTACCTTATCAGATGCCTCCATGGTATTACATGATGGATAAGTATCTGCCTTTATTTGTCAAAATTCAGTACATCATTAATCCTAACCAGATCTCCAGCTCCATTTGCTGATAGGCAGCCCCAAGTTTGCAAGGAACTGCCTTCATTCTTTACTGTTGCCTGCAGACATTCATTATTATGCTTCTTTCAGCCGTTTCGGGAACAAACTGTCTACTCTTAAAGCCAAATATTTCAAATTTTGACTCATCAATCCAGAACAACTAATACTGTTTTTTTGCACCCCTGTTCCTATGTGTTTGTGCATAGTTGAGTCATTTGGGCATTATTTCTATGTCAAAGGTATTATTTTTCCATGAATTACACTTCTGGCCAGACTTCTCTGAACAGTAGATAGGTGTAGCTAGGTTCCACTGGTTGCTGCCAGTTCTGAGCTGATGGCACTATTGGAAATCTTCCAACTTCAAAGGGAAGTAAATATGATGTGTCTTCTATATGCTGAACTAAGTTTCATTAGGAAACAACTGTGTCTATGGTTACAGGAACACATGGGCTACTTGCACAGTGAACAAGTCTGTATGATCATGTTCACACACCACCAAGAAACCTGAAGACACAAAAGAGAATAGTAAAACCAAAAACACTCAGTTTGAAAAAATGTTGCAGTAATCCGCAAGTGCTAGTAAAAGATGTAAAAAACAGGGTATTTGGTTGATACGTTTTTTGCAAAAAATGTATACTAAGCTGCTCTACCAATCTTCACGGTATACCCTTATCAGAGCAGTCCTAACTAATGTATGCAATCCCTATCTGATGTATTTAAAAACCTGATCATCTGTATATAACCTGTGTGAACAGGGTTCAGAGAGGAAAAATCCATGTGTGCATACAGGGTAGAACAGCTTTTGTGCAGATAGCCCAAGAGGAGTGGTGGAACTCCCCAGTCTTGTAGACACAAGAGAACAATTATGGAAACAGGAACACATGGGCTACTTGCACAGTGAACAAGTCTGTATGATCATGTTCACACACCACCAAGAAACCTGAAGACACAAAAGAGAATAGTAAAACCAAAAACACTCTATGGTTACAACATCACCCATTTCCTGATGTCCTCAATGCTGAGAAATACAGACAGATACTTATCCTACATCAGGGAGGACTCGAATTAGCTCCAAATTTATTCTGCAGCAGGACAACAACAGTTGTATAAAAACCCTGCCTCCTCTAACCTTGTGCCAAACAACAGCAGCCATGGGTTCTTCTAAACAGCTGCATAGAACTCTAAAAATGAAAATGGTGGAGGCCCGCAAAGCAGGAGAAGACTATAAAAAGATAGCAAAGCCTTATCAAGTTTCCCTTTCCTCAGTTCGAAATATAATTAAGAAATGGCAGTTAACAGGAACAGTGGAGATCAAGATAAGGTCTGGACGGCCAAGCAAAATTTCAGTGACAGCCACTGTTTGGATTGCTAGAGAGGCAAATTTGAATCCTCATTTGACAAATGACCTTCTGAAAAATTTAGCAGACTCTGGAATTGTGGGACATTGTTCTATTGTTCAGAGACACCTGCACAAATATGACCTTCATCAAAAGGAGTCATCAAAATAAAACCTCTCCTGCATTTTCACCCTAAAATTCAGCTTCAGAAGAATACAAAAGAACATCTAAGTAATTCTGATGCACTTTGGAAACAAATCCTGTGGACTGAAGAGGTTAAAATAGGACTCTATGGCCAAAATGATCAAAGGTATGTGTGGAGAAAAAAGGGCACAGAATTTCAGGAAAAGAACATCTCACCAACCATTAAGCATGGGGGTGGATCAATCATGTTTTGAAGACATATTGCAGCCTATGGCACGGGGAACATTTCACAGGTAGAGGGAAGAATGGATTCAATGAAGTTTCAACAAACTCTTGATGCAAACATAATACCATCTGTAAAAGATCTGAAGTTGAAAACAGAATGGCTTCTACAATTAGATAATGATCCTAAGCACATGCCAAAATCCACAATAGACTACCTCAGAAGTCGCAAGCTGAAGGTTTTTCAATGGCCCTCACCGTCCCTTGATCTGAACATCATTGAAAAGCTGTGGCTTGACAACAAAATAGCAGTGCATGCAAGATGACCTAGAAATCTCACAGAACTGAAAGAATTTTCCAAGGAAGAATGAATGAAAATCCCTCAAAGAAGAATTGAAAGACTCTTGGCTAGATACAAAAAGCATTTATAAGCTGTGATACTTTCACAAGGGGATGCTACAAGGTACTAACCATACAGGATGCCCACATTTTTGCATCTGCCCGTTTCCCTTTTTGTAAATTTTAAAATGCAAAAGATGAAAATATATTTATTTTTTTGCCTAAAATACGAAGTAAATGTCTTCTTTAACTTTAGGCCTTTTAGAGATAATCTCATCTTCAACTTGCTTAACTGTTCAGTGTTCACATTACCAGTAATTTTGATTAGGGAGTGCACAAACTTTTATACGTCACTGTACATATAGCTACTTCAAATTGTAATGATAACATAGCATGTTGCAGATCACAGACCTTTAAGTGGTTATTTATTGTAAGTACGTGTGTCAGCTCTTTCCAAATATAAATCTGATATGAGAGAAGACAGGGAGGAGATACTGGTAAAAGAGTAAGCAAGCACTGAATGACAAATCAAGTCTTACATAAGAACCAGTTATGGACTCATTTTGGTATCATATGCCATATGCCAGGAATTTAGAGATGGGTTATTAAGTACTAATTACAAATCTGCCTTACAGGAATAACATTCAGAAATGACAATGTGAAAAATGTTGTAGTGTAACAGCTCATCCATGAACAATGCATCATGTCTGGAGTTTCTCTTGTTAATGCTTCTAGAATTTTAGCTCATGACGTTTTCAGTGGTTGGGAGAGGTTTTTGGTGATTATGATATACAGTGGGGCAAAAAAGTATTTAGTCAGTCAGCAATAGTGCAAGTTCCACCACTTAAAAAGATGAGAGGCGTCTGTAATTTACATCATAGGTAGACCTCAACTATGGGAGACAAACTGAGAAAAAAAAATCCAGAAAATCACATTGTCTGTTTTTTTAACATTTTATTTGCATATTATGGTGGAAAATAAGTATTTGGTCAGAAACAAACAATCAAGATTTCTGGCTCTCACAGACCTGTAACTTCTTCTTTAAGAGTCTCCTCTTTCCTCCACTCATTACCTGTAGTAATGGCACCTGTTTAAACTTGTTATCAGTATAAAAAGACACCTGTGCACACCCTCAAACAGTCTGACTCCAAACTCCACTATGGTGAAGACCAAAGAGCTGTCAAAGGACACCAGAAACAAAATTGTAGCCCTGCACCAGGCTGGGAAGACTGAATCTGCAATAGCCAACCAGCTTGGAGTGAAGAAATCAACAGTGGGAGCAATAATTAGAAAATGGAAGACATACAAGACCACTGATAATCTCCCTCGATCTGGGGCTCCACGCAAAATCCCACCCCGTGGGGTCAGAATGATCACAAGAACGGTGAGCAAAAATCCCAGAACCACGCGGGGGGACCTAGTGAATGAACTGCAGAGAGCTGGGACCAATGTAACAAGGCCTACCATAAGTAACACACTACGCCACCATGGACTCAGATCCTGCAGTGCCAGACGTGTCCCACTGCTTAAGCCAGTACATGTCCGGGCCCGTCTGAAGTTTGCTAGAGAGCATTTGGATGATCCAGAGGAGTTTTGGGAGAATGTCCTATGGTCTGATGAAACCAAACTGGAACTGTTTGGTAGAAACACAACTTGTCGTGTTTGGAGGAAAAAGAATACTGAGTTGCATCCATCAAACACCATACCTACTGTAAAGCATGGTGGTGGAAACATCATGCTTTGGGGCTGTTTCTCTGCAAAGGGGCCAGGACGACTGATCCGGGTACATGAAAGAATGAATGGGGCCATGTATCGTGAGATTTTGAGTGCAAACCTCCTTCCATCAGCAAGGGCATTGAAGATGAAACGTGGCTGGGTCTTTCAACATGACAATGATCCAAAGCACACCGCCAGGGCAACGAAGGAGTACCTTCGTAAGAAGCATTTCAAGGTCCTGGAGTGGCCTAGCCAGTCTCCAGATCTCAACCCTATAGAAAACCTTTGGAGGGAGTTGAAAGTCCGTGTTGCCAAGCGAAAAGCCAAAAACATCACTGCTCTAGAGGAGATCTGCATGGAGGAATGGGCCAACATACCAACAACAGTGTGTGGCAACCTTGTGAAGACTTACAGAAAACGTTTGACCTCTGTCATTGCCAACAAAGGATATATTACAAAGTATTGAGATGAAATTTTGTTTCTGACCAAATACTTATTTTGCACCATAATATGCAAATAAAATGTTAAAAAAAACAGACAATGTGATTTTCTGGATTTTTTTTTCTCAGTTTGTAGAACTGCAGGGAAATGTGATGTTGTCATGACATAAGGGTATTCGTAATTCAAGTGAGCTTCAATTCCTACCTTTATTTCTTTTTAATCCACCTAATCTTCATAAGAAAAGCTCCAATAAACATACCACACTTAGACTGGATTAATTGGCCACAGCAGCCTGTTATTAACATTTAATACAAAACAATTTAAACCACAACCTCCCAGAAGGGGTGGTTCTCGAAGCCCCAAAACTATAAACTGCAAGTTTACTAATTCCACCTTGGCCTCAGGTTGAGTGTTACCTCTAGCCGCTATGCACCAGCTCAGAGGCAGCTATTTACTAACCTGGCCGATATCCAAAAACATTAACTTATAATCCCTTCCGTGGGATAATTTAAATACCATACACATGAATCCACCCAGGGAAGGTTCAGAACCTCTTGAGGTTTCCCCACCTCCGATCCGCCATTATCCAATTCCACCTACTTTGAGGACTCCCCCCCATGCCATGCAGCCATGACATAATTTGAATTACGTTATTAATAAAGCCCTAACCATTCAAAATCACATTGATCCCAACACTACAGAAAAACTGAAACAAAATAAAAACACCCCTGTAAAACCTCAGCACCAAATAAAGGGAGGGTGGGTGGGAGCTTCTTAACACAGTAAATGGGTACCTAAAATGGCTACCCTGACAAAGATGGATGATCCTTTCATATTGCTGCCCCACAGCCCCACCCCTGACCCCTCTTCCCACAAGATTTGACCCCAGGTCAACCTCTGTACTAGTCTGTTAACCTCTAATCTTCCAAATGTCCCTCCAGCTCCCTATATTCCCACATCAACCCTGTCATGTCGGCCTCCCTTCAAGGCCAGGGGCCCAGTACGGTCTCTCTGGAGAAACATGAAGAAGTCAGTTAGTTATAAAGACAAGGCAGTAAGGTGACTATTTGCCTCTTTGATAAAAGAACAATGAAATTACTCAAAGTATTGTGATTACTGCACAGAGCAAGAAGCAAAGAATGAGCAGTAGCAGTGCAGGTGATGAGAAGGAAGCCATTAAAGTCAGGACAGAATCTGTTAAAACATAGTGACCTAAAACTAAGTCAGGTATTAGGGCGCCTCTCTCGGCTGTCTTGGAAAAACTAGAAGTGTGGTGGACCTGTGTGGTGATGTAAAGCAGTAGTGACCACTGAAAATATTGTGTGTGACAGAATAGGGACTCACTGAGATCAGTGTAAAAGCTACAACAAATGGAAAGGTGGTAGGTGGCAGGCCTATGAACATCACATTTCACCATAAGGTGGAGGACACTGTGTTGTATTCAGTTTGCTGTTCACTTTTCAAGTTCTGCAACATTTCAAGTTTGTTGCCCCTATTTTTAAAAAAACTCTGTATTTACGAGATCCGACATCTTGCATTGTATTATTGGGGAGTCTTGCTTCCCATTAGACACTAGGAGGTGCTTGACACAGGTTATACACTCCTACCACTATATTATAGCTCTGGCAAAAATTAAGAGACCACCACATCAAAACCCTGTCATTTCCAGCCCAATCTCCAGACCTGAACCACATTGAAAACCTCTGGAATGTAATCAAGAGGATGATGGATAGTCACAAGTCATCAAACAAAGAAAGTAGTAAGAGCACCCCCCTCTCGTCAAAATACCCACTTCTGGTTTTTAACAGGTGCCCGGCCCCTTTTGACACCTTCTAGCCCTAACCCCGCCCCACTTCCGGTCTTAACCCCTCCCCTCTCATCCCCATTCACCACCCACTCTGTTGTGAATTCCGCTCTTGGGATCCCTCCGGTGGTTGTAAGTAGCATTTTTGTGAGTTCTGCTCTTGGGCTCCCTCCTGTGGTTTTGAGTGGTATGGCTGCTTCTTGGATTTAGCTTCAGCAGCTGTTTTCACTGATCGTCTTTCTGGCTCGGCTTAATTCAATGCCAGTTGTCATTTTGTTCCTGCCTGGAGTCATTGCTCTTAGGACTTTCCTGACACTCTGACCAGTTCATCAAAGCTAAGTCCTTGCTTGTCCTTTTGCGGTTCACTTGTTGTGGACTTTGTTGTTCAGCACTTTCTTTGTTTTTGTTCATTTGTCCAGCTTTTCAGTATGGATCTATTCAGCTAAGCTGGAAGCTCTGGGCTGCAGAGTTTGCCCTCCACACCTTTAGTCAGGTGTGGAGATTTTTGCATTTCTCTGCAGTGGACTTTTTCTAGTTTTTTTTTTACTGACCGCACAGCGTTCTGTCCTGTACTATTTCTATCTAGCTAGAAGTGGCCTCCTGTGCTAAATCTTGTTTCATACTACGTATGTCATTTCCTTCTCCTCTCACAGTCATTATTTGTGGGGGGCTAATCTATCCTTTGGGGATTTTCTCTGAGGCAAGATAGTTTTCCTGCTTCTATCTTTAGGGGTAGTTAGCTCTTAGGCTGTGACGAGATGCCTAGGCAGAGTTAGGAGCATTCCACGGCTACTTCTAGTGTTGTGTTGAGCTTAGGGACTGCGGTCAGTATAGTTGCCACCTGCTCAGAGCTAGACGCATGTCGCTCCTTAATCACCAGATCATAACACCACTCTCTGCCCCTCTGTGTGTTACTATCTGTGACGTCAGTTCCGTGCCCGCCCCGGAAGCCTCCCTGAGTGTGTCAAACCTGTTACGTCAGTTCTGTCCCCGCCCCAGAAGCCGCTCTGTTCAGCCTCTGTTACATCCCCATGACCGCCCATTCGCCGCCCATCTTGTGGGCTTATGTGGCATTCCTTGATAGGTGGAGAGACCAAGTCCTCCCCACATCCTGTCTAGACCTCTCCAATGTGTAAGATAGGGCTTATGGGTCCTTCCTTAATAGGTGGTGAGACCAAGTCCTCCCCACCTCCTGTCTAAACCTTTCCAGCATAAGAGAAAACAAGTCTTGATATGTTTTGTGTGAGAAGACAGTCCCAGGGTTAATGACAGCTGTCTATAGAGTTCATAGCCCTCCAGGGTGTGTAGGAAAACTTGTCAAGATGTGTTTTGTGTGAGAAGGATCCTGCGACGGTTGTAGCTTTCATAATAATGACGTAATAAAAACAGTGTTTAAAAAATTAAAATACATTTATTGTAGCATCACGTAGAGGTATACACAAATCAAGAAATTAAAAAGGCGCAAATAGATCTAAAAAATACAGCGTTATATACACAAGCCTATAGGTTCCAATACAGGCATTTCAAAGGTAACATTTAAAGAAATGAAAAAGGGGCTTCATGTTATAGTTCCAGAGTCATTCAACCAGTTTTTAGCTAGAAGCCGTTAAACAAGATTTTCAACACAGCTTATTGTAGCTTCACATAGAGGTAAACACAAATCAAGAAATGAAAAAGGTGTAAATAGATCTAAAAAATACAGCGATATACAAACACGCCTATAGGTTACAATACAGTCATTTCAAATTTAACATTTACAAAGTTAACCACGCGCCTGGCGACAGCGGCGAGATTCTCTGTTTCGGCAGCAAACGACCTCTAGTGTCCGGAGTTGAGGTAGCGAGTACTTGTGATATTTTTTTAAAGGGTTTGACGGGGTGCTCGACAGCGTTTTTAATTCGTTCAGTGCGACTCTGGTCGTATGGTGACCGATCACGGACGAAGGTACGTTTAATTCAGCAATAGCCCTCATAAAAATGTCCCATCCGTGTGGGATGTTTTTTTTGGTTAGTCCGTGAGTTTGCAGAGTGGTCCGTACAAGGTCCAAAAAATGGGTGCCGGGAACGACGGAACCTTTGTAGACAAATTCACCTTTCTCAGTCCATGTAACAATATCTTTGTGTTGCAAGAAGCTGCTGAGTAGTATATCTGCATTTTTTCGGAAACGGGGGTTGATGTGTTCTATAAGCTCGGGGGCAGAGGGTCGTATCTCTATTTCGGCCGCTAGTGATGGTGATTGTTCACCGTCAGGAAGGATCACAAGATTTAAATGCGTAAGTTCAGAAACATTGCGTTTAGCGTGCAGCAAACTTCGCTGTAGTATTTTGGTGTACCTTTTAATCTTTACGTCGTCAGACAAATCAGTACATCGAAGAATGGCGCCGATTTCGTCGTCTAATCTTTGGAGGGTCGTCTGACGTACAGTAGGCCCAGACGCGCCGATGTTTTTTAGTCTGTTAAGCTCACGCGCAGGAACCAAGTACATTTTCTCGACACGTTCCATCATCTACTGGTTATTAAACTCATTATTAGCGGTATAGCGATAGCTAGAAGCGGCCCTATGAAACCTCCAGACTGATTCAGCAGATGTTGTTTTCTCCGAATGGACACTTTTTTGTCACTCAGATTTCTTATAGCTCTATGCCATATCTGTAATATTTTTCTTTGGCGCTCTTTGAGAGGAAGCCGGCCTTTCAGAATATTGAGAGCTATTTCCGCGATGGCAGCTATTAAATCTCTGCCGGCTGTCTTCAGAATAAACTTTCTCTCCGACGAGGATGCTTTTATCAGCTTTTTCAAGAGTCCCCAGTTACACCTCACTCTCTCAGACATGTTGATAGAATGAAGGTTACAGGGCTGAATAATCACCGCAGAGAAAAAATTCAATTTTTAGAATATTTTTTTTCTTTTTGAACGTACGCTGCGGGTAAAGCTGGTGGAAACAGTCCAGTTCTTAAACGATATTCCTCGGGCGTATCACCTCTCAAATCTACGAGCAAGAATCCGTAAGACTCTCGCGTAGCATCTTCGAAAGCTTCTAAGAAGAAACGCGAGTTCCTCGGGTACATCTGCCGGGCCAGCGTGACAATTTGTATTTTATCGCCGGGGTTCTTAAATAGAACCATGTACTTAGTATTCAAGGTGATGGTTCTACTCTTTTTCCCCTGACAAAAAACATTTTGAACCAAATAGAATAGGCTCAAGCTTCTATGATGAACGTACTTAGTAAGCGCTTTTTCCAGTTCTGAATTACAGCTAGCGGACTCCATGAGATCGTCCACCACCGACAAGTTGATCTTGTCAGTCGGGAAGAGTTCATCATCTGCAAATGTCTGCGGCAAACCTTCGATAAAACGAATACTGGGGAAGGAATGACACAGTTCATCGTACATATTTTGCCAGCAAGAATAAAACCAAACAATATTATCGGGTTTGTGAGATAAATGTGTCGTCGCGTGAGCTGAAATCTGTTTGACAAAATAGGATTTTCCAGAGTTAGAAGGGCCCGCTAGAATGCACGAGAAGGGGTGCTGTAACCGGGGGTCCATGATGATGAATGTTTAAGAACCGTGGCGCGGCTGTGTAAATTCCAGAGCACGTTTCTCTTTATACGTCACGGCTCTGTCTATAGCTACGCTTTGGGCGCTTGATGGTGCTGTAGTCTGTATCGTATTCTGCACCTGTAGCGGAGATAAAGGGACATCAGTTGTTTGAAGAAAAGGGGAATTCAGCTCTAATAACCATAGGGTAAAGAAGTAAAGTCATCAAACAACTGCCTCTTGGTATAGACGCAGTGCTGAGTTTTGTCTAAGGGGCGAGGTACAATGTCCCAGTACTTTTTGACCCGCACAATACCATTCTGCTCTATGACAAGCGTCTTTTCATTTTCAGGAACTGTAGAGGAAGTGTAAGCTAACACTAGATCTTTTAGACTCTCAAAATTGATAACGCCGGCGTTAGGGATATTAAGGGTTATGCCTTTCACTTTCAAGACCGTGTCACCCGTGTTTAATTTGTAGCCGTAAGTTTTCGGCCCGGCGGATACAAATTTTGTGATGTGACTCCCCGGAGGTATTTCGCTGGTGAGTTCACCCAGGTAGTCTCCTAAGGGCGGCTGCCACTCGCCGTCACGACTTACAAAAATGACGGAGTCCATGTCGGGGTAAAGACAACGCTCTTGCAATTTGTCTAGAAGTGTGTACAATTCTAAACGCGCATAAGCTGTCGTGAAGCATGCAATGAAAATGTTGGTGTTTTTGTTGGCGGTGCGGTGTTCTTTTGTGTATTTCCAATTGACAGTCGCCGTATCATCGCTGATAAAGTTTAACTCTGAAACCTCATAGTATGGGAGAAAGGCGTACTCAAAGAGTTCATCGGCGCTGTTCACGACGCTGGTGGTAGGTTGTTATGAACTGGTGGTTTAGGAGCAACATGGGACGAGCTCTGAAGGAGGTGGTACCTGTACTGACCGCAGTCCCTAAGCTCAACACAACACTAGAAGTAGCCGTGGAATGCTCCTGTCACTCCCTAGGCACCTCGTCACAGCCTGAGAACTAACTACCCCTAAAGATAGAAACAGGAAAACTATCTTGCCTCAGAGAAAATCCCCAAAGGATAGATAGCCCCCCACAAGTAATGACTGTGAGTGGAGAGGGAAAAGACATACACAGAATGAAACCAGGATGTAGCACAGGAGGCCAGTCTAGCTAGATAGATAGGACAGGATAGAATACTGTGCGGTCAGTATTAAAAACTACAAAAATCCACACAGAGTTTACAAAAATCTCCACACCTGACTAAAGGTGTGGAGGGTAAATCTGCTTCCCAGAGCTTCCAGCTTAACTGAATTAATCTATACTGACAAGCTGGGCAAAACATAGAAAGCACAGAACGAATAAGTCCACAACCTGTGGACAGAAAAGAGCAAGCAAGGACTTAACTTTGCTGAACTGGTCAGGATAACAGGGAAATCCAAGAGAGAAGTGAATCCAACCAGGAACCATTGACAAGTGGCACTAGCTGAAGGGAAGAGCCAGGCATAAATAGCCGAGCAGAAAGACAATCAGTGGAAGCAGCTGCAGACTGCTAAATCCAAGGAGCAGCCATACCACTTAAAACCACCGGAGGGAGCCCAAGAGCAGAACTCACAAAAGTGCCACTTACAACCACCAGAGGGAGCCCAAGAGCAGAATTCACAACAGTAGGTAGGTTAGAGCGCTGCGCAAACTTACCCCATAGAGAGTTTAAGAATAGTTTAGCAATTTGTCTTTTAGCTGAATTTGGCTCTATATGATCGGGGTCTAAATTTATACCTTCTTTTTCAAGATAGGCGGCTACATAGTCTTTTTTCATGGTATCGTCTGTGCACCATGCGGGGTAACCCGTGGCATCCTGTTTGTGTCTAAGATGTAAATCGATGTATTGCGCAAATAGATCAGTCGTCGTCTCCTCAAAATGCCACACCTTGTAAATGTGTGCTAGCCTGTAATCCTTCTCCACCGCCATTTCTAACTCTATCGTGCACCACGTACCCGTCAGTGCCCTCTCTTCCTCCGAATGAGCGCAGGGAGCCGCTTCTGAATGCAAAGCGCATGTGTGACAGAGGGGAAAGATCAATTTTTTGTTCATTTTAACAGGGAGCACTGGGAAAAACAAATCCCTGGGAGGGCAGACTTTCACTTTGGCTATGCCAAAGTACTGCTTGATATAGCCAAAGTGTTCATAGATTATTTTAGGATGTCCTACAGGGTACACTTTTGTTTTATTGACGTACGGGTATAAACTGGTGAAATCGTAGTACTCTATAGTTTCACCGGGTTCCTGTTTGTGATAGAGCTTGATGGCGTTAGTACGACCACCGTACAGAGCGTCACGAGGCTCTAACGGTTCTGGGAAGTGCATGTGGTGCAGAAACGCTTGTAGGGCAGAGTTTTTTTCAACCATCTCACGCCATTTGTGCTCCCACAATACGCGGACGGCGAACCCCTGTTGAAGTAAGAAACGTTTCTTCACCTCAAACATGCTATACAATTGCCCGTAAGTGGTCTTTGTGAGTTTGTTTGTGTCATTCTCGTTATAGCAAACGGGACAACCGTGGTAAAAGCAACCCTGAAATTCAAAAGCCGTGGGGCATCCGCTGACGAGCGACTCTTTTCTCACCGCCGTTCAAAGCGTGTTGCAGATCTAGGTTCTCTGTACGCGCTACTTACATTAACCATTGAATAGCGGGGGACGAGTAACGTTTGTGCTTTTTGTGATAATTATCCCCCGGCAAAATGGCTATTTTGTCTTCGGGGAGAAATTTAAGGTAATGTTGAAATTACTCTTATTTGTGTCATTATATCCCAGTGCTGTCTGGGTCAAGATAACCTTTCTAGATTTGTAGACATATGAATGAAAAGCTATGGCTAATGGAATGTGAGGAAGCAGTAACCAAAAAATTATCTCAGACCTTAACTTCAAATTTGCCTTGTTTTTTTTTTGCTCCTGGTAGCTATTGGTGCCACAAACTGACAAAATCATAGAACATTCATAAATTTTAGTAGCCCTACCAATCACACTAAGTCTTAATTTAATTCCTAATTGAATTAGAAAAGTGGGAAGTGCTTTTGCAAAATATGCACATTTTAGAATTCACTATTGTGACACATGTCTTTTCAATCATTATATGTTCCCCATTGTCACAATATCATCTGAGTCCTGCCAAATTTTACATACATGCAAATGTAAGTTTTAATTGCAGCATTTATTTATATTGATAAACCTTCCTTGTTTTTCTTGGCACCGCATGACATAGTGAGACATTCCTACAATTTGACAAGCATGCAATGCAAAGAAAAAGTGTAAACAAGATCAAGAAGCTGTGTGACAATTATCACAGTTCTCTATAGGTTTGGTTTGATTTCTACCCATACCACAAAAATCTTACATAGTATAGCTGTGTATCTACAGTTTGCATCTCGGCTAACTCATTCATTGATAATGGCAAATATAGACAAAAAAGAACACAGCAGCACATGTGCATGAATCTAGGCCATGTGAAAACACAGAAAAACATTAAAAACATTCAAAATAAATTACCCTTCTCAAAAACATTTAAAAAAATATTTTTTTTTACAAAACTTACAGTAATAGATGAAAATGAATGTTCTTAGTGCATAAATTGGCCAATTCATGTATGCCCATCAACCACGGCAAGGTGACCTCCCTCTGATGGGTCCTACTCTACGAATGGCAAATATAAGCATGTGATGGACCTGTACAGGAGCTACATGACATTGTAGTTGCCTTTAATTTTTTTTAATAGTTTCAATCCATGTAATAGATTTTTGTCATCAGCCTGTTTTACCATTTATCTTACATTTTCCATTAGAATTGAGAAGGAGGAGGTAAAAAAGGACAACAAAACTCTCAATCCTAATGGTCAGAAACTTGTTGGCCAATAAATGTGTCACCTCCAGTAGCTTTTGCAAAAAAGTCTTGAACTAAATGATTTTTAAGTTTGTTTCCCTAAAATGAGGGTTATAAGCCTACAATAAATGTCTTGATGTGTTTTGATGTTTGTCTACAGAGATAATCTGCTACTTTCCTTTCTGTGTCACACAAGTTGTATCAATGAAGTCTGATTGCATGGAATCTTTAAGCCTTGTTTTTGGGGGTTAAGGCCATATACCGTAGCTTGTTTGACTGCTGGATGTCCAGATATCAAATGAAATGACTGGTCAATGGTCATCCATTGCAGTTTCTGTCTGGACATTTTTTTAATAGACCACTTCCGTAAAAAGAAAAGTATGACTTTTTGGGTCAAGAAGACATAGTTACTGTAAAAAAAGTAATACATACCAATTGTGCTTAAAAACATAATTTATTTCTGTTTCATGGCAAATAAAGATTACCGTAATTCTGATAATGTAATTCACATTCATTTGCATACAAAAATGTCCTTTGTAAATATAAGGAAGAAAAATACAGTGAATCTGCACTTCCATCTCTCAGAGGTCTTGCCAAGCTTTCTTGGGAAGCAGATGTAATGTATGTCTTGGAACTTTTATGGTCATATCCATGGGACCTCAATAATTGTACTTCCCTTAATGTATTTTATCTTACTGCAGGAAAAGTTCACTTCCAGCTGTAGCTTCCCTCTTTTAAATGGAACGCAGAAGATCCTGACAAAGCCACCTCGACCAGGAAATATCTGATCCATTCTGAACGGGAGACGAACAAAGAAAAATTACAAGTTATTGAACATGATGAGTATATAACACATTATCTACATGTAATGAATGATTTTGAAAAATCTTCAATAACCAATATCAACCAGTACAAAGCAATGAAGAGAACATTTTAGAAGAATAATTCTGCCTGAACTATGGGCGGAAAGACACAAGGACAGTCCTTTTCTTTACTATCAGTTATATTACCTGACCTTTCCCGGCACCTGCGCACTGCAGTACTTTGCTCTGCTCTCAACAGGGCAGACAAAGTACGCCTGCGCTGAATCTGCAGCGTGAAGACCAGAAGAGGATGAATGAAGAAGGGAGGCGCCGGACCCGGACCAACAGCGGGAAGCCCCTGGGTGAGTATAATCTAACGCCTTTTTGTCATCTTTTAGGCTACATCGGGGGCTTATCTACAGCATTCGAGAATGCTGTAGGTAAGCTCCCGATGCCGGTGGGCTTACCTCACCTGCGATTTTGGGGGTGACAGGTTCCCTTTAAATGCCTTGGCATGCTGTCAGTGAGGTCATTAGTAGAGATGGGTGGACACCTGGATGTGCGGGTCTGGTGGGTTCAGCTGAACAGTTACAAAAAGCTCGAGTTCGGGTACCAGAACAGTACCCTGACAGGAACCCGAACCCACACTTTGTTCCCAGCTGGGCTGAACTGCGGTGACCTCAGCAATGTGGGAAAAAGTCACTGAGTTCTCCACAGTTCAAGCTCAGTGACTTAGCTGCAGAAATTCGTACGGTGATCTGCGGTGAAGTCACTGAGCTTGAACTGCGGTGACCTCATCACTGACTTTTCCTACGGTGCTGAGGTTACTGCAGTTCAGTCCAACTGGGAACGCAGCCTCAGTGATTGGAGGTAACCTCAATGACGTCACCGCTGGTCACTGAGGCTGCGCTTGCAGCAATTCAGTCACTAGTGGTTCTCAGCATGGAAGGTGGCGTCTTGGCACCATCCAGGTTGAAAACTTCTTATCCCCCAGACATGGATTACGGCATGGGACAGAACGATGGATAGGTGAGGGATATTTTTTTTTTTTGTTTATGCAGGAGACGAAGGATCAGGTGGAATTAGGTGTTAGGTGAGTATAACTGTGTTTATTTTTAAATTAAAAAAATAAAAGTGTGTTTTGCTTTATTTCTAATAAAGGACTTTATGCTAGCTGTGTCTTTATTTACCATGTAACTATAGGATTAGTAATGGATGGGCGTCTTAAAGATGCCTCTCTATTAGTAATCCGAGGTCTTGATGTCACCTGACAATACAAAAGTGACATCAACCCCACAAATATGAACCCCACTTGCCTTTTCTGAGCAGCTGTGGGTTGCCAATTTTAGGCTGGGGCCAATATCCATGTCTCCTTATCAGCCTGACAGTCTTACTGACACCTCTCCATTATTAACCAGGCTTAATGTCACTTTACAATAGCAAGGTGACATTAACCCCTTATTACCCCATACACCAATGCTACAGGGCAGTGGGAAGAGAGAGGCTAAGTGCTGGAATAGGCGCATCTTACAGATGTGCCTTTTCTGGGGTGACTGGGGGCAGATGTTTTTAGCCAGGGGGGAGAAATAACCATGGTCCCTCTCTAGGTTATTAATATCTGCCCTCAGTCACTGGCTTTCCCTCTCTGGCGAAAATTGCGCTGGAGCCCACGCCAGTTTTTTGGGGAATTAACCCTTTAATTTAACACCTACAGCTCCCAAATTTTACACACACACTACTAACATTATTAGTGAGGGACATATAAAAATATAACAGACATGCAATGGTTTACTGTATGTAAACCATGTCTCATATCCTGTCGGGTTCGGTAATGATTTAGCAAAAGCCGACAATTGAATTACGGGCTTTTCTGCTATCTTGCTCTATATTAAATATAAAAATATATATATATGACTCACTGATTATATATATATATATATATATATTTATATATACTGTATATATATATATATATATATATATATATATACAGTGGGGCAAAAAAGTATTTAGTCAGTCAGCAATAGTGCAAGTTCCACCACTTAGAAAGATGAGAGGCGTCTGTAATTTACATCATAGGTAGACCTCAACTATGGGAGACAAACTGAGAAAAAAAATCCAGAAAATCACATTGTCTGTTTTTTTAACATTTTTTTTGCATTTTATGGTGGAAAATAAGTATTTGGTCAGAAACAAACAATCAAGATTTCTGGCTCTCACAGACCTGTAACTTCTTCTTTAAGAGGCTCCTCTGTCCTCCACTCATTACCTGTAGTAATGGCACCTGTTTAAACTTGATATCAGTATAAAAAGACACCTGTGCACACCCTCAAACAGTCTGACTCCAAACTCCACTATGGTGAAGACCAAAGAGCTGTCAAAGGACACCAGAAACAAAATTGTAGCCCTGCACCAGGCTGGGAAGACTGAATCTGCAATAGCCAACCAGCTTGGAATGAAGAAATCAACAGTGGGAGCAATAATTAGAAAATGGAAGACATACAAGACCACTGATAATCTCCCTCGATCTAGGGCTCCACGCAAAATCCCACCCCGTGGGGTCAGAATGATCACAAGAACGGTGAGCAAAAATCCCAGAACCACGCGGGGGGACCTAGTGAATGAACTGCAGAGAGCTGGGACCAATGTAACAAGGCCTACCATAAGTAACACACTACGCCACCATGGACTCAGATCCTGCAGTGCCAGACGTGTCCCACTGCTTAAGCCAGTACATGTCCGGGCCCGTCTGAAGTTTGCTAGAGAGCATTTGGATGATCCAGAGGAGTTTTGGGAGAATGTCCTATGGTCTGATGAAACCAAACTGGAACTGTTTGGTAGAAACACAACTTGTCGTGTTTGGAGGAAAAAGAATACTGAGTTGCATCCATCAAACACCATACCTACTGTAAAGCATGGTGGTGGAAACATCATGCTTTGGGGCTGTTTCTCTGCAAAGGGGCCAGGACGACTGATCCGGGTACATGAAAGAATGAATGGGGCCATGTATCGTGAGATTTTGAGTGCAAACCTCCTTCCATCAGCAAGGGCATTGAAGATGAAACGTGGCTGGGTCTTTCAACATGACAATGATCCAAAGCACACCGCCAGGGCAACGAAGGAGTGGCTTCGTAAGAAGCATTTCAAGGTCCTGGAGTGGCCTAGCCAGTCTCCAGATCTCAACTCTATAGAAAACCTTTGGAGGGAGTTGAAAGTCCGTGTTGCCAAGCAAAAAGCCAAAAACATCACTGCTCTAGAGGAGATCTGCATGGAGGAATGGGCCAACATACCAACAACAGTGTGTGGCAACCTTGTGAAGACTTACAGAAAACGTTTGACCTCTGTCATTGCCAACAAAGGATATATTACAAAGTATTGAGATGAAATTTTGTTTCTGACCAAATACTTATTTTCCACCATAATATGCATATAAAATGTTAAAAAAACAGACAATGTGATTTTCTGGATTTTTTTTTCTCAGTTTGTCTCCCATAGTTGAGGTCTACCTATGATGTAAATTACAGACGCCTCTCATCTTTTTAAGTGGTGGAACTTGCACTATTGCTGACTGACTAAATACTTTTTTGCCCCACTGTATATATATATATATATATATATATATATGTTTTCATGAATATTTGAGCCCATGAATCCATTATATGTCCATTTTGCAAGCCGGCAAGAAAATCTCACCATTCGGATGTCATACAGATGCCATACGGATGACACACGGATTTTTTTGAGAAAAAAATTGCATTCTCGCACAGCACACGGATAACATATGGATCACTGTTGGGGAACATTTCTGCAATTCTTTATTTTTTATATGTTGTGTGTGACTTCAGGCTAAAGGTGTCAACCTGACAGTGTCTGTAGTTTACTGAGCAAAATCCTGCTGACAGGCTCGCTTTAAACGAGCACCTGATAGAGAAGAATAAAGGGACATTTGCAGTCGTCATCGTCATTACTAAGTCATATCTTTTATAGGTTTTCTTGCATTTTAATATTTATTGTGGCTCAAAACAAGTCTCAAATTCAGTTTGAAAATGTCCTGGAAAGGTGTAAGGAGTTGGACTGTGCTGTTTGTTTATAGAGCCCATGAGATATCAGCTCATTTTCAAGACACAATGGCAAAACTGCAAAACAATAAAATAAAAAAACAACACAAACAATACTTACTGTACTCTGATGGGACCAGCCGGTAACAGACCTGAGCCTTCTGCAGTCATTACACAGTTACTTAGGATCTCATTGAAAGGGTTGGAGAAGGATAAAATGACATTAAGCGGTTTATTGAGCTGTGCAGTACCATAAACCTAAAGTGATGGAAGTAAAAAATAGAAAAATAAGTTACCGTATCTTTTTGCTTTTTTGTTTTTAACTTGCTTTTACTATGCCAAAAGCATACAAGTGGTAAAGTCTTTATACATGACCATAAATTGCGAAGTACCGTACTTTTCAAATTTACAGACTCTGATTCCAGAGTGATCATATAAAGGGCAAATGTGATTTAATGTGATCATGACTTATGAACCACATCCATCATATACTTACAAAAAGTGTTAATGAAAAATATACAGTGGCTTGTAAAAGAATTCACACCCTAGTTATTTTTCACGTTTTGCTTCCTCACTATCTGGACCTTCACTGTTTGTTTTGAGGGTTTGCTTCAATTCATGACTACAACTGTGAACATTTGGTTTTCTTTTTATTGTAAAGCATAGAACAAATAAGTCAAAATAACTGAAAACTTCAGTGTGCATAACTATTTACCACCCCCCCCCCTAAAGTCACTACTTTTTTATAGCCTCCTTTTGTGGTAATTACAGTAGTTTTTAGTCTCTATGAGTCTTCCAAATCTTGCCATTTGGGCTTTTTGTGTATCGTTCAAGGCAGAACTGCTCCAGCTCCTTCAAGTTCGATGGTTTCCTCTGGTGAACATAAATCTTCAAATCTGACCACAGATTATGTATTGGATTAAGGTCTGGGCTTTGACTGGGCCACTTTAAAACAATTATAGTTTTCCCCTTAAACCACTCAAGTGTTGCTTTAGCAGTATGCTTTGGGCCATTGTCTTGTTGAAAGGTGAACCTCCACTCCAGTCTCAAGTCACTGACAGAGTGACTTGACGGACATGCCGTTTTTTTTTAAATTATTTACTTACAGCTCAGGGCCCGGTTTTAGTACTCCCATCCACCATTCCTGCTCTCTCTGTTATTAGCGGCAGCATGCTTTGGCTGATGGAAGCTGTAGTCCCATCAGCTGACACCAGTGACCGTAGGTAAACTTTATACCTCTGATCACAGCTGCATGGTCATGCTGTCTTTTGACCGCGTAGAAACCATGGCTCTTTGACCGCCGGGGATGATTTGCTGATCAGAAGCGGTGTTTGCCTGGTTGTCATGCACATGACAGCATGATAAACACCTGGAGTTTGGGGCTCTGAACCCAAACAGTAACACGGACTTCCTGGTAAAGTCCATGTTTGGTGTCCATGGCCGAACAGTAGGTGTTCGGTACAGACGCAGAACTTCACTGTTCGGGTTTGCAAATCTCTACTGGTGACATGTTTCTGTATGAGAAAGGGTCATATTTTGCTCTTCATTTGGAGCATGGTATCCTCTATGTCCGCATACACACAAACTAGCAAAGTACTGTATATGACTATATTCTTAGATCTTTCATACTCATTTGATTAGATTTGTCTAAGACTGTTGTTTTCTGCTGGACAAACCTACTACAATATATGATAAACGTTTAACTTAGCACTATGGTCCCTATTCCACAATTCTGTTTCTTTAAGTCACTTTTCTTTTTTGTCTTGTGGCATTAGTTGCAATTTTTAGTGCCAAATTCATCAAAAATGCGCATGTCATTCAAGAATTTTGTGGAAAGTCAAATAGGCTTTCTTCCTGTCTTGAATAGTTTTTGCGATTTTTTTGCCAAAATACTGGGATATTGAAAAATATACCAGACAAAAATATGCTCCAAATTTTGCGACTTTTTGAAAAGTTGCAGTTGATGGAATCATGCAAGAACATCTAGGATTATCATTCTCTACCCACTTCTGTATACAGCTGTTTTTTCCCACTTGTTAAACCACCTCACTGTTGGAACGAACATTGCAACTTTTCTACAATTTTTTTTATTTTTTTTAAGCTCATCCTACAGCTTATTTATATATAACTAATTATTCTAGGTTTCACACCCATTTTTCAAAAAACAGAAGTAGTGCGTTAAAATAGTTAAAGTTATAATTTTTTTTCAAAATGATGTTGATGATGGCCAAAAATTGGGGAAAAAGCCTTGATGAATTCCCCATTAATATATGCACCAATCTACTATACATGCCACTGCTAAAACAACAATAGGTTGTATACACTTCCAAGCAGCTTAACCCCTTAACCCCCAGAGCTTTTTTCGGTTTTGCATTTTCATTTTTTGCTCCCCTTCTTCCCAGAGCCATAACTTTTTTATTTTTCTGTCGATATGGCCATGTGAGGGCTTGTTTTTAGCAGGACGAGTTGTACTTTTGAATGACATGGATTTACCATGTTGTGTACTAGACAATGGGAAAAAAATTCCAAGTGCGGTGAAATGGCAAAAAAAGTGCAATCCCACATTTGTTTTTTGTTTGGCTCTTACTAAATAAACTAACCTGTCATTATAATTCTCCAGGTCATTACGAGTTCATAGGCACCAACATGTCTAGATTCTTTTTTATTTAAGTGGTGACAAACTTTGCTAAAAAAAAAATGGGGCTATTTTCCGATACCCGTAGCGTCTCCATTTTTCGTAATCTTGGATAGGGTGAGGGCTTATTTTTTGCATGCCGAGCTGATGTTTTTAATGATACCATATTGGTGCAGATACAATCTTTTGATCACCTGTTATTGCATTTTAATAAGATGTTGCGGCGTAATTCTGGCATTTTGACTTTTTCTCACTACGCCATTTAGCAATCAGGTTAATCCTTTCTTTCTTGATAGATTGGGTGATTCTGAATGCGGCGATACCAAATATGTGTATGCTGGATTTTATTTTTATTGTTTTATTTTGAATGGGGCTAAAGGGGGGTAATTTGAACATTTATATTTTTTTTATTTTTTTATATTTTGAAAAACATAATTTTTTTTACTTTTGCATGCTTCAATAGTTTTCATAGGAGACTAGAAGCTGCCACAACCCGATCACCTCTGCTTCATAGAGGCGATGATCAGATCACCTCTATATAACAGATTTACTCACTTGCTATGAGCAGCGACCACTAGGTGGCGCTCACAGCAAGCAAGTACTGACAACCATAGAGGTCTCTAGGAAAACTCAGGTTGTCATGCCAACACACCGGTGAACCGCGATCACATGATGGGGGTCACCGATGTGTGTATTTCCGGAGCGATTGCCGGAAGCGCAATTCAAATGCCGCTGTCAGAGTTTGACAGTGGCATTTAACTGGTTAACAGCAGCGGGTGGATCGCAATTTCACTAGCGGCTATTGCGGGCACATGTCAGCTGTTCAAAACAGCTGACATGTCACCCAGAAAGATGTCGGCTCACTGTCGGAGCCCACATCAAAGGGAGCGAGTCCGACATAGGCATAAATGTACACCCAAAGTCGGAAAGGGGTTAATGTTGAATTACACAAAACAAGGTTTTAAAATTTAAAGCAATACATTTTTTCTGACTTAAATGTATTTCTAAATTATATACATTGCGGAAACTTTATTAAAACTGCCTAAAAGAAAGTGGGTTTCCTGCCCATAGCAACCAATTCCATTGCTGCTTTCATGTTAAAAGAGTTGTTGAAAAAATGAAAGTTGAGCTTTGATTGATTGCTAGATGCAACAAAGAAAGTTTTGATAAATGAGGCACATAGGCCCGATTTCATGGGACTGATATTTCGTATGCCAGTTTTAATGATGGCCATGCAAGACTAAAGGTACCTTCACACATAACGATATTGTTAACGATATCGTTGCTTTTTGTGACGTAGCAACGATATCGTTAATGAAATCGTTCTGTGTGACAGCAACCAACGATCAGGCCCCTGCTGGGAGATCGTTGGTTGCTGAATAAAGTCCAGAACTTTATTTCGTCGCTGGACTCCTACTGACATCGCTGGATCGGCGTGTGTGACACCGATCCAGCGATGTCTTCACTGGTAACCAGGGTAAACATCCTTCACATTAAGCGACGCTGCAGCGATACCGACAACGATCCGGATCGCTGCAGCGTCGCTGTTTGGTCGCTGGAGAGCTGTCACACAGACAGCTCTCCAGCGACCAACAATGCCGGTAACCAGGGTAAACATCGGGTAACTAAGCGCAGGGCCGCGCTTAGTAACCCGATGTTTACCCTGGTTACCATCCTAAAAGTAAAAAAAAACAAACAGTACATACTTACCTAACGCTGTCTGTCCTCCAGCGCTGTGCTCTGCACTCCTCCTGTACTGGCTGTGAGCGTCGGTCAGCCGGAAAGCAGAGCGGTGACGTCACCGCTCTGCTGTCCGGCCGCTGTGCTCACAGTCAGTACAGGAGGAGTGCAGAGCACAGCGCTGGAGGACAGACGGCTGTAGGTAAGTATGTACTGTTTTTTTTTTTTTACTTTTAGGATGGTAACCAGGGTAAACATCGGGTTACTAAGCGCGGCCCTGCGCTTAGTTACCCGATGTTTACCCTGGTTACCGGCATCGTTGGTCGCTGGAGAGCTGTCTGTGTGACAGCTCTCCAGCGACCAAACAGCGACGCTGCAGCGATCCGGATCGTTGTCGGTATCGCTGCAGCGTCGCTTAATGTGAAGGTACCTTAAGGTTCCCCTAATTCATTAAGAGGTGCACCCACAATTAATGAATTAGGCGCATCTTATCACTGGTGTGCTCCTTTGTCGTGCACTTTGCCACAAATGTTTCTCCAGTCAAAGACTGGAGTACATTTCTGGAGTAAGTTATGTCACTTAGGTGGTGTCATGTTTTAAGAATTTGTCATCTAAGCTTCACCATGCCCCATATCACCCATGATGTGACCACTTTGGCGGTCTGTCCTGGACTGTTGTAAATTCACCAAAAGCTGCAAAATTTTATCAGAACTTTAAAAAGTCACAGGCCAGGATGACACATGCGAGAAACATGGCCGAGTCTCGCATGTTAATACCCGGCACTGCCGCCAGCACTCAGGAGTGGAGCGTGTGGCCGCATAGCAATATATGAAGCTGCACGCTCCGCTCCCAAGTGCCGGCGGCAGTGCCGGGTATTAACATGCAAGACTTGGCCATGTTTCTCGCATGTGTGATCCTGGCCTAAATCAAAATCTGGAGAAAACACTTTGATGAATCTGGACCGCAATGATTTTGAGTCTTTCCTTATTAAATGTGCATCATCTTACAAAGTCTCACATTTACATAGTTAATATGGATGAAACGAGACGAATGTCCAACAAGTTCAACCGAGGAATGGGAAAGAACAAAGGAAAGGGGCACATACACAACCACAATGTATGATCCAGTCCGCCCTAAAAGATCTAATCTTTCCCTCCTGATCCCAATTATTGATCCAATCCACTTGACTAAACATTTAAAGGCAATACTTACATCTATAACTATTGAAGGAACCTCAAATATGATGTTTTTAGTTGCCAATTTTAGTTTCTTGTTCTTAAGATCTGTGGCGAGGGCAGTGACTCTGATGTTATTACCAGAACGTACAAATCTCTGATAATGAAAAGGATGAAGCTGAAAACTTGTCTCCAGATCTAGAATAAAAAACAGTTATATAGTTAAAGAGCTGTAAATATTCCATGCACTTGTCATCAGAGGTATAGATATAGGCAGGTATAACTCATATCTGGTGCCTACAGTAGCAAGTATGAGAACACCAATATTATCAATGGCACTTGACACTGTCATTTGGGGTTCCATTTGTAGCTCTTTTAATCTCTTATATGCATCTACCGTACATGTATGGCGGAGATGTGTCCTGCTTGTATAGAGATGGCCCAGCAGGTGAGCCGGCTTCATACCGTGTGAGGGCTGGCTCTGTTACTTTGTCTGCACCTTAGAGTAACTGATGCAATTGGAGTATTGCAACAGGGTAACCTCTTAAATGCACCTGTCAGCGGTAACAGAAGCATTTAAAAGTCTTCAACAGTTCTATCAGCAACTGGCCTTCCTCCGTTCACTGGCATGATGCGATTGCGGGCTGACAATGGTTGCTATGGAAGCTGGGAGTTATTTCAAGAGGACCTTTCACAAAATTTTCCATGTTGAACTATACACATGATATAATAGTGGCTGCGGAACAGAAAAAAACATTTTTTCTCCCTCCGTTGCAGAGATACTAGCAATCAAAGTACTTGGCCCCTAATGAGTTAATTTTTGTAAAGTCCAAGTTTGTGTTATCAGACAGTTTTCACTGGAGGCGTGTACTTTTTCTGCCTGTATGATGTTGGCCAATCATAAGCAGGCAGCAACACTCATAGGAAAAAAAGAACACCCCCCACATTAGCTTAGGTTTCTCAATGTGTGAGATGCAATGATACAGCCCTTATCTCCTGGTCTAACCTGCTTCAGCATGGGGGGGATGGTTTTTAATGTGACACAGGTAAACTTATCTGCACTGCTGTTTAGCTGTAAAAATTAGGTCACTAGGGCGCCAATACTTTAATTGCTAATATCTCCACAACTGAGAGGTGAAATTAAAAAAATACAAATATTATATCCCCCTCTGCAGTCACTATGACATTGTGTGTCCAGTGCAGCATGAACAATTTGGAGAGAGGTCCTCTTTAATTAGCCCCAGTGTCTACTATATTAGAACGCATATAAAGCCCGTGACTTGGCTTCATAGGAGCTCATCAATTTCACTACACATAGCAATACTACAGAATAGAGGCACAGCTAGGGGTTCAGTACCTGCTGAGACAAAATACATCTGAGTGCACCCATAGGTTAAGCAACGATGTACAACTTTGGTGACGCACCCTACATAGTGGTTATAAGGGAAACTCAGCAGATGACAATGCTTTTACTGGAAAAAAATGTCTATATAAAGTCCAAGACGGATATCACTGTCGTACAATGACCATATAGTGGTAGATGCCAGTCCTGAGGACATATAAGAGATTACACTACAGTTTTACAGAGTGACTTACAGATTATGTTCTTTCTGATAGAGTCATTCACTTTTTCTGTCTTTTTCATCTGGCCCAGACCACAATGACAACTTCTTCCAGCCTTGACTTGTCTGGAGACAAATTTCACTTCTCACATTTCCAGCATTGTCCCCACCTATCCCCAATCTGCACAAACCCCTTATCCTACTGATTCCACAATGCTGAGCGGCTGCTGCCGTATGTGTCCCTATTGCTGGATGCTATGTAGCATGGTAACAGTCCTGGTAGTCCCTATATAGTAATAATGTTAACCACCAGGCCTCTTACATCATAATATGCCTCTTTTGTGCTCTCTAGATGGTAAATTTGCCTCCTGGAAAATATGAATGCCTTTTATGAGTATCCTGAAAGTATTAATGCCTCCTGTGTGCCCTTTGACGTTTAGAACACCCTGAGTGTCCATATAATGCAATGTTGCCTATTAAAGAAGAACTCCCATTAACTACTGTATCTACTTTACCGTACTGTAAATGCGTTAATATACTCATCTACTTCCATCTTCTCCTGCATCTAGAGCTGTTCTGCTTTTTAGACTCTCACTTTATGCTCTATATGTGAGTCTCTTTACAATGTAATCCTATGGAGTCTTGATTTGGTGCTTCATAGATTAACATTTTAAAAAATATTTCACGGTTACATAGAGTGTAGTGTGACCCGGAAAGTCTGATGAGCGGCAAATTCACTCAGAAGAGGAGATGAAATGCGCTGGATACCGGAGAAGATGACAATAGGTGAGTATATTGCCACACTGACAGTATACTACATACATATACAGGAAAGAAATATATCTTGGTACCGTGTTAGCCAGTAGATAGAAAAATATTTAGAATTGAGAGTCCTCAGTGGTTGATACCTTTTAATGGCTAACCAAAAAGATGGTAACAAATTGCAAGCTTTCGAGACTACATACGTCTCTTCATCAGGCAAAGACTAAAACAATCACATATTTATGCACAGCATAGTATAGAAAAAAAAGGGAAAAACCATGGATAAGCCAGGTGACATGAAGCAGAATTACCATGGGTGATAAACAGTTACGTCCATAAATATTGGGCCAATTCTTAGATAAGGATTGTTTTATTGTCCTGTGATTAGGGTCTCTGTTGTGATGACCCCACATGGTCTGAGGGAAAAGTTCCTTAGTTGATGTAAAAAGACATAAATCCGCGTGACACATTTATTCCTGCAGTGTGAGTGTCAAAGGTCGTCATCAGTTTATATTCCCAGACTCTTCTGTCTTTCTGCGATTTGAAGCTACTTTTTAGAACAAGTAATTTCATGTCCATAATGTTATGATTTGGGAGACAGAAATGTATTGCCACAGGTAGATCCATTCTTTTTTCTCTTATTGTATGGCGATTAGTATTGTTGTTTCTAAATGCTTATGAACTTGTTTTTTTTTTTTTTTTTCATTATTTGAGGTCTGCAAGCAATGTATTTTTTGTTATTTTGACCATTTCTCATTTTCAGAAAATAAATACAAAATGTATTGCCTGGAACTTCGGAGACATGTTGTCAGTAGTTTATAGACTAAAAGAACAATTCACATTTCACTTAAAAATATACAGTACCTATAAAGAGAAAAATCAGACAAATTGAAAATTTTTGCCAGAGCGGTACAACATTTTTCACCTTGATATTTTGTCGCTAGAGATCACTTTCTTCCTTTTTGCATTATTTACATTATCAGCCTTCTTTATACACATTCAATTTTCAGCACAAGTTATTGTACCCCCAAATATCTCTGCAGATCCTCTAAATGAATCTATGTAAATTATGAAGAGATATATTTGCCCCCCACATTATCTGAACAGAGCCATGTAATATCCAGTATTTGATTAACTTTATAGTAAAATGTACTATAACACTATAACAGTGTCCTGTCCCTTTAAATCTTCAGATGCTTCTGTCACCATGGTAACTGTAGTCATCAACAACCAGTAGGATTGCTCAGTTTGAATTTGAAAAAAAAAGTCAGTTTGTTACATCTCATCCGAGTGTGAAGACAGACACCTGCAGTCAGTGCGAGATTCCAGGTAGATAATGCACCGGACGGACCCCACATCCATCACAGACACTCACAGACCACATCTGACACTTTCTGATAAATCTGATCATTACCAAGTTATTATTTCCTCCAACACATGATGTGGTGAGATATCAGTGGGTGAGGCCGGTACTCGTGAGACCTCCCATCTGGATCGATCCAGAGACAAGATCCCGATATTTACCCTCCGCTCTGCTCCTCCATGGGGAATGTCCCCGGCACACACACGATGGCCCGCAGTGTAGTATTGCTAGTACTGTGCATGATATCCCGTCCTCCATATATACCACATGCTAAAGGGGAGGGGTGATGCCATTGGGACCAGCTATCACCTGTCTGCGGGATAAGATCAGAGTCCGATCACTGGGAACCGCACCAAACGCCAGAGCAGGGCACTGTTATCTCATTAAACGGCAGCAGCAGTACCTCCCCCGACCACCGGGACTGCCAGAGAGCAACGAGTACAGCTCCTGCAGGTCCCAGAGAGGAATGAATGGAGCAGCAGGGGAGCATGTGCACCTCCTCTACCTTCTAATGGGGATAAAAGTTCTGGTGATGGCTGGAATTTCCAGTGGACGGACCCCACTGATCTTTAAGTCATCACCGATCCCATGTATAACTTGCTCCACCTGAAAATACCCCTGTAATGAAGCTCACTTATGTAACCGCCAATATCCCATATATTTCCCAATGTTGCCATTCCCTGCACCTGAATTTATGATAAAATAAATATGAATCAATTACCAAAAGCCCTGCTGACTATTCCTGATGTCTTATAGGATTGGATACATTTTGTCAGAGAAGATATCAGCGGTCACCATGTGGACCGGGTATTCTGCCGGCGCTGGATCAGGTAGCTTCCATCAGTCTGTGATAATTGACCGTTCTCTACACTGCTGTTGGATGGGTTTCTGGGGCTTTACTTTATAGGGGTTGTCTATCTTTGGGGGCAGTTTTGTTTTGACTTAAATGCGTGTATTTTGTGGTAAAAATTATTTTTGCATTGGAGTTTCATTAAACAATTTCCATTATTTGCTTCCTATTATCTCTGAGCTGTACTGTCTATTGCTGGCGGCATAATTAACTAACTGAGAATCTATCAGTGAGCTCTTTCTGACAGTCTTAAATGCAAGTTTGTAGCTCTTTTACGCTTATTTCCTGAGTGTCGCTTAGTAAATTTCAGTAGTGGCTTCTCTATCACATCCTCTTAGTACGGTTAGGATTGATCCTACTATATGGTTGTGTTTTCTTCAGTTTATGTCACATCTGAGGAGCAACTGAGAAGACTGGCGTATTGTATGAAGTTTCTCCCATCACCCCTCTACAAGAAGGAGGTCAGTGAGAAAACTAAGTGGAGGTAGTTATGTACTCAGATATTCCTAGTCATCCTTCCAACTTCATCTCTTCTCTTCCTAGCGCCTCATGCCAACCAACCCAGAAGCCCAGAGAAGGTTTGCTGTAAGGGATGAAGAACGGCCCGCTCCATCCATAAGTATCCCAGCCAGGGAGAAGAGGAAGAGGGAAGAAGAAGTGACGCTGAGAGAAATGCTGGCCTATCTGGACGAGGAGGAGGACGAGAAAGAAGAGAAGGAAGAAGATGAGATGGCGGCAAAGATCAAACTGGACATTAGGCTCCCGAGAAGCAGCACACGAAGAAGCAGGACCTGGCCCCACAACGTCCGCCACCAAGTCAGCCAAGCCTCTCCCATGACATGGAAGAACATCATGTGGACCATCCTGCTGGGACCCTTCTGCCGATACATTGGCATTATCGGCCCGTAAGTATAAAAAAACACTAGAAATAATAATAGCAGCATAATAGTAATATAGGGACAAGATATCAGCATTAGACTAAGAAGAGTAATTAGATTAGTGATAATAAGAAAGTCATAAAATAGTAATAAATTAACAGTAGTAATAGTAGTAGGTGGAATAGCAGTGTGATCCAGGGTTCTAGGACTGATCGCCTTTTCTCGGGGTCAAGAAGGAATTTTTCCCCTCGTGACACAAATTGGCTGAATGTGTCCTGGGGTTTTCGCCTTCTTCTGGATCAACAGTGTAAGAATAAGGTAGTATTAATGATAATGGAAAAGTTACAATATTACAATCGTAAAATAGCAGTATTAATAATAGTAAGAATATACAATAATTATATCTATAAAAAGACAAGAACCTAAAATTACAATAATTATAGTCATAGCTCAATCAGTGCTGTAATGTGAAATAGTTATAGAAAAGTTAGAATAGTACAGTAATAAGATAGCAGGACGTAAATAATAGATATAAAATCTATAAAAAGAACAAACCCCTATACATTATAATAATAACTATAGTAGTAGTAGAATTAGCACTGTAATATTAGTTAGATACCTAGTAATAACATAATTAGGTTTGATCCAGGGTTCTAGGACTGATCGCCTTTTCCCGGGGTCGAGAAGGAATTTTCCCTCAGTGACACAAATTGGCTGAATGTGTCTTGGGGTTTTTGCCTTCTTCTGGATCAAAAGCTTTAGACATAGGGACCTTAGTAATATCATTATTAGAGTCACAAGAGTAATAAAAATGATAAAACTAAAAAATCAAAAAGTAAATGATAAAAGGTACATTTTTAATAAATAATAAAAATTGTAGTAATAATAATATAACAGATTTGTAAGGCAGAGTCCCGTTAGTTAACAAGTTAGTGTTAGGTTAGTGTAGGTCCCATCTGAAGAGGTCGCCTTGTCGTTGGCAGATGGGCTCGCACAATTTGCTCAAAATGTGCGCTAAGAACCTCTCTTTTATATCTATAGAAGATATGCAATAATACCATTCAGGAGATGTACATGTATACAGCAGTTTTGTGAATAACACTTCTGCAGAATCACAGCAGCAGGTATACCGGTATAGGGAGGTCACATCTAGTGATAGTGCTACAGTGATATTACAACTGGGCCTTAAAGGGAATCCATCAACAAGTTTTTGCTATGCAATCTGACAGCACCATGATGTAGGGACAGAAATTCTGATTCCAGCAATGTATCACTTAGTTTTCTGGGTGCAGCAGTTGTAATAGAATCACAGTTTTCTCTTCAGCAGATCTAGCAGAGCTCAGATGTTGAGTTGTGTATAACCCTGTCCACACCACTGATGGACTGCTTACTGTGTACACTGTATATTGACAGAAAGCTGCTAATCAGAGCTGGGGACAGTGGTAGGACTAGGAGACACGAGACACCTAGTCCTGTAGTGATAATCTTCTGCTGAGAAAACAGATTGCATTGAAGCAGCAAAACACAGCCCATTAATTGACACATCACTGGAATCAGATTCTCTTCTCCTACATCATGCTGCTCTCAGATTACATAACAAAGCATGCTGACAGATTACCTTTAAGGGTAAAACTGCTTATACCAATTACTTATATTGGTTCCCGAGAAACATCTAAGGCTACGTTCACATTAGCGTTGTGCGGCGCAGGGTCGGGCGCAGCCGCGGCGACGCATGCGTCATGCGCCCCTATATTTAACATGGGGGGCGCATGGACATGCGTTGTCTTGCGTTTTGTGACGCATGCGTCATTTTGGCGCAACTGTCAGGGCGCAAAGGACGCTGAATGATGCAGTTTTTTTCTGCGCCAAAAATCATGCAAAAAATGAACGCATGCGTCACAAAACAATGCGTTGTGCATGCGTTTTGCATGCATTGTGCGTTGCGTCGCCGACGCTGCGCCGGACAACGCAAATGTGAACGTAGCCTAACATGTACATCGCAGTCAGGTTCCAGTACCCGCTCTATAGTGCACATTTTCACCAGGCTGGTGCAGTCAGGGCACCTATAAGATGTGCGGCAGACGTACTGGTGTATTATACAACCCGCTTCTGCCCCAACTACCGGCAGTGGAGCTAGCGCTGATCCTGGCAGCTTAAGCCCTTTTACACCACAGTCAGTAGCAACCACAGCACCTAGGTGGTGTAGAGAGAAGGAGAGGGAGGCGCAATCACAGTGCTGTGGATTTTCTATGGCAGTCGGGGTCCTAATTAAGGTTTATTTTGACACCAGTCAAGATCATTGAGTAATAAAATGTACTTAGCTCCTCATCATTGCCTCTGTGTAAGAGGCTTAATAATAATAATAATTTTATTTATATAATGCCAACATATTCCGCAGCGCTTTTTACATCAACTAAGGAACTTGCCACTCAGACCATGTGGGGTCATCACAACAGAGACCCTAATCACAGGACAATAAAACAATCCTTATCTAAGATTTGGCCCAATATTTATGGACATAACTGTTTATCACCCATGGTAATTCTGCTTCATGTCACCTGTCTTATCCATGGTTTTCCCCTTTTTTTTTTCTATACTATGTTGTGCATAAATATGTGATTCTTCGGAATTTGTTTTAGTCTTTGCCTGATAAAGAGAGTCACCTGAGTAGTCTCAAAAGCTTGCAATTTGTTACCATCTTTTCAGTTAGCCATTAAAAGGTATCAACCACTGAGGACTCTCAATTCTAAATATTTTTCTACATACATATATACATAGGTTTAGAGGAAAAAAGTTCATAGGTGTGTTTCTTAAGTACCCACTTAACATTTAATATTGCCCCTTGTGTGACCCTAAAAAATAATAATGCTCATTTTAGAGTTCCCTTAATAATTACAGGGAATCAGTCAGCAGGATTTTGATATGTAATCTAAGAGCACCATGAAGGTATGGTCCCTGATTACACTAATGTGTCACTTACTGGGCTGTGTTTTTCTGTTTCAATACATTAGTGTTTTATCAACAGGAGATTATCACTGCCCCAGCACTGATTAGAAGCTCTGTCACTATGCAATGTACACAGAAAGCTGTGGTGTGGTGAAGGTATACACAGATCAACAACTGCACTCTGCTAGAAAAAACTATAATTCTGGTCCCAGTAAACTAAGTGATACATTGCTGGAATAAGGGTTTCTGTCCCTTCCTCATGCTGCTATCAGATTACACAGTGAAAACCTACTGGCAGATTTCCTTTAATAGTGCCCAAAGTAATAATATGCCCCCAAAAGTAATAATGCCTTAAGTTCCCCACAGATAGGATATTATTACAGAATGTGGGGGGACTCTGGGGCATTACTACTAAGTTTCTACACATATACTAATAATGCCATTTGATCTCCTGTATATTATGCCTCCAGAGTTACCCCACCAACACTAAAAATGACCTCTGAGTCCACCCATATATACCAATGATGGACCATGTGACCAGGGCTGCCACTAGAAATTTTGGGGCCCCATACTTGCAAAATTTTGGGGGCCCCCTTGAGACTCCGCCCAGGCTCCACCCCAGCCCCGCCTCCAGGCTCCACCCCTCAAACTGTCCACAGTCCCACCGCTCTCTCTTGGAAAATCTCCACTTCTCACCTATCACACATTGACAGTTCCCATCACCAGATCACACATATAGCCGGCAGCTTTTGTTTTGGCCAAAAGATTTTTTAAGCCGCCACCATAACACGGTAGACACTTTTGGCCGGGCCCTTCTCTGCTATAACCTATTAAATATTTGTTAAAATATGCAATACAATTTAGGTATATTTTTATTTATTTTTCAATTTTTAAAATGACCTATAATACTACATACAAGGAACAAATACCACAACACTATGACCAGATGACATAGTACCACCACAGTGATCGAATAATATAAAATACAAGGAACAAATACCGCTACACCATGACCAGATGACATATTACCACCACAGTGATCGAATAATATAAAATACAAGGAACAAATACCGCTACACCATGACCAGACCACATATTACCACCAATGACTGAATACTACAATACTGATCAGTAATAAAAAAAAACCCACAATACTATCACCATAAGTGCCATTATACACAGGAGATCTGTAATTAGTATGCAGTGTCTGTGTAGAGGTAATACAGTGATCACCGGTGACATTATACACAGGAGCTCTGTATATGATGTATAGGTAATACAGTGATCACTGGTGACATTGTACACAGGACCTCTGTATATAGTATACAGTGTATAGTGTCAGTGTATAGGTAACACTGACTCACCAGTGACGTCTCTAGGTGAAGTCCTTCATCTTTCATCCAGCACAGACCGCCATCACTTCATCCAGCCAGGACTCGTCTCTGCAGGAAATAAAACAGTTATCTCGAGTTCCGCTTGTAGAACACATTACTTAATTTTCCCAGCCTCTACATTACACCACATGAAGAAGGCAACATAGTATCACTCTGCACAGTAACAGGACCGCCCCCCATTTAAAACAGTATACTCAAAAAATAAAATAAATGCATCACTGCAATAATAATATCCCTTAATTAGCCATCCTAGCCCCCGTGTGTCTCATTCCAGGCTCCAGTCATATGTTCTCCCATCCTGCCCTCATGAGTATCCATTCTGCCCCATATGATCTCCCCATCCTGCCCCATCTGTCTCCATCGTATCCATCCTGCCCCATCTGTCTCCAATCCTGCCCCATCTGTCTCCATTCTGCCCCATCTGTTTCCAATCCTGCCCCATCTGTGTCCAGCACTCTGCCCCATCTGTTTCCAATCCTGCCCCATCTGTTTCCAATCCTGCCCCATCTGTTTCCTATCCTGCCCCATCTGTTTCCAATCCTGCCCCATCTGTCTCCATTCTGCCCCATCTGTTTCCAATCCTGCCCCATCTGTTTCCAATCCTGCCCCATCTGTTTCCAATGCTGTCCATCTGTTTCCAATCCTGCCCCATCTCTGTCCAGCACTGTGCCCCATCTCTGTCCAGCACTCTGCCCCATCTCTGTCCAGCACTCTGCCCCATCTGTGTCCAGCACTCTGCCCCATCTGTGTCCAGCACTCTGCCCCATCTCTGTCCAGCACTCTGCCCCATCTCTGTCCAGCACTCTGCCCCATCTCTGTCCAGCACTCTGCCCCATCTGTGTCCAGCACTCTGCCCCATCTGTGTCCAGCACTCTGCCTCATCTCTGTCCAGCACTCTGCCCCATCTCTGTCCAGCACTCTGCCCCATCTGTGTCCAGCACTCTGCCCCATCTGTGTCCAGCACTCTGCCCCATCTGTGTCCAGGGTTTTGCCCCTGTGTCCAGCGTTCTTCCCTGGGCCCCCCAGATCGCCGCTCTCAAGAAAAAAAAAAAAAAAGAAGTTCTTCTTACCTGGCCGTGCTCCTGCGGCGGGCGAAGTCTCCACGCAGCTGCAGCGTGCACTCGCCGGCGACTGACAATGACGTCAGACGCCGGCGACATGCACGCACGCTGCGGCTGACGTCAGCTGCCAGCCTCAGATTGGCTGGCGGCTGTTAACTATTGACGTGCGGGCCCGCACGTCAATAGCTTTAAACAGCTGCAGTGTCGGCGCTAAGGGCCCGGTTAGCCTGCGGCTGCCGGTAGGGGACCGGTGAGCAGATGAGACGGGGCCCGATGCGGGCCCCCTCTGCCCACCGGGCCCCATACGCCATTCACCGCCGTCATGCCCTGATGGCGGCCCTGCATGTGACACCCTCAGCTGTACTATTTATGACCCGTAGCACCCCCACATATTTTAATAATGCACACAAAAATGTAATAGTGTGCCAGAAAATAAAAAAATCCATATATACTCACTGAATCCTGGATCCAGGCCAGTGGCACAGTCACCATTCTAGGACAATTACATTATTGCGCTTTATTTGGATGTTCTGTAAGCTGCAGGCCTAAGGCGACCTGTGGCCCATAGAGTGGTAGGGCAAGGACACAATGGTTTTCTGCTCTTCCACAAAATTTTACTTTACCGGAATATTTTACTTTGCATGCCAATACAGTTAGGTACAGCAGTTATTTTGGATGGGCCTCACTCTCATCCCCTCTCCCTCATAGGTACGCTACTACTTCAGTATTAGATTTAATAAGAAGATTAATTAAAAATATTAAAATATGTATTTTAAGATTCTATATATATATATACATATATATACTATATATATATATGTATGTATATATGTATATATATATATATATATATATACAGTATATATAGTATATATATATATATATATATATATATAATCTTAAAATACATATTTTAATATGCGCCGGGGACACAGGGAGCGGGGAGTATGGAGCGGAGCGCCGGAGAAATATTTATATTACATACATATATGTATATATATACAGTATATATATATATATATATATATATATATATACTAGATGGTGGTCCGATTCTAATGCATCGGGTATTCTAGAATATGTATGTCCACGTAGTATATTGGCCAGCCACGTAGTATATTGCCCAGCTCCATAGTATATTGCCCAGTCAGATAGTATATTGCCCAGTCACGTAGTATATTGCCCAGTCAGATAGTATATTGCCCAGTCACGTAGTATATTGCCCAGCGACGTAGTATATTGCCCAGTCACGCAGTATATTGCCCAGCGACGTAGTATTCAGCACAGAGCCACGTAGTATATTGCCCAGTTATGTAGTATATTGCCCAGCCACGTAGTATATTGCCCAGCCACGTAGTATATTGCCCAGTCACGTAGTATATTGCCCAGTTACGTAGTATATTGCCCAACCACGTAGTATATTGCCCAGCCACGTAGTATATTGTCCAGCCACGTAGTATATTGCCCAGCCACGTAGTATATTGCCCAGTCACATAGTATATTGCCCAGCCACGTAGTATATTGTCCAGCCACGTAGTATATTGCCCAGCCACATAGTATATTGCCCAGCGACGTAGTATTCAGCACAGAGCCCACGCAGTATTTAGCAGTGTGGGCACATATCCCTGTTAAAAAAAAGTAATTAAAATAAAAAATAGTTATATACTCACCCCTGGGATCCAGCGAAGCTGTGTGATGCGGCCGCCATCTTCCATTCCCAAGATGCATTGCGAAATTACCCAGATGACTTAGCGGTCTCGCGAATGCAACGGAAGATGGCGGCCGGCGTGAGCGGCTCAGCGAACAACAGAGGGTGAGTATAGCAGGTTTTTTGTTTTTTTATTATTTTTAACATTACATCTTTTTTACTATTGATGCTGCCTATGCAGCATCAATAGTAAAAACTTGGTCACACAGGGTTAATAGCGGCGGTATCGGAGTGAGTTACCCGCGGCATAACGCGGTCCGTTACCGCTGGCATTAACCCTGTGTGGGCGGTTACTGGAGGGGATTATGGAGCGGGCACTGACTGCAGGGAGTATGGAGCGGAGCGCCGGGGACACGGACTGCGGGGAGTGGGGAGTATGGAGCGGAGCGCCGGGGACACGGGGAGTATGGAGCGGAACGCCGGGGACACTGACTGCGGGGAGTATGGAGCGGAGCGCCGGGGACACGGACTGCGGGGAGTGGGGAGTATAGAGCGGAGCGCCGGGGACACTGACTGCAGGGAGTATGGAGCGGAGCGCCAGGGAAACAGACTGCGGGGAGTGGGGAGTATGGAGCAGAGCGCCGGGGACATGGGGAGTATGGAGCGGAGCACCGGGGACACGGGGAGTATGGAGCGGAGCGCCGGGGACACTGACTGCGGGGAGTATGGAGTGGAGCGCCGGGGACACAGGGAGCGGGGAGTATGGAGCGGAGCGCTGGGGACACTGACTGCAGGGAGTATGTAGCGGAGCGCCGGGGACACAGGGAGCGGGGAGTATGGAGCAGAGCGCCGGAGAAACTGACTGCGGGGAGTATGGAGCGGAGCGCCGAGGACACTGACTGCGGTGAGCGGGGAGTATGGAGCGGAGCGCTGAGGACACTGACTGTGGGGAACGGGGAGTATGGAGCGGAGCGCTGGGGACACTGACTGCGGGTAACGGGGAGTATGGAGTGGGGCGCCGGGGAAACTGACTGCGGGGAGTATGGAGCGGGCGCCGGGGACACTGACTGCGGGGAGTATGGAGCGGAGCGCCGGGGACACTGACTGCGGGGAGTATGGAGCAGAGCGCCGAGGACACTGACTGTGGGGAGTATGGAGCGGAGCGCCGGGGACACTGACTGCGGGGAGTATGGAGCGGAGTGCTGAGGACACTGACTGTGGGGAGTATGGAGCGGAGCGCTGAGGACACTGACTGCGGGGAACGGGGAGTATGGAGCGGAGCGCTGGGGACACTGACTGCGGGGAGTATGGAGCGGAGCGCCGGGGACACTGACTGCGGGGAATATGGCGCGGGCGCCGGGGACACTGACTGTGGGTAACGGGGAGTATGGAGCCGGCGCCGGGGACACTGACTGCAGGGAATATGAAGCGGGTGCCGGGGACACTGACTGCGGGTAACGGGGAGTATGGAGCGGGCGCCGGGAACACTGACTGCGGGGAATATGGAGCGGGCAGCGGGCACTGTGACTGTAGGGGAGGGACTAATCGGACTGTGCCCATCGCTGATTGGTCGCAGCAGCCATGACAGGCAGCTGCCGAGACCAATCAGTGACGCGGGATTTCCGTTACGGAAGTTGAGGACAGAAAGACGGAAGTACCCCTTATATATATGTATATCTATATATATATATAATTGTCTAAGTTCAGCCCCCCTCTCCACAAACATAAATTGCGAACTGTAGATATAAGAAACATAAAATGTGTTATTGCCATATGTATTATTTGCATGAGCTAATAGAGTATGAAAATATTTATCTCATACAATAAATGTTAAAATGAGAAAAACCGCCAGCATATCAAAAATATTAGAATCGCCGTTGCTCTGTTGATGTCTTTCCCCAAAAAGGGCTTTTTTAAGATTTTTCAGTACAACTTTTCTTACAAAAAAAACCAGCCTTCAAATGGCAATGTCAAAGGAAAAATTAAAAAGTAATAGCTCCTGGAAAAAGCAGCGATAAAAACAAAAGTCTAAACAAAGAAAATTGGGGCAGGAAGCTTCACATTACTGCATTATTTCTATTAGTTTCTTGCTCCTTTATGAATATTACAGAACTCATGATATGATGGACTAATGAATGTTTACTATAGACTAGGAGGAATAGAGAGAAGTCATTCTTGACAATGTAGTTAGCAGAGAGGAGGGTGAAGGTCTGAGAGTGCCCTCTACTGTTTATTTTTGGTCATGAAATGCTTGTTTGCCTATCAATATATTTATACTTCACAGTAGATTGTCATAAATTGTTAATTGTTATTATAAAGAAAAAGTAATCGACTTTACAAACAGAGGAAACTTCGTGCTACTCACCGTCCCCAGGTCCACATCACCATTATGTCAGCACTGCAGACAGTAACAGACACAGGGAGCAGCAGCAGAGACTCAACGCTGGACCTGGAGAGGTTAAGTGAGGCTCGTTTTTTAAAAAAATGGAGAGGAAGGGGTTTTATGGAACCTGAAAACCCTTTTAATGATTGTTGTGACAGTCGTTTTTTTGCACGGTCTGTTTGGGGGTCGGAGATGCCATTTCTATTTGGTTAGAATAACATGGTTCTTTAAATATAACTTTACATATTTATTTTATTAAAGAAAAGTAGTTATGACAGTAGCTTTTAGTGCTTTTTTTCATAAGGGCTCGATTATTCCACCGTATACATCTGATGAGTGCTATCCGATTTTTTATTTGACAGCACTTGGACCAATACTATTTAATGGGGCAGTCCTGATGACCAGTTTTTTTCACTGACAAAATCGCAGCATGCTGTAATTTCACTTTGAAATAGGATGCCACTCACTCATTCAAGTCTAAGGGAACGTGGAAATCATCGGACTGCACTCAGATGACATACAAGCGCAGTCCAATTTTCGGAGTACGCATGCAATAAAGAAGATGGAGAAATTTTGTTCTCCATCTCCTCACAGTGTGCTCTGATTTTCTCATCTTAGAGAATCGCATCACACTATGTTGACATTCGGCTCAAATTCGGCTCTGATCAGAATCTGATCATGGAATTGGAATGCAATACATCTTCTCTTTAGCACCCTGGGGCCTGATCAAATTGCAGGTAATGTAACCTGCCATCAGAAATATGCAACAGAATCTATTATAGGGATATGCTAGCTCTCTGGAAAGAGTTATATGAGCAACATAACCTTCCGTATTTTTATAATTTTTCTTTAAAAAAAATGTTTGCATTGCAGAATATCTCTAACCTTTCTACATCTCATTTTAAAAATGAAATGAGCTTCAAAATAATTGAATGTTGCATGACAGCTATACCATAACTCCCAACTTTCCAGGAAGAAAAGAGGGGGAGATCATGTAGTGCCAATAACAGCAATATGTTGGGCTATGCCCTTATTCACGACCCTAGCCACACCTATTTACCATTTCTCCTCTTGCTCTAAAGAAACTGTTAAAAAGTGATGAATGGATACTGTAAAAGTACCGAATACTTGAGGGACTGCAGACTTTTGTTCCAAGTCTGGACTACCCCTATTAGTATGCAATAAAATGCATTTCTAAACAAAATCACGTTTTTCCTATTTTATTGGAGGTGGGGACACTTTATGTTTATATTTTGCAATTCATACAATGTACGTAGTGGTCCTCGCTGGGATTCAAACTTTCTCTGGCTACGTGTTATGACACCGTATGTGAGGGGAAATATATGTCGCAACGGTAATTATCCTGTGTGATGGGAAAGCAATACGTTTTTCTCTAGCATGGTATGTGCTGAGAGTAAACCAGTAGTTCCCTGGACTTTGTATAGACTTTTTTTTATTTTCATTTGTGCCAGAAAGGCTGTATTTTGTTATTAATTTGGACTTTATGATTTATGAATAGTGATGAGCAAGTGTGCTCGTTACTCAAGATTTCAAAGCATGCTCGGGTGATCTCTGAGTATTTTGGGCATGCTCGTAGATTTAGTTTGTGTCGCCGCAGTTGCATGATTTGCGGCTGCTAGATAGCCTGAATACATGTGGGGGTTGCCTGTTTGTTAGGCAATCCCCACATGTGTTCAGGCTGCCTAGCAGCCGCAAATCATGCATACTCGCTCATCACTATTTATGAAGTAATAAACCATCCAAAGACTTTAACCTAAAAGTGTTCATGTGTCTACCGTGGGGAGTAGCTAAGTTAGCCTTACACAGTGTCTATATGATGCTCTTTTTTAATGACACATTGTACTGGTACAAGTGATACAGCTTCATATACCTCTGCGCTTCTATGTACAAAATAATAATAATAATAATAAAATTAGATACATAAATATTTATATAAAGAAAGGGAAAAAGCAGGCAGCGCTCTAATAACTGGGGGCTTTGGTAAGTACAATCTTTATATTGTGTATATATATATACATATATATACAGTGGGGCAAAAAAGTATTTAGTCAGTCAGCAATAGTGCAAGTTCCACCACTTAAAAAGATGAGAGGCGTCTGTAATTTACATCATAGGTAGACCTCAACTATGTGAGACAAACTGAGAAAAAAAAATCCAGAAAATCACATTGTCTGTTTTTTTAACATTTTATTTGCATATTATGGTGGAAAATAAGTATTTGGTCAGAAACAAAATTTCATCTCAATACTTTGTAATATATCCTTTGTTGGCAATGACAGAGGTCAAACGTTTTCCGTAAGTCTTCACAAGGTTGCCACACACTGTTGTTGGTATGTTGGCCCATTCCTCCCTGCAGATCTCCTCTAGAGCAGTGATGTTTTTGGCTTTTCGCTTGGCAACACGGACTTTCAACTCCCTCCAAAGGTTTTCTATAGGGTTGAGATCTGGAGACTGGCTAGGCCACTCCAGGACCTTGAAATGCTTCTTACGAAGCCACTCCTTCGTTGCCCTGGCGGTGTGCTTTGGATCATTGTCATGTTGAAAGACCCAGCCACGTTTCATCTTCAATGCCCTTGCTGATGGAAGGAGGTTTGCACTCAAAATCTCACGATACATGGCCCCATTCATTCTTTCATGTACCCGGATCAGTCGTCCTGGCCCCTTTGCAGAGAAACAGCCCCAAAGCATGATGTTTCCACCACCATGCTTTACAGTAGGTATGGTGTTTGATGGATGCAACTCAGTATTCTTTTTCCTCCAAACACGACAAGTTGTGTTTCTACCAAACAGTTCCAGTTTGGTTTCATCAGACCATAGGACATTCTCCCAAAACTCCTCTGGATCATCCAAATGCTCTCTAGCAAACTTCAAACGGGACCGGACATGTACTGGCTTAAGCAGTGGGACACGTCTGGCACTGCAGGATCTGAGTCCATGGTGGCGTAGTGTGTTACTCATGGTAGGCCTTGTTACATTGGTCCCAGCTCTCTGCAGTTCATTCACTAGGTCCCCCTGCGTGGTTCTGGGATTTTTGCTCACCGTTCTTGTGATCATTCTGACCCCACGGGGTGGGATTTTGCGTGGAGCCCCAGATCGAGGGAGATTATCAGTGGTCTTGTATGTCTTCCATTTTCTAATTATTGCTCCCACTGTTGATTTCTTCACTCCAAGCTGGTTGGCTATTGCAGATTCAGTCTTCCCAGCCTGGTGCAGGGCTACAATTTTGTTTCTGGTGTCCTTTGACAGCTCTTTGGTCTTCACCATAGTGGAATTTGGAGTCAGACTGTTTGAGGGTGTGCACAGGTGTCTTTTTATACTGATAACAAGTTTAAACAGGTGCCATTACTACAGGTAATGAGTGGAGGAAAGAGGAGACTCTTAAAGAAGAAGTTACAGGTCTGTGAGAGCCAGAAATCTTGATTGTTTGTTTCTGACCAAATACTTATTTTCCACCATAAAATGCAAAAAAAAATGATAAAAAAACAGACAATGTGATTTTCTGGATTTTTTTTTCTCAGTTTGTCTCCCATAGTTGAGGTCTACCTATGATGTAAATTACAGACGCCTCTCATCTTTTTAAGTGGTGGAACTTGCACTATTGCTGACTGACTAAATACTTTTTTGCCCCACTGTATATATATATATATGTATATATATACACACATATATAAAAGAATGGAGGCAACACTCCAAAATTAGTGCAAATGATAGGACTTTTTTGGCCTGTGTGTCAACAGTTCAGTTCATAGTATGAAGCTTTCTGCTTGACAAAGGTTCACACTATGAATCAAAATGTCACCATATGCGCCATGAAAGTCCTATAATTTGCACTATTTTTGGAGTGCTGCTTCCATATTTTGTTTTTACTATTTGGATTAGGCTTTTGCCTGGGAAATTTTGCACACCCATTTGCTCTTCTGTTGATATATAACTGGTGCCGCTTTTTCCTTTGCCTTCAGACTTTAGAGAGAAGAAACAATGGTTGGTAACATTCAAAGACAAAAGCAATATCGACATAGAAATCATCAAATTATTGATACCGTCTCCGCCTTAACCTTGCTATGAGGATAAACTTGAGAATTCATACTTCAGTGCTTCCTTACCTTTGCCTGGACTGACATCAATCTCTATGTTTTCAGTCCAGAATTGCTCCAGAGCTTTACCATTATACATCATCTCTTGACCACTGAGAGTTACGCTGAATTTTTTGGGTTCAAAGCCTCGGTTATGAATGCGACATAGAAGAATGATTGTCTGTCCGATGAGAGGGGACTGTGCCAACTTCAAGGACACATTGAAGTCCAGTGCCACAATCGAATCTCTTTCCGTAAATGGTTTCATAAATTTCAATTTCCCTAAAGCTTTTTCAAATACAGTCCTTTCCTCGGCAGATCCTATAGAATAAAGTAGGAGAGAGTGAACATTATCCACCATAGAAGTAATAGAAATGTTATAATTTCTGTCACTGAGAGTTATATTTACCATCCTCATACTTGTATTGGTTTGTTATATCTTCTCTGGTGTTACTTCCAACACTTTTCGTACTTATGGACTGGCCAATGGTGAGGGTGTCCACTTTTCCTTGTTCTACGCCACCATCGTGTAGAACCCAGTGAATTACATCACCATTCACTTCTGTAAACACGAATGCAACATCGTAATCTACATCTACATCTCCTTCTTTGATTGCTTTCACAGGGGCTGGGCCACAGCAATACGTCCCTGGAAGAATACAGAATAAGATAAACCAAATGGCAAGTCTATATACAATATGAGCTCATGCAGTATATATGTATATACTTGCCTCCACTGATCTCTTGTGGGGTGGGATCTAAAACTTGCCAGCCATCATAACCTGGAGGGAGGTCTTTCCTTGCCATCCAACCTTCATCCCAGACATGAAAATTCCTATATAGTTTTACAACATTTCAATATGAGAATATGCTAGTGTAGTTGTAATAATGATAATTTAGGAAATAATTTGACTGGAAAATAATTTTGTAGCTTGCTTACCAACATGTGTCAACAAACCATACTTATATAGAAAAAAAATGAGTCGATAATATAAAAATTACATAAGAAAATTAAGAATAATGCAATGTCCAAAGATGAAGTGACCAGATCAAGATATATCCCAAATATCAATGTATGTAGTAATCAAAAAGTAAAATTAATCTTGAACATCCATGTGGGATTATAATTTCCATGAAATGGCTTCTTCAGGGGTAATCAAGACTTTATACCTGATGAAGCCAGTTCATAGCAATACGCATAGGGAATCTATTCTCACCTGACAATGCAATCCTAGATTTATTCAGAATAGCTTCTACTAATATTTCATTGTGACTCCTAGCAATATATTCTTGAATATTTGGACTATCCAGAATATATTGCATATCGTATTTTTCCAATACCCCTAGTACATCAATGCTGAATAACCAGGTATCTGGCACTAATTTAGTAAGGCGAAGAAAGAGAAGGTAACATTACTGGTTTGGTGTCGTTGATTATATTGGTTTAGGACTTTTAAGTAACATGTTAGTCTGGGAATGTATACAAAGCAGCCTCTCCTTGAAATCTGTTCTCACCAGACACTGTCTCCTTGTGCGGGCTCCAACTTCTTCCCAGTTTCATCATAATACTCGTCAACCGTTAGGCTCAAGTTCGTATCATGTGCGGATTGAAAGTTTGTCACTACACGAGCAGGAATTCCCAGGAATCTCAACACTGCAAAGACAAAAAAATCAGAGAGACTGGAGGTGGAGGCCAAATATATTGTCATACTAACTGTAGAGTGGCCATATAAAAGAAAGGAGGGCTGTTACCGCTGACTATCATATGTGTATGGTCTTGTTTTGACTCTCCCTTCATGAGAGATGTTGGTGGAAAGAAGGAACATCATGTTGAAATACATGTTGGATTCTTTGCTCCGTTGGAATATTTCAATTTATTGTCAGGCTGCGACTTATTCACCTTTTCCCACCAAAAACACATGAATTCTCAGTATATATAGCCGGAGGCTGAGCAATCATTCGTCCAACAACTGTCTAATGTGCATGCACACCTTTAGATGTGTGGATCTTAAAGGAGAAGTCCAGTCTCTCACTTTATGCAACTGCAGACTGCTCATTGGTGACACTGTGTGGTGTGCATGCTGTCACAATTCCCCAGTATTCCCCATTTGAGTGGGTCACATTTATGTGATTTGCATGACAAAAGGGGTATACGTGACTCATGTGAGCCCAGTTGATATACTGCCTTACCCCTTAATAAATTAAAAAACCCAACCACAACCCACCTTATATAATATAACGCCCCCGAATAAAACACCCGTAGCCTTAATTGGATTTTAAATGGCCACAGCAGCCTTTTATTAACATAAATTATAACAATTTTAACAATAAACAACCAATAAAGGAGGGTGGTCCTCGAAGCCAGAAATGATAAACTTCACATAACCCAATCCCACTTTTTGGCCACCCAGGCTAAGTCTTACCCCAAGCCGCTATGTCCCAGCTCAGGGATAGCTAGCAACCAACCTGATCAAACCAAAAGACCCATCCAAGGGTCCCTTGAATACCACTACAACGGGATATCCCCACCCCGCCTACTTCAATTCATCCAGGGGGAGTCAAGGGCCTCTCAAGATCCCCCCCATTAACCCGCCATTTTCCACTTCCACCGACTTCGAGGACCTCCCCCCGCTGAGCTGCCATGACAAATTGACATACTCGCCACAACAGTACCACCACTGACAATAGCTTTTTTATATTCCCAGCATTGAAAAACGATCTTAACACACCTCCAACAATTACTCCTCATATAAAAATGGGGAGGGTGGGTGGGAGCTTCCTTAACTCTTCAGGTGGCTACTTAAAATTGTCGACGCTGTGAGGAGAGTGCCTTTCTTATAATGTCCTTCCCCCTTATTGCCAAAAAGAACCCCACCTCATTTATGAACTCACAGTTAAGCATTCTTCTTCCCGTTCTTAATATTAACCCATTCCTCACCGCCCCAGCTCCAAAACAAGAATCCCCAGATAGCTCACCATTTCCCACGTTAACCCCCTCATGTCGGCCTCCCCTTAGGGCCCATGGGCTGCTGTCCGGCCTCTCTTACTTGCGATCACATGCTGAGTAGACTCAATCAGACTTCTTTCAATTCTCTTCTATTGAGAGAAGCCAGGTGGAGTCTAGTCAGCACATTACATACATTTCAGTCATATGACCACCCAGTCGCATGGAGCATACAGAGGATTCGTGACAAATCACTATTTGGCATAGAGCATCGAGTGGCTGCTGAGTTTTTATAGGAGACCAGAAAACCTCTTTAAAATATATAAAAAATGTAGCAGGTTGCTAATACGCAGTAAGCCATATATTGCAATAAGGTAATGAAAACCCAACCTGGTGGACTGCGTAAAAGTTTCCACAGTAAATATGCTCTGGAATGTAGAAAACAATATTGCACCCTTAATGTAATAATATGTTTCTTGAAACTAGAAGTACCCAATTTTTATACATCAGTTTATAGTTTTAATAGAATTTACCTGTGCACATCACTCCAGCTAGAACCCAGCACTGTCCATATCGAACTGGTCTGCATCCACTGTTGTGCCAAATTCTCAAAATAGTAACACTTCCATTCCATGTGCTTGGGTTGGTACCATTCATGAACAACTCATCCCAGGAAGATTCTATTACTCCTTGATCATCGTTAGAATTGATCTGCATATTTTAGTGATTAATAACAGAAAATGAAGTTTTCCCATGAATCATACAAAAACAATAGCATGCTGTTTACCCAAATGGCCTGGCTTACCATGGCAGATAAAACTCTACTGATGTAGACAGGGTCTCCTCTCTTTGAACAATCTAGAGTTGGATTTTTCTGAAAATTTGGGCTCATGTCTAAAATTCTCAGGCAGATTTCACTTACTCCATCTTCAAACTAAAATATTGGGAAAAAATGCAGTCTAGTTAAAGTGTTTTTACTACTAAACAGCCAACATTACAAGATCGTCACATGCTCCATGAGTATTGTATATTCGTTAACTTTTCTATTTAAAGGCTGTCTCACTATGATTTTTCGATACATGGAACTCTCTGATTCCGACGATGGACTGCTTTTAATTCCATTCACAAAGGAAGTTTAAGCCTTACATGTATTTGAGACAACAAAGTAAATCCCACCGATCTGAACATATTGTAGTGGGAACACTTTTGTAAATGTATAGGTACCTTCACACTGAGCAACTTTCCAATGAGAACGACAGCGATCCGTGACGTTGCAGCGTCCTGGATAGCGATCTCGTGTTTGACACGCAGCAGCGATCTGGCTCCCGCTGTGACATCGCTGGCCGGAGCTAGAAGTCCGGAACTTTATTTGGTCGTCAGGTCGGCGTGATTCGTAAAGTTTGACAGCAAAAGCAACGATGCCTGCAATCAGTGGCGTAACTACAAAGTTATGGGCCCCGGTGCGAACTTTCAAATGGGGCCCCCCACCATGCCAAAATATTTTCCACCCAAATTCACATTTTCCCTATTAATATTGCACACTATAGCTTTATTGCAAAGTTGTATAGTGTGACCTCAGTTGCATAACTATCCAGTGCCCCATCCTGGCATATATTTGTCCCCCGTACTGCCATTGTTATGTAATGTATAAAAGAAAATAAACCATTATACTCATCAGGGGTTAACATAGAAGTCATGGGGATCCATATGAGAACTATAATGTACTCCTTATAGTATAATACACTCCCCATAGTCCCTCATATAGTATTGTACACTCCTCAGTCCTCCATATAGCATAATACACTCTTCGTAGTGCTCCATATAGTATAATACACTGCTCAGTCCTCCATATAGTATAATACACCCCTCATAGTCTTCCATATAGTATAATACACTCCTCAGTCCTCCATTTAGTATTATACACTCCACATAGTCCTCCATATATTAAAATACACTGCTCAGTCCTCCATATAGTATAATCCACTGCTCATAGTGCTCCATATAGTATAATGCACCCCTCATAGTCCTCCATATAGTATAATACACTCCTCAGTCCCCCATTTAGTATTATACACTCCACATAGTACTCCATATATTAAAATACACTGCTCAGTCCTCCATATAGTATAATACACTCCTCATAGTGCTCCATATAGTATAATGAACCCCTCATAGTCCTCCATATAGTATAATACACTCCTCAGTCCTCTATTTAGTATTATACACTCCACATAGTCCTCCATATATTAAAATACACTGCTCAGTCCTCCATATAGTATAATATACTCCTCATAGTGCTCCATATAGTATAATGCACCGCCATCGTCATCCATGTTGTACAATTCACTTCCCATAGTATGATGGACCATAGTTCTTCATATAGTATAATATATTCCCCATAGTCCTCGATTCAGTATAATGCAGCCCACATATAGTATAATACAGCCACCCCACAGAGTATACTGCAGCCCGGCCATACAATACAATGTAACCCCCATAGAATATAATGCAGCCCCCCTCACAGTATAATGCAGCCCCTCATACAGGGGCAGTGAGAAAGACATGAGCAAATGGTGACTAGGGGGCAGGGGACAAGGACACAAGGGGAGTAGGGGAGACAGGCACAATAGTAATATAGGGGGGCTAGGGAGCAAGGAAGACAGGCACAAGGGGACACTTGGGGGCTAGGGGGCAGGGGAGAAGGTTAAAAGGGGACTAGTGGGCAAGGGAGAATGACACAAGGGGACAAGGGAGACTGGCACAAGGGGACACACAGGGACTAGTTGGCCATGGAGACTTAGAAGGGGACACACAGGGACTAATGGGCAAGGAAGACTGGCACACGGGGACAAGGGACACAAGCATAAGGGGACAAGGGAGACAGGCGCAAGGCGACACACAGGGACTAGTTGGCAAGGGACACTGACACACGGCTACACACGGGGACAAGGGATAGAAGCACAAGGGGACTCATAAGGACTAAGAGGAAGGGGAGAAGGGCACAATGGGACACACGGGGACTAGGGTGCAATGGAGACAGGCACAAGAGGACACAAGGGGACTCCGAGGGCAGAGTAGATAGGGACGCAAGGGGACAGAGGAAGATGGGGGGGGGAAACTTGGGAGGAGGGAAGAAGGGGGCACAGGGATTACAAGGACAGGGTAGATGGAGAACACACGGTGAGAAAGGTGACAGGGGAGACTTGAGAGCAGGGCAGACGAGTCACATGGGGACAAGGGGCAGGGAATGCATGGGGGGTGCAGGAGGACTCAGGGCATGGGAGATGAGGAGCATTGGGAGACCAGGGGAGGAGGAACAAGGTGTGTACGGGGAGCCCAGAGGAGCACCATGACCTGAACCTGGGGACCTACTAAGACATGGGGCACGGGACAGCAGGGAGGAAACGGGGCTGGTGTCACAGGGGGCCAGGGACGCTGGGGGCCGAGACGGCGACACACGGGCAGCAGACACACCTCACTTCCGCCGGTCCCGTACACCTCCATGTTCATCCCCGGATCCTCCATATGGCTGAGCCGCTGCGGCATCCCCCTCCTGGGCGGCTTGGTCCACGTGCCCCCCACTAGCTCCGGCACTATCTGTTCCCGGTCCCAGCAGCCGCCTCAGGCTTTGCCAATATGGCGGCCACCATCACCAGAACCTGCAGAGCTGAATCCTGACATTGCAGCTTCTGAATTCTCACAACGCATGCACTGCACACTACTAGGATTCTCCCTTGCCGGTGGACGGTCATGTCAGCACAAGTATGCGATTTATATACCTCTGGCCACATTCCAACTAGACATGCCCGGCCTCGCTCAGTTCATTTTCACTGACGGAGGCTACACATGTCTAGTCAGCATGTGACCGCACGTATGTAAATCGCCAGCACGACAGAATCCTGACAGCGTGCAGGGCGCACTGTGAGAAGTCAGAAGTCTGCAGTCACAAAGAATGACTGCAGACTCATTACAAACCTGGACAACCCCTTTAAAGCTCCTAACATAAATAAAAACATGAGAGTTAGTCAGTATCACAAATAACATTTACATCCAGGTACCTTATAGATGACGTCGTCTCTGGAGCCATTCTTCTTTTCTTCATCTTGTCCAGATCCCATGATGAGTTTTCTCATCCACAGCCGTCTCTGCAGACTTCCATCTTTTCCGCTCTTTTGCAGAAAGTCTCCACAAGATGCTCTTAAAGATACAAGTGTCATTATAATGCTCTGGAATAAAAAATTGCCCCTCACTATATTGTCTGCACAAAATATGACCCCCACACTGTCCTTCTTATGGTACATACTCTTCACACTGACCTCTCCTTTCTATACCGGCCCCCTCTTCACACTGTCCACTCACACTGTGTCCCCCCTATAGGGCCCAGTATTTATACTCCATATTTATACTCCATCCTCCCACCCTGTGTGCATGGCTCCCCCATCCTTCTCCCCTGCGTTCACGGCTCCCCCATCCTTCTCCCCTGCATTCATGGCTCCCCCATCCTTCTCCCCTGTGTTCACGGCTCCCCCATCCTTCTCCCCTGCGTTCACGGCTCCCCCATCCTTCTCCCCTGCGTTCACGGCTCCCCCATCCTTCTCCCCTGCGTTCACGGCTCCCCATCCTTCTCCCCTGCGTGCTGGGCTCCCCCATCCTTCTCCCCTGCGTTCACGGCTCCCCCATCCTTCTCCCCTGTGTTCACGGCTCCCCCATCCTTCTCCCCTGCGTTCACGGCTCCCCCATCCTTCTCCCCTGCGTTCACGGCTCCCCCATCATTCTCCCCTGCGTTCACGGCTCCCCCATCCTTCTCCCCTGCGTTCACGGCTCCCCATCCTTCTCCCCTGCGTTCACGGCTCCCCCATCCTTCTCCCCTGCGTTCACGGCTCCCCCATCATTCTCCCCTGCGTTCACGGCTCCCCATCCTTCTCCCCTGCGTTCACGGCTCCCCCATTCTTCTCCCCTGCGTTCACGGCTCCCCATCCTTCTCCCCTGCGTTCACGGCTCCCCCATTCTTCTCCCCTGCGTTCACGGCTCCCCCATCCTTCTCCCCTGCGTGCATGCCTCCCCTATCCTCCCACCCTGCATGCATGGCTCCCCATCCTTTTTCCTTGTGTGCATGGCTCCCCATCCTTTTTCCCTGTGTGCATGGCTCCCCGTCCTTTTTCCCTGTCATACTTACCTCTTACCGCGCAGCACAGAACAGAACTTCCTTCCTGGCATCTCTTCTGCAGCGTCTTCCTTCCTGTCTTCAGCGGTCACATGATAGCGCTAATTAAGGTCATGAATATGCGCATATTCATGATCTTAAATTAGCGGTACCATGTGACCGCTGAAGACAGGACGCGCTGCCGGCGCTGAGATGCAGTTGCAGCCACCGCTGGAGGAAGGTGAGTATTACGTCTTCAGGGAGGGGGAGCGGGAAGGAGGGAGGAGGGGGGGCGGGAAGGAGGGAGGTGGGAAGGAGGGAGGGAGGAGGGGGGGTGAGAAGGAGGGAGGAGGGGGGGTGGGCACTTGACCCCAGAGTTTTATAAAAAAAAAAAAAAAAAAAACTAGCAGCGCAAATCCAGTTCTGCCGCCCTCTCTTCTGCCGCTAGTAGCGTCCCTGGCCGCACTGCAGGGGCCCCCCAGAGCTGCACCGGTTGAACCGGCGGTATGTCCGCCCATGAACATGGTGTCGGCCGGTGCCTCTGATCTGCCGGGGGGAGGGCCCCTGACCAGCCCGGGCCCCGTCGCAATGGCGACCGCTGCGACCGCGGTAGTTACGCCACTGCCTGCAATGGTTTTTCATGGAGCGAACAACCAGCGAGAACGATAAGTACGTCACTGGATCGCTCCTGCATTATTCAGCTGTTGCCGGTGTTTGACGTCTCCTAGCGACCTAAACAGCGACGCTGCAGCGATCGGCTCGTTGTCTATATCGCTGCAGCGTCACTTAATGTGATGGTACCTTATGTCTTCTATTGAGCATTCCTAATCTTATTGTACAGGAAAGAAATATAACAAATGCCAGACGGCCAGTCCCGGTAGTGGGCTGCTCGATCTGGCGCCCCCTTCACACTGTCAGCGGGCGTTCCGTGTTGTCTTCTGCAGCCAGCACACCAAGCAGCATCAGCTTGCCTTATGCACACGATCGAGCTCTACTTCTAAAATCACTGTCGCCGCACTAGACAGGATGAAGTTGGTTGCCGCGGTCTGATGTCCTGATCACGAGCTGCAGTGAGGTAACATAGAGACAGGGCAGGAGGAGGGAGGAGGTGTGCTGTGCTGTTCTGTGCTGCTCCTGCTTCTTACTACGGCTCATGATCAGGACATCAGACCGCCCACTTCCACCTATCCAGTCCAGTGGCAGGGCCAGAAATGATTTATAAGCAGCTGATAACCTTACCATGAGTGCATGGAGCAGAAGTATAGAAAGCAGCACCGGAGTGGAACAAAGAAGCTGTTAAGAGGCAAGCATTAGTAGACTTAAGGAAAAAAGCTATGTCCACTCTTCTCCCATGCCACTAACTCAAAAGAAAATCACCACTCCAGTGGTAAACTACTGTATAACTCCCATCATGCCATAGGAGCTGCTGTACATGATGGGAGTTATAGTTCTCCTCAAAAGCAAAAGGATAGTAGTCATCCATGGGACATAAATGGCACCTATGGGATCATAAAGGGAATCTGATGGCTGACATGCTGCTCGATCCACAGGCCGCATGTATCAGACATTGGCTGTATGATTCCAGAAAGGTATGTTTGACTCTAAAACACTGCGGCATTTTGGGGAAAAACATACTTTAAGAGGACCAAGGCCACTCAGGTGACTAGTCAGACAGGCGGGTCCCTGGTGGCTTCTTCCCATCCACTCCCATTGAGGGACAATTTTCTTCCTATGTGCGTATACCGAAAGAGACCAGTCATTGGCAGCAGGATGGGAGAAGTCAGACATGTTTTTCTCTGTGATACCGCAGCGTTTCAGATACAAACATATCAGGCTTTGATCGTTCAGACGGTGCCGGAAACATGCTGCCCATAGGTCACACAGCAGGTAGCAGCTGCCAGGTTCACTATAAAGGGTTTGCTCAGCGCTGCTTACTTCTGCATTGAAGACATAGTCTACAGATACCTGACGGGACAGATGCATGAATGGCAGCTATCATGGATGTGTCTTGGTAGGTATGGTTTCACCATAGGGTATCAGCACCACTCAGTTCCCAATGTGGAAATAAACGGTGCCGGAGAAACCCTTTGACCCAACCATATAACAATAACAACTCTAAATAGAAAAAGTATAGTTAGTGGTCAATGATTTTTTTTTTCAATTTTTTTGTTGAAAAGAAAAATGTAAAAAAAAATTACATTAATGTAATTGTCTATTAATGTGTGCCTCTCTAACATAACGTCAACAGAGAATTAGTTCGCTGCTGAGCTCCCTGATTGGCTGCAGCACTATTGACATGACACCAGAACTGTAGACACTGGATCTGTACAGTGTGAATAAAGCACAGTTTTTTTTTTCAAGCAAGCAATGTCGGGGCGTAGTGCCACGTGATGTTTTATCGGATAGCACTCCGACCAGTGTTATTATTCGGGGAAGAGTAGTTCAGCGATTATATTCTCATGCCGAATCAGCATGAGAGAACAATGGCAGCATGCTGCAGTATGTGCAATCACAAACTCTTAGGCTCTGTCTGTATCACTAGGCATAAGTGTTATCAGATGTATATGATGTGTAAAGTTTAGGAAACCGGCTTATTGCCTGTGACCATGATAAAAGGACCTGCCGCTCAGCTGCTAACACCTCGACGCGCGTTTCATCGCCTCTGCAGTTTTGTCAGAAGAGAACAGTCTGCCTGTTGTATAGTTTCATGGTATCACTGTCTGTAAAATTATACAGTATGTCTAAATGAAACGAAAATAGGCATATTATCCACCGTATCATGCTACAGCACAGGCACCGCTGCCTGCCTGATAAATGTGATTTTCTTTTTCAAACCATATACTATGCAGTATGTAAAATAGGAAAGAGGTCACCGAGGGATCAGTAACCTGTCAGTAATCTGCATTATGAATACCTAATCAGAGCACCACAAGAAGACCCCCAACAGGCAACAGGCCACCCCGGAGCACGAGCATATCATTAACTCAAAACTGAAAATATAGATTAAATAACAACCACAAGCATATGACCACGGATTTCATCAACCAAGCTATCATTTTAAACAATATAATGGCGCCAACCTGAGCACAATCCTGCTGACAGGTTCATTTTAAGAATACAACAGCCTTTTTCAAGGTGTACAGAATTATTAGGCAGTTTGTTTTCCTCAGGCAAAATGGGCCAAAAAAAAGAGATTTAGCTGACTCTGTAAAATCTGTATTCAGATATTTCTTGTCCCAGTCACTTTCAAAGGTTTTCTGGAATCATGAGATAGAAGTAACTCTTGATAGACTAGATGGATGAGCCAACGCGGCTGAATAGGTAAAGGGCATAGACCTCCGCTTCCACTTAGACACCAACAAAGTGAAGGTCAGGTACTGCTGTAGGTGGATATTCTTAAAGATGAGCTAGTTGGACTGTTTCAGGTTGAAGTTGGACTCAAGATTAGTGTTGATCGATACCTTCCGATATTTGAAAGTATCGGTATCGGATGGGATCGGCCGATATCCAAAAAATATCGGATATCGCCGATACCGATACCCGATACCAATGCAAGTCAATGGGACACAAATATCGGAAGGTACCCTGGATGGTTCCCAGGGTCTGAAGGAGAGGAAACTCTCCTTCAGGCCGTGGGATCCATATTCATGTAAAAAATAAAGAATAAAAATAAAAAATATGGATCACTATGACGTCACGGTCAGGTGATCGGTCACCTGACTGCTCATGTGACCGCAACGTCATCGAAGGTCCTTCACTCTCTGCATTCTTAGGAACGGAGGCAGACGCTTGCAGCGGTGACAGCCAGGGTACGTCGGAGGGGTGAGTATATCCATATTTTTTATTTTTATTCTTTATTTTTTACATGAATATGGATCCCAGGGCCTGAAGGAGAGTCTCCTCTCCTCCAGACCCTGGGAACCATACGCACCGCACACGCCGAAGATGACTGGGAACTTATAGGAACTTCCGATTCCGATTTCCGATATCGCAAAAATATCGGAACTCGGTATCGGAATTCCGATACAGCAAATATCAGCCAATACCCGATATTTGCAGTATCGGAATGCTCAACACTACTCAAGATTAATTCACAAACCTACCGTTTTTTAGAAGAAACTTTTTTCAAGCAGTGGTACAGGAAAGTCTGCATCTTTCAAGAAAACTATAATTTTTTTGCAGAAGAGTTCATGTGGCACTAAAGGGTGTTTAACTTTAACCTAATAAATAAATTAAAAAAGAAAAAAATGCCGGGTTCTTCCAATTTTTGATAACTACCAAAGGTAAGCAGACAGTTGCGGGCTGATGTTATCGTGCTAGGAAGATGCATGGCTATTGGGCCATTCCCAGACTAAAAATACAAGCCCACAGCTGCCCCAGAAATGGTGCATCCTATTAGGTGCGCCAAGTCTGATGCTTAGCCCGGTTCTTCCTGATTGCCCTGCTGTGGTGGTAATGGGGTATTGATAGTTGTGGTTGATGTCAGCTGTGATTTCTCAAAATCACAGCTGGCATCTAGTACTGGGGGTAGTAATGGAGAGGTGTCAGACACCCCTATTACTAACCCAGCAATAAAAAATAAAAACACACACACACAATAAATACTTTATTTGAAAAAAAAAAACTCCAACACTTTCCTTGATTCTCCAATTTGTTGAAGAAAACATCCATGTAGATGCGTTTTAATAATAATAATAATAATAATAATAATAATCTTTATTTTTATATAGCGCTAACATATTCCGCAGCGCTTTACAGTTTTGCACACATTATCATCACTGTCCCCGGTAGTCCACCAAATCCTCCATAGTCCACAAATAGAAATCTGAAAAAAATAAAAAGAGAGAAATGAAGACCAGACACTGTCCCTCGTTCAAAAATTTATTGTGAAACCTCCCATGCAGGTCCAATGTAGTCCTTGGCATTCCCACGACGATCCCCGAATCTGACATCCAAAGGCTATGGAGCCTTGTTCAGAGAATGAAACTCCACAGACTGTAGCAGCTGCCACTCTGGGTCCTGCAGCACTCTGTGAGACCCGGCAGCTCTGAACAGCAGTGACATCAGTAACTACACAACTACACCGTTCATTAGAGTTGGGGAGTCACACTGCCCTCTATAAAACAAACAAACAATGATAAACTGGTACAGAGGGGAGAGGGCCCTGTCCTTGGGGGCTTACAGTCTATTACGAAGAAGGAGACAGTAGGGTAAGGGGTTGAAGCAGCTTTGGTTGTGGTGAAGTAGTGAGGTGGTAGCAGGGTCATTGTAGGCTGTAAGCATTCCTGAAGAGGTGTGTTTTCAAGTTCCACCTGAAACTTCTTATTGTGGTAAATAATTGGACCAGGGGTACTTCTTTTGCGCCGGTTCCGGAACTGTCGGGACTGTCACCATTGTTGCACGGGGGAGAGATTTCTGTCCCAGACTGACCTTTACACTTGTCAGCAGGGGTCGGGTCAGAGATAAAAAAGGCTGCGCGCTGGAGAAAGGCAGGAGTTCTGGTGGGAAGACAGAGTGTGCCTCAGGTGAGGTGCAGGCCTTTATAGTGGAGCATCTTATTAACCAAGGGCTACCTAGTGTAACCCCTGTAATTATGTCCACTGTTCGCGGACATCAGGCAGTGACCCTCCCAACGTCCCCCGTGCCAGGAGGTTATTTACACTTGAGACCAGTGACTGCTGCATGTGTGCAGCCTAGCATTGTACTGGTGACTGAGCCAGACATACAAACTCCTTCTCCACCTGCACTGCGGAGCAGAGCCACGCTCTGGTGATACAGTATAAAGAACTGAGACCAGTACGAGGAAACCGTGGGTACGGGAACCCACCTAGTGTAGCAAAGACTCTCTATCTGCATTGAGGAACCCGACCTCCGTCCATCCAGAACAACTCCGACATCACGTGCCGCTGTTGTCATTGCCATCATTGGAAACTGAGACGCTGCAATCAAGAAGCCGACAGGCTGATAAGTTGTACTCTTCTTTCCCCTTTTTGAACATTCGTTTACCACCTGTTTACCCCATTCTCCCCTGCAGTAACCATATTGCTATATCCTTTGCCTCCCTTACCCATTTTCTCCCTGCGTGGAGTTTTCATCTGTTAATAAATTTGTTAACTCTTTAGCTGCGTCCTGTCTGTGATGACATCCCGATCTCTGCAAGTCTACATTTGGCGAAGTTGGCAGGATGTCGTTCACCAGCAAGGAGGGGGCAGACCAAGCAGTTGGGGGGCCCTAGGACTGGTATATCCATGGGAGCCATGCTAAACAACCTCCCAAATTTTACTGGAAAGAATACTATGCTGTGTAGCTGGACTGAGTGGATCAAGGGGATGATGAGGATGCTTCCCATGACCCTTGCTCTGGAGGCAGAGGCTGCCATGATGGCTTTAGATGGGGAAGCAAGGGACTCTGTCATGTTATGATTCCCCAGGGCGCGAGACACCTTTGACAAAGTATTACAGATTTTAGAGGAGACCCATGGGGACCCCACAAACGTAGGGGAGTTGCATATGCAGTTGTTCTGCCGGGTTCAAAGAGAGGGGGAGACAGTAAGACAGTACATGAATGCGCTACAGGAGATCCATGTGGCCATTGCTAGAAAGGACGGTGTAGGCATGGGGTCTACTGACATTGTACTGCCGGACCAGCTAGAGATGGTCTTGCGTGACGTATTGTTCAAACAGGAGCTCTTGTGGGTAAACCCACATATGACTTTTTCCAAAATAGGGAGTGAAACACGCACGGGGGAACAAGAGTAGGGGGTGACAGTTCCGGTGAGGAAGGTCCGGAGTGGAGATGTATCTGCAGAGATGGCTACTACACCCCAATGGGTGGAAGAGTTACAAAAAGAAATCCAGCATATACGTGAAGAGTTGGCTGATTAAAAAAAAAGCCAACCGTCACCCCAAGTCCACCGGGGTACAGAAGTCAGCCGGTTCCCTGCCGTGAGGTGAGGGTGCCTCGTCAAGAAGGAACCCCCACATGTTACAACTGTAGAGAAACTGGACATATAGCTTGGGGCTGCACCCGACGGAGTAGACCTCTGCAACGCCTTCTGTTAAACTAGGGCGCTCCGAGCTTGTGGGATGCCACTCGGAGCCTGAACAGTCAAGGAGAAGTAGAAGAAGTCTCACAAATTTCATGTCCATGTGTCATCTCATCTGGGCTGAAATGGATAGCCGGGCTGTACACTGTCTGGTTGATACGGGCTCACACGTGACCACGATGCCCAAAGCATACTTTCGCCGACATTTCACAGAGGCAATGCGGCTTGAATGGGACCCAGTGATCAAGTTGACGGCTGCAAATCACCTGCCCAACCCGGTCGCAAGGGTGGTCTGGATGCACATTATCATCTGCGGTAAAGATCTAGGGCAAAAAGGAGTGGTACTGACAGTTGAAGATGTGAGTAAGGGACACACTGTTACGTTAGGCATAAACGTGTTAAAAAAATTCAGGAGTCTTCTTATTAATGAGTCTTTGGACATGTTTCTATGACAGTGGAGCCCTCGCACTCCACAGAGGAGGGTATTCCAACAGCTAATCAGGGTGGCACAAGCCCAAGAAACCTCCAGCTGTGGGAAGACACTGGGGAAGGTAGTTGCTCCAGCTGCAATTAACCGAGTTTTGCCACTAGGAAAAAGAGTGGTTACCTTGCCCTTCCAGGCCTGTGCCCCTCTGGAAGGAGTCGAAGTTCAGATTGAGCCCGCCAATGCAGAACAACTACCTCAGGTACTATTAGTGGCACGTATGCTAGCTACTGTGCATGACGATACGATCCTTGTACGTTGTGTCAACTTAGGGAAAAGTGACATCATGTTCCCACCCAGAAGTGAAGTGGTCCAAGTCTTGGCTATGATGGAAGAGTTAATATCATCACAGGCTGTGCAATTGACAGTAAAACAGGAAGATCCTTGGATGGTAGCTGTAGATACTGCTCTGGTGCCCGAGCCTCAACACCTGCAATAGGGACGGCAAATTCTAGAAAAAAATACTGGCCGAACTCACGCCACAGCAGACCCAGCAACTGGAAGCTCTGTTAGGGCGATATCAGGGTGTGTTTGCGTGTCATGAAGATGATTTTGGTTGCACAACAGAGATCACGCACGAGATTCCAACTGAAAACACCGCGCCCATAAGAGAGCGATACTGTCAAATCCCCCCTTCAAATGTATCAGGAGGTGAAAGGAATGCTGTCTCAGATGCTGCAGAATTCACAAGAGCCAGAGCCCATGGGCTACCCCGTTCATGCTGGTGAGGAAGAAAGGTGGTACGCTGCATTTTTGTGTGGACTACCGTAAGCTCAACCCTTGTACTGTACGAGATTCTTATCTACTACCAAGGATTGAAGAGTCCCTGTCCACCCTGGGTAATGCCAAATATCTCTCTACGTTAGATCTAGCCAGTGGATACTGGCAAGTGTCAATGTCCGAGCACGATCAAGCAGAAACAGCCTTTATACTCCCCATGGGGTTATATGAGTTCAATTGAATGCCGTTCGGCCTGGCTAATGCTCCAGGTACATTTCAACGACTAATGGAGAGGTGTTTAGGCAACCTGAACTTCAAGGCCACTCTCATTTATCTAGATGATATCGTCGTTTATGCGGCTTCATATGAGGTATATCTCTGAAGGCTGGAAGAGGTCTTGAGCCGCCTACAACAGCATGGATTAAAGGTAAAGCCTAAGAAGTGCCATCTGTTCCGCACCCAAATCAAAATATGTTGCGGCTCTGCCTGTCCAAGGACCCTGACTCAGTTGAGGAAGTGAAAAATGTTCCAGAAATGGTCCCACCAGTCATAGCCGATTGTGAGGACGAAAAAGGCCCTGAACAACCTCCAGTAGAACTAGCAAATGCAAATGCATGCGGTGCCCGAAGTGGCCAACCCAGATATAATAGCTGTGCCCTCATCCTCACATGTACAGCCTGATTCGACTACACAAATGGACTCAACTAGGTCTTCTGACTTTACTCTTGATCTGCCTTCTGTCTGTGACGACATCCCGATCTCTGCAAGTCTACAGCAGCACAGAATTCCATAGAATGGGGGACACTCAGGAGAAGTATTGGAGGCAATTGGGTGAGGAACATATGAGTATGGAGGAGAGAGGAAAGTCTTGGGAGGACCGGAGGTTGCGTGTTGGAAGATATCGAGAGACATTCTATTCTTTAGCAAATAAAAATGTAACTTATAAATATAATTTTATTATGAAATCTTAAGATCCCCTCTCAGGGTCCTGCTAGCTCCACATCAGCATTAATTCTGATGCAGACAGACTGCTCTGTCACCCTTTGACTAGGGTCACGCAACTGTATTTTCGATCAGTTAACCCTGCTGTTCTGTTCGCATTTGCTATACACTTGTACTGTTCCCGGGTCAATATGACCCAACCTATTAATTCTTGATTTATAGCTACTCTAAGTGTTTTATTTGAATACTTTTTTTCATTATTATACTGTATGTGAACATGGTTGATCATAAACAAATGAAACATTTCAATTTAAACTTAACTTATTTTTTTCATAAAAAGGTTACACAGGCTTTTTACAATTATCTTTGATTGTTGGCATTCTGCACACAAATAACAAAGAAGCTTTACATTACTATTACTAAAACATGAAATTTAACTTTTTGAAAACAATATTTATAAATCAACAAATGAAAAATCATAAAAACTTCAACCTTTTTAGAAAGAAAAAAGAAAAACTGAACATGTTCATGCGTTTTTACACTGAACACAATAATAAGACACATGTCCTTTACACAGATATTTTGAACATCCAGCACATGTCAGATTAGTCTTATTGTCACAGGAAGATCTACAGAAGCTACATCTCTTCCTTTTTTTGCTGGTAGCTGTGCTGCTGGTAGCTGTGCTGGTGGAGGCCGTGGATGTGGAGTCTCTTTCTTGAGCATGCTGGACACTTTTTACAATGGCTGTTGCTCTTTCACTTCTGGGGGTCATTTTTCTGCTCTCAATATATGGCCTAACCAGGGATTTGCCCAATTCCTCAAGAAATAATCTTCTTTTATGCAGCTTATTCCAATCGGGGTTGATTTCTCTCCATAAGACAAATGCATTGTATGCAGAAACGTCCAGTATGTTATAAAATAAAATCATTGGCCACCGATTGGTTTGGCGTTTGCATGTATATGTTGATATTGCTTGGTCTAAAGTATCAACTGCTCCCTTTGTGGTATTATAATCCAAAATAATGTCAAGCTTTCTGTCTTCTCTATCACTTACGGCATTGTCATGGTGCATTGTGCTCATTAGAATTACCTAAGTTTGGAAAAGAAAAGAATAGTTGTAAAGATATGTATTCACAGTGTCAGTCAATAGACATTTTAGAAACATTTTTATCCAAGTTTAAAAAAAAAAATACCTGTAAAAATGTGTATTCACAGCTCAGTGCTCTCTCTCTCACAGATTCCAGTGTCTCTTTCACAGGACTTAGCTTCAGGGTGTAAGTCAAATGACTGGTGTCCAATTTATAAGACAACAGTGTCTTCACTCACAAACTGAAAATGCATTTGACTAAATAAATACTTGATTACTGAAGATAGTGAAACCCTCAGCCTTTGAATGATAGACAACCAGTCTCCTCTCTCACAAACAGCAAATGGATAATACTATATAATTACTTGTTTACTGATAAGAACAGTGAAACCACCACCATTTTGAGATGAAGTACACATTAAAAAACATAACTTTTGCAGTCAGAAATAATCAGAGACCTGTAGAACAGTATAAAATGCTATCGGGTCATATTGACCCAAACAGTACAAGTGTAACAATCAGCGTGTAGCAAAAAGTAAACAAAAAAAAAAATATATAGAGCTCCACAAATGAGGAGAAGTCAAGATACCACTAGTTTCAAATCCTCATATAAAAAAAATCTACAGGGTCTCAAAAATCATTTCCCATATATATCATTTCCCAGAACAGTACATCAGGGTTAAGAAAATCGGTCAGATTATACTATTCTTATTCTGATCAGACTCTGATCAGAGTGTGATTAGAGTGTGATCTGATTTTCTCTGATGAGGAGATGATGGAAAAAAAATTAATCTTCTCGATTTTGTCAGTTCGTGAAAATTGGACCTCATTCGGATGCCATCTGAGTGAGATCCGATGTTTTCCATAAACTCATTGACTTGTATAGCTAAATGTGATCCAAATATCAGATGCAAATCATACATGCAGTGATTTTTTCCTCAGACAGAACACATGTGCACAGCCCCATAGAATAATAAAGGCTCACACTCGGACTGAAAATACAGACATCTGCATGCATCCTATGTATCAGCTATGTGGTTGCAGGGGGCTGCCCAATGGCGTAACTACCGTGGTCGCAGCGGTCGCCAGTGCGACCGGGCCCAGCAGGTCAGGGGTCCGGCAAGTCAGAGGCACCCAACACCATGTTGCTGTGCAGGATATTCCTCCTGCACGGCAACAGTCCGAGGCATATCTAGGGGGAGGGGGCAGCCGGGGCACGTGAGAGACAGGAAGCAGCTCCAGTCATCACGGTGAGACAGCTTCTCAGTCTGTATTTTTCCCCCCTCATACATCTCATGTACGTCTGAATGAGATCGTATTTAAGAGAAAGCCAAAATTACCCCAGGACAGAAGGCGAGAGCAGGGGGAGGTGCCGGACAGAGCCGCTTAATTAGGAGAAGCTGAGGAGCTGCAGCCGGTTTACATCAGCCACCCCTGTACCAGAGAGGAGATTGTGAGTTGTGTATATGAGCTGGTATAGTAACATAGTAACATAGTTAGTAAGGCCGAAAAAAGACATTTGTCCATCCAGTTCAGCCTATATTCCATCATAATAAATCCCCAGATCTACGTCCTTCTACAGAACCTAATAATTGTATGATACAATATTGTTCTGCTCCAGGAAGACATCCAGGCCTCTCTTGAACCCCTCGACTGAGTTCGCCATCACCACCTCCTCAGGCAAGCAATTCCAGATTCTCACTGCCCTAACAGTAAAGAATCCTCTTCTATGTTGGTGGAAAAACCTTCTCTCCTCCAGACGCAAAGAATGCCCCCTTGTGCCCGTCACCTTCCTTGGTATAAACAGATCCTCAGCGAGATATTTGTATTGTCCCCTTATATACTTATACATGGTTATTAGATCGCCCCTCAGTCGTCTTTTTTCTAGACTAAATAATCCTAATTTCGCTAATCTATCTGGGTATTGTAGTTCTCCCATCCCCTTTATTAATTTTGTTGCCCTCCTTTGTACTCTCTCTAGTTCCATTATATCCTTCCTGAGCACCGGTGCCTGGAGTATCTTAATAGTTGGCTTCGTCCCCTGACGTCCCCTGACGAAGCCAACGCGAAACGTGCATTGGGGCTGCGGCGGTGACCCCCCTTTGAGACCGGAGACCTAGTATATGGGTAAGAGCCATTTAACCGCTTAAAATGTGATATAGGCCGTTTTTGTGATTAGCGGCACCCCACCTGGGGAGATGTAGTTACTCACTTGCGGACTGTTAGATGTGGTGGCGTCCTTACTCTAAAATCTGCACTTAATGGCATTTACATTAGAAAACCGAATTAGCGACGCATGGAGGTTTCCATCCTTTTAACACTTTCAGTGCCATCCTCAGTTTTCCCTTATTGTGTACTCTGTATATGTTATGACTTTATTATTGTATTTTTAATATTGGTATAAATAAAAACGTATTTTTACATTTTGGGACATGTACTCTATGTGTTTATTCTTGGGTTTTCTCTATGGTATTTCAGAGTGTCCTAGACTGCTTTGAAGGATCTCTAGTACGGGTGTTATCCCTAGCACTATACTATTTAGTATGTGTGTGAGACCCATATTAGTGTTGTCCATTGTGGGATGTGTCTATTGTGTGTGATATCTGTAGTATGTGTGTGTGTGATATCTGTAGTGTGTGTGTGTGATATCTGTAGTGTGTGTTTGTGTGATATCTGTAGTATGTGTGTGTGATATCTGTAGTATGTGTGTGATATCTGTAGTATATGTGTGTGTGTGTGTGATATCGTAGTGTGTGTGATATCGGTAGTATGTGTGTGTGATATCTGTAGTGTGTGTCTGTGTGAGGCAGGGGCGTAACTACCACGGTCGCAGCAGACACCGCTGCAAGCAGCTCTGGCTGGTCAGGGGCCCGTGTGTCCCCTTGAGCCTGTCTCCCTTGTCCCTTTATGCTTGTGTCCCTTGTTCCCATGTGCCAGTCTCCCTTGCCCATTAGTCCCTGTGTGTCCCCATGTGCCTGTCTCCTTTGTCCCCTTGTGCTTGTGTCAGTCTCCTTTGTCCCCTTGTGCTTGTGTCAGTCTCCCATGCCCACTAGTCCTTGTGGGTCAGTCTCCCTTTCCCACTTATCCCTGTGTGTCCCCTTGTGCCTGTCTCCCTTGTCCCCTTGTGCTTGTCCCTTGTCCCCGTGTGTCCCCTTTGTGTCAGTCTCCATTGTCCACTAGTCCCCTTGTATCAGTCTCTTTTGCCCACTAGTCCCCGTGTGTCCCCTTGTGTCAGTCTCCCTTGCCCACTAGTCCCTGTGTCCCCATGTGCCAGTCTCCCTTGTCGACTAGTCCCCGTGTCCCCCTTGTGTCAGTCTCCCTTGCCCACTTGTTCCCGTGTGCCCCTTGAGTCAGGCTCCCTTGCCCACTAGTCGCCTTGTGTCAGTCTCCCTTGCCCACTAGTCCCCTTGTAACCTTCTCCCCTGCCCCCTAGCCCCCATGTGTCCCCTTGCTCCCTAGCCCCTCTATGTTACCCTTGTCCCTTTCTCCCCTAGCCCCCTTGTGCCCTCTCCCCTGCCCCCTCGTCACCATTTGCTCGTGTCTTTCTCACTGCCCCTGTATGGAGGGGCTGTATTATACTATGAGGGGGGCTGCATTGTATTCTATCGGGGTTACATTGAATTGTATGGCAGGGCTGCAGAGGGGGGGGGGCATTTGGAAGTTTGCACCGGGGCCCATAACTTTGTAGTTACGCCACTGGGGCTGCCTTTGAGGTGAGGTTCCCAAGCTTAAAAAATATTAGATTATTTGCTTTGCATGTCCAGCCTTGAAAAACTTTTCGGACACTGTTGTCATGACAGTGGGAAAGTTGCCAAAATAGCCCTATTTACTGCACTTGTTACTGTGATCTGTCAGATATGTCCTGCCAACGCATTTGCTTATCTTCATAGCTGCCCCGAGGGGCAATGAATGAACACTATTATGTTAATGTAATCCCTGTAGTTAGGGAGAGCGGCAGTATGATAAAGTGACAGCTTGACTTCTTCAAACAGTGGCTCAATAACTTGTTCTCGGAAATCCGGTAATATATTATTTTTATAGCTTATAAGCTTCAATCCACGTAACAGGACTGTGATCCATGGAGTTACTCAGAAGCAGATGGCTTACTCAAACAGACAGCTCAAAAAGAAAGAAATATGATTGACAAATATACGGCCTTGAGGTTTGTAAAAATGTATTGAAATGTCTGTTAGTTAAATCTGGGTCTGGAAATGTAGGGTGACAACCATTATGTCCGCCATTATCAGGCATATCAACCAGACACAAAGCAGTTGTTTTCGTGGATAGGTACAGGGGTGACAGGCTCTGCCTGTTGTGAGGCTTTGCTTGTTGTGAGGACCCTGTTGATTGTATAACTAATGGAGTGTTTCCCCAACTCCCGTCCTCATGGCCCCCAACAGATAGTATTTTCAGGATTTCATTAGTATTGCACAGAGGAGAGAACCTGTGGCAGATTCTGATACATTAAGAATAATAATAATCACCTGTGTAATACTAAGGAATTCTGAAAATGTGATATGTTGGGGGCCGATGAATACTGGAGTTTGGGAAACATTGAGCTATAAGATCAATGTTATTGTGGTCCTGTGGCTGCCAATGTTTTGAGGGTACTGTGGTTGTGGTTATTATGAGTGACTTCTGAGTTTTGAAATCATGAGGTTCCATGACTATGAATTTGCCCATAAACTTTTTTTTAGCTATCGGCTGACAACTATCTATGTTGATCCTTACAGACACATGTGGATTAGTCAATTATTCTCGCGTTTTGGGTAGGAAGAGGGAAATAACCTGCAGCAGACACCTCTGGTGGCAACTTATTTTCCTTGAAAATTAAAAGATTCAGTTTTGAATTTCAACATACTCGAGACTTCTTTGCTCAAGAGTTTGGAGACTGCTATTCTTATTAGATGTTTGACCTGTCCTTCTAAAATTGAGGGGTTTAGATTGCATGTCATAGGGGTCATACTACTATACATTTAGAAAGAGAGAACAGGGGAGAGTTAGATTACTGAATTGACCTGTTTGAAGAGATGTGTTTTTAAAGCACACTTAAAAATGTGCGGGCTAGGTATTAATCGGATCGTCCAGGGTAGTGCATTCAAGGAAACAGGTGCAGCATGAGAGAAGTCTTCAAAATGGAAGTGAGAGAAAATTGCATTATAGTGTTTAGGTAGCATAGTAGAGAGAGGAAACATGAGAAGTTTTGGATAAATTCTGATTTGATGATACACCGAGGTAATCTTTAAAAAGTTTCCTTGGCATCGCAGACTATGTACAGTACAAATTAAATAGATAAAACGTTGACATGCACAGGTAAGCTTCTGACACACATGAATCATGACGCCTCTTGCCAAAATAGGAGGATAACTAAATATTCTTTTGGCCAAATTAATTATGTTATACAAATGTAGGCTAAATAATGTATTAGGCTGTAAAAATGACATTTCTCAATATATTTATTTTTTTTACATTTATTGCATTATTTTCATTCTTTTTATGGTAAAAAATAACATGAGCTAAATATATGGGTGTGAACAATTACATAAATCTTTATGACATACTATAGTTATTTGGGCTGAGCATTTTCTCTACAGACAACCAGTTAGACAATGAGAACAAAATGTTTTAGTTTAGTATGTAGTTTAGGTGTCAGCATTTAAGCCATGTATTGTTTGTATGTAGAGATAAGTGGATCACTTTGCAAAACGAGTCCATTGTCCAGGTGCATGGTCTATGGCCATGGACAGGAGTTGAGTGAATTTCCGGAGATTCTGGATTCCCTTGTGCTGCATTTGATATGTCGGCCTGACATGACGTTATCTGTGCGCCATGCAGGTGAAGTCTCGCTAGCCAGGACAAATCATAAGAGGAGCTAAATAAATTCATGCAGCTGCTGTTCACAACCAGAGACCACAAGGAATATTCAGAAAATCCCTTAGACGGGTTTTCAGTTACCTTATAAAAATTTATCAAGAGCAGGCAATGTTCTAAAATAATGAAATGACCAATAACCCATTCACAACCTTTCACGTACATGTATGTCAAAAGTCACATCCCTGCTGTTAATGCGGGCTTCCAGATTATGTGCCTTCAACAGCCTTGAGTGGAGCTGTTAACATGTTAAATCTCTAACAGCGGCAGTTAACACATGGCTCCAATTGGTGCGCCAGTGACATGATTGTGCGGCACTGATGAGTTGCTATGACAACTTGGAGTCTGCTGAAGACTGTTGTGATTGTCATTACGATCCTCCTGTGAAAGCCAGTGTTTAGCTGGCATTAATAAAAGATCATAATTTTATCTATAAGGCCGGGGTCACACTTGGGAGTGCAATACGAGAAACTCGCGCCAGTCTCTCGCCTCAACACCGGCAGCTCGGGTATTCCTATGCAGCTGATCGCTCCGGTTCTCAGTGCTGGCGGCAGTGCCGGGTATTGAGGTGAGAGACATGCACAAGTTTCTCGCATTGCACTCGCAAGTATGACCCTGGCCTAAATAGCAGTGTTGATGCACTGCTATGTATAGCACAAGCAATCACACGATCACAGCTGTAAGTCTTCTAAGGGGACTATTGAGTACAGGAGATAGTGAAAAAATATGAAAAAATAAAAAAAGCACAAAAGTTCAAATCCTCTCCATTTCTTCCCATCGAAAATAAAACAATTAAAAAATTACACCTTTTTGGCATTCCTGCGTTCCTAAAAGTCTGATATATCAAAATATAGAATAAATTAATCTGATCAGTAAAAAAAAAAAATCTAAATGATAGAATTGCCTTTTTTTGGCAATACAATGCAATAAGAGGAGATCAAAACATTGTATCTACCCCAAAATGGTATCAGGAAAAACACCACCTCATAACACAAACAATAAGCCCTCACAGAGCCTCATATCCCAAAAAATAAAAATGTTACGGGTCTTGTAAAATGTGGACTAAAGCAATATATATATATATATATATATATACAGTGGGGCAAAAAAGTATTTAGTCAGTCAGCAATAGTGCAAGTTCCACCACTTAAAAAGATGAGAGGCGTCTGTAATTTACATCATAGGTAGACCTCAACTATGGGAGACAAACTGAGAAAAAAAAATCCAGAAAATCACATTGTTTTTTTTTTTAACATTTTATTTGCATATCATGGTGGAAAATAAGTATTTGGTCAGAAACAAACAATCAAGATTTCTGGCTCTCACAGACCTGTAAATTCTTCTTTAAGAGTCTCCTGTTTCCTCCACTCATTACCTGTAGTAATGGCACCTGTTTAAACTTGTTATCAGTATAAAAAGACACCTGTGCACACCCTCAAACAGTCTGACTCCAAACTCCACTATGGTGAAGACCAAAGAGCTGTCAAAGGACACCAGAAACAAAATTGTAGCCCTGCACCAGGCTGGGAAGACTGAATCTGCAATAGCCAACCAGCTTGGAGTGAAGAAATCAACAGTGGGAGCAATAATTAGAAAATGGAAGACATACAAGACCACTGATAATCTCCCTCGATCTGGGGCTCCACGCAAAATCCCACCCCGTGGGGTCAGAATGATCACAAGAACGGTGAGCAAAAATCCCAGAACCACGCGGGGGGACCTAGTGAATGAACTGCAGAGAGCTGGGACCAATGTAACAAGGCCTACCATAAGTAACACACTACGCCACCATGGACTCAGATCCTGCAGTGCCAGACGTGTCCCACTGCTTAAGCCAGTACATGTCCGGGCCCGTCTGAAGTTTGCTAGAGAGCATTTGGATGATCCAGAGGAGTTTTGGGAGAATGGCCTATGGTCTGATGAAACCAAACTGGAACTGTTTGGTAGAAACACAACTTGTCGTGTTTGGAGGAAAAAGAATACTGAGTTGCATCCATCAAACACCATACCTACTGTAAAGCATGGTGGTGGAAACATCATGCTTTGGGGCTGTTTTTCTGCAAAGGGGCCAGGACGACTGATCCGGGTGCATGAAAGAATGAATGGGGCCATGTATCGTGAGATTTTGAGTGCAAGCCTCCTTCCATCAGCAAGGGCATTGAAGATGAAACGTGGCTGGGTCTTTCAACATGACAATGATCCAAAGCACACCGCCAGGGCAACGAAGGAGTGGCTTCGTAAGAAGCATTTCAAGGTCCTGGAGTGGCCTAGCCAGTCTCCAGATCTCAACCCTATAGAAAACCTTTGGAGGGAGTTGAAAGTCCGTGTTGCCAAGCGAAAAGCCAAAAACATCACTGCTCTAGAAGAGATCTGCATGGAGGAATGGGCCAACATACCAACAACAGTGTGTGGCAACCTTGTGAAGACTTACAGAAAACGTTTGACCTCTGTCATTGCCAACAAAGGATATATTACAAAGTATTGAGATGAAATTTTGTTTCTGACCAAATACTTATTTTCCACCATAATATGCAAATAAAATGTTAAAAAAACAGACAATGTGATTTTCTGGATTTTTTTTTCTCAGTTTGTCTCCCATAGTTGAGGTCTACCTATGATGTAAATTACAGACGCCTCTCATCTTTTTAAGTGGTGGAACTTGCACTATTGCTGACTGACTAAATACTTTTTTGCCCCACTGTATATATATATATATATATATATATATATATATATATATTTTTTTTTTTTTTACAAATTTCTGAATTTATTTTTTTTACCTAAGTGAAAAATCTATTCGTGTTTGGTGTCTTCATACTCATACTGACCTGGAGAATCATATCAATTTTACCATATAGTGAACATGGTTAATAAAAAGCAAGAAACAATTGTGGAATTATACCTTTTTGCAATTTGGACCACTTGGATTTTTTTTTACTTCTTTCCAGGAAATTACATGATAAAATCAATGAAGTCATTCAAAAGTACAACTTGTCCTGCAAAAATACAGCTATGTGGACAGAGCAATAAAAAAGTTATGGCTCTTTGAAGAAAGGGAGGAAAAAATGAAGACGAAAACAAAGAACATTGCACTTGGTTGAAGTTAACATGTTTATTTCTCCACTGCTCCAGTTCTACAGCATTAGGCTTTAGCGGCCATGTAATGTATGTGATGGAGAGAACCATATCAATGCAGAAGCAATGGAGACCACCAGAGCATCAACGCTGAAGTTGTAGGAATTTGATGGCGAAGTAATTATTCTTTATTTTAGAAGTTTACTCGTTCTTAGATAAATTGTGTAAAATCCTTTAAATTTCTTTAATGTAATGCTCTCAATTTGAAGCAAAATCTTTTTTAAATAAAAATCATTTTACCTTAAAATTTGGAAACAATTATTTATACTCTTTTGTAGAGTAGTTAGTTGAGAACTCTACTTTAAGAGATAAATATTGGCCCTAACAACTAAACTAGGGCTACAAAACAAGTAATTATGAAAATTAATTCTAGTTTGAAAGAGATTCTCTGACCTGGGACTTCTGGTCTTAAAATTTGGCAATGGCAAAGACAGAAGGATTTTGTCCTGACACACATAAAAAAATCAACATGCTGCAAGAAATCATGCAGACTGGTGTTGGGATGACTTTACCTGGTTATCTATCTACTTTTGGACCAGGGATAACCTACTGATTAGGCTCAGATCTTTTTACATGGAGGTAGATATATAATTTCTTCAAATAAGTCACAATGCCATTCAAAACTTCAGGCCATGCATTATGACTATGGATGTTGGTAAGGAGACCATGACAATTATCACTGAAGACATTCAGACCACTCTCCTTAAGTCCCTGCTTCACAGACCGGTACATCTGGCTTTCTAGCAATGCATTTCCAATCACTATCTCTGTTACTACAAAAGTAATGATGATGGCACAATACCTGTCCAAAGTTCCAGGGTGTTGTGAGAATAAAGTCCTTGCTTCCCTGATATAATAAACCATATTCATTCATCACATATTCCTGTCTCAAATCTTCATCTTCCAAAAAGACATCATCACCTGATAAAAAAAGAAATCTATAGTTAAATATATTATGCATAATTTTTCTCAGGTCTATTCTCCATCAGGAAAAACATAGCAGTATTCTGCGACAGACTACGTATAGTATATTGGACGAGACTTGCTAATGCAAGTTAATGGTAGAAAGAAAAAAATCAGACGGCATATGGACTCTACAAACCATACATCTGCTGTCCGATGTTAACACACACATCTCAAAGAAATCAGGAAATTTGATCAGCCAGGTACAGTAAATTTACATCCAGAAGCCTCAGAATAGATAGATAGATAGATAGATAGATAGATAGATAGATAGATAGATAGATAGATAGATAGATAGATAGATAGATAGATAGATAGATAGATAGTGGGCCATTTATATGGATACATCTGGGTGGGCCATTTATAAAGTTGCATTAAAAAATGGCCTACTTCAAAATGTCAAAATGGCCGCCATGGTTACCACCCATCTTGAAAGGTTTTCTCCCTCCCATACACTAATGTTCCACAAACAGGAAGTTGATATCACCAGCCATTTCCATTGTATTTAGGTGTATCCATATACATGGCCCACCCAGGTGTATCCATATAAATGGCCCACCCAGCAGATAGATAGTTTGATAGATAGATAGAATAGATAGACATGGGGTTCTACCTTTTTTGGAAAATCAATAAAGGTAAAGCAGACAGCTGTGAGCTGATATTATCAGCCTGGGAAGGTCCCTGGTTATTGGGCAGTTGTCAGCCTGAAAATACCAGCTTGCAGCTGCCCCAGAGATGCGGCAATTCTGGTGCTTTGCCTCACTCTTCCCAATGGCCTTAGTGCGGTGGTAATTGGAGTAATGGTAGTTGGGGTTAATGCCAGCTGTGATTTGTTAAAAATCGTCCAGTGAATCCGCCATAGTCCATTGCATCTGAACATGGTCCACAAATGGAAACTTAAAAAACATAAAAAGAGAGAAAAAAACAAGATACTGTCCTTAGTTCACCAATTTATTACAAAAAAATTTCCCACGCAGATCCCATGTAGTCCAGCATTCCCTGAATCTGGCCCTGGTGACTGTCAATAGCAGTAAGTAACATTACTGCTATTCACAGTTGCCAGCTACTGACGTCATCGCTTATCAGAGTTGCTGGCTCCTGCTGCTCTCTGTGAGAACCATCGGGGAGGCGTGGTCAGACTAGCAAGCACCTGCCAGCTAGTCTAAGCAATGATAATATCTTGATATTAGCTTGATAAGTGACACATCCTTGAAATCTGTGTTTTAACCCCTACCTCCTGCTATCCTCAGATTACATAGCAAAAGCTATGGACAGATTCCCTTTAATAACAGCTTTATTTTAACTGTTGAGGGTCTAGTCAGGGCAGGATAGCAGTGTTTTACATTATACATAGATAATGCACCATTGGCATTTACCCACTTTTTGAAGTCTGTAAAGGCCCTTTATAAAGGTTGGCTAAATCCACAGAAGTTGGTGGGATCAGTTGACCATTTGAAGTGTATCTGGGCCTCCTGATCCTTCCTTGACAACATGTGAAGGATTAGACAGTTGAAATTTTCAGGTAAGGTAACTCACTGACAGTAATCTGGCATTAGCTTTTTAGCCTCAGCCAGTTGAAAAACTTGGAAAGTTGGTAAAGAAAGCCAGACGAGAATCTGACAGCTACCTCATAGAATCATAGAATGGTAGAGTTGGAAGGGACCTCCTGGGTCATCATGTCCAACCCCCTGCTCAAAGCAGGATTCTCTAAATCATTCCAGACAGATGTCTGTCCAGCCTCAGTTTGAAGACTTCCATGAAAGGAGAACTCACCACCTCTCCTGGCAGCCTGTTCCACTCATTGATCCCCTCACCATCACTGTCTAAAGTTTTTTCTAATATCTAATCTGTGAATCCTCCCACTCAGTTTCATCCCATTGCTTCTAGTCTTTCCTTGTGCAAATGAGAATAAATATGATCCTTCTACAATGTGACAGCACTTGAGATATTTGTAGACAGCTATTACGTCTCCTCTCAGTCTTCTTTTTTGCAAGCTAAATAAATTACAAATCCTGTAACCGTTGCTCATAGGACATGGTTTGCAACCATTCTGGTTGCTCTTCTCTGAACTGGCCCCAGTTTGTTGATGTCTTTTTTAAAATGTGGTGCCCAAAACTGGACACAGTATTCCAGATGAGGTCTGACCAAAGAGGAGGAGAGGGCAATAATGACTTTGCGTGATCTAGACTGTATGCTTCTGTTAATACATCCCAGAATTGCATGTATTAATAGAAGCATACCTTGTGTGTATGTGCGGCTTAGGGCCACATTCACACGTTCAGTATTTGGTCAGTTTTTTGCCTCAACATTTGGAAGCCAAAACCAGCAGTGGGTGATAAATACAGAAGTGGTGACATGTTTCAATTATACTTTTCCTCTGATTGCTTCACTCCTGGTTTTGACCTACAAAATACTGTTAGAAAAAAAATGACCAAATACTGAACATGTGAACTTGGCCTAATATTGTATACACTTTGAACTCTTTAATTTCATATAAAACACAAACAACCCACTGCACTATTTATACTGTATAGACAATACATGAAAGAATTGTATACTTCCAATATGGTACCCTCAGGGAAGATTTTAACCCCTTAACCCCCAAGGGTGGATTGCACATTAATGACCGGGCCAATTTTTACAATTCTGATGACTGTCCCTTTATGAGGTTATAACTCTGGAAGGTTTCAACAGATCCTGAAGATGCTGACATTGTTTTCTCGAGACATATTGTACTTCATGATAGTGGTAAAATTTATTTGATTGTACTTGCGCTTATTTGTGAAAAAAATGGAAATTTGGCGAAAATTATGAAAATTTCGCAATTTTCCAAATTTGAATTTTTACGCCCTTAAATCACAGAGATGTGTCACACAAAATACTTAATAAGTAACATTTCCCACATGTCTACTTTACATCAGCACAATTTTGGAACCCAATTTTTTTTTGTCAGGGAGTCATAAGGGTTAAAAGTTGACCAGCAATTTCTCATTTTTACAACACCATTTTTTTTTAGGGACCACATAACATTTGAAGTCACTTTGAGGGGTCTATATGATAGAAAATAACCAAGTGTGACACCATTCCAAAAATTTGCACCCCCTAAGGTGCTCAAAACAACATTCAAGAAGTTTATTAACCCTTCAGGTGTTTCACAGGAATGTTTAAAAAAAATGAACATTTAACTTTCACAAAAAATTTAATTCAGCTCCAATTTGTTTTATTTTACCAAGGGAAACAGGAGAAATTGGATGCCAAAAGTTGTTGTACAAATTGTCCTGATTACGTCAATACCCAATATGTGGAGGTAAACCACTGTTTGGGCGCATGGCAGAGCTCGGAAGGGAAGGAGTGTCGTTTGACTTTCAATGCAAAATTGACTGGAATTGAGATGAGACGCCATGTTGCGTGTGGAGAGCCCCTGATGTGCCTAAACATTGAAACCCCCAAGTGACACCATTTTGAAAAGTAAACCCCCTAAGGAACTTATCTAGATGTGTGGTGAGCACTTTGACCCACCAAGTGCTTCACGGAAGTTTATAATGTAAAGCCGTAAAAATAAAAAATCATATTTTTTCACACAAAATGAACTTTTTGCCCCCAATTTTTTATTTTCCCAAGGGTACCAGAAGAAATTGGACCCCAAAAGTTGTGTAATTTGTACTGAGTATGCTGATACCCCATATTTGGGGGTAAATTACTGTTTGGTCTGATGGCAGAGCTCGGAAGGGAAGGAGCGCCGTTTGACTTTTCAATGCAAAATTGACTGAAATTGAGATGGGACGCCATGTTGCGTTTGGAGAGCCCCTGATGTGTCTAAACATTGAAACCCCCCACAAGTGACACTATTTTGGAAAGTAGACTCCCTAAGGAACTTATCAAGATGTGTGGTGCGAACTTTGAACCCCAAAGTGTTTCACTACAGTTTATAACGCAGAGCCGTGAAAATAAAAAATCTTTTTTTTCCACAAAATTTATTTTTTAGCCCCCAGTTTTGTATTTTCCCAAGGGTAACAGGAGAAATTGGACCGCAAAAGTTGTTGTACAATTTGTCCTGAGTACGCTGATACCTCATATGTTGGGGTAAACCACTGTTTGGGTGCATGGCAGAGCTCGGAAGGGAAGGAGCACTGTTTGACTTTTCAATGCAAAATTGACTGGAATTGAGATCGGACGCCATGTTGTGTTTGGAGAGGCCCTGAAGTGCCTAAACATTGAAACCCCCCACAAGTGACACCATTTTGGAAAGTAAACCCCCTAAGGAACTTATCTAGATATGTTGTGAGAACTTTGAACCCCCAAGTGTTTCACTACAGTTTATAACGCAGAGCCGGAATTGAGATCGGACGCCATGTCACGTTTGGAGAGGCCCTGATGTGCCTAAACAGTGGAAACCCCCAAATTCTAACTGAAACCCTAACCCAAACACACCCCTAACCCCAATCCCATCCCCAACCATAATCCTGACCACACCCCTAACCCAAACATGCCCTTAGCCCTAATCCAAACCACACCCCTAACCCCAACATACCTGTCATGATCCCAATGGCAGGGAATCACAAAAGAACAAGCACAAACGAGCTCTAGGGTGATGGAACCTGAGCTGACCGTGACCCTAAACCTAAACACACAAATAATAATAGCCGGGGAACGTGCCTGCGTTGATCCTAGACGTCTCGCACCAGCCGAAGATCTAACTTCCCCTATTAGAAGAAACACAGACCTCTCTTGCCTCCAGAGAAATACCCCACAGAAATAGCAGCCCCCCACATATAATGACGGTGAAATGAGAGGAAGGCACATACGCAGTAAGAAAACAGATTCAGCAAAATGAGGCCCGCTAAAACTAGATAGCAGAGGATACAAACGTAAACTGCGCGGTCAGCAAAAAACCCTTCAAAAAACCATCCTGAAATTACTTGAACTCATGTTCCAACTCATGGAACATGAGGAGCAATTACAGCCCACTAGAGCAACCAGCAGCAAAGAAACACGTATCTGCAAGCTGGACAAGACAAAAATAAAGCAAAACGTGGAACAAGAAAATCAAAAACTTAGCTTGTCCTGAAGATTACTGAAGCCAGAAGCTGAGGTAACAAAACACTCTGATAACCTTGATAGCCGGCCAGGAAATGACAAGAAAGCCTGGTTAAATAGGAAACTCCCATATCCTGATAGAACAGGTGGACACCAGAGACAGCAGAACACAAATCACCCAGTACCATCAGTAACCACCAGAGGGAGCCCAAAAACAGAACTCACAACAGTACCCCCCCCTTGAGGAGGGGTCACCGAACCCTCACGAGAACCACCAGGGCGACCAGGATGAGCCCTATGAAAAGCGCGGACCAAATCATCAGCATGAACATCAGAGGCAACCACCCAAGAATTATCCTCCTGACCATAACCCTTCCACTTGACCAAATATTGGAGTTTCCGTCTGGAAACACGAGAATCCAAGATCTTCTCCACAACATACTCCAATTCTCCCTCCACCAGCACCGGAGCCGGAGGCTCAAGCGAAGGAACAACAGGTACCTCATACCTCCGCAACAACGACCGATGGAACACATTATGAATAGCAAACGATGCCGGGAGATCCAAACGAAACGACACAGGGTTAAGAAATTTCCAAGATCCTATAAGGACCGATGAACCGAGGCTTGAACTTAGGAGAAGAGACCTTCATAGGAACAAAACGAGAAGACAACCACACCAAGTCCCCAACACGAAGTCGAGGACCCACGCGGCGACGGCGATTAGCAAACTGCTGAGCCTTCTCCTGGGACAACTTCAAATTGTCCACCACATGACTCCAAATCTGATGCAACCTATCCACCACCATGTCCACTCCAGGACAATCAGAAGGCTCCACCTGACCAGAGGAAAAACGAGGATGAAACCCCGAATTACAAAAGAAAGGAGAAACCAAGGTAGCAGAACTAGCCCGATTATTAAGGGCAAACTCGGCCAGCGGCAAAAAGGTAACCCAGTCATCCTGATCAGCAGAAACAAAACACCTCAAATAAGTTTCCAAGGTCTGATTAGTTCGCTCCGTCTGGCCATTCGTCTGAGGGTGGAATGCAGACGAAAAGGACAAATCAATGCCCATCTTAGCACAGAACGTCCGCCAAAATCTAGACACAAACTGGGATCCCCTGTCAGAAACGATGTTCTCCGGAATCCCATGCAAACGAACCACGTTCTGGAAAAACAGAGGGACCAACTCAGAGGAGGAAGGCAACTTAGGCAAGGGTACCAGATGAACCATTTTAGAAAAGCGGTCACACACAACCCAGATGACGGACATTCCTTGAGAGACAGGGAGATCCGAAATAAAGTCCATGGAAATGTGCGTCCAAGGCCTCTTTGGGATAGGCAAAGGTGACAACAATCCACTGGCCCGAGAACAGCAAGGCTTAGCCCGAGCACAAACCTCACAAGACTGCACAAAAGAACGCACATCCCTCGACAAGGAAGGCCACCAAAAAGACCTGGCCACCAAGTCTCTAGTACCAAATATTCCAGGATGACCTGCCAACGCAGAAGAATGGACCTCGAAGATGACTCTACTGGTCCAACTATCCGGAACAAACAGTCTCTCAGGCGGACAACGATCAGGTTTACCCGCCTGAAACTCCTGCAAAGCACGTCGCAAGTCTGGGAAGATAGCCGACAAAATCACCCCATCCCTAAGGATACCAGTGGGCTCAGAATTTCCAGGGGAGTCAGGCACAAAACTCCTAGAAAGAGCATCCGCCTTCACATTCTTTGAACCTGGCAGGTATGAAACCACAAAATTGAAACGAGAGAAAAACAGTGACCAACGAGCCTGTCTAGGATTCAGACGCCTGGCAGACTCAAGGTAAATCAGATTTTTGTGATCAGTCAAGACCACCACACGATGTCTAGCACCCTCAAGCCAATGACACCACTCCTCAAATGCCCACTTCATGGCTAAAAGTTCCCGATTACCAACATCATAATTCCGCTCAGCGGGCGAAAATTTTCTAGAAAAGAACGCACATGGCTTCATCACCGAGCAATCGGAGCTTCTCTGTGACAAAACCGCCCCTGCTCCAATCTCGGAAGCATCAACCTCAACCTGGAAAGGAAGCGAAACATCTGGCTGACGCAACACAGGAGCAGAAGAAAACCGGCGTTCAAGTTCCTGAAAGGCCTCCACAGCCGCAGGAGACCAATCAGCAACATCAGCACCCTTCTTAGTCAAATCCGTCAAAGGCTTAACAACACTAGAAAAATTAGTTATGAAATGACGATAGAAATTAGCAAAGCCCAAGAACTTCTGTAGACTCTTAAGAGATGTAGACTGCGTCCAGTCACAAATAGCCTGAACCTTGACGGTATCCATCTCAATAGTAGAAGGGGAAAAAATATACCCCAAGAAAGAAATCTTCTGGACTCCAAAGAGACACTTTGAGCCCTTTACAAACAAGGAATTGGCCCGCAGGACCTGAAACACCTTCCTGACCTGCTGAACATGAGACTCCCAGTCATCAGAAAAAACCAAAATATCATCCAAATACACAATCATAAATTTATCCAGATATTCATGGAAAATATCGTGCATAAAGGACTGGAAGACTGAAGGAGCATTAGAAAGTCCGAAAGGCATTACCAAATACTCAAAATGGCCCTCAGGCGTATTAAATGCGGTTTTCCACTCATCACTTTGCTTTATTCGTATAAGATTATACGCACCCCGAAGATCAATCTTAGTGAACCATTTAGCCCCCTTAATGCGAGCAAACAAATCAGTCAACAAAGGCAAAGGATACTGATATTGTACGGTAATCTTATTCAAAAGACGATAATCTATACAAGGCCTCAAGGAACCATCTTTTTTGGCCACGAAAAAAAAACCTGCTCCCAAAGGAGACGAAGATGGACGGATATGTCCCTTTTCCAAGGACTCCCTAACATAATCCCGCATAGCAGTATGCTCTGGCACTGACAGATTGAACAAACGACCTTTAGGAAATTTACTACCAGGAATTAAATCTATAGCACAATCGCAATCCCTGTGAGGAGGAAGCGAACTGAGCTTAGGCTCCTCAAAAACATCCCGATAATCAGACAAAAATACAGGAACCTCAGAAGGAGTAGATGAAGCGATAGAAATCGGAGGTGCATCATCATGAACCCCCTAACATCCCCAGCTTAACACAGACATTGTTTTCCAGTCAAGGACTGGATTATGAGTTTGTAACCATGGCAGACCAAGTACTAGGACATCATGTAAATTATACAATACCAGGAAGCGAATCACCTCCTGATGAACGGGAGTCATACGCATGGTCACTTGTGTCCAGTACTGAGGTTTATTCATAGCTAAAGGTGTAGAGTCAATTCCCTTCAAAGGAATAGGGACTTCCAGAGGCTCAAGACTAAACCCACAGCGCTTGGCAAATGACCAATCCATAAGACTCAGGGCAGCGCCTGAATCTACATAGGCATCGACGGAAATGGATGATAATGAACAAATCAGAGTCACAGACAGAATGAACTTAGACTGTAACGTACTAATGGCAACAGACTTATCAACCTTTTTTGTGCGTTTAGAGCATGCTGATATAACATGAGCTGAATCACCACAATAAAAGCACAACCCATTTTTCCGCCTATAGTTTTGCCGTTCACTTCTGGACTGAACTCTATCACATTGCATTGTCTCAAGTGCCTGTTCAGAAGACACCGTCAAATGGTGCACAGGTTTGCGCTCTCGTAAACGCCGATCAATCTGAATAGCCATAGTCATAGACTCATTCAGACCTTTAGGCGCAGGGAACCCCACCATAACATCCTTAATGGCCTCAGAAAGGCCATCTCTGAACTTTGCATCCAGGGCGCACTCATTCCACTGAGTAAGCACTGACCATTTCCGAAATTTTTGACAATATATTTCTGCTTCATCTTGCCCCTGAGAGAGAGCTAATAAAGCTTTTTCAGCCTGAATCCCTTGGTTAGGTTCCTCATAGAGCAAACCCAATGCCAGAAAAAACGCATCCACATTAAGCAACGCAGGATCCCCTGGTGCCAATGCAAATGCCCAATTTTGAGGGTCACCCCGCAGGAAAGATATAATAATCATAACCTGCTGAGCAGGGTCTCCAGAAGAGCGAGATTTCAAAGAAAGGAACAACTTGCAATTGTTCCTAAAATTCAGAAAACTAGATCTATCTCCAGCAAAGAACTCTGGGATTGGAATTCTAGGTTCAGACATAGGAGCATGTACAACAAAATCTTGTATATTTTGAACCTTAGCAGCAAGATTATTCAGGCTGGAAGCTAAACTCTGGACGTCCATGATAAACAGCTAAGGTCAGAGCCATTCAAGGATTAAGAGGAGGAAAAAATCAGCCAGGCTGCAATTAAGGCTAGGCAGCAACCTCAGAGGAGTGGGAAAAAAAAAAAAAAAAAACTTCCTCAGACTACTTTTCCTCCTACTTTAGCCAAAACTTTCGGGCCGGCTATACTGTCATGATCCCAATGGCAGGGAATCACAAAAGAACAAGCACAAACGAGCTCTAGGGTGATGGAACCTGAGCTGACCGCGACCCTAAACCTAAACACACAAATAATAATAGCCGGGGAACGTGCCTACGTTGATCCTAGACGTCTCGCACCAGCCGAAGATCTAACTTCCCCTATTAGAAGAAACACAGACCTCTCTTGCCTCCAGAGAAATACCCCACAGAAATAGCAGCCCCCCACATATAATGACGGTTGTTGTGAATTCTGTGGCTGAATTCACTCCTGTGGTCACAAGTGGTACTGCAGCTTCTGAGCTTCTTCCCTCAGGTGTTCTGGTGAGCTCGTTAACTGCTTCGTTACTTAACTCCGCCTGATGCTGCTATCCCTGCTCCTTGTCAATGTTCCAGTGTTGGATCTGAGCTTCTACTGCTTGTTCCTGTGACCTGCTGCTCTGTATAGCTAAGTGCTTTTTTGCTATTTTGTTGTTTTTTTTCTGTCCAGCTTGTCTTTTGTTTTGCTGGTAGCTCTGAGAAGCAAAGGGTGTACCGCCGTGCCGTTAGTTCGGCACGGTGGGTCTTTTTTGCCCCCTTTGCGTGGTTTTTGCTTTAGGGTTTTTTGTAGACTGCAAAGTTCGCTTTACTATCCTCGCTCTGTCTAAGATTATCGGGCCCCACTTTGCTGAATCTATTTCATCCCTACGTTTTGTCTTTTCATCTTACTCACAGTCATTATATGTGGGGGGCTGCCTTTTCCTTTGGGGTATTTCTCTGGGGGCAAGTCAGGCCTATTTTTCTATCTTCAGGCTAGCTAGTTTCTTAGGCTGTGCCGAGTTGCATAGGTAGTTGCTAGGCGCAATCCACAGCCGCTTTTAGTTGTGTTTAGGATAGGTAGGTGTGCAGTCTACAGAGTTTCCACGTCTCAGAGCTCGTTCTTTGTTTTTGGGTATTTGTCAGATCACTGTGTGCGCCCTGATTGCTAGGCACACTGTGTCTCTGGATTGCCTTCATTACACCTTTCATTAGCAGACATAACAGTACAAGGAGCCAACTAATGATTCTCAATAGAGGGAAAGAAAAAGTTCTGACATCATTTTTTATTTTTTTCTCTGCTCTGTGTTCATTTTTTTTTTTTCCCCTAGACATTTGGGTGATTCTGGACACAGGTGTGGACATGGATATTCAGGGTCTGTGCTCTTCAATGGATAATCTCGTTTTAAATGTACAGAAGATTCAAGATGCTATTGATCGGAAATCTATGGTAGAACCAAGAATTCCTATTCCTGATTTGTTTTTTGGAGATAGAACGAAGTTTCTAAGTTTCAAAAATAATTGTAAGCTATTTCTGGCCTTGAAACCTCATTCTTCTGGTAATCCTATTCAACAGGTTTTGATTATTATTTCTTTTTTGCGCGGCGACCCTCAAGACTGGGCATTTTCTCTTGCGCCAGGAGACCCTGCATTGAGTAGTGTCGATGCGTTTTTCCTGGCGCTCGGATTGCTGTACGATGAGCCTAATTCAGTGGATCAGGCTGAGAGAAATTTGCTGGCTTTGTGCCAGGGTCAGGATGATATAGAATTATATTGTCAGAAATTTAGGAAATGGTCAGTACTCACTCAGTGGAATGAATCTGCGCTGGCAGCTTTGTTCAGAAAGGGTCTCTCTGAGGCTCTTAAGGATGTCATGGTGGGTTTTCCTATGCCTGCTGGTTTGAATGAGTCTTTGTCTTTGGCCATTCAAATCGGTCAACGCTTGCGCGAGCGTAAATCTGTGCACCATTTGGCGGTATTGCCTGAGGTTAAACCTGAGCCTATGCAGTGCGATAGGACTATGACCAGAGTTGAACGGCAGGAATACAGACGTCTGAATGGGCTGTGTTTCTACTGTGGTGATTCCACTCATGCTATTTCTGATTGTCCTAAGCGCACTAAGCGGTCCGCTAGGTCTGCCGTCATTGGTACTGTACAGTCCAAATTCCTTCTGTCCATTACCTTGATATGCTCTTTGTCGTCGTTTTCTGTCATGGCGTTTGTGGATTCAGGTGCTGCCCTGAATCTGATGGATTTGGATTATGCTAAACGTTGTGGGTTTTTCTTGGAGCCTTTGCGGTGTCCTATTCCATTGAGAGGAATTGATGCTACACCTTTGGCCAAGAATAAACCTCAGTACTGGGCCCAGCTGACCATGTGCATGGCTCCTGCACATCAGGAAGTTATTCGCTTTCTGGTGCTACATAATCTGCATGATGTGGTCGTGTTGGGGTTGCCATGGCTACAAACCCATAATCCAGTATTGGATTGGAATTCCATGTCGGTATCCAGCTGGGGTTGTCAGGGGGTACATGGTGATGTTCCATTTTTGTCGATTTCGTCATCCACCCCTTCTGAGGTCCCAGAGTTCTTGTCTGATTATCAGGATGTATTTGAAGAGCCCAAGTCCGATGCCCTACCTCCGCATAGGGATTGTGATTGTGCTATCAATTTGATTCCTGGTAGTAAATTCCCTAAAGGTCGATTATTTAATTTATCCGTGCCCGAACACGCCGCTATGCGCAGTTATGTGAAGGAATCCCTGGAGAAGGGACATATTCGTCCATCGTCATCACCACTGGGAGCAGGGTTCTTTTTTGTAGCCAAGAAGGATGGTTCGCTGAGACCGTGTATTGATTACCGCCTTCTTAATAAGATCACTGTTAAATTTCAGTATCCCTTGCCATTGTTATCTGACTTGTTTGCTCGGATTAAGGGGGCTAGTTGGTTCACTAAGATAGATCTTCGTGGTGCGTATAATCTGGTGAGAATCAGGCAAGAAGATGAATGGAAAACTGCATTCAATACGCCCGAGGGTCATTTTGAGTATCTAGTGATGCCGTTCGGACTTACCAATGCTCCATCTGTGTTTCAGTCTTTTATGCATGACATCTTCCGTGAGTATCTGGATAAATTCCTGATTGTTTACTTGGATGACATTTTGATCTTCTCAGATGATTGGGAGTCTCATGTGAAGCAGGTCAGAATGGTTTTTCAGGTCCTGCGTGCTAATTCTTTGTTTGTGAAGGGATCTAAGTGTCTCTTCGGTGTGCAGAAAGTTTCATTTTTGGCGTTCATCTTTACCCCTTCTACTATCGAGATGGATCCTGTTAAGGTCCAAGCCATCCAGGATTGGATTCAGCCGACATCTCTGAAAAGTCTGCAAAAGTTCCTGGGCTTTGCTAATTTTTATCGTCGCTTCATCTGTAATTTTTCTAGCATTGCCAAACCATTGACCGATTTGACCAAGAAGGGTGCTGATTTGGTTAATTGGTCTTCTGCTGCTGTGGAAGCTTTTCAGGAATTGAAGCGTCGTTTTTGTTCTGCCCCTGTGTTATGTCAGCCTGATGTTTCTCTTCCGTTCCAGGTCGAGGTTGATGCTTCTGAGATTGGAGCAGGGGCGGTTTTGTCACAGAGAGGTTCTGATTGCTCAGTGATGAAACCATGTGCTTTCTTTTCCAGGAAGTTTTCGCCCGCTGAGCGTAATTATGATGTGGGCAACCGAGAGTTGCTGGCCATGAAGTGGGCATTCGAGGAATGGCGCCATTGGCTTGAAGGAGCTAAGCATCGCGTGGTGGTATTGACTGATCATAAGAACTTGACTTATCTCGAGTCTGCCAAGCGCTTGAATCCTAGACAGGCCCGTTGGTCGTTATTTTTTGCCCGCTTCGACTTTGTGATTTCGTACCTTCCGGGCTCTAAAAATGTGAAGGCGGATGCTCTGTCTAGGAGTTTTGTGCCCGACTCTCCGGGTTTATCTGAGCCAGCGGGTATCCTCAAGGAAGGAGTCATTGTGTCTGCCATCTCCCCTGATTTGCGGCGGGTGCTGCAAAAATTTCAGGCGAATAAACCTGATCGTTGTCCAGCGGAGAAACTGTTCGTCCCTGATAGGTGGACTAATAAACTTATCTCTGAACTTCATTGTTCGGTGTTGGCTGGTCATCCTGGAATCTTTGGTACCAGAGAGTTAGTGGCTAGATCCTTCTGGTGGCCATCTCTGTCACGGGATGTACGTACTTTTGTGCAGTCCTGTGGGATTTGTGCTAGGGCTAAGCCCTGCTGTTCTCGTGCCAGTGGGTTGCTTTTGCCCTTGCCGGTCCCAAAGAGGCCTTGGACACATATTTCGATGGATTTCATTTCTGACCTTCCCGTTTCTCAAAAGATGTCAGTCATTTGGGTGGTCTGTGATCGCTTTTCTAAAATGGTCCATCTGGTGCCCTTGGCTAAATTGCCTTCCTCCTCTGATTTGGTACCTTTGTTCTTTCAGCATGTGGTTCGGTTGCATGGCATTCCTGAGAATATTGTTTCTGACAGAGGTTCCCAGTTTGTTTCAAGGTTTTGGCGAGCCTTTTGTGGTAGGATGGGAATTGACCTATCCTTTTCCTCGGCTTTCCATCCTCAAACTAATGGCCAGACCGAACGAACCAATCAGACCTTGGAAACATATCTGAGATGTTTTGTTTCTGCTGACCAGGATGATTGGGTGTCCTTTTTGCCGTTGGCTGAGTTCGCCCTTAATAATCGGGCCAGCTCGGCTACCTTGGTTTCTCCATTTTTTTGCAATTCTGGGTTCCATCCTCGTTTCTCTTCAGGACAGGTTGAGTCTTCGGACTGTCCTGGTGTGGATTCTGTGGTGGACAGGTTGCAGCAGATCTGGACTCAGGTAGTGGACAATTTGACCTTGTCCCAGGAGAAGGCTCAACTTTTCGCTAATCGCAGACGCTGTGTGGGTCCCCGACTTCGTGTTGGGGATCTGGTTTGGTTATCTTCTCGTCATATTCCTATGAAGGTTTCCTCTCCTAAATTTAAACCTCGTTTTATTGGTCCGTATAGGATTTCTGAGGTTCTCAATCCTGTGTCTTTTCGTTTGACCCTCCCAGACTCCTTTTCCATACATAATGTATTCCATAGGTCGTTGTTGCGGAGATACGTGGCACCTATGGTTCCATCTGTTGAGCCTCCTGCCCCGGTTTTGGTGGAGGGGGAATTGGAGTATATTGTGGAGAAGATTTTGGATTCTCGTGTTTCTAGACGGAAACTCCAGTATCTGGTTAAATGGAAGGGTTATGATCAGGAAGATAATTCCTGGGTTTTTGCCTCTGATGTTCATGCTCCCGATCTTGTTCGTGCCTTTCATGCGGCTCATCCTGGTCGGCCTGGGGGCTCTGGTGAGGGTTCGGTGACCCCTCCTCAAGGGGGGGGTACTGTTGTGAATTCTGTGGCTGAATTCACTCCTGTGGTCACAAGTGGTACTGCAGCTTCTGAGCTTCTTCCCTCAGGTGTTCTGGTGAGCTCGTTAACTGCTTCGTTACTTAACTCCGCCTGATGCTGCTATCCCTGCTCCTTGTCAATGTTCCAGTGTTGGATCTGAGCTTCTACTGCTTGTTCCTGTGACCTGCTGCTCTGTATAGCTAAGTGCTTTTTTGCTATTTTGTTGTTTTTTTTCTGTCCAGCTTGTCTTTTGTTTTGCTGGTAGCTCTGAGAAGCAAAGGGTGTACCGCCGTGCCGTTAGTTCGGCACGGTGGGTCTTTTTTGCCCCCTTTGCGTGGTTTTTGCTTTAGGGTTTTTTGTAGACTGCAAAGTTCGCTTTACTATCCTCGCTCTGTCTAAGATTATCGGGCCCCACTTTGCTGAATCTATTTCATCCCTACGTTTTGTCTTTTCATCTTACTCACAGTCATTATATGTGGGGGGCTGCCTTTTCCTTTGGGGTATTTCTCTGGGGGCAAGTCAGGCCTATTTTTCTATCTTCAGGCTAGCTAGTTTCTTAGGCTGTGCCGAGTTGCATAGGTAGTTGCTAGGCGCAATCCACAGCCGCTTTTAGTTGTGTTTAGGATAGGTAGGTGTGCAGTCTACAGAGTTTCCACGTCTCAGAGCTCGTTCTTTGTTTTTGGGTATTTGTCAGATCACTGTGTGCGCTCTGATTGCTAGGCACACTGTGTCTCTGGATTGCCTTCATTACACCTTTCATTAGCAGACATAACAGACGGTGAAATGAGAGGAAGGCACATATGCAGTAAGAAAACAGATTCAGCAAAATGAGGCCCGCTAAAACTAGATAGCAGAGGATACAAAAGTAAACTGCGCGGTCAGCAAAAAACCCTTCAAAAAACCATCCTGAAATTACTTGAACTCATGTTCCAACTCATGGAACATGAGGAGCAATTACAGCCCACTAGAGCAACCAGCAGCAAAGAAACACGTATCTGCAAGCTGGACAAGACAAAAATAAAGCAAAACGTGGAACAAGAAAATCAAAAACTTAGCTTGTCCTGAAGATTACTGAAGCCAGAAGCTGAGGTAACAAAACACTCTGATAACCTTGATAGCCGGCCAGGAAATGACAAGAAAGCCTGGTTAAATAGGAAACTCCCATATCCTGATAGAACAGGTGGACACCAGAGACAGCAGAACACAAATCACCCAGTACCATCAGTAACCACCAGAGGGAGCCCAAAAACAGAACTCACAACACATACCCCTAACCCCAACACACCCCTAACCCTAATCCCAACCATAACCCTAACAACACCCCTAACCCTAATCCCAACCCTAATTCCAACCGTAAATGTAATCCAAACCCTAACTTTAGCCCCGACCCTAACCCTAACTTTAGCCCAACCCTAACCCTAACTTTAGCCCCAACCCTAACCCTAACTTTAGCCCCAACCCTAACCCTAACTTTAGCCCAACCCTAACCCTAACTTTAGCCTCAACCCTAACCCTAAAAGTAGCCCCAATCCTAACTTTAGCCCTAACCCTAACTTTAGCCCCAACCCTAACCCTAAAAGTAGCCCCAACCCTAACCCTAAAAGTAGCCCCAACCCTAACTGTAGCCCCAACCCTAACTGTAGCCCCAACCCTAACTGTAGCCCTAACCCTGGCTTTAGCCCCAACCCTAACTTTAGCCCCAACCCTAACCCTAACCCTCACCCTAACTTTAGCCCCAACCCTAACAAGAACCCTAACTTTAGCCCCAACCCTAACCCTATCCCTAATGGGAAAATGGAAATAAATACATTTTTTAAAATTGTATTATTTTTTCCTAACTAAGGGGGTGATCAAGGGGGTTTGATTTACTTTTATAGTGTTTTTTAGCGGATTTTTATATTTGGCAGCCGTCACACACTAAAAGACACTTTTTATTGCTAAAAAATAGTTTTTGTGTCTCCACATTTTGAGAGCTATAATTTTTCCATATTTTGGTCCACAGAGTCAAGTAAGGTCTTTTTTTTTGCGGAACGAGTTGACATTTTTATTGGTACCATTTTCGGGCACGTGACATTTTTTGATCACTTTTTATTCTGATTTTTGTGAGTAAGAATGACCAAAAACCAGCTATTCATGAATTTCTTTTTTTTGGGAGGGAAGGTTTATACCGTTCCACATTTGGTAAAATTGATAAAGCAGTTTCATTCTTCAGGTCAGTACAATTACAGAGATACCTCATTTATATCTTTTTTTATGTTTTGGCGTTTTTATACGATAAAAACTATTTTATGTAAAAAATAATTACTTTTGCATTGCTTTATTCTGAGGGCTATAACTTTTTAAATTTTTCATTGATGATACTGTATGGCAGCTTGTTTTTTGTGGGACAAGATTACGTTTTCAGCGGTACCATGGTTATTTATATCCGTCTTTTTGATCGCGTGTTATTCCACTTTTTGTTCGGCAGTATGATAATAAAGCGTACTTTTTTGCCTTGTTTTTTCGGTGTTCACTGAAGGGGTTAACTAGTGGGACAGTGTTATAGGTCGGGTCTTTTCAGACGCGGCAATACCAAATATGTGTACTTTTATTGTTTCTTTATTTAGATAAAGAAATTTACTTATTGGAACAATATTTGTATTCTTTATTTAGGAATTTTTTTATTTTTTTATTTTTTACATTGCCCCAGGGGGACATCACTGTGTAGTGACAGATCACTGATATGATACTTTGCAGTGCACTGTGTCAGATCAGCGATCTGACAGGCACTGCAGGGATGCTTCCCGGCGCCTGTTACGAGCAGGCGCTTGAAAGCCACCTCCCTGCAGGCCCCCCGTGGCCATTTTAGATCCGGGGCCTGCAGGGAGGAGGAGGTAGGAGACCCTTGGAGCAACGCAATCACATCCAGTTGCTCCGTGGGTCTCAGGGAAGCAAGCAGGGAGCCCCCTCCCTGCGCGATGCTTCCCTGTGCCGCCGGAACACTGCGATCATCTTTGATCGCGGTGTGCCTGGGGTTAGTGTGCCGGGAGCGGTCCATGACCGCTCCTGGCACATACTGTAGTGCCGAATGTCAGCTGTAATAATCAGCTGACACCCGGCGGCGATTGACTATGACGTACTATCCCGTCACTGGGAATTAAGTCCCTTCGACGGGATAGTACGTCATATGAAATTAAGGGGTTGAAATGTTATATACTTACTGAAACTGAATTGAAATACATTAGACATTCCCTTTAATGCCACTTTATGTTTTCTGCCTATGACTTTTGCACAAGGGGACGTAGAATAATGACAATTCATTTTAACAGCAAACTGCAATGTATCTAAACTTCTGCCTCACCCTTTTTCCCTTTGTACGGAGTTTGTCTTGGGTCACATCCAAGATTTGCAATGATTTTAAAACTCCCAAATGGAAAAATCGTGCCAAGTATCATTGTACATAGCATTTATTAATACATGGAATACATTTCTTATATATCTTTTGTGGTTTTAGTAGGAATATCACCTGATTTGTAATGTTACTACGATATTTGGTTTACAACAATTATTTATTATATATATGTAACAGTTCCAGAAAGATCAATGACCAGGGATGTGAATAATGGCTTAAAAAAGAAAAAAAATCTCAAATTAATTGAATAAAATTAACTCTCAGTGGTGATTAAATAATAACATTACTGCATGTTCTCCTTGATCCATGGTAAATATGTGGTTAGCGTTCACAATGAAATGGAGGTATCAGTGTTTTGTAAGAATGGTTGACAAACCCTGAATTGGGTCATAAGCTAGGATCTGTATTTTGGATGCTGGACAATATTGTACCCGATTTTGGTATTGAAAAATCCATTGTGAAAACTATTATTTGGTGTGTGATAGACAACGTACATGTGAGAAGATCTTCACGGTTGAGTCTATCATCTCATATCACAGAAGTCATCCAGAATAAAACTGCTCTCCAAGGAATTCCATTCACCTTTAACACTACTCTAAGATTACTGTTATCTAACTTGACACAACAGTCCTATCATCCAGACATTGATTTCAGTTGTCGTCTCATGCAAGGCTGATAACCAAATAGAGTGGTGTTGTTTCTAGAATAAAGGTACCGTCACACTAGACGATATCGCTAGCGATCCGTGACGTTGCAGCGTCCTCGCTAGCGATATCGTCCAGTGTGACAGGCAGCAGCGATCAGGCCCCTGCTGTGCTGTCGCTGGTCGGGGAAGAAAGTCCAGAACTTTATTTGGTCGCTGGACTCCCCGCAGACATCGCTGAATCGGCATGTGTGACACCGATTCAGCGATGTCTTCACTGGTAACCAGGGTAAACATCGGGTAACTAAGCGCAGGGCCGCGCTTAGTAACCCGATGTTTACCCTGGTTACCAGCGTAAAAAAACAAACAGTACATACTTACATTCAGCTGTCTGTCTCTTGCCGTCTGCTTCCTGCACTGACTGCTGGCCGTAAAGTGAAAGTGAAAGCACAGCACAGCGGTGAGTCACACAGCGGTGACTCACCGCTGTGGCTGTGCTCTGCTTTCACTTTACGGCCAGCAGTCAGTGCAGGAAGCAGACAGCAAGGGACAGACAGCTGAATGTAAGTATGTACTGTTTGTTTTTTTACGCTGGTAACCAGGGTAAACATCGGGTTACTAAGCGCGGCCCTGCGCTTAGTTACCCGATGTTTACCCTGGTTACCGGGGACCTCGGGATCGTTGGTCGCTGGAGAGCTGTCTGTGTGACAGCTCTCCAGCGACCAAACAGCGACGCTGCAGCGATCCGGATCGTTGTCGGTATCGCTGCAGCGTCGCTAAGTGTGACGGTACCTTAAAGCTGCCATGTTTTTATAATCACAAAACCTCATTGGAACCACATAAAAATGTTCAATTCTGCCATTTTTTTGCAGTCTTAATATTTACAATAACATTGTGCAGTAAAAATGACCTGGCAAAAAGATTCTTCAGGTCAAAAAGATTACGGTGACACCAAACATGTTTAGCTTTTAGTCTATTTTGATAATTAGAAAAAATTAAGAACTTTATGGGGAAAAAAAATGGGTTGTTTCACCAATTTCTGAGAGCCAAAACCTTTTTTAAGTTTTCTATTGATGGAGCTAATTTCCTTGAGTAGCAAGCTGTAGTTTTCACTGGTATCAATATGGGGTATAAAAAACAATGTTTCAATTGCTTTTTATTGCATTTTTGTGAGGGTGTGTCATCAAGAGGGTCAACGATAAAACAGGATTATTCACAGGCAGATTGCTCAGTGCTGTTAGGTATAAGCCTACATCCTCACGGTGAGCTTTTATCGCGTTTTTGATGTTGCATGTTCTTACATGCCCACTGTGCTTCTTATTTACACTGCGTAAATTGACCTGTAGTGCACTTTTCAACTCTTCCATCACTTTTGCAGATATGCTGAGTTTTATGCGCCGATTTTCCCCATAGGCTTACATTAGATGCAGAAAATCCGCTGGTAAAAAATGCACATGCATTGTCAGTCTGTTTCCGTGGTGGAAAAGAAGCAAAAAGGCATGTAATCCACACCTAAGTATATCAATAAAGTAAAATACCAGGAAGTTTCAAAAACAAAGCATCTCTACTTAAAGAATTACATACTAAACAGAGTCGAAACCGCAATAAAAATGTATGCTAAAAAATGCACACAAAAACAATGACAAAATGCAAGTAACCAAATTTACATTATAGCTACAGAAATGGTGCAGAAAATTGGCAACATCAAAAATGAACCAAAAGCTCATCGAGGGAACGTAGCCTACCACTGCGGGCTTAGCACCTGAGCCTGCTCCATACACTCACACATAACATGTGACATACATGTTCAGCAGATGTCAGAAAGGGTTCACGCCATTTAATTTGAGTCCATCATTATCTACTGAGTAAATACTTTTATATCTACAGCTTCAACATCTTTACGGGTCTTTCAGACGACAGTATTTTAAAATCTGCAATTTTCATCCGAATGTCTTTGACTTGAGTAGAAATATGGCCAGGTACATGCCACTCATCAAGAATGGCATAAAACACACCAATGTTGATAAGTAGACACCACAGTGTTTTATGATTTTTATGCGTTTAAAATAATTTTTTTGCCTTCCTTACAGAGATGAATATGTTCCAAAGAATTTACAAGACTTTTTTCTATCATATGTCAGAAAAACTTGAGTGAAAGCAAAAAAACATTTGCTCTCTAGGCACAATTTCCCAATCTAGCATATAAGGAGTTTATTGCAAGTGGATTTGAAGAGTTTTTATGTGGATTTTGGCAGGAAATATGTGTCAAAACAAACTTCAAAAACGTGTGTAAACATCCCTTTACCTCTTCAGAGAAATGACATTTTTTTCTGACATAGCTCCAGATTCCACTTTTTATATAAAAACGTAGACGCATAAATGCTAACAGTTTGGCTGTCTGCATCTGCCACTAGAGGATTCATAGGAACTTACTGCATAACATTTTATTATTAGTGATGAGCGAGTATACTCATTACTCAAGATTTTCCGAGCACGCTCGGGTGTCCTCAGAGTATTTTTTAGTTTTTCTTGCCGGAGCTGAATGATTTACATCTGTTAGCCAGCATAAGTACATGTGGGGGTTGCCTGGTTGCTAGGGAATCCCCACATGTTATCAAGCTGGCTAACAGATGTAAATCGTTCAGCTACTGCGATGAAAACTAAATTTCCGAGCACTAAAAAATACTCGGAGATCACCCGAGCGTGCTCAGGAAATCTCGAGTAACGAGTATACTCGCTCATCACTATTTATTATGTTTTATTGCAAGCTCAATGTATTCCTAAGGATCATCTTGTGTGGTTGGTTTGAGTGGAGTGGAGGAGGAAGTAGCAGTCTTTGTAAGAAAGTGTTGGCGGTGGTACCAGTAACAGATAGAGATGGGGCCAAGGAGAGCAGTCGGATATATAGGACATATGGCGTAGCCTGTACAACAAAGGGGGGTGGTGTAATTAGCAGTCTATGGAAGAAGTGGATGTCTGTGGATTTTAGTCTCAAGCTTTTTGCTATGAGGACAACTATGTAGGATGAATAAGAACCCACTTGATGACAAATGGCCAACATTAATCTTTTTTTCTCTCTAGACCACTTGTAATACTGAAATTAACAACTTTCAATTCACTATCCTTAACAAATAAGAATCCAGCGAATGATTGGAAACTAGGTCAATGACCTGTAATTACCTTCATTCGCGGTGAGGCACCCTCTGCTGGTTGTCCTCATTTGAACTCGAGCCTGGGAACTTTTCTGATTTTTTTCCCACGCTCGAAGGACATCCAGCAGAGGGCGCCTCACCACGAATGAAGGTAACTACAGGTCATTGACCTAGTTTCCATTCATTCGCTGGGGTTTTACAGCCACGAGCAGCGCTGCATTAGCAGAGCTCCTGGCTGTAAAAAAAATGAACCCCTTCAGATGGATTTACAACATGGGACGTTACAGATCCTCGGAAGGTATGTATATTGTTGGTTTATTATTTTTTCTTTGTCACAGAGCGAGGGTCTTCAGCCAGTGGATTGAGCGTACAATAAAATATTACAAGAAACGGTGTGTTTATATCATTAAAATACTTTTTAATAATGTGTGTGTGTGTTTTTTTAACTCTTTCATACAATTTGATTAATAATGGATAGGTGTCAGAATTGACGCCTCTCCATTATTAATCTGGCTTAATGTCACCTTACAATAGCAAGGTGGCATTAACCCTTCATTACCCCATATCCCACCGCTACACGGGAATGGGAAGAGAGTGGCCAAGTGCCAGAATAGGCGCATCTTCCAGATGTGCCTTTTCTGGGGTGGCTGGGGTGGGGGAGGGCAATAACCATGGACCCTCTCCAGGCTATTAATATCTGCCCTCAGTCACTGGCTTTACTACTCTGGCAGAGAAAATATGTGTCTCACTAACATATATATATATATATATATATATATATATATATATATATAGACAGTATATATGTCTTTATTATTTTTTGAGCACATGGATCCCTTGTATATCCGTATGTAGGTTTTGCAAGCCTGCGAGAAAATCTCACAGTACGGATGCCATACGGATTACATACGGAGGATGCCATGCGCAAAATACGCTAACACACCCTTCCTACAGAGGAGATACGGACCACTATTTTGGGGACTTTTCAGCGTATTACGGCCATAAATTACGGACCATATTTTTATACGCTGAATGTGACGCCGGCCTTAGGGTAAGAGCGAAATCAGTATCTTAATTCGCAGATACGGTGTTTCGGTCTGTTGGCCTTAGTCAGGCTTAGTCGGGCTCTTCCCTAAACACCAGAGATGCTGCCACCAGCCCATTAACTACCCTAGCTTATTATGCACTGCTATAATGCAGTATTCATTTGCTAAGCATCCGTGTCCAGCATCTAAGTCCAATCACCACAGAGGCTTAGAGGAAACTTTGCTTGCCACACTAACACTAACTGAGCTGTTAGTTCTGCACCATTGGGTCCATCTAGAGACACAGAAAGTGGGGGCCATGGCCTGTGTCAGTAAAAAGAAGTTAAATTCGAGGGTGGGAATGAACCTTTAGCTGCATACCTGTTCTACAGCTCTTCTAATGATGCTCAGGGGAACTAAAGCTAGACTTTTTCCCATCCAGTACTATGTCTATAATGAGGATTTGGAGATCTGTTTTGGGCAACAAATGAATCAGCAAAGGATTTAAAATAACATTAGAAGCAATTGTTCCATATTTACCTGAGCACCAAGGATTAAAGAGTAAAATGAAATCCCCTAAGTAGTAGGATTTGGTGTTTCCCCAGTAGGTCCCCTCTAGGTACAGATTATATCTTCCAATAGAAGCTTCGACAGAGGTGCAAATAGTCAGTGCTAGAGAATTGCTAGACTCGCTTTCCACCTCAGCACTCCATGAGTTGTCACGCAGCCTTGTCACAGGGATTTGTATCAGCGTGCCTGTTTGTTGAGATGGATATGGACCTGGAGGTAAAACCAAACATAATTTGTGATTAATAAACATGTAATTTAATCTTTTTGCTTGCTATTTTTCTTTTTTTTTTTTTTTTCTTATATGTATTTGTTTTGTCTTTTGTTGTTTTTTTTTTTTTAAACATTTTGTGTGCTTTGTTTTAGATTTTTTTGTAGCACAAATGCTATGGGATTACTTTAAGGTCTGCTTATCACACCTACACTAATTGTATGCCTTCCCAATCAAGAAGTTTTCCAATTTTACGCAAATAAAACTAAAAGGGGTTTTACAATTTCAAGAAATTGGACCCCAAATGATCTATAAATACCTAAAGTAACAAAAAGAGCAGTTATTCACTTTCATGGGTCCAGTGCTGGCTCCCACCGCTGCTTGGGTGTCTCAGCTGCATCAGTGACATCAAATTGACACATCACCGCTGTAGCCAATCACTGAGTTTAGGCTACTTTCACATTAGCGTCGTGCACTGCACGTCGGTATGCGTCGTTTTGTTGAAAAACGCATCCTGCAAAAGTGCTTGCAGGATGCGTTTTTTCTCCATTGACTTGCATTAGCGTCACATTGTGACGCTTTGCCACACGTCGCAACCGTCGTGCGACGGTTGTGCCATGTTGTGGCGGACCTTCGGCTGCAAAAAATGTTACATGTAACGTTTTTTGCTGCCGACGGACCGCCATTTCCTATCGCGCGTACGCGGCCGGAACTCCGCCCCCACCTCCCCGCACCTCACAATGGGGCAGCGGATGCGCTGGAAAAATGCATCCGCTGCCCCCATTGTGCAGCGCATTCACTGCTAGCGTCGGTACGTCAGCCCGACGCACTGTGACGGGCCGAGTACGACACTAGTGTGAAAGTAGCCTTAGTGACTGTCAGTTTTGGTACAACCACTGAGCTCTCAGTGGTTGGCTACACTAGTGATGCTCAGAGGTAATGTGACATTACCTCTAAAGCCAACACACCCCTAGCATCGGTGGGGAGGGTGAGTATCTGCTCTGTTCATTTTGGGCACTTTAGAATGTTAGGGTCTACTTTCTTGAAAACCTCTTCAACTGGCGCATGACTTTATACCAATAATAACAATTATTCTAACATACTTTGTGCTTATTTCTAACAATTTTCAAGGCATCGTCTTGCTGTTAGCCAAAGTAGGAGTTGCCTGACCTAATTCTGCACAGACAGCTTCATGACTTGTTAAATTGGACCGTTCTGGTGAACTGCACTACATATTAGTTAGATACACTGTAATTAAGATTGGTTTTTAGACTGTAAGTTAGACTGTAAGATATTGAATATTAAGATCATTTTTAATTTTACAATGATTTAGGGATGTCTTTAATTATAATAATAAAATCCATCTAATTTAATCTTCTGTATTCCTCTTGGCAGATATAAGCCATTATTAGTTATACCATATAATTGCTCTCTCTTTATGATTAGTGCTATTTAAAGCTACCAGGGTTGGTAGAGGATGATAGATTGCTCTTGAACCTTGACTGTACATACAAATGACAGCTGACATTAGAGAGGATATCTGGTAAAAAAAAATTATCTTCAGCACCTCAACTATTAGCCATAGAAGAGGTATACGTCTCTCTCTGAAAGATCTAGAATGTCATTGCATTATATGGACAGCCTATGCATTTCAATGGGTACTGTGCAGTTTCTCATTGACCCTTGAATGGTGGATTTCTATGGAGGGACCTTCTAGCAACAGCAGACACAACCGTTTCATTTTGCCAGCAGAGATATTTGAGTAATCTCAATTTCTACATATTTATTTAGTTCTCATAGTTCCATCAGCAGACATCGAAAAATCTGTAATCTTGAGTAATTTCACAGATGAGAAATGTGCAGAGCACAATGGAATTTGAAATTTGCTGCCGTGCCACACATAACAGCTAATTGGTGTTTATCCAGATTAATAGAAAACAATAATAACCAATACAGTAATATCTCTCAAATAGTTCAGTTCTTTGAAAAGACCATTCCTAGTCTAGGCCAGATTTTTCTGTCATAAATGTTCTATTTACCCATTTGCCATAAAGTGGATATAAAAAAGTCTCCTGCTAATATACCAGGTATTTGTCATGTAAACAAATTCATACCAAGAAGACTCATTTCAGAACATTGAACCCTTTCGCGCCATGGCCATTTTCCATTTTTTATATTTCTTTCAATATAGCCATATGTGGGCTTGTTTTTTGGGGATGAGTTGTACTTTTCAATTCATTTTAATGTATAGGAAAGTGGTAAAAAAAATTCCAAGTGCGGTGAAATTGCAAAAAATATGCAATTCCACAATTGTTTTTTTTGAATTTTTATTTACCATATTCACTATATAGTAAAACTGACCTAGTAATATGGTTCTCCAACTCACCCATTATCAGTATAATTTTTGCAAAAATAATAATAATGTTTTGTTTTGCTATTTCCCCTCTCAAAATGATTTCAGTTTGCTTCTCAATGGATTTCTACAGATTATGATGGACATAAAAGGTGCTATAGGTTCTGAAATTATTGCAATAAAATTATAGCATGATCATCTTGCATGACAAATATATGGAAAGTTAACAGGGATGCATAGATTTTTTAATACTTTTTGATATCCCCTTTAGTTTGACTTCTTTAAAAAGACCACTATTCTTTATGGCCATTTTATCATTTCAATTTTGGATGACGGTCTGATTGTATGGTGTTAAGATCAGTATGGAAACCTTTATACTAAATCTTGAGGCATGGTTTACTGCTATTGTTCTACAAACCTGTTTGGGCTGTTAGCCTTAAGTTATCTAGTTTTTCTTCTTTTCCTCTGTTGTAAAAAGCTAAGGAGATGCTAAAGGGTTGTCCTCTGCGAAGAAAAAGTTCCTTGCCCCGTATACTCTGAGTCCTGTGCTCTTCACCATTTTTTAATCTGTTGGCATCAATCCTCGAAATTTCTGGTGCTGTAATAAATATATACATAAAATAAATATGCATAAGCAGAGTTTTTGACTGAAGAGAACTGTAGAAATGCAGGTGTTTGGCAAATGTACTTGACAACTACAGTATATACCTACAGAATCTAAAGAATCAACTTAACTTCTGATTCACAAGTAAATATACCTCATATTAGGTATAAGAATGCATGTGATGAAGGCCTTACCTGTTGCGTTATCTTCATGATACTTCTTTTTTTTTTTGCAGCTATAACAACATAGAGTTCTCACTCTCTATGCTCTATTCCAGTGGTCCCCAACTCCAGGCCTCGAGGGCCGCCAACAGTGCAGGTTTTCAGGATTTCCTTAGTATTGCACAGGGGTTGGAATCATCACCTGAGCAGATGATCACATTACCACCGATGCAATACTAAAGAAATCCTGAAAACCTGCACTGTTGGCGGCCCTCGAGGCCTGGAGTTGGGGACCCCTGCTCTATTCCATAAATAAGAAGCTTAACATGTGCCCTTTTTTACCGTTTCTCTTGGTTTAACGTATCCCAAGATGAGTGGAGCAAGTTGAAAGGTATTGAAGAATAATATGATTTCCTAATATTCAGGATTTGTTTATGCTCTTTGTATCCACAGAGATCCTTGAAAGTTTGGTAAATTTCAAATTTCTGCATACAAGTACATTTGACCTAAAACTGCACTGTAATTTCACAACGGTTATAAACACATCAAACAAATCCATAAAAAATACTAGACTTTCTCTTTTTTTATTTGGGAAGGTGATCCAATCTCAACTGTCCGTGAGTTGCAAAAGTATGTGTACATTTGCTTTTAGTATCTGGTGTGACCCACTTGGGCAGCAATAACTGCATCTAAATATTTCCAGCTAAGACAGTTATTTTTGTGTGTGGAGAGTGCCAAACTGGTGTCAGGAGGCTTACAAGCCATGGAATGTTCCTCTGGGAAATTAAATATGCAAATATCCTATTCAGAGAGGGAGAGGACTAGAGCTCCAATGCAATCTATTAAGGTAGCATTCCGAAAAGTCAAAATTGACAGTTTAACGAAACATTCCGTTTGAAGACACGTGTTTTGGGGTATTTATTGCTCATCACTGTAAAACTGGAAGTCTAGAAATAGAAAATAGTGAGCCTTTGTCTATACTAATCCTATTAATCTAGAAATATACTTCTTACTGTGGAGGGTGCCACACAGATAGACATGCTACCTAAGTGCTCTGCACATGGATCCATTCCACGTATATTTTCTATGCAGGACAATTGTTAAAACGCTGGTAGGATTATTGATAAACATAGGCATTTCTAAAATGAATTGATTATAATCTGTTCATAATGAGATCTGTGTGTATGGATCAAACCAGGTGAGAAGGTTACATTTATTGTGTGCCCCTGTAATGAGATTGACACATGTAAGGGGATATTTTTACAATGCACTTTGTACAAAATCTGGTCCACTTATAATCCCTGATGCCCAATTGATGATATGTTAGGGATACGAATCTTTACCATTGGAAAAAGTTATATCTAATAATGCATGTCCTGATATTTAAAATTGACACTTGCAAAGTGACAATTGTGCCATATACCCCTCATAAAATCTAGTGTATTTTACGTTTTGTTATGGTACCAAATTACTGATATATCAGGGACACACATCGATAACTGTTGTTTGTTTGCCGCAAGTTGAACACACCTGGTTTTTATATAGACCTTTTGGGGTTTTTATGTTAGTTATATTACTGCAAATGTGCTTTTTAAATGTTTTTAAAAAATCTTTTGTGGTTTTGTATTTTTTGTTGTTGTTGTAACTACTAAAAATATTGTAAGGTAATCACTATTGTCTATATCTTTTTCTTGCTATCATGTACAAATGTACTGACATTTTCCTTTAGAATTTAGGCTACGTTCACACTAGCGTTTGGCTAGTGTGCGTCACGCTAGCGTCGGGCGACGCAGCGGCGACGCACGCGTCATGTGCCCCTATGTTTATCATGGGGGACGCATGCGTTTTTGCTTGTTGCGTTTTCCGACACGTGCGTCTTTTTTGACGCTAGCGTCGGACCAAGAAAACGCAACAAGTTGCATTTTTCTTGCGTCCGATTTTCGTCAAAAAATGACGCATGCGTCAAAAAACGCAGCGTTTTTGCGTGCGTTTGCACGCGTTTTTCGGTGCGTTGTGCGTCGTGTCGCCGACGCAGCGGCGCACAACGCTAGTGTGAACGTAGCCTTACTGATAAATTTTAGAATTTGTTGTTCCATCATTGATAACAAGCCGTTTTGTCCTAGGTGCAGCAAAACAAACTAATGACACTACCACCAGTGTGTTTCCCTTATAGTATGGCCTTTTATGCTGTCATACAGAGTTTTTTTTTCTCCGAGCGTAATGCTTCTCCTCTAAACCAAACATTTCTAGATTGTTCATATCCATTCACAAAATATTGTTTCAATAGCCTTCTTTTCACATTACTCTTGGAGTGATCTTTGTTGGCCATCCACTCATGGGGAATATGATAATCATGTTAAATTTCCTCCATTTGTGACAATCTGCCTGACTGTGGATTGGTGGAGTCCAAACTTTATAGATATGTTTTGTTAAATTTTCCAGCTTGTTGAGCATCAACAACTTTCTCTTCTTAGGCTACTTTCACACTTGCTTTTTTCAGCTTCCGTCACAATCCCTCATTTTCAGAAAAAAATTTGTAGGATCCTGCATTTTCCCATAGACTTGTATTAGCGACGGATTGTGATGGATGGCCATCCGTCGTGTCCGTCGTGCACTGGATGCGTCGTGTTTTGGCGGACCGTCAGCATGAAAAAATGTTCAATGTATCGTTTTTTCGCACGTCAGATCCGGCATTTCCTACCGCGCATACGTGGCCGGAACTCCGCCCCCTCCTCCCCGGGACTTAGAATGGGAGCGGATGCATTGAAAAACTGCACCCGCTGCCCAGGTTGTGCCGAATTTGCACAACGTCCGTCGGTACATCGCGCCGACACTTTGCGACGGCCGCGTACTAAAGCAAGTGTGAAAGTAGCCTAAGGTTCTAAAAAATCTTGTTTGATTGTGACATCTTACATCTCTACTAACATTAGAACATCAAACTTTAACCCCTTTACCCCCAAGGGTGGTTTGCACGTTAATGACCGGGCCAATTTTTACAATTCTGACCACTGTCCCTTTATGAGGTTATAACTCTGGAACGCTTCAACGGATCCCAGTGAATCTGACATTGTTTTCTCATGACATATTGTACTTCATGACAATGGTAAAAATTCTTTGATAGTACCTGCGTTTATTTGTGAAAAAAATGGAAATTTGGCGAAAATTATGAAAATTTCGCAATTTTCCAACTTTGAATTTTTATGCAATTAAATCACAGAGATATGTCACACAAAATACTTAATAAGTAACATTTCCCACACGTCTACTTTACATCAGCACAATATTGGAACCAACATTTTTTTTTGTTAGGGAGTTATAAGGGTGAAAAGTTGACCAGCAATTTCTCATTTCTACAACACCATTTTTTTTAGGGACCACATCTCATTTGAAGTCATTTTGAGGGGTCTATATGATAGAAAATACCCAAGTGTGACACCATTCTAAAAACTACACCCCTTAAGGTGCTCAAAACCACATTCAAGAAGTTTATTAACCCTTCTGGTGCTTCACAGGAATTTTTTTAATGTTTAAATAAAAATGAACATTTAACTTTTTTTCACAAAAAATTTAATTCAGCTCCAATTTGTTTTATTTTACCAAGGGTAACAGGAGAAAATGGACCCCAAACATTGTTGTACAATTTGTCCTGAGTACTCCAATACCCCACATGTGGGGGTAAACCACTGTTTGGGCGCATGGCACAGCTCGGAAGCGAAGGAGCGCCATTTGACTTTTCAATGCAAAATTGACAGGAATTGAGATGGGACGCCATGTTGCGTTTGGAGAGCCACTGATGTGCCTAAACATTGAAACCCCCCACAAGTGACACCATTTTGGAAAGTAGACCCCCTAAGGAACTTATCTAGAGGTGTGGTGAGCACTTTGACCCACCAAGTGCTTCACAGAAGTTTATAATGCAGAACCGTAAAAATAACAAATCATATTTTTTCACAAAAATTATCTTTTCACCCCCAGTTTTTTATTTTCCCAAGGGTAAGAGAAGAAATTGGACCCCAAAAGTTGTTGTACAATTTGTCCTGAGTACGCTGATACCCCATATGTGGGGGTAAACCACTGTTTGGGTGGATGGGAGAGCTCGGAAAGGAAGGAGCGCCATTTGACTTTTCAATGCAAAATTGACAGGAATTGAGATGAGACGCCATGTTGCGTTTGCAGAGCCCCTAATGTACCTAAATAGTAGAAACCCCTCACAAGTGACACCATTTTGGAAAGTAGACCCCCTAAGGAACTTATCTAGATGTGTGGTGAGCGCTTTGACCCACCAAGGGCTTCACAGAAGTTTATAATGGAGAGCCGTAAAAATAAAACAAAAATTTTTTCCCACAAAAATTATTTTTTAGCCCACAGTTTTGTATTTTCCTGAGGGTAACAGGAGAAATTGGACCCCAAAATTTGTTGTCCAATTTGTCCTGAGTGCGCTGATACCCCATATGTGGGGGGGGAACCACTGTTTGGGCGCATGGGAGGGCTCGGAAGGGAGGGAGCTCCATTTGGAATGCAGACTTAGATGGAATGGTCTGCAGGCGTCACATTGCATTTGCAGAGCCCCTAATGTACCTAAACAGTAGAAACCCCCCCACAAGTGACACCATTTTGGAAACTAGACCCCCTAAGGAACTCATCTAGATGTGTTGTGAGAGCTTTGAACCCCCAAGTGTTTCACTACAGTTTGTAACGCAGAGCCGTGAAAATTTTAATAAAAATCTTTCCCCAAAAATTATTTTTTAGCCCCCAGTTTCTCAGGACTATAACTTTTTTATTTTTTTGCTGATGATGCTGTATGGTGGCCCGTTTCTTGCGGGACAAGATGATGCTTTCAGCGGTACCATGGTTATTTATATCTGTCTGTTTGATCGCGTGTTATTCCACTTTTCGTTCGGCGGTATGATAATGATATTGTTTTTTGCCTCGTTTTTTTTTTTTTTCTTACGGTGTTTACTGAAGGGGTTAACTAGTGGGCCAGTTTTATAGGTCGGGCCGTTACGGACGCGGCGATACTAAATATATGTACTTTTATTGTTTTTTTCTATTAATTTAGATAAAGAAATGTATTTATGGGAATAATATATATATATATTTTTTTATTATTTAGGAATATTTTTTTTAATTTTTTTTACACATTTGGAATTTTTTTTTTACTTTTTTACTTTGTCCCGGGGGGGACATCACAGATCGGTGATCTGACAGTTTGCACAGCACTCTGTCAGATCACCGATGCCTGCTCTGAGCAGGCGCTGTGAAGCCACCTCCCTCCCTGCAGGACCTGGATCCGCGGCCATCTTGGATCCGGGTCTGGAGCAGGCAGGGAGGGAGGTAAGACCCTCGCAGCAACGCGATCACATCACGTTGCTGCGGGGGGCTCAGGGAAGCCCACAGGGAGCCCCCTCCCTGTGCGATGCTTCCCTGCACCGCCGACACATCGCGATCATCTTTGATCGCGGGGTGCCAGGGGTTAATGTGCCGGGGGCGGTCCGTGACCGCTCCTGGCACATGGTGCCAGATGTCAGCTGCGATAGGCAGCTGACACCCGGCCGCGCTCCCCCCGTGAGCGCCGCCGATCGCGCTGGATGTACTATCCCATCCGTGGTCATAGGGGCCCACCCCACCTCGATGGGATAGTACGTCCGATGTCAAAAAGGGGTTAATAGATCCCAGTTTTTTAAATAAAACAGGTTCCCCACTCACATCCGATTGTTCTCAATTGAAAACACCAAACTCATTTTACTCTCAAATTATCAGTTAGTCTTAAAGGTTCAAATACTTTATCCACACGAAGTCATGTAGTTTGGATTGTTTCCATTTTAAAAGAAATTACAAAGTCTGATATTTTTGACTTATTTGTTTGTAATTTATGACTTTTGTGAAAATCTGATATAGTTGTAGAACAAATTTATGCAGAAAAATGGAAAATGATGAATGGTCACAAACTTGCAAGTTAAATAGGGGTTCCTAGAAAAACGCAGAAAAGTTAAGGGTGGACACGATTGTGGCTCATACCATGCACTTTCTACAGTTTATGTCAATTATATGGGAAAATCAACCTTGTAGAGTGCAAATTCTGTTCACTTTTTTTTTTTTACAGTTTACGAATAACATCCATAGGGCAACATAGACAAAACATGTTCTGAAGAAGTATATTATAAGCATCACACTAGGTAGATTTTCTATCATACCATTTTGTATCTGTAATAGGAGACACACTAAAACAAACTTGAAGTCTACTGTACACACACTTGTGGTTGGGGACTCTAATATTTGACAATTCTGGAATGTTTTTACATGCAAGACTGTAAAAACTAGAACAACATGATATGCTTGTCTGCTCAGTAAACTCCCTTTATTATCATCTTCTAGATGTAGGCATTTTGTTTTTATAGATATATTATTTCTGCAGATTTTTTTGGAGCTGAATATGGTTTTGAAAGCATTATGTCCACCACACCTACCCTTTATTTACACATGAACTGTCAATCAAAGCGAACATTCCACCTTGTCACACCTCAAAAGTGTGGCTTAATGCCAGTGAAATATATCAGGAAATTGAGCATGTCATCACTCTGATATTTTTTTTTTCTGAGAGAGTTCTGTATCTATAATTTGAGATATTTGCAAGTTCTGAAAAACTTTCTTAAGATTGCTGTACGATGAAATTACATTAAAAGATTGTCCAGGGCTTTTTCAATGAATGCAGAAAGCAGGGAATGCTTGAAAATAGAAAAATAACTTATGCTTAACTACTAACCCCCCCCCAACATACCATTTATGCTCGTGTGGAACCAATAATATTTGGCTACATGAACACTTGTGCACTTAGCCTAAAGTATATGTCAGGAGTAGAAATGAGTGACTGTTTATTCAAATTCACTGATTTGACCAAATTTTCTTCAATAATTTGATTTGTTGCAAATCTCAAAATTGAAAAGCTTGTAATTGCTTAGAAAATCCAAGTGGGGGAGATTTGACAGAGATGACCCCAATGTTCATAGGAGCTTACACTCTACAGGGGAAAAAGAGAGGACCTTGCTGACCATAAGAGCTTACGAACTACAGAAGAGAGTGAGGATCCTGCTGACCATGAGAGCTTACACTCTACAGGAGAAAGATACTTTGGAAATTGAAAATGACTCTGCCATGCAAACTGTGCTCTGCTGGGAACCGCATATATGTGAAGGTCTCGGTACTGACCACCACTGTACAGTATGATAATCCAAAAAATGTCATAGCTGCTGGACATTATAGGATTATAGGAAGGTCCAAGCAGCCACGCACAAAGACATTAGCTTACTCTTTTATGCTTATGCTTCAGCAGTGTGGGAAATGGTGATGGGAAGTTTTTTTTCTTTTGCAAACCATTAATTGAATTTCAAAATGGTCTATTTTGCCTGAAACTCAAAATTTCAGACAATTCGACACAAATTCAATGAACTGTGGATCCATCTCTTGAATTAACTTTTCCCGAAGCATACTGTAAAAATGCCATATGTGACCATTTACTAGAAAAAGATTGAAAGTGTGTTCTTTTAGCCTCCACCTGGCAGGTATGCCCATAAATTGCATACTGCACTCTCCTTTGTAGAGGGCTACTGCAAAAATACATATATGTTTCTTTACAATGGGTCTAAAAATAACAGCCACAGCCACAAACATAATGTATACTTAACCTTAGTGAACTATTTGGAAATGATGACCACTGAGGGCAATCATTAGCACCGAGGAACATATTCCAACTGCAGTACCATGACCAATAAGGCCAGCAATTATTTGCAGTAATCTTATGTGCCGACATAAAGACCTGTCACTGGAGTGATGAGAAATTTAGCAGCTAGACATAGGTTATTTTATTATTTTTAATAAATTCCCTGATTTGTGCTCTCTTTCAAAACACATTGGACACGTTCATTTGGATTGTGATGGTGGGAGAGCCACTAACAAGTATTGGTTCTCTTTGGTAAACTCACACTGGTCACCTAATACAGAACATTTATTGGAATTATATGTAATACTACAAGAGTCTTAGCTATCTACTCCTTTTGTATCATATTTTCATAGGTCATTTATTTCCAGACTTGGTTTGTATTCATATTTACCAACATAATAATCTACTCTATTGCTTGTTTTTTTTCTCAGATTCCAGATTTTGATGTGAAAGAACCGTCACCACAATGATCTTGTAAATTGCTATGACTGAGCATATAAGTTCATCCAAAACATATATTGAGACTATATCCTGACTTCTAGGTACTCTGCAGTATGAGCTGCCACTAGAGCTGTCTTCAGGTTCCCCTTGACAAAGACATTTCCAGCTGGTGCTGGTGTTGAACAATGTACATGTATCTGCAACTTCAATGAATCTGGCGTAACAATTAAGAATTAAAAATTATGTGAGCTATTAATATTTACAGAGAAAAGTTTGTATCGGCAGATGCTTCCAAGTATTAATATCATTAACTGGACTGGATTATTTACTGGGCAGGTGGCAACTCTGATTTCCTCCAGCTCCTAAAGATTCATAGTCTTACTATAAAACTGTGCTAATATTGTATTAATTTTGACCGTATGCCATGGGTATACTAAGTGTTTACAATGTTAGTCGCAATATGCTGTCATACCTATCAGAGGCCACAGGCTCAAAATGGCTACCTTGGACAGGCTTGGCACAATTAACTCTATCTGGCAGATTCCAGAGGAACCCAATCTTCATCCTTTAACCCCTGTAAAGGGATATGGTTTTACAATGGGGTACACCGGATTGCTTCCACTGAAGTGCTGCCGTCAAGAGGAGAGCACCAGAGGCTGCAAGGGTCACCACTCACCAAGCAAGGTCAAAGTCAAGAAGTAATATCAGGAACAGAAAAAAAGGATGGTCAACATTCAATTAAAACCATAACTACGTGATCCAGCAGCATCAAAAGTCCCAGGAATAAAACAGGACTGATGCTGTCACCAGCAACAAAGGCTCTGCTCCACCTAGGGGCTGAACTAGAACCTAAAGGGAAAGGAACCAGAACAGATGTTACATATGCCAATGGATTATGCAAAGTGGCTACAATGACAGAGTCCAAGACTAGACTGGATATTAATATGTACATGTGGTGTTTCACCAGCTTAGCATAAAAATCTTAGTAAAATGAAAAACAATATTGCTGTCCTTGGGTCTTATTTACATGAGTTGAAATGGCTGCTTCATATGCCTTGCATGATTGTATTCTTGGTTATTATCTGATGACTTAATGTCAGAGCCCATCACGGACCAAATATGAAATATCACACTGCTACCAGACCCTAACTGCACCAATGACTTAGATAAATTGATTATTAATTGTCCTACTGATACAAAGTTGGCATCACATACCATACATTTTGTACACTTATTGAAAGCTGATGACGATTCATTTTTTCATCATTAAACCTAAGATTACCATAATAAAAGGATTATTCAGACATATAAAATTCTTCAAAAGCAAGATTTAAAATTGGTTGTAGGTTATGGGGAACCTCAAGACACTAACAGCAATTTCTGATCACTTATTTGCTTAAAACAAGACAGATGTTAGACTAAAGGATTTCTGCTAAAAAGTATGATGGACAATTATGTTCTCCTGCCTTCCAGAAGAAACAGGGTTTCCAAACCAACATGGTAAAGTAGAAGCCAATAATCTTTTGTGGTTTTGTATTTTTTGTTGTTGTTGTAACTACTAAAAATATTGTAAGGTAATCACTATTGTCTATATCTTTTTCTTGCTATCATGTACAAATGTACTGACATTTTCCTTTAGAATTTAGGCTACGTTCACACTAGCGTTTGGCTAGTGTGCGTCACGCTAGCGTCGGGCGACGCAGCGGCGACGCACGCGTCATGTGCCCCTATGTTTAACATGGGGGACGCATGCGTTTTTGCTTGTTGCGTTTTCCGACACGTGCGTCTTTTTTGACGCTAGCGTCGGACCAAGAAAACGCAACAAGTTGCATTTTTCTTGCGTCCGATTTTCGTCAAAAAATGACGCATGCGTCAAAAAACGCAGCGTTTTTGCGTGCGTTTGCACGCGTTTTTCGGTGCGTTGTGCGTCGTGTCGCCGACGCAGCGGCGCACAACGCTAGTGTGAACGTAGCCTTACTGATAAATTTTAGAATTTGTTGTTCCATCATTGATAACAAGCCGTTTTGTCCTAGGTGCAGCAAAACAAACTAATGACACTACCACCAGTGTGTTTCCCTTATAGTATGGCCTTTTATGCTGTCATACAGAGTTTTTTTTTCTCCGAGCGTAATGCTTCTCCTCTAAACCAAACATTTCTAGATTGTTCATATCCATTCACAAAATATTGTTTCAATAGCCTTCTTTTCACATTACTCTTGGAGTGATCTTTGTTGGCCATCCACTCATGGGGAATATGATAATCATGTTAAATTTCCTCCATTTGTGACAATCTGCCTGACTGTGGATTGGTGGAGTCCAAACTTTATAGATATGTTTTGTTAAATTTTCCAGCTTGTTGAGCATCAACAACTTTCTCTTCTTAGGCTACTTTCACACTTGCTTTTTTCAGCTTCCGTCACAATCCCTCATTTTCAGAAAAAAATTTGTAGGATCCTGCATTTTCCCATAGACTTGTATTAGCGACGGATTGTGATGGATGGCCATCCGTCGTGTCCGTCGTGCACTGGATGCGTCGTGTTTTGGCGGACCGTCAGCATGAAAAAATGTTCAATGTATCGTTTTTTCGCACGTCAGATCCGGCATTTCCTACCGCGCATACGTGGCCGGAACTCCGCCCCCTCCTCCCCGGGACTTAGAATGGGAGCGGATGCATTGAAAAACTGCACCCGCTGCCCAGGTTGTGCCGAATTTGCACAACGTCCGTCGGTACATCGCGCCGACACTTTGCGACGGCCGCGTACTAAAGCAAGTGTGAAAGTAGCCTAAGGTTCTAAAAAATCTTGTTTGATTGTGACATCTTACATCTCTACTAACATTAGAACATCAAACTTTAACCCCTTTACCCCCAAGGGTGGTTTGCACGTTAATGACCGGGCCAATTTTTACAATTCTGACCACTGTCCCTTTATGAGGTTATAACTCTGGAACGCTTCAACGGATCCCAGTGAATCTGACATTGTTTTCTCATGACATATTGTACTTCATGACAATGGTAAAAATTCTTTGATAGTACCTGCGTTTATTTGTGAAAAAAATGGAAATTTGGCGAAAATTATGAAAATTTCGCAATTTTCCAACTTTGAATTTTTATGCAATTAAATCACAGAGATATGTCACACAAAATACTTAATAAGTAACATTTCCCACACGTCTACTTTACATCAGCACAATATTGGAACCAACATTTTTTTTTGTTAGGGAGTTATAAGGGTGAAAAGTTGACCAGCAATTTCTCATTTCTACAACACCATTTTTTTTAGGGACCACATCTCATTTGAAGTCATTTTGAGGGGTCTATATGATAGAAAATACCCAAGTGTGACACCATTCTAAAAACTACACCCCTTAAGGTGCTCAAAACCACATTCAAGAAGTTTATTAACCCTTCTGGTGCTTCACAGGAATTTTTTTAATGTTTAAATAAAAATGAACATTTAACTTTTTTTCACAAAAAATTTAATTCAGCTCCAATTTGTTTTATTTTACCAAGGGTAACAGGAGAAAATGGACCCCAAACATTGTTGTACAATTTGTCCTGAGTACTCCAATACCCCACATGTGGGGGTAAACCACTGTTTGGGCGCATGGCACAGCTCGGAAGCGAAGGAGCGCCATTTGACTTTTCAATGCAAAATTGACAGGAATTGAGATGGGACGCCATGTTGCGTTTGGAGAGCCACTGATGTGCCTAAACATTGAAACCCCCCACAAGTGACACCATTTTGGAAAGTAGACCCCCTAAGGAACTTATCTAGAGGTGTGGTGAGCACTTTGACCCACCAAGTGCTTCACAGAAGTTTATAATGCAGAACCGTAAAAATAACAAATCATATTTTTTCACAAAAATTATCTTTTCGCCCCCAGTTTTTTATTTTCCCAAGGGTAAGAGAAGAAATTGGACCCCAAAAGTTGTTGTACAATTTGTCCTGAGTACGCTGATACCCCATATGTGGGGGTAAACCACTGTTTGGGTGGATGGGAGAGCTCGGAAAGGAAGGAGCGCCATTTGACTTTTCAATGCAAAATTGACAGGAATTGAGATGAGACGCCATGTTGCGTTTGCAGAGCCCCTAATGTACCTAAATAGTAGAAACCCCTCACAAGTGACACCATTTTGGAAAGTAGACCCCCTAAGGAACTTATCTAGATGTGTGGTGAGCGCTTTGACCCACCAAGGGCTTCACAGAAGTTTATAATGGAGAGCCGTAAAAATAAAACAAAAATTTTTTCCCACAAAAATTATTTTTTAGCCCACAGTTTTGTATTTTCCTGAGGGTAACAGGAGAAATTGGACCCCAAAATTTGTTGTCCAATTTGTCCTGAGTGCGCTGATACCCCATATGTGGGGGGGAACCACTGTTTGGGCGCATGGGAGGGCTCGGAAGGGAGGGAGTTCCATTTGGAATGCAGACTTAGATGGAATGGTCTGCAGGCGTCACATTGCATTTGCAGAGCCCCTAATGTACCTAAACAGTAGAAACCCCCCCACAAGTGACACCATTTTGGAAACTAGACCCCCTAAGGAACTCATCTAGATGTGTTGTGAGAGCTTTGAACCCCCAAGTGTTTCACTACAGTTTGTAACGCAGAGCCGTGAAAATTTTAATAAAAATCTTTCCCCAAAAATTATTTTTTAGCCCCCAGTTTCGTATTTTCCCGAGGGTAAGAGGAGAAATTCGACCACAAAAATTGTTGTCCAATATGTCCTGAGTACGCTGATACCCCATATGTTGGGGGGAACCACCGCTTGGGCGCATGGGAGGGCTCGGAAGGGAAGGAGTGCCATTTGGAATGCAGACTTAGATGGAATGGTCTGCAGGCGTCACATTGCGTTTGCAGAACCCCTAATGTACCTAAACAGTGGAAACCCCCCACAAGTGACCCCATATTGGAAACTAGACCCCCCAGGGAACTTATCTAGATGTGTTGTGAGAACTTTGAACCCCCAAGTGTTTCACTACAGTTTATAACGCAGAGCCGTAAAAATAAAAAATCTTTTTTTTTCCCACAAAAATTATTTTTTAGCCCCCAGTTTTGTATTTTCCCAAGGGTAACAGGAGAAATTGGACCCCAACAGTTGTCCTATTTGTCCTGAGTACGCTGATACCCCATATGTTGGGGTAAACCCCTGTTTGGGCACACGGGAGAGCTCGGAAGGGAAGAAGCACTGTTTTACTTTTTCAACGCAGAATTGGCTGGAATTGAGATCGGACGCCATGTCGCGTTTGGAGAGCCCCTGATGTGCCTAAACAGTGGAAACCCCCCAATTATAACTGAAACCCTAATCCAAACACACCCCTAACCCTAATTCCAACGGTAACCCTAACCACACCTCTAACCCTGACACATCCCTAACCCTAATCCCAACCCTATTCCCAACTGTAAATGTAATATAAACCCTAACTGTAACTTTAGCCCCAAACCAAACTGTAGCCCTAACCCTAGCCCTAACCCTATCCCTAACCCTAGCCCTAACCCTAGCCCTAACCCTAACCCTAACCCTAACCCTAGCCCTAACCCTAACCCTAGCCATAACCCTAGCCCTAACCCTAACCCTAGCCCTAACCCTAACCCTAGCCCTAACCCTAACCCTAGCCCTAACCCTAACCCTAACCCTAGCCCTAACCCTAACCCTAACCCTAGCCCTAACACCCTAACCCTAGCCCTAATGGGAAAATGGAAATAAATACATTTTTTTAATTTTTCCCTAACTAAGGCGGTGATGAAGGGGGGTTCGATTTACTTTTATAGTGGGTTTTTTAGCAGATTTTTATGATTGGCAGCCGTCACACACTGAAAGACGCTTTTTATTGCACAAAATATTTTTTGCATTACCATATTTTGAGAGCTATAATTTTTCCATATTTTGGTCCACAGAGTCATGTGAGGTCTTGTTTTTTGCGGCACGAGTTGACGTTTTTATTGGTAACATTTTCGGGCACGTGACATTTTTTGATCGCTTTTTATTCCGATTTTTGTGAGGCAGAATGACCAAAAACCAGCTATTCATGAATTTCTTTTGGGGGAGGCGTTTATACCGTTCCGCGTTTGGTAAAATTGATAAAGCAGTTTTATTCTTCGGGTCAGTACGATTACAGCGACACCTCATTTATATCATTTTTTATGTTTTGGCGCTTTTATACGATAAAAACTATTTTATAGAAAAAATAATTATTTTTGCATCGCTTTATTCTCAGGACTATAACTTTTTTATTTTTTTGCTGATGATGCTGTATGGTGGCTCGTTTCTTGCGGGACAAGATGATGCTTTCAGCGGTACCATGGTTATTTATATCTGTCTTTTTGATCGCGTGTTATTCCACTTTTCGTTCGGCGGTATGATAATGATATTGTTTTTTGCCTCGTTTTTTTTTTTTTTCTTACGGTGTTTACTGAAGGGGTTAACTAGTGGGCCAGTTTTATAGGTCGGGCCGTTACGGATGCGGCGATACTAAATATATGTACTTTTATTGTTTTTTTCTATTAATTTAGATAAAGAAATGTATTTATGGGAATAATATATATATATATTTTTTTATTATTTAGGAATATTTTTTTTTATTTTTTTTTACACATTTGGAATTTTTTTTTTACTTTTTTACTTTGTCCCGGGGGGGACATCACAGATCGGTGATCTGACAGTTTGCACAGCACTCTGTCAGATCACCGATGCCTGCTCTGAGCAGGCGCTGTGAAGCCACCTCCCTCCCTGCAGGACCTGGATCCGCGGCCATCTTGGATCCGGGTCTGGAGCAGGCAGGGAGGGAGGTAAGACCCTCGCAGCAACGCGATCACATCACGTTGCTGCGGGGGGCTCAGGGAAGCCCACAGGGAGCCCCCTCCCTGTGCGATGCTTCCCTGCACCGCCGACACATCGCGATCATCTTTGATCGCGGGGTGCCAGGGGTTAATGTGCCGGGGGCGGTCCGTGACCGCTCCTGGCACATAGTGCCAGATGTCAGCTGCGATAGGCAGCTGACACCCGGCCGCGCTCCCCCCGTGAGCGCCGCCGATCGCGCTGGATGTACTATCCCATCCGTGGTCATAGGGGCCCACCCCACCTCGATGGGATAGTACGTCCGATGTCAAAAAGGGGTTAATAGATCCCAGTTTTTTAAATAAAACAGGTTCCCCACTCACATCCGATTGTTCTCAATTGAAAACACCAAACTCATTTTACTCTCAAATTATCAGTTAGTCTTAAAGGTTCAAATACTTTATCCACACGAAGTCATGTAGTTTGGATTGTTTCCATTTTAAAAGAAATTACAAAGTCTGATATTTTTGACTTATTTGTTTGTAATTTATGACTTTTGTGAAAATCTGATATAGTTGTAGAACAAATTTATGCAGAAAAATGGAAAATGATGAATGGTCACAAACTTGCAAGTTAAATAGGGGTTCCTAGAAAAACGCAGAAAAGTTAAGGGTGGACACGATTGTGGCTCATACCATGCACTTTCTACAGTTTATGTCAATTATATGGGAAAATCAACCTTGTAGAGTGCAAATTCTGTTCACTTTTTTTTTTTTACAGTTTACGAATAACATCCATAGGGCAACATAGACAAAACATGTTCTGAAGAAGTATATTATAAGCATCACACTAGGTAGATTTTCTATCATACCATTTTGTATCTGTAATAGGAGACACACTAAAACAAACTTGAAGTCTACTGTACACACACTTGTGGTTGGGGACTCTAATATTTGACAATTCTGGAATGTTTTTACATGCAAGACTGTAAAAACTAGAACAACATGATATGCTTGTCTGCTCAGTAAACTCCCTTTATTATCATCTTCTAGATGTAGGCATTTTGTTTTTATAGATATATTATTTCTGCAGATTTTTTTGGAGCTGAATATGGTTTTGAAAGCATTATGTCCACCACACCTACCCTTTATTTACACATGAACTGTCAATCAAAGCGAACATTCCACCTTGTCACACCTCAAAAGTGTGGCTTAATGCCAGTGAAATATATCAGGAAATTGAGCATGTCATCACTCTGATATTTTTTTTTTCTGAGAGAGTTCTGTATCTATAATTTGAGATATTTGCAAGTTCTGAAAAACTTTCTTAAGATTGCTGTATGATGAAATTACATTAAAAGATTGTCCAGGGCTTTTTCAATGAATGCAGAAAGCAGGGAATGCTTGAAAATAGAAAAATAACTTATGCTTAACTACTAACCCCCCCCCAACATACCATTTATGCTCGTGTGGAACCAATAATATTTGGCTACATGAACACTTGTGCACTTAGCCTAAAGTATATGTCAGGAGTAGAAATGAGTGACTGTTTATTCAAATTCACTGATTTGACCAAATTTTCTTCAATAATTTGATTTGTTGCAAATCTCAAAATTGAAAAGCTTGTAATTGCTTAGAAAATCCAAGTGGGGGAGATTTGACAGAGATGACCCCAATGTTCATAGGAGCTTACACTCTACAGGGGAAAAAGAGAGGACCTTGCTGACCATAAGAGCTTACGAACTACAGAAGAGAGTGAGGATCCTGCTGACCATGAGAGCTTACACTCTACAGGAGAAAGATACTTTGGAAATTGAAAATGACTCTGCCATGCAAACTGTGCTCTGCTGGGAACCGCATATATGTGAAGGTCTCGGTACTGACCACCACTGTACAGTATGATAATCCAAAAAATGTCATAGCTGCTGGACATTATAGGATTATAGGAAGGTCCAAGCAGCCACGCACAAAGACATTAGCTTACTCTTTTATGCTTATGCTTCAGCAGTGTGGGAAATGGTGATGGGAAGTTTTTTTTCTTTTGCAAACCATTAATTGAATTTCAAAATGGTCTATTTTGCCTGAAACTCAAAATTTCAGACAATTCGACACAAATTCAATGAACTGTGGATCCATCTCTTGAATTAACTTTTCCCGAAGCATACTGTAAAAATGCCATATGTGACCATTTACTAGAAAAAGATTGAAAGTGTGTTCTTTTAGCCTCCACCTGGCAGGTATGCCCATAAATTGCATACTGCACTCTCCTTTGTAGAGGGCTACTGCAAAAATACATATATGTTTCTTTACAATGGGTCTAAAAATAACAGCCACAGCCACAAACATAATGTATACTTAACCTTAGTGAACTATTTGGAAATGATGACCACTGAGGGCAATCATTAGCACCGAGGAACATATTCCAACTGCAGTACCATGACCAATAAGGCCAGCAATTATTTGCAGTAATCTTATGTGCCGACATAAAGACCTGTCACTGGAGTGATGAGAAATTTAGCAGCTAGACATAGGTTATTTTATTATTTTTAATAAATTCCCTGATTTGTGCTCTCTTTCAAAACACATTGGACACGTTCATTTGGATTGTGATGGTGGGAGAGCCACTAACAAGTATTGGTTCTCTTTGGTAAACTCACACTGGTCACCTAATACAGAACATTTATTGGAATTATATGTAATACTACAAGAGTCTTAGCTATCTACTCCTTTTGTATCATATTTTCATAGGTCATTTATTTCCAGACTTGGTTTGTATTCATATTTACCAACATAATAATCTACTCTATTGCTTGTTTTTTTTCTCAGATTCCAGATTTTGATGTGAAAGAACCGTCACCACAATGATCTTGTAAATTGCTATGACTGAGCATATAAGTTCATCCAAAACATATATTGAGACTATATCCTGACTTCTAGGTACTCTGCAGTATGAGCTGCCACTAGAGCTGTCTTCAGGTTCCCCTTGACAAAGACATTTCCAGCTGGTGCTGGTGTTGAACAATGTACATGTATCTGCAACTTCAATGAATCTGGCGTAACAATTAAGAATTAAAAATTATGTGAGCTATTAATATTTACAGAGAAAAGTTTGTATCGGCAGATGCTTCCAAGTATTAATATCATTAACTGGACTGGATTATTTACTGGGCAGGTGGCAACTCTGATTTCCTCCAGCTCCTAAAGATTCATAGTCTTACTATAAAACTGTGCTAATATTGTATTAATTTTGACCGTATGCCATGGGTATACTAAGTGTTTACAATGTTAGTCGCAATATGCTGTCATACCTATCAGAGGCCACAGGCTCAAAATGGCTACCTTGGACAGGCTTGGCACAATTAACTCTATCTGGCAGATTCCAGAGGAACCCAATCTTCATCCTTTAACCCCTGTAAAGGGATATGGTTTTACAATGGGGTACACCGGATTGCTTCCACTGAAGTGCTGCCGTCAAGAGGAGAGCACCAGAGGCTGCAAGGGTCACCACTCACCAAGCAAGGTCAAAGTCAAGAAGTAATATCAGGAACAGAAAAAAAGGATGGTCAACATTCAATTAAAACCATAACTACGTGATCCAGCAGCATCAAAAGTCCCAGGAATAAAACAGGACTGATGCTGTCACCAGCAACAAAGGCTCTGCTCCACCTAGGGGCTGAACTAGAACCTAAAGGGAAAGGAACCAGAACAGATGTTACATATGCCAATGGATTATGCAAAGTGGCTACAATGACAGAGTCCAAGACTAGACTGGATATTAATATGTACATGTGGTGTTTCACCAGCTTAGCATAAAAATCTTAGTAAAATGAAAAACAATATTGCTGTCCTTGGGTCTTATTTACATGAGTTGAAATGGCTGCTTCATATGCCTTGCATGATTGTATTCTTGGTTATTATCTGATGACTTAATGTCAGAGCCCATCACGGACCAAATATGAAATATCACACTGCTACCAGACCCTAACTGCACCAATGACTTAGATAAATTGATTATTAATTGTCCTACTGATACAAAGTTGGCATCACATACCATACATTTTGTACACTTATTGAAAGCTGATGACGATTCATTTTTTCATCATTAAACCTAAGATTACCATAATAAAAGGATTATTCAGACATATAAAATTCTTCAAAAGCAAGATTTAAAATTGATTGTAGGTTATGGGGAACCTCAAGACACTAACAGCAATTTCTGATCACTTATTTGCTTAAAACAAGACAGATGTTAGACTAAAGGATTTCTGCTAAAAAGTATGATGGACAATTATGTTCTCCTGCCTTCCAGAAGAAACAGGGTTTCCAAACCAACATGGTAAAGTAGAAGCCAATATTTGTCTATTGAATTTGATAATCAAACAATCTCCATTCTCCAAAAAGTTGGATACAATCAGAAGTGTTTCTAACGTTCTACAGTAGGTTAATTCTTTGCTAGGTTTTTACAATAATGATACACAATAAGGCAAAAACAGCAACATTTTTGCCACATACTGATTTTATCAAGCAAAAAAAAGATGAAAATACAACAGTCGAAAAGCTGGATATATAAACACCTAACACTGCCTCAAACACAGTGTGTGATCACTGATGACAACACTTAGAGACCCAGGTTGGAAAGACTAAAGGTACCGTCACACTCAGCGACGCTGCAGCGATATAGACAACGAGCCGACCTAAACTAGATCGCTGGAGCGTCGCTGTTTAGGTCACTGTAGAGACGTCAAACACAGCAACTCCAGAACGATGCAGGAGCGATCCAGTGATGTAACGGCGACTCACTTCTCGTTCTCGCTGGTTGTTAGCTCCATGTCAAACAGCCGGAGTGTACCGATCCGACACACATCTAGGGGCCCTATGTTCGTTGCTGGCGTCGTTGCTTTTGATGTCAAACATGACGATACACGCCAACCTGGCAACGAAATAAAGTTCTGGACTTCTAGCTCCGACCAGCGATGGCACAGCGGGATCCTGATCGCTGCTGCGTGTCAAACACAACGAGATCGCTATCCAGGACGCTGCAACGTCACGGATTGTTGTCGTTCTCTTTGCAAAGTTGCTGAGTGTGACGGTACCTAAATTATCCTAATTAGTCTGCTAATCACCATGTGCAAGGAGTGAATTTCCTCTTTCACAGTAGTTTCCCAACTTACGAATACCCAAACAGGAAGCTTTAAGCAAGTACTACACAGGCTGGAAATATTTGACTGCAGATCTCACTGCAAATCGCAGCAAATAGACAGTAGTGTTAGAAATGGATTCCCTGTACATGTCCTTCGAATTTAACCACTTTTACATTAATAGGATTAAATCCAGAGTGAAAATCTGAAAGAGAAATGTACATGCTACAGATTTTAAAATCCCAACTGCGTGTCAATTTCTGCGCTAAAAATCTTCAACATGTGTACAAGGTTACATAATCACTTGCCTTCTACCCGCTGTGGATTTTACCTACTATAAACTGTGGATTTTAACATGTGGAGTCTTTGTGTGTATAACCTTCTTTTTCTCTCTTTATTATAAGTGGCACTTGACTCTGAGAGAAGTTGAATTCCATAGCTACTTCTTTTTGGCTTTTTCCTGACTTCACTCTCAGAATAAGAAGCTTCCAAGCATCATGTGATAAATTTGGCTTTGTCTTTGCCATGTTTTAGCAAAAAAACACACACAATTTTTTTTGTCAAAATTCAACTACCCATGACAAAATATGCAAAACATTTGGTCCAGTATATATTGAAAATTAACACATAAAGGGATAAAACAATGTCCAAACCGGTTTACTAAAATCACCAGAAAAATAGCATCACAACAACCAGACAGAAATAATCACACTTTAAAAAAAAAGCAAAATTTTAGGTCGCCACTTTACATCAAGTATACTTTATTCAAAACCTCAAATCAATGCGCCATGATTAAATACAATTAACAGTACCTGCATAATCAATGAGTGTTCAGAGATCACATGCACACACTGCGTTTTGTTTTTTATTTGCCAAGATGCAGCATACCAATTATTTTGGCGTTTTTGGTGCAATTTTTTACTGTGTTTTTTGTTAGGGTGCATTTGTCTCATGTGCATGCTGGTAAAGTTTAGCTCATAAACAAAAAATCTGATTCAACTTCGTCAGGTTTTGGCACCAAAACCTGATACCTATGTTTTTTGCAGCATTTTTTGCACCACCCATTGTCTTCAAAGGGTGAAAAACGCTGAAAGAAGTGACATGCTACATTTTGCTCTTTGGCAAACCAGTCAGAATAAAACACACATGTGTGTGCATGAGATTTCTAAAATCTCATAGACTTTGCTGGTGCTGTAAAACACAGCTGAAAATTTGCATTAAAAAAAAGCTGCAAAAACGCAACATATGAACATAGCCTTTTGGTCTCTAAGCACTGCTTTGCAGGGTCCCTAAGATTTTCATACATGCAGATTAAACAGTGCACAAAAGAAAGGAATAATACATTCAGAACAGCTACATCTGTACAAATGAAATGTGATTAAAAAAAGAAATGCACATATTTCAATAATAAAAAGTTAGAATAAAGTTCTAAATTTTAGGAAAGTAAAGTGTAAATCTCAAATTTCACCAGCATTTGTTTCAAAAGTCTTTTTACCAGTTTGAAATTCATTTTTATTAAGATTCTCTAATTTTCTAACAAGCTGGGATATAACTTTAGATCTCTACCCACAAATAATTTTTATAGGTTAAGGTAGTATTAAGATACTTACGGTAATTCATAGCGAGAAGCTACGGCTGATACTTCTCAGCTTCTTCTGTGCTGTGTAGACTGAAATGTATTCCCCTGAGATGAATCAACTCTTCTACATTTCTGAACTCTTAATCCAGCCTTCCTCCTCCTATTGTACGTGACACTGCCCTGATACTCGTTAGTCTGAGCATCTAAATTATAGGAAGTTAAAATACAGTATATACTTAAAAGGGGTTGTTTCATCATTTCAAATACATAAAATTGCAAAGCGCTTGTTAAAACAAGCAACTCTGCAATTTACTTCTTGCTAAAAGTTCTTTTTAATATTATCGTTTACTGCCCATTGCCTAGGTTACCGACCACCAATGCAGTCTAACAGAGATGGCCGGTCTCCTAGGAAAGGAGAAGAGAGATTACATGGCTGAATCCAGCCAGCTTCAGTTTCATTGCGTTTCTCCGTTCGTGTAGATGCATTGCTGTCTGCGTGCAGCTTTAGAAAGTTCACAATACAGACCAGTGGTACTACGATGCTGCTGGTCCAAACTAAATCAATCAGAAGCGCACTGTCCCTCAGGCAAGCAGGACGTTGTGATGCTACGGAGCGGTGCACTCCCGAAGAACAAAATGAGACAACCTCTTCATGTGAGGTACAGTTTATTGTGTAGGACAACTACTAACATTTATAAACATATAAAAGACAGCGCATCGGGAACTATTCGATTATAAAGAATTTTATTAACACATAAATTACAAAAAATTTGCTAAGTAACACATAAAAACAGTTTAAAAGACAATGTTGCAATGTAAAGAACAGAAGGTGTTTTTATCAAAGCCAACAATCTGAGAACATCATTTTCTAATTTCCTTTTATCAAGTCCTATGGGTATTTCAGAGAACCAGCAGTAGTGCTAGGTCAAGATCACATGCATTGGTCCATTATCACAGGTTGTATTTACATAGGCTGAGGAATGCTCTTTTCTATATTATCGGCCCCTGTCTAAACAAACCAGCAATCATGCAAAGAATGATCGCTTTCTTCATTCGCCAGGTGCTTGAAGAGTTTTTGAAAATAGTTGTCTTTGGCAGCACACTATCCTGTGTAAACAGGACATGCTGCAGAGAACAGCTATATTCTATGTGCACAGACCAGAGGCGCAGCTAGGGTTTTGGTTCAGGGGGGCCAAAACTTCTGAGTGGGCCCCTAACCAGGTAACCTTGATTACAACTCGGTGACGTGCCCTAATAGTGGAGGAAAACCTCAGCAGATGACAGCGCTATTACTTATGATAATCTCTATATAACGACCAACATGGGTATTACCTCCATATGGTCATATAAGAGATCACAGCACAGTTACAGATAATCTCTTACCGCTAACATTCTTTCTGATGGAATCGTTCATTTTTCCCGTCTCTTTTCCATCTGGCCCAGACTGACATGACAACTTCTTCCAGCTACAACTCGTCTGCAGAGAATATAACAAAGACATGTTTCACTTCTCATATTCCAGCCCCATCACCATCTATTCCCAACCTGCACAAACTCCTCACACTGCTGATATCCCAATACTGAGCTGCTGCCGTATGTGTCCCTATTACTGCACCTGATACCCCAATACGGAGCCGCTGCTGCCGTATGTGTCCCTATTACTGCACCTGATACCCCAATACTGAGCCGCTGCTGCCGTATGTGTCCCTATTACTGCCCCGATACCCCAATACTGAGCCCCTGCTGCCAAATGTGACCCTATTATTCCACCTGATACTCCAATACTGAGCCACTGCTGCCATATGTGTCCCTATTACTGCACCTGCTGTGTGGTTCTCTGAGCCCTCTAAATTCTAAAGCACCCCTCTATAATATAGTAATGCTGGGTGCAAGTGCCCTAGAAAACAGTGCCCATATTTTGCCTCCTAGAAAGTAATATTGCCTGTATGCCCCTTTGATAGCCACAGTAACCCGAGTTCCCCTATAACAAAAAGTGCCTACTTTACATTTAATATTCTCCCGAGTCTCCCCCCTGTACAGCTCCCTTATACACAGCATGATGCTCTCTTATACACAGTATAATGTCCCCTCACTGTATAGTACCACCCACGCAGTATATTGACTCCTTAACTATTTGATGGCTCCAACAATGTATAATGACCCCCACACTGTAATCTCCATACTGTATGATGGCCCCCTACATAGCCTCCATATACAGTAGCATAATGCACCAAATAGTCCACAATATAGTATAATAGGCAGATTCTATAGCATAAGGCAGCCCCCATAGGCAGACACTGTAATAAGGCGGCACCTTCATATAGGCAGACCCTGTAATAAGGCAGAACCCCCATAGGCAGACTCTGTAGTATAAGGCAGCACCCCCATAGGCAGACCCTGTAATAAGGTGGCAGACCCTGTAATAATGCAGTACCCCTATAGGCAGACCCTGTAATAAGGCAGCCCCCATAGTCAGACCCTGTAATAAAGCAGCCCCCCATAGGCAGACCCTGTAATAATGTAGTAGCACCCATAAAAAATAAATAAATACCTCTCTTCTTCCTGGTTCCTGCGCTGCTCCCGCTGATCTCCTGACAGTGGGCGCTGGGCAGTGACGTCATTACGCCCGGTGTCAGTGTCGGCGACATCAGATGCCGACACTGACAGGGGGATGATGGGAGAAGTAGCGTAGCACTCCTTCTCCCATCAATTCGATCAGCTGTATCAGCTAAATGCCGGTACAGCTGATTTTCCGTTGATGGCTGTGGGTCCACTGCTGGCACTGGGCCCCCCCCGCCTGCTCAAGGGGGGGCAGAGCAGGGAGATCGATTCTCCCTGCTCTGCCGCATAATGTAACTGTATCTGCGCGCTGCACCCTTACCAGTGGTGACCTACCACTGCCACTAACTGCTCCTATTTTTGCCCCTAACACACAAATATCAGAACAGTGTCAGCCATTATTATATTATACAGTGTCAGTTATCATACAGTATATTACACAGGGCAGACAATAAAGACAAAATGTACCCGATTTCATTAGGCAGACATGCACAGGAATGCAGGGCCCAAACCAACCGCCTGCACACCCCCTTACATACCTTCCTCCTAAAACAATGGTCATCCCCAACCAAGCGGTATCGGCAAAACAGAAACATACACATTATGACATATAGCATCATATAACACCAGGCTAGGATAAAAACATAAAAAAACACCAAACTTATTACATTCTACTTAAAAACATTGTTCCAATAAACCACGTTTGACCTATTCCTGTTCAGGACTGGTACAGGTCCCACTTTATTGGGACCCCCGAACAAACAGTTCAGTTCTTTCAAAAGCATGACCTAAGTTTGAGCCAACAGTTCTCTCCAGTTCACCATCACGTGAGCACAATCCTGGCGTAAGCCGGCAAGACCCTCGGGTTGTCCAGACAACAATATGGGTCCATTTGACCCCGGTAACCACTTCCTGAGACCCAGACAGACAGACAGTTCTCCATAGGACTCTCCAGGTCCACTGACCAGTCCTTAACTGACTTGAATGTCCACACTATTCTTCATGGCCCACATGGGAAAATTACTACAGCTCAGACCGTCCAGGAGCATGTGTGCTGCTTAGTTTACCTCCTGTAAACAAAATTTAGGTTAAACAAGGACATTTCACAGATCTTATCTCAGCCACACACAGTTCAGCAACAGTCCATAGAGCACCATCTCTTCATAAGGTCTGAGTTCTGCCATCCAACAGAAGGGGCGCAACAGGCGCAACGAAACTTGGAGGGGGAAAACAGTTCAAAACAATTACAGTATTTAACTGTGGCCATTCTCACTGCACTATCTTCAGGACTGCTGTCCTCAGGGACGCAAAATAGTCCCACTTTTACTTATCAGGGCTCCTGCCCACAATGACGCAGAACAGTCCCAAATACTCTTTTCCTTATGTGCAATGAGCACAACTTTCTTTCTGATAGGACAAATTGCAGTTACTGTCCTTCCTTAAAGCAGGTACCGGAGGAGCGTCCACTAGCCTCTGCTCCACTTCTTCGGTCCATACATCATTATCATCATCACCAGGGCTCCATGCCTGCACTGCAGCCGTTGCTGGAATCCTTCTGGCCACCGCATTCTCTGGTGTGCCAGAGCAAACAGACCTAGGCCTCATTGGTTCTGTAGGCCTTAGGTGTAGCGCTTCTCGCTCCCGGTCACATTCCAGGAACACCTGCATCTCTGCATCATTCACCACTCCTGCCACCCTGGCCGCTTGCCCTTCACCCCCCCGATGTTGCAGTGAGGGATCACAGGATGTGCAGCCAGCTGAGGTAGAGATACATGCTGGGGATGGAGGTCGCGGTTCCCAGGATCGGACATCCGCATACAAGGGCCGGGGCTCCAGGGTCTCGGGCAAAAGACTAAAGGCAGGAAGGTACATGACAGTGGGCCAGGTCTCATGAATCTGGGGCTGGAGAAAACTCACCGGCAGCTCCACTGCGACCGCTTTGCTGCTGTCGGTATCCTCCCCCACAGGGCGGTGCCGGCTCGGGCTGCTACACTCATTCAGCATCTGGCTCCTCCTGCTCTTCAGGAATCCATTGCAGGCGGTGGGATTTCTTCTTCCTTTGCCACACCCACCTTGGGTGGGCACCGCTCACCAGGGGGTGTGGCCTAGGCACAAGGCACCCTCTCCCCCAGATGAATTTTCACGCAATTTTCAGTTTAGAATGCCCACAATGGGTGGAGCTATCTCCAGCTTCTGCGCCATCATCTGCCATTTCAAAGTCTTTAAAGGCCGCCATCTTTGCCATTTCAAGGGTTTCTCCACTTTCCAAATGCAAGGCATCTGAATCTTGCTGACTTGTCCACTTTGTAACGGGGCCAGGGTGGTAGCCATGGCGAGGGGCTGCTTTTGTTCCACCCCGGCGCCCCGCTGCATTATTAAACTGTCCTTTTTGTGGTGTGCTGTGTTTGCAATATACTTCACCCACCTGTGGGTCAGAAGTTTCCTCAGCGTGCAAAGTCCAAATCTGCTTCAGCAACACACAAATATTCTCAAAGTACAGAGTCGTTATCATCAAAACATTACTTAACTTCATCAGCTTCATTACAAACACCATCCAATAGTCTTCACATGTCACAGATGTTCCACCTTCTAAGCTGTCCCTGGTCTTTCTTAACAACACCTCATCTGGTACCGTGATCTCCATTCCCCCAGTTTTCTGGATTGCCGGTCTAATTGATCCCCGGTGCTCCCCATCCACTTTCCCCTTCCTTCGGCAAAATTATAGGATTTCGCTTCTAATCCTTGTCAGATTGTAGGTCCCGGATGTCACGTGAGTTCCCAAAGGCCTAACCGCTGACCACTCCAACTGCCCAGATCACACCAGTCACGAAGACAGATGTCTCACCCTTTTAATCTTCTTTCTTCTTCTAGAACAATTCCTCTCACAGACTCTTTCCTCTCACAACCTGACAGCTCTGCTCCACTCTACTAACTCAAATTACCTCAGAGAGACACTCACCATCACTACACTGGCCCTGCACCCTTTCTCAACTGTCACTACTCTGACTAAAACCCACTAGCCCTCCTATTGGCTAAACTATTTAACTGTTACTGAACCATTTCTTATCCTATCTTAATCTAAATCTGAATCTAACATACAGCTCTATAGTGCCCTCCTTAACGCTAACCCACAACTACACTGCCATAACCCTTACCAGTGCTGACCTACCACTGCCACTGACTGTTCCTATTTTTTTCTTTATCACAAAAATATCAGGACAGTGTCAACCATTATTATGTTATACAGTTTCAGCTATCATATATTACACAGAGCACACAGTAAACACAAACCGTACCCGGTTTCATTAGGTAGACATGCGCAGGGATGCAGGGCCCAAGCCAACTGCCTGCACACACTCTTACATCTGCACCATCATTGCCTTTGAAAGTGGTGCTATGAGGTCAATGGTACAATTGTGGCTGGGTGTCTGACTTGTACATTAGTCTTGTGCAAATATCTTCTGTTGGTTTGTGTTTGATGCTTTAGGCTTGGTATATAATGTCCAATTTCACTTGCAGTTCAGAATGTATCAATTGTGGAACCAGCGGAAAGATCATTTCTCGAAAGTCTCCTGGGAGCAATAACAAGTTAACAACATGTTTTTAGCATGTGGCTCTCTTACTCTATACTGAATAAACCAAAATGTTTTCAATTATCTTTTTCCCTTTTTGTTCATCATTTACATATCATTCACATGTCTATCAATCCTTACATCATCCTTTACATCATTTCACGCTTTTTCCTGCTTGGTGTTGCTATTTCAATATTGAGCAATATATACAGTATACATATTTGAGGTCATTTTTGCAGGACAAATTGTATTACATAAATACTGTAAGGATGGGTCAAGGTGTAGTGCTGCAACCCTAAGCACCAATGAAATGGGCTCCACTGAGTGTGTGGCCATTGTTTTGGATGTTCTGTATTCATGCCTAATACCTCCAGATGGTGCAGGGACCCCCAATGTATTGCAATCACATGAAAGAAAACAGTAAATGTTAAAAAAAATAAAAGTCTTTATTAAAGAAAACTGGTGTAACGTATGTACAAGAAATAGCAGGCACAAGACTTGAAAAAATGAAATTTGAGCAATACATGTCTGACTTGAATATCTCCTTCCTTCTACTGTATCTGTTCTTCACTGGCCACATTACTCTCCAGTTATACCTTGACTCTGACTGGCAAGTTCAGCATTTATTGTCCATAACTACTAGGCCTGGTCTATACATTGACTTTACTTCAGCCCCACTTTGTCTGGCATGTCTCAGTGTAACTCACTAACCTACATCTACAGTAGTGCTCAAAAGTTTACATATCCCAGCTGAATTTTTGCCAATAAATGGCTTCACCCAACCACTAACCATGAGTGGAGAAAAAGTTTTGGTGTCATCATTCATGTTCTCTGAAAAAAGGCAAAGAAAACAAAAATTCTGCCGGGGTATGTAAACTTTTGAGCACAACTGTATACCAGAAAGGGGACCAGGATGGGGGGATCTGTCTGTGTACCAGGATGAGAGACATGTATACTAGGTATTGAGACATATATGCCAAAAAGGGGCACAGGATGGGGGACATATATACCAGAATGGAGGACATGTATACTAGACATATATACCAGGAAGGTATAAAATTCTGCCAGGGTATGTAAACTTTTGAGTAGAACTGTATAAGTTCCACATTCTCAGATGCACATCCAGCTAAGTTAGGCACTGGCATCAGGGGGCCCACTGACGCATGGGCCCAATCGCAGGCGCACCCTCAGCTACTGCATTCGTTATGCCCCTGGTAAACGTTCACTTTTGTCTGTGTCTGAGTCATGTGAAAATTGGTAACGTGTGACTGATTTAGGATTATATGAATCTATTAAAATTTGTTGCTCACGATTAGTGTTGAGCGATACCGTCCGATACTTGAAAGTATCGGTATCGGATAGTATCGGCCGATACCCGAAAAATATCGGATATCGCCGATACCGATATCCGATACCAATACAAGTCAATGGGACATCAAGTATCGGAAGGTATTCTCATGGTTCCCAGGGTCTGAAGGAGAGGAAACTCTCCTTCAGGCCCTGGGATCCATAGGGATGTGTAAAATAAAGAATTAAAATAAAAAACATTGATATATTTACCTCTCCGGCGGCCCCTGAACTCAGCGCGGGTAACCGGCAGGCTTCGTTGTTCAAAATCAGCGCTTTTAGGACCTGAGAATCACGTCCCGGCTTCTGATTGGTCGCGGGCCGCCCATCTGACCGCCACGCGACCAATCACAAGCCGCGACGTCACCGCAAGCTATTAACGCGCTCATTTTTAAAAATGAGCGCGTTAATGGCTTTCAAAGACGTAGCGACCAATCACAAGCCGCTACGTCTTTGAAAGCCATTAACGCGCTCAATTTTAAAAATGAGCGCGTTAATAGCTTGCGGTGACGTCGCGGCTTGTGATTGGTCGCGTGGCCGCGACCAATCACAAGCCGCTACGTCTTTGAAAGCCATTAACGCGCTCATTTTTAAAAATGAGCGCGTTAATAGCTTGCGGTGACGTCGCGGCTTGTGATTGGTCGCGTGGCCGCGACCAATCACAAGCCGCTACGTCTTTGAAAGCCATTAACGCGCTCATTTTTAAAAATGAGCGCGTTAATAGCTTGCGGTGACGTCGCGGCTTGTGATTGGTCGCGTGGCGGTCACATGGGCGGCCCGCGACCAATCAGAAGCCGGGACGTGATTCTCAGGTCCTAAAAGCGCTGATTTTGAACAACGAAGCCTGCCGGTTACCCGCGCTGAGTCCAGGGGCCGCCGGAGAGGTAAATATATCAATATTTTTTATTTTAATTCTTTATTTTACACATCTCTATGTATCCGATACCGATACCCGATACCACAAAAGTATCGGATCTCGGTATCGGAATTCCGATACCGCAAGTATCGGCCGATACCCAATACTTGCGGTATCGGAATGCTCAACACTACTCACGATCTAATTTTAACATGTTTATTATGTTAATGGTTTCCAATTAATGTATATTTACATCTACTTGTATACAAACATGTCGTCATTTTCTGTGACTTCAAAAAGTATTTCCCTCCCCATTTCACCTTCATTTTACAAGCAGACAATTTACTTTTTTAAATTTCACTCTATTTTACATAAAATCTTCATGAAAACTTATATAGCTTTTCAAGTATGTTACATTATTACAAGGAATTTTCCAGTAATTAACTTTTTCCCAAAAAAGCTCTCACTAGGTGGCATATCAAATAGATTTACCCCTTCTCGACCTTGCAATTTTCTGGTTTTGCGTTTTTGCTTCCGTTCATCCTAGAGCCATTTTTTGCATCAACATGACCATGAACGACACTTTTGAATGACACCATTGATTTTACCGTATAGTGTAATGGAAAACAAAAATTTTCCAAGTGCGGTGAAATTGCAAAAAAGTGCATTTCTACAATTGCTTTTTGAGTTTTAAATTATCATGTTAGCTTAATGCTTAACCCCTTAGTGACAGAGCCAATTTGGTACTTAATGACCAGGCCAATTTTTGCAATTCTGACCACTGTCACTTTATGAGGTTAGAACTCTGGAACGCTTCAACGGATCCCGCTGATTCTGAGATTGTTTTTTCGTGACATATTGTACTTCATGTTAGTGGTAACATTTCTTCGATAATACTTGCGATTATTTATGAAAAAAACGGAAATATGGCGAAAATTTTTAAAATTTTGCAGTTTTCAAACTTTGTATTTTTATGCCCTTAAATCAGAGAGATATGTCATAAAAAATAGTTAATAAATAACATTTCCCACATGTCTACTTTACATCAGCACAATTTTGGAAACAAAATTTTTTTTTGTTAGGGAGTTATAAGGGTTAAAAGTTGACCAGCAATTTCTCATTTTTACAACACCATTTTTTTTTAGGGACCACATCACATTTGAAGTCATTTTGAGGGGTCTATATGATAGAAAATAATGAAGTGTGACACCATTCTAAAAACTACACCCATCAAGGTTTTCAAAACCACATTCAAAAAGTTTATTAACCATTTACGTGCTTCACAGGAACTGAAACAATGTGGAAGGAAAAAATGAACATTTAACTTTTTTTTGCAAACATCTTAATTCAGAACCATTTTTTTTATTTTCACAAGTGTAAAAACAGAAATGTACCATAAATTTTGTTATGCAATTTCTCCTGAATACGCCAATACCCCATATGTGGGGGTAAACCACTGTTAGGGCGCACCGCAGAACTTAGAAGTGAAGGAGCGCCGTTTGACTTTTTCAATGCAGAATTGGCTGGAATTGAGATCGGACGCCATGTCACGTTTAGAGAGCCCCTGATGTGCCTAAACAGTGGAAACTCCCCACAAGTGACACCATTTTGGAAACTAGACCCCTTAAGGAACTTATCTAGATGTGTGGTGAGCACTTTGAACCCCCAAGTGCTTCACAGAAGTTTATAACGTAGAGCCGTGAAAAAAAAAAATTGCATTTTTTCTACAAAAATGATCTTTTTGCCCACAAATTTTTATTTTCACAAGGGTAACAGGAGAAATTAGACCACAAAAGTTGTTGTGCAATTTCTCTTGAGTACGTCGATACCCAATATGTGGGGGTAAACCACTGTTTGGGCGCACCGCAGAGCTTGGAAGAGAAAGAGTGCCGTTTTACTTTTTCAATGTAGAATTGGCTGGAATTGAGATCGGACGCCATGTCGCGTTTGGAGAGCCCCTGATGTGCCTAAACAGTAGAAATCCCCCACAAGTGACCCCATTTTGGAAACTAGACCCCCCATGGAACTTATCTAGATGTGTGGTGAGAACCTTGAATGCCCAAGTGCTTCACAGAAGTTTATAATGCAGAGCCGTGAAAATAAAAAATATTTTTTTTTCCACAAAAAAGATTTTTTAGTCACCAAATTTTTATTTTCACAAGGGTAACAAGAGAAACTGGACCCCAAAAGTTGTTGTCCAATTTGTCCTGAGTATGCTGGTACCCCATATGTGGGGGTAAACCACTGTTTGGGCGCACGGCAGAGCTCGGAAGGAAGGAGCGCCGTTTTGGAATGCAGACTTTGATAGAATGGTCTGCGGGTATTATGTTGCATTTGCAGAGCCCCTGATGTACCTAACCAGTAGAAACCCTCCACAAGTGACCCCATTTTGGAAACTAGACCCCCCAAGGAACTTATCTAGATGTGTGGTGAGAACTTTGAATGCCCAAGTGCTTCACAGAAGTTTAGAATGCAGAGTCGTGAAAATAAAAAATATTTTTTTTTCCACAAAAAAGATATTGTAGCCCCCAAGTTTTTATTTTCACAAGGGTAACAGGAGAAATTGGACTGCAATAGTTGTTGTCCAATTTATCCCGAGTACGCTGATGCGCCATATGTGGCGGTAAACCACTGTTTGGGCGCACGGCAGAGCTCGGAAGGGAAGGAGCGCCTTTTTGGAATGCAGACTTTGATAGAATGGTCTGTGGGCATTATGTTGCGATTGCAGAGCCCCTGATGTACCTAAACTGTAGTAACCCCCCACAAGTGACCCCATTTTGGAAACTAGAACCCCCAAGGAACTTATCTAGATGTGTGGTGAGAACTTTGAATGCCCAAGTGCTTCACAGAAGTTTAGAATGCAGAGTCGTGAAAATAAAAAATATTTTTTTTTCACAAAAAAGATTTTGTAGCCCCCAAGTTTTTATTTTCACAAGGGTAACAAGAGAAATTGGACGCCAGAAGTTGTTGTCCAATTTATCCCGAGTACGCTGATGCCCCATATGTGGGGGTAACCCACTGTTTGGGCGCACGGCAGAGCTCAGAAGGGAGGGAGCACCATTTGACTTTTTGAGCGCAAAATTGGCTGTCGTGTTTGGAGACCCCCTGATGTACCTAAACAGTGGAAACCCCCCAATTCTAGCTCCAACCCTAACCCCAACACACCCCTAACCCTAATCCCAACCTCATCTATAATCCTAATCACTAACCCTAACCATAATCACAACCCTTACCCCAAGTCAACCCTAACCATAACCCTAATCAAAACCCTAAATCCAACACACCCCTAATCCTAATCTCAACCCTAACCTCAAACCTAACCCTAATCCCAATACACCCCTAATCACAACCCTAACCTTAACCCTAATCCCAAACCTAACCCTAATCCCAAGCGTAACCCTAATGCCAACCCTAACCCTAATACGAACCCTAATCCAAACCCTAACCCTAATCCCAGCTCTAACCCTAACTTTAGCCCCAACCCTAGCCCTAACTTTAGCCCCAACCCTAACCCTAGCCCTAGGGCTACTTTCACACTTGCGTCGTTTGGCATTCCGTCGCAATCCGTCGTTTTGGACAAGAAACGGATCCTGCAAATGTGCCCGCAGGATGCGTTTTTTGCCCATAGACTTGTATTGCCGACGGATCGTGACGGATGGCCACACGTCGCGTCCGTCGTGCACTGGATCAGTTGTGTTTTGGCGGAGCGTCGGCACAAAAAACGTTCAATGAAACGTTCTTTTGTACGTCGCATCCGCCATTTCTGACCGCGCATGCGTGGCCGTAACTCCGCCCTTCTCCTCCCCAGGACATAGATTGGGCAGCGGATGTGTTGAAAAACTACAGCTGCTGCCCACGTTGTGCACAATTTTCACAACGTGCGTCGGTATGTCGGGCCGACGCATTGCGACGGCCCCGTACCGACGTAAGTGTGAAAGAAGCCTAACCCTAAGTTTAGCCCCAACCCTAACCCTAAATTTAGCCCCAACCCTAACCCTAAATTTAGCCCCAACCCTAGCCCTACCCCTAACCTAACCCTACCCCTAACCTAACCCTACCCCTACCCCTAACCTAACCCTAACCCTACCCCTAACCTAACCCTACCCCTAACCCTACCCCTAACCTAACCCTACCCCTAACCTAACCCTACCCCTAACCCTACCCCTAACCCTAACCCTACCCCTAACCCTACCCCTAACCCTACCCCTAACCCTACCCCTAACCCTACCCCTAACCCTAACCTAACCCTACCCCTAACCCTAACCTAACCCTACCCCTAACCCTACCCCTAACCCTAACCCTAACCCTACCCCTAATTTTAGCCCCAACTGCTGTTCTCCTGCCGGCCGGCAGATGGAGACAGATGGCGGGCGCACTGGGCATGCGTCCGCCATGTTCTGCTGCCGGCGGCCAGGAGGAGCAGCAAGAGGATCCAGGGACCTAGGTGAGTATGCTAGGGTCCCCGAATCCCCCTATTTCTCTGTCCTCTGATGTGCGATCACATCAGAGGACAGAGAATTACACTTTACTTTTTTTTTTTTTTTTGCGGTCGCCGGTAAACAGTTAATTACCGGCGATCGCAAAACAGGGGTCGGTAATACCGACCCCGATCGTGCTCTTTGGGGTCTCGGCTACCCCCGGCAGCCGAGACCCCAAAGATTCTCCCGGTGCCGGCCGGCGGGCGCACTGCGCATGCGCCCGCCATTTTGAAGATGGCGGCGCCCACCGGGAGACACGAGGAGCATCGGGGGAGCTAGGTGAGTATTGGGGGGCCACCTGGGACCCCTTTTCTCTGTCCTCCGATGTGCGATCACATCGGAGGACAGAGAAATTAAAAAGAGATCGCTTTTTTTTTTTTTTTTTTTTTTGCGATCGCCGGAAAACGGTTAATTACCGGCGATCGCAAATGCGGGGTGGGTTAAAAAACCCCCGAATCATGTTCTCTGGGGTCTCGGCTACCCTCGGCAGCCGAGACCCCGGAGAAAATCGGCCTCTGGGGGGCGCTATGGACTTTTTCCACAGCGCCGTTAATTAACGGCGCTGTGGTTTAAGTACCCTTAGCGGCCGCCGTTAAAAGGCGTATCGGCGGTCGCTAAGGGGTTAAACTGACCTACCGTTACGATTCTCCAGGTCATTAAGGGTTTGAGTTACCAAACACGTATATGTTCTTTTTAATTTAAATTTGTAAGAAAAAAAAATGATGCCATATTCCGAGACTGAAGAGTCTCCAGTTTTCAGGATGTGGGGCTTGTTGGGGTTTATTTTTTGAGTGCCAAGATGATGTTTTTATTGATACCATTGTGGGGTAGATACAATGTATTGATCACCGTTATTGCATTCTATTGCAATGTTGCGGTGTTTACAGATTAATTATTTTTATATTTTGATAGATAAGGCATTTCTGAACACAGCGATACTAAATATGTTTATTTTTCATTTTTTATTGTTTAACCCCTTAACGACCGCCGATACGCCTTTTAACGGCGGCAGTTAAGGGTACTTAAACCACAGCGCCGTTAGTTAACGGCGCTGTGGAAAAAGTGAATAGCGTCCCCCAGAGTCGGATTTTCTCTGGGGTCTCGGTTGCCGGGGGTAGCCGAGACCCCAGAGAACATGATTCGGGATTTTTTTTACCAACCCCCGGGTTGCAATCGCCGGTAATTAACAGTTTACAGGCAGTCGCAAAAAAAAAAATTGCGATTTCCCATTTAATTTCTCTGAACTCCGATGTGATCGCACATCAGAGGACAGAGAGGTCCCTGATAGCCCCCCCGATACTCACCTGTCTCCCCCGGTGCTCCTCGTGGCTCCCGATGGGCACCGCCATCTTTTTCCGGCAATAAATGGCAGGCGCATGCGCAGTGCAACCGCCTGCCGGCACCCGGAAGATCATTGGGGTCTCAACTGCCAGGGGGAGACCCCAAAGAACATGATCGGGGTTGGTTTTTACCAACCCCTGTTTTGCCGGTAATTAACTGTTTACCGGCGGTCGCAAAAAAAGCGATCTGTCGTTCTCTGTCCTCTGATATGATCGCACATCAGAGGACAGAGAAATAGGGGGATTCAGGGACCCTGTTATACTTACTGGTGTCCCTGGATCCTCCTGCATCCCCTCCTGCCCGCCGACTTCTTCATCTGGAAAGAAAATGGCGGGCGCATGCGCAGTGCGCCCGCCATGATCTGCCGGCCGGCAGCTAGAGGAGTTGGGGCTGAAATTAGGGTTAGGGTTGGGGCTTAATTTAGGGTTAGGGTTAGGTTTCTTTCACACTTGCATCAGTACGGGGCCGTCGCAATGCATCGGCCTGACGTACCGACGCACTTTGTGAAAATTGTGCACAACGTGGGCAGCGGATGCAGTTTTTCAACGCATCCGCTGCCCAGTCTATGTCCTGGGGAGGAGGGGCAGAGTTACGGAAATGGCAGACGCAACATACAAAAAAAAGGTTACATTGAACGTTTTTTGTGACGACTGTTCGCCAAAACATAACAGATCCAGTGCACGACCGACGCGATATGTGGCCATTAGTTGGCAATACAAGTCTATGGGCAAAAAAGTCATCCTGTGGGCACATTTGCAGGATCCGTTTTTTGTCCAAAATGATGGATTGCGACGGATGCCACTCAACGCAAGTGTGAAAGTAGCCTTAGGGCTAGGGTTAGGGTTGGGGCTAAAGTTAGGGTTAGGTTAGGGTTGGGGCTAAATTTAGGGTTAGGGTTGTGGCTAAATTTAGGGTTAGGGCTAAAGTTAGGGTTAGGGCTAGGGTTAGGGTTGGGGCTAAAGTTATGGCTAGGGTTTGGGCTATAGTTAGGGCTAGGGTTGCTGCTAAAGTTAGGGTTAGAGTTGGGATTAGATATAGGGTTTGGATTAGGGTTGGTATTAGGGTTAGGGTTGGCATTAGGGTTACATTTTGGATTAGGGTTAGGTTTGGGATTAGGGTTAAGGTTAGGGTTGGGATTAGGGTTAGGGGTGAATTGGGATTAGGGTTAGGTTTGAGGTTAGGGTTGAGATTAGGATTAGGGGTGTGTTGGATTTAGGGTTTTGATTAGGGTTATGGTTAGGGTTGAGATTAGGGTTGTTTTGGGGTTAGGGTTGTGAATATCGTTAGGGTTGCGATTAGGATTATGGATCGGGTTGGGATTAGGGTTAGGGGTGTGTTGGGGTTAGGATTGGAGTTAGAATTGGGGGGTTTCCACTGTTTAGGTACATCAGGGTGTCTTCAAACACGACAGCCAATTTTACGCTCAAAAAGTCAAATGGTGCTCCCTCCCTTCTGAGCTCTGCCGTGCGCCCAAACAGTGGTTTACCCCCACATATGGGGTACCAGCATACTCAGGACAAATTGACAACTTTTGGGGTCCAATTTCTCTTGTTACCCTTGTGAAAATAAAAACTTGGGGGCTAAAAATCTTTTTTGTGGAAAAAAAAATTATTTTCACGACTGCATTATAAACTTCTGTGAAGCACTTGGGCATTCAAAGTTCTCACCACACATCTACATAAGTTCCTTGGTGGGTCTAGTTTCCAAAATTGGGTCACTTGTGAGGGGTTTATACTGTTTAGGCACATCAGGGGCTCTGCAAATGCAACATGACGCCCGCAGACAATTCCATCAAAGTCTGCATTTCAAAACGTCACTACTTCCCTTCCGAGCCCCGACGTGTGCCCAAACAAAGGTTTACCCCCACATATGGGGAACGAGAATACTCAGGACAAACTGGGCAACAACTGTTGGGGTCCAATTTCTCCTGAAACTCTTGTGAAAATAAAAAATTGCTTGCTAAAACATCATTTTTGAGGAAAGAAAAATGTTTTATTTTCACGGCTCTGCGTTGTAAACATCTGTGAAGCACTTGGGGGTTCAAAGTGCTCACCACATATCTAGATAAGTTCCTTGGGGGGTTTAGTTTCCAAAATGGGGTCACTTGTGGGGGGTTTCTACTGTTTAAGCACATCAGGGGCCCTGCAAATGCAACATGACAGCCCAGACCATTCCATCAAAGTCTGCATTTCAAAACGTCACTACTTCCCTTCCGAGCCCCGACTTGTGCCCAAACAGTGGTTTACCCCCACATATGGGGTACCAGCATACTCAGGACAAACTGGGCAACAACTATTGGGTTCCAATTTCTCCTGTTACACTTGTGAAAATAAAAAATTGCTTGCTAAAACATCATTTTTGAGGAAAGAAAAATGATTTTTTATTTTCACGGCTCTGCGTTGTAAACTTGTGTGAAGCACTTGGGGGTTCAAAGTGCTCACCACATATCTAGATAAGTTCCTTGGGGGTCTAGTTTCCAAAATGGGGTCACTTGTGGGGGGTTTCTACTGTTTAGGCACACCAGGGGCTCTGCAAATGTAACATGGTGCCCGCAGACCATTCCATCAAAGTCTGCATTCCAAAACGTCACTACGTCCCTTCCAAGCCCTGACGTGTGCCCAAACAGTGGTCACCCCCCCCCCCCCACATATGGGGCATCAGCATACTCAGGACAAACTGGACATCAATATTTGTGGTCCAATTTCTCCTGTTACTCTTGTGAAAATAAAAAATTGTGGGCTAAAAAATAATTTTTGAGGAAAGAAAAATGATTTTTCATTTTCACGGCTCTTAATTATAAACTTCTGTGAAGCTCTTGGGGGCTTAAAGTGGTCACCGCACATCTCGATTAGTTCCATGGGAGGTCTAGTATCCAAAATGGGGTCACATGTGGGGGACCTCCAATGTTTAGGCACACATGGGCTCTCCAAACGCGATATGGTGTCCGCTAACGATTGGAGCTAGTATTTCATTCAAAGGTCAAATGGTGCTCCTTCCCTTCCGAGCCTTGCCGTGTGCCTAAACAGTGGTTTACCCCCACATGTGAGGTATCACTGTACTCAGGAGTAATGTTGAGCGACTTTTACTTTTTTAGGGTCGAGTCGGGTTTCGCGAAACCTGACTACCTCAAAAGTCGAGTCAAGTGAAATCGGCCGATCATCGCGAAAAGTCGGGGATTGACCGAAACACGAAACCCAATGCAAGTCAATGGGGAAGCATAGTCGGCAGTGAGTGGAGGCCAGGAAAACATCTACAGTGCCCATTTTAATGGCAAAAACATCCATTCTTGTTACTGAAGCTTGTCAATCTTAATTTACCTTATAATAATAGTTAAGCATTGGAAATTGGGGGTCATTTGGCTAAAGTTGTGGGGGGTGGGCTGGTTCAAGTATTTAGTGGGCCCAGGAAACGTGGACCACATCACAGCAGTGGAGCAGGGAGAGGTAAGTATTTCAACTTTGCAAGTGCTGTGATCCTGAGAAATCAGGGGGGGCCCACTCGTTCGCATTGGCACTGGCACAGAGCCCCTCAAAGTACGGCGGTGTGTTTGCATGGCGGGGGCGCCTCCCACCGGCAGTGACACTTTTGCATACTATGATGGGCCCTGTGCCAGTAACGTCACCAACGAGTATTCCCCCCCCCACCTGATGAAGGAGCCTGCACTTTCATCTGCACCTTCCTCTTTGTCCCCGTGTAAGGTGGTATGGTATGCGGGAAGGGGAACCTGACTTTCAGCAGGGTCACAATCTTGCTGTGTAGCGTGCACGGGGAATGTTGCGTTATGGGTCAATGTACCAGCAGACTCATCTAGCACTGGCTGGGCAATGGGCAGGATGAGGAGGAAACACAGATATAGGCCCAAATAATAAGTGGGCTAAATGTAGTTCAAAATTGGTAACAGGACTAACCAGGTGGCATTGCTTTGTTCAGTGGAGGACAACTGTAATGAGAGGCTGACACAGTGAGTAGGCCCAATTCAGTAAGTAGGCTAAATGCAGTTCAAAATTGGTAACAGCAGTACACAGGCGGCACTGCTTTGTTCAGTGGAGAACAGCAAGGAGCGGCAGACACCGTTATTAGGGCCAACAAAACAAGTAGGCCAAATGCAGTGTTATATTAAAAACAATTTAATGAAAGCCTGAAGATTGAAGCTCAGGAAAGGCAACCAGGAGAACACCTTGGAGCGGCAGACACTGTTAGTAGGCCCCAAACAAACTAGTAGCCCCACTGAAGTTTTTCGATTAAAAAGCTATTTAACGAGAGCCTGAAGATAGAAGCTGAGGAAAGGCAACCTGGAGAACACCTTGGAGCGGCAGACACCGTTTCTAGAACCCAACCAAACTAGTAGCCCCACTGCAATTGTTCGATTAATAAACTATTTAACGAGAGCCTGAAGATTGAAGCTGAGGAAAGGCAACCTGGAGAACACCTTGGAGCTGCAGACACCGTTTCTAGAACCCAGCCAAACTAGTAGCCCCACTGCAGTTGTTCGAATAAAAAACTATTTAACGAGAGCCTGAAGATTGAAGCTAAGGCAAGTAAACCTGGAGAACACCTTGGAGCGGCAGACACTGTTAGTAGGCCCCAACCGAACTAGTAGCCCCACTGCAGTTGTTCGATTAAAAAACTATTTAATGAGAGCCTGAAGATTGAAGCTGAGGAAAGGCAACCTGGAGAACACCTTGGAGCGGCAGACACTGTTAGTAGGCCCCAACCAAACTAGTAGCCCCACTGCAGTTGTTCGATTAATAAACTATTTAACGAGAGCCTGAAGATTGAAGCTGAGGAAAGGCAACCTGGAGAACACCTTGGAGCGGCAGACACCGTTTCTAGAACCCAACTAAACTAGTAGCCCCACTGCAGTTGTTCGAATAAAAAACTATTTAACGAGAGCCTGAAGATTGAAGCTAAGGCAAGTAAACCTGGAGAAAACCTTGGAGCGGCAGACACTGTAAGTAGGCCCCAACCGAACTAGTAGCCCCACTGCAGTTGTTCGATTAAAAAACTATTTAACGAGAGCCTGAAGATTGAAGCTGAGGAAAGGCAACCTGGAGAACACCTTAGAGCGGCAGACACTGTTAGTAGGCCCCAACCAAACTAGTAGCCCCACTGCAGTTGTTCGATTAAAAAACTATTTAACGAGAGCCTGAAGATAGAAGCTGAGGAAAGGCAACCTGGAGAACACCTTGGAGTGGCAGACACTGTTAGTAGGCCCCAACCAAACTAGTAGCCCCACTGCAGTTGTTCGATTAAAAAACTATTTAAAGAGAGCCTGAAGATAGAAGCTGAAGAAAGGCAAACTGGAGAACACCTTGGAGCGGCAGACACCGTTTCTAGAACCCAACAAAACTCGTAGCCCCACTGCTGTTGTTCGATTAAAAATACTGTTTAACGAGAGCCTGAAGATAGAAGCTGAGGAAAGGCAACCTGGAGAACACCTTGGAGCGGCAGACACCGTTTCTAGAACCCAACCAAACTAGTAGCCCCACTGCAGTTTTTCGATTAAAAAACTATTTAACGAGAGCCTGAAGATTGAAGCTGAGGAAAGGCAACCTGGAGAACACCTTGGAGCAGCAGACACCGTTTCTAGAACCCAACCAAACTAGTAGCCCCACTGCAGTTGTTCGATTAAAAAACTATTTAACGAGAGCCTGAAGATTGAAGCTGAGGAAAGGCAACCTGGAGAACACCTTGGAGCGGCAGACACAGTTTCTAGAACCCAACCAAACTAGTAGCCCCACTGCAGTTGTTCGATTAAAAAACTATTTAACGAGAGCCTGAAGATTGAAGCTAAGGCAAGTAAACCTGGAGAACACCTTGGAGTGGCAGACACAGTTTCTAGAACCCAACCAAACTAGTAGCCCCACTGCAGTTGTTCGATTAAAAAACTATTTAACGAGAGCCTGAAGATTGAAGCTAAAGCAAGTAAACCTGGAGAACACCTTGGAGCGGCAGACACCGCTTATAGAACCCAACCCAACTTGTAGGCCTAATGCAGTGTTATATTAACAACTACTTAATGAGAGCCTGAAGATTGAAGCTAAGGCAAGTAAACCTGGAGAACACCTTGGAGCTGCATACACCGTTTGTAGACCCCAACCAAACTTGTGGCCCCAATGCAGTTTTCAAATTCCGATAGGCTGAAAACCTGACAATTGCAGCTCAGTTTTTTAAGAGGACAGCTGTATTGAGTGGTGCAGACAGACACTGCTAGTGGGCCTTACACCACAAAGTTGGCTCGATGCAGGTTTAAAAAAGGTTACAGGGGTACATGGGCAGCAGTGGTGTGGTCAGCGGAGGAAAATTGGAAGGTGGGACCGCAGACAGACTTAGTAGGCCTAAAATAAAAAAATTAGGCTCAATGCAGGTTCAGTTATGTTGCACGGGTACACAGGCAGCATTGGTGTGGTCAGCGGAGGACAATTGGAAGGAGGGACCGCAGACAGACTTAGTAGGCCTAAAATAAAAAAATAGGCTCAATGCAGGTTCAATTATGTTGCAGGGGTACACAGGCAGCATTGGTGTGGTCAGTGGAGGACAGTTGGAAGGAGTGTCTGACACAGTTAGTACTCCAAAATAATAAATAGATGTTAATGTCTCACAAAAAACAAACAAACAAAAAAAAGGTGGCATACTTAGGTACAGGGGTGGGCTCCTCTGCTGACTTTCAGACACTGTTATTTGGCGCAAAGTATTTACTGGTGTAAATGTAGGACAGGGCCCCTGAATATTTTAACTAGCATCATACATGTCAACAAATTGGTATTGTCAGTGCCAGGCATTGAAGGATTTCACCGCATAGACTAAACAGTGGTGAAGTAGTGAGAGATAATTTTGCAAGTGGTAGAGCACTGTTTGAGCTGGGGGGGCACTCTCTCGTGGCCAGCGGTACTGGCCCAGGGCCCGTCATGTTACAACGGTGTGTCTGACATTGGGTGCGTGCCACCACCGCCAGAGACACTTCATTGTACTATGAGGGACCCAGTGCCATCGCCCAAAAGTGGGCACACCCACCTCTTCAGACAAACGGCACTCTCACGGGTGCTTGCGCCAAGTGGCGACCACGGCCCCGTGCGGGGAGTCAGCCCATTTAGGGAGGTGTAAACATGTCGTATGCTGGACATACAGCAGCTGCAAATTAAGAGATTGGAACAGGCAGAAAGACCAGTCCAAAAGCAAGACCTTTTTACAGGAAAGCTAGGTGTCAGCCGGGAAAGGTGGGGCAAAATAATTAGAAATCCATGAGTGGTTCATTTTAATGAAGGTTAGATCATCAACATTTTGGGTAGCCAGACGAGTCCTTTTTTCGGTCAGTATTGAACCAGCAACACTGAATACTCTTTCTGATAGCACACTAGCTGCGGGGTCCCTTTTGAGGATACGCAAGGCATAATCTGCCATGTGGGCCAATGTTCCAGTTGTCAAATCACTGCTTGTGGTGGGTTGAGGAGCACTTTCTTGCAAATCAACATCACTTGTCTCCCTCAAAAACCCTGAACCTGGCCTTGCAACGCCAGCAGTTTCTATTGCCCCCTGAGAAGCTTCCTCATCCAAAAATTACTCATCCCCATCATCCTCCTCGTCCTCCTCCTCTTTGTCCGCCACCTCGTCCAGTAGACTTCCCTGACCAGACAATGGCTGACTGTCATCAAGGCTTCCCTCGTCCTCGGCTGCAGACGCCTGCTCCTTTATGTGCGTCAAACTTTGCATCAGCAGACGCATAAGTGGGATGCTCATGCTTATGATGGCGTCGTCTGCACTAACCAGCCGTGTGCATTCCTCAAAACACTGAAGGACTTGACACAGGTCTTGTACCTTCGACCACTGCACACCTGACAACTCCATGTCTGCCATCCAACTACCTGCCCGTGTATGTGTATCCTCCCACAAATACATAACAGCATGCCTCTGTTCGCACAGCCTCTGAAGCATGTGCAGTGTGGAGTTCCACCTTGTTGCAACGTTGATTATTAGGTGGTGCTGGGGAAGCTTCAAAGATCGCTGATGGTTCTGCATACAGCTGGAGTGTACGGGCGAACGGCGGATGTGCGAGCAAAGTCTGCGCACCTTCAGGAGCAGGTCGGGTAACCCCGGATAACTTTTCAGGAAGCACTGCACCACCAGGTTAAAGGTGTGAGCCAGGCAAGGAATGTGTTTCAGTTGTGAAAGGGCTATGGCAGCCATAAAATTCCTTCCATTATTACTCACTACCTTGCAGTGGCAGCTGCGGATGGAGTGGTCGTGCGACTGCGGTCTGTGGACGAGCTCTTGCTTCTGCTGGAGGATGAGGAGGAGGAAGGGGGGAAAATGCCTGCAGCCAACTGTTTCCTAGACTGTGGGCTAGGCAGAACTGTCCCAATATTGCTGTCCCCTGTGGACCCTACATCCACCACATTAACCCAGTGTGCCGTGATGGAGATGTAATGCCCCTGGCCATGCCTACTGGTCCATGCATCTGTTGTCAGGTGCACCTTTCTACTCACAGATTGCCTGAGTGCATGGACAATGCGTTCTTTTACATGCTGGTGGAGGGCTGGGATGGCTTTTCTCGAAAAGAAGTGTCGACTGGGTAGCTCGTAGCGTGGTACAGTGTAGTCCATCAGGGCTTTGAAAGCTTCGCTTTCAACTAACCGGTAGGCAATCATCTCTAACGAGATTAGTCTAGCAATGTGGGCGTTCAAACCCTGTGTACGCGGATGCGAGGATGAGTACTTCCTTTTCCTCACGAGAGTCTCTTGTTGGGTGAGCTGGATTGGAGAGTTACATATGGTGGAACTAGCGGGGGTGCCGGTGGACATGGCAGACTGAGAGAGGGTTGGTGATGGTATTCTTGCTGTTGGCCTACATACAGTGTTTCCTACCATGAACCTGGTGATTCCCTGACTGCTTTGGTCTTGCGATGAAACCTCCACGTTTGCTGCAGGTGGTGTGGTAAACGGTGGGCTTACAGTGAGGGAAGGGATGTAGCGTTGCTGACTAGCTTCATTGTGAGAGGGTGCTACAACGTTAAGGGACGTTTGGTAGTTAGTCCATGCCTGCAAGGGCATGGTGGTTAAATGTCTACGCATGCAACTTGTATTTAGATTTTTAACATTCTGATCTCTGCTGAAGGTCCTTGAGCATTTCTTACAGATGACTTTGCACTGATCATTTGGATCTTGTTTAAAAAAGTGACAGACTGCACTCTTCCAACTATCGGGTACCTTTTTAGGCATTGCACACTGAGCTACTTTAACCGGATGGCCACGCTGTCCTACAACCGTTTTAGGTTTTCACACATGTTTTTGGCCAGATACGGGCCTGCCAGATGGAAGCTGTTGCGATGTTGATGCCTGCTGCGGCTCCTCCTCCTCCGCTTCAGAGCTACTGCCAGCTGCACCCTGTTCCCCCAATGGCTGCCAATCGGGGTCAACAACTGGGTCATCTATGACCTCCTCTTCTATGTCCTGTGCACCTTCCTCTGTGTCACCGTGTAAGCCGGTGCTATAGCATTCGTGACAGGGCTCCATAGTCTCTTCAGGGTCAGATTCTGGATCAGTACACTGCGAGGGCAATGTTGTGATCTGAGTCAACCACTACCATCATTACCAGCTGGCAATGACCACCCACGGCCACGACCTTTTCAACCAGACTTCCTCATTCTTTGAAAAATGTAACCAAACTAACATACGGTATTTGGTACTGTAAAACCAGTTAGAAGGTGTACGCAAACTTGTGGTGAATTTAAATCTCCCTTTGTAGGTGTGTGAGACTGCAGGGAAAATCAGGCCCACTGTATAACAGTACACAGCTTCAGTGGCAGACAGTGGCTGACAGATATGCCTCTAACAGGACTGACGCAGATGCACACACTGGCAATATAAATCTCCCCCTTTTTTATATGGGAGACTAGTGAATAAATCAGGCCCACTGTATTACTGTATAGTTTCTGTGGCAGAAAATGAGTGACAGATACCACAGACAGGACTGGCACAGATGCAGATTTTCCAATATTAATCTCCCCCTTTTTTTTTTTTCTGGGAGACTAGTGAATAAATCTGGCCCATTGTATTACAGTATATTTTCTGCGGCAGAAAATGACAGACAGATACCACAGACAGGACTGGCACAGATGCAGATTTGCCAATATTAATCTCCCCCTTTTTTATTTTTTCTGGGAGACTTGTGAATAAATCAGGCCCACTGTATTACAGTATATTTTCTGTGGCAGAAAATGACTGACAGATGCCACAGACAGGACTGGCACAGATACAGATTTGCCAATATTAATCTCCCCCTTTTTTATTTTTTCTGGGAGACTAGTGAATAAATCTGGCCCACTGTTTTACAGTATATTTTCTGTGGCAGAAAATGAGTGACAGATACCACAGACAGGATTGGCACAGATGCAGATTTGCCAATATTAATCTCCCCCTCTGTTTTTATATGGGAGACCAGTGAATAAAGTGGCTTGAAGATATATATATATAAAAAAGGGACTGTACTGCAATTACTATCTCCCTACAGTAATCTCAGAAAAGTATGGCAGGCAGCAATAAAAAGGAGTGCTACACACAAAAGTGTGGACAAACAAACAAGATAGCTGTGCAGAAAGGAATGAGCAACAGGATTTGTGCTTTGAAAAAAGCAGTTGGTTTGCACAGCGGCATACAAACAGCAATGCAGCTATCAGGGAGCCTTCTAGGGCAGCCCAATAAGCTGCAGAGCTGATGAAGAAAAATCTAGCCTCCACTGTCCCTGCTAAGAAAAGGTGGTGTTGGACAGTGGAAATCGCTACAGCACAAGCGGTTTGGGGTTAATGTACCCTGACTAACGCTATCCCTGCTTCTGACGAAGCTGCAGCAACCTCTCCCTATGCTCAGATCAGCAGCAGTAAGATGGCGGTCGGCGGGAACGCCCCTTTATAGCCCCTGTGATGCCGCAGAAAGCAAGCCAATCACTGTAATGCCCTTCTCTAAGATGGTGGGGACTAAGACCTATGTCATCACGCTGCCCACACTCTGTGTCCACCTTCATTGGCTGAGAAATGGCACTGAACGCGTCATATGAAACGCAACTTTGGCACGAAGATTGCGTACCGCATGGTCGATCTCACACTGGGATTGGGTCGGGTTTCATGAAACCCGACTTTGCCAAAAGTCAGCGACTTATGAAAATGACCGATCCGTTTCGCTCAACCCTAGTAGTATGTTGTATGTAGTATGTATTTAGTATGTATGTAGTATGTATATAGTATGTATGTATGTAGTATGTATGCAGTATGTATGTAGCATGTAGTATGTATGTAGTATGTATGTAGTATGTAGTATGTTTGTAGTATGTATGTAGTATGTTTGTAGTATGTAGTATGTAGTATGTATGTATGTAGTATGTATGTATGCAGCATGTATGTAGTATGCATGTAGTATGTAGTATGTATATAGTATGTTTTTATGTAGTATGTATTATGTATGTATTATGTATGTATGTAGTATATATGTATGTAGTATGTAGTATGTATGTATTGTATGAAGTATGTAGTATGTATGTAGTATGTAGTATGTAGTATGTATGTAGTATGTATGTAGTATTTTTTTTTTTACATTCAACACATTAGCCAGATGATGGGAATACTACTGTGCCATCATTGGCTAATGTGTCAATCACTGTCACTGTAGCAGGCATCGTCCGATGGGACGTGTAGTCCCATCGGACGATGCCTGCAGACACGCATAGACCCTCTGCAGCCCGCACAGACCCTCGGCAGCCCGCACAGAGCCCCAGCAGCCCGAACAGAGCCCTAGCAGCCCACACAGAGCCCCGGCAGGCCCGCACAGACCCCCGGCAGCCCGCACAGACCCCCATCAGCCCGCACAGAGCCACGGCAGGCCCGCACAGACCCCCGGCAGCCCGCACATACCCCGGCAACCCGGACAGACCCCGGGCAGGCACGCACAGACCCCCGAGAGGCCCATACAGACCCCTGGCAGCCCGCACAGAGCTCTGGCAGGCCCGCACACCCCCGGCAGCCCGCACAGACCCCTGGCAGGCATGCACAGACCCCCCCGAGAGGCCCGTACAGAACCCCAGCAGGCCCGCACAGACCTCCCCACGGTCACGCACAGACCCCGCCCACACACACACGCAGTCTCTGCCCACACACCGCCCACACTCCATTATAGTGCATCATTGCACTATGGGAACTTCCGATTCTGGTATCCGATATCGCAAAAGCATCGGAACTTGGTATTGGAATTCCGATACAGCGAATATCGGCCGATACCCGATATTTGCAGTATCGGAATGCTCAACACTATTGGTTAATAAAAGTAACCATTACTGACTACTAGGGTTGAGCGAAACGGGTCGGTAATATTCAGAAGTCGCCGATTTTGGCAAGGTCGGGTTTCATGAAACCCGACCCCAGTGTGGGGTCGGCCATGAAGTCGGCGATCTTCTGAATCTGGAATCGGAATTCCGATACCGATTCCCGATATGTTTAAGATATCGGGAATTGGTATCGGAATTCAGATTTAAGTGTAAAATAAAGAATTAAAATATAATGTGAACCCAGCCTTAAAGCCAGAAAGTTGCCATTTAAAATGACTTTACTTTTGTGCCATGTCTGTAATCTGCTTTCTTTCAACAAAATTAAACAGCTGAATGAACATCTTCCTAGGTCGGTGATTCCAATTTTTTTACCAGGGGTTGGGTGTGTATATATACAGTACAGAACAAAAGTTTGGACACTCCTTCTCATTTAAAGATTTTTCTGTATTTTCATGACTATACTTAACAAACAAGTGTGAAACAACTGAAAATATGTCTGATATTCTAGGTTCTTCAAAGTAGCCACCATATTTTGCTGTAAATAATGTGTTCTTTTTTTGTAGGCCTCCGTCAGGAAATATGAGCTATTTTTTTCTTAATTGTGTTAGCCACGCACACCAAAACTACATCTCCTTGGTTTTGTAAATGACATACCAGCTCAGCACGCACATGCTTCCCTTCGCCCATTAGGTGCATTAAAGTACACACGCTGCAGCTACTAACCCCATATAGCCCCCCTATTGCATATGCAGCTTTTCTTCTCACCCCTCCCTCAGGAATGTGTGAGTGATCAGAAACCAGCTCTTTGATTAAGCACATGGTTCTCTTTTGTATATTACAGTGTTCATTTAAGATCAAAATATATGGCACAGAATATTCATAGAAACAGGAAGCTCATATTTCTGGAAGCTGTTTGGTTGCCCCCAGTTCATGACAACCTCATTCCATTTTTGGTAAACAGTAAAATTATGTGCTTTTACCAATAAGCTTTCTCTTGGTCTCATCTGTCCACAAGATGCTTTCCATGAAGGATTTTGGCTTACTCACATACAGTTTGGCAAACTGCTGTCTATCTTTTTTATGTTTCTGCGGCAGTGAGGTCCTCCTGGCTCTCCTGCCATAGTGAATCAATTCATTAAAATATTGATGCATAGTTCATGCTGACACTGATGCACCCTGAGGCTGCAGGACAGCTTAAATTTTTTGGGAACTTGATTTGTACTGCATAACCACCATTCAGACTATTCTGCATTGCAATGTTTCATCAATTTTTCTCTGCTGTCCACATCCAGGGAGATTAGCTACAATGCCATAGGTTGTAAACTTCTTGATTATGTTGGGCTCTGTAGACAAAGGATCATCAAGATATCTGGAGATGGACTTGTAACATTGATGGTGCTGATATTTATCAACAATTTTAGTTCTCAAGTCCTCAGGCAGTTTTCTTCTCCTTTTTCCATTCTCCATGCTTAGTGTGGCACACACAGACACAAAATGAAAAAATTGAGTCAATTTTTCACCTATTTATCTAGTTTCAGGTGTGATTTTCATATTGTCCACACCTGTTACTTGCCTCAGGTGAGTTTGAACGAGCATCATATGCTTGACACAAAGCTGTTTACCCACAATTTTGGAAAGGTGCCAACAATTTTGTCCTTCTCATTTTTGGGGTTTTGTGTGAAATTATGCCCAATTTACCTTTTTTTCTCTTGTTTCTTTTGTATTGTTCCAATACACACAAAGGAAATAAACATATGTATAACAAAAGATGACTGACCACACACAGATTTTGTGTACAACACAAAAAATACCCATTGTCTCTGTACATCAATGCAGAAAATAGTTTTTAAGGGGACAATTTGCATTTCTATTGCACCATTCTGAGTTACAAATAATTTATAGGTAAATTTATATTTTTTTTTTGCAGAATTTTTTTTATCCAGTCCCAGTAGGGAACTATGATATGCAGTAATTTCATTGCTCTTTCAACGTATTGAAAACATACTTTCTGACAATGTGGTACATCTGTGTTACATACACCGTATAGATTGACAATATAGTAACATAGTAACATAGTAACATAGTTAGTAAGGCCGAAAAAAGACATTTGTCCATCCAGTTCAGCCTATATTCCATCATAATAAATACCCAGATCTACGTCCTTCTACAGAACCTAATAATTGTATGATACAATATTGTTCTGCTCCAGGAAGACATCCAGGCCTCTCTTGAACCCCTCGACTGAGTTCGCCATCACCACCTCCTCAGGCAAGCAATTCCAGATTCTCACTGCCCTAACAGTAAAGAATCCTCTTCTATGTTGGTGGAAAAACCTTCTCTCCTCCAGACGCAAAGAATGCCCCCTTGTGCCCGTCACCTTCCTTGGTATAAACAGATCCTCAGCGAGACATTTGTATTGTCCCCTTATATACTTATACATGGTTTTTAGATCGCCCCTCAGTCGTCTTTTTTCTAGACTAAATAATCCTAATTTCGCTAATCTATCTGGGTATTGTAGTTCTCCCATCCCCTTTATTAATTTTGTTGCCCTCCTTTGTACTCTCTCTAGTTCCATTATATCCTTCCTGAGCACCGGTGCCCAAAACTGGACACAGTACTCCATGTGCGGTCTAACTAGGGATTTGTACAGAGGCAGTATAATGCTCTCATCATGTGTATCCAGACCTCTTTTAATGCACCCCATGATCCTGTTTGCCTTGGCAGCTGCTGCCTGGCACTGGCTGCTCCAGGTAAGTTTATCATTAACTAGGATCCCCAAGTCCTTCTCCCTGTCAGATTTACCCAGTGGTTTCCCGTTCAGTGTGTAATGGTGATATTGATTCCCTCTTCCCATGTGTATAACCTTACATTTATCATTGTTAAACCTCATCTGCCACCTTTCAGCCCAAGTTTCCAACTTATCCAGATCCATCTGTAGCAGAATACTATCTTCTCTTGTATTAACTGCTTTACATAGTTTTGTATCATCTGCAAATATCGATATTTTACTGTGTAAACCTTCTACCAGATCATTAATGAATATGTTGAAGAGAACAGGTCCCAATACTGACCCCTGCGGTACCCCACTGGTCACAGCGACCCAGTTAGAGACTATACCATTTATAACCACCCTCTGCTTTCTATCACTAAGCCAGTTACTAACCCATTTACACACATTTTCCCCCAGACCAAGCATTCTCATTTTGTGTACCAACCTCTTGTGCGGCACGGTATCAAACGCTTTGGAAAAATCGAGATATACCACGTCCAATGACTCACCGTGGTCCAGTCTATAGCTTACCTCTTCATAAAAACTGATTAGATTGGTTAGACAGGAGCGATTTCTCATAAACCCATGCTGATATGGAGTTAAACAGTTATTCTCATTGAGATAATCCAGAATAACATCCCTCAGAAACCCTTCAAATATTTTACCAACAATAGAGGTTAGACTTACCTCTATTACAATGAATCTCTCATCAATTTAATTCTGCAGTCAGCATTGACCTTGACATCTAAGGGGTTAAACAACCTGTATCTGAGTTATCTATGAGCTTTAAGCTGCCATTTTTCTATTTTTTTTCAGAGAGGCTTAGTTCTGAAGTTTTCCTTTAACTAAATACTTTAATAAAAGGTTAGACAGCATTCCATGGGTCTTCAGTAGAAACTTAGAGTAAAATATTGCGTTAAAGGTTGTCGTGGAAATAACTAAGGTGTGAGCCAGAACCAAATTCCAATGCCAGGTCTCACTGGTAAATTGGCTCATAGCTTGAGAAAACACCCTACAACTGCAGCATGATGACAATATGTAAAAAAAAAGCTAGACTTTACATCCTGCCAAGAACGAAGCAAATATTTCTTAAGTTCTCATGACTGTGGCGCAATATGTGTAAGATGTTACAAAAATAAGATGTGATGTCAAATATTTGCTTATTAAAAAGTTATACCCTAAAATATTAAGTCATTCCCTATTCACTGAATAGGGAAAAACCTCCTGATTCCTGGGAGTCCAATAGACGGGGCAATCCTGGGGTTATGTAACCTCAAGAACGTCATGAGTGGAGTAGTGGTCAGCATGTGCGGTTACATGCAGTAATAGTCCATGGAACTGCCAGGAAAATCTGAGCATTTAACTCAACAGCCCGATAGACAACGAATGAAACAAAAATCAAACATACACACCTTTGCTCCAGTCAAGATGTTTTGGGAATCACTGGGGGATCCAAACAGTCAGACCACCCAGCAATCAGAAATTATACTGTATCATCTGGATAAGTAATAACTTGATTTTTGGAGGAATAACCATTTACTATTATAGACAGTTGCTGAAAGCAAAGACCCATAAATGAAGGGGTTAGGCTCAGGGCCGGAACAAAGGATAGGCAGGGTAGTAACTTGCCTTGGGCGCTACCTCCGTCCTCCCCGAGGGGAACATACTTTGGAGGAATAAAGTGACATTGCTGAATGCCTGTGGCTGCTCGACGCCTTCCTCCAAGTGCAGGCATTCAGCACAGTGTCAATCACTGACACTGCTCTCCCCTCTCTCTGCCTGCATCCCTCCCTTTTCACAGAGTGAAAAAGGGGCACAGAATGGATATGGCGAGTGGGCAGAATGAAATGGGGGCACAATATGAAGAGAGGTTAGCATGAAGAGGGGACAGCGAGGAGATATCGCGAGTATACGAGAAAACAGTAGAGAGGGGACAGCCATGGTATAGGTTGTGGTTCATAAAGGTTGACGATGTGGTGGCTACAGCTGATGATGTCAGATAGGATGGTTATGGATTATTAAGGTGGACAGTATGGAAGCTAAATAACATAGGAGGCTTATTTAGGGCATATTATGGACAGATATTTTTATGCAAAGGGCATTTTAATTACACTTATTTTTAATTGTTGAAATATGCTGCAGAAGAGCAGAGAAGAAGGAACAGTTAGAGAAGAGCTTTGGATATGAAGAGACAACATGGCTTCTGGACAAGATGAGAAGGAGATGAAAAGAAAAAAATGACTTAATTAGAGAAGATCTCACCTATAAGGTGTATGGCATTGTTGGAAGAAAGGAATTAGCTTAAGCAGCTAATGGGAGACATGTTAGGTTGTGGTGCCTGCTGGTTGGTAAATTCACAACAAAGGGGATTGTATATCCAATGTTGTTTAGCCATGGGCTCCTACATCCACAGTGCAAGCCCACTATAGTGTAAATAAGCAGGCACTGGTGTTTGTGGATTCCTACTTGGAACTAGTGCAGTAAGTGATGCATACACACAGCAAGATTGCAGAAACTCTAATTTTACTTTTCTCACAATGAGACTTAAGCTTCGTGCAGTTTTTTGGCTACAAACACTGGCACAGAACATGGTGATTTCAACTCTAATTGTGGCACAATGTATGTCAGTTTAAAAAGATAACTTCTTTTATTTTTAGCAATTTGGGAAACTGAAATAACTGGTTCTCAATCCTAAAAAGCAGCCTAGTGGGTAAGTATACCCGTGCACGGCAACTCACTGTTAAGTAAAATACAATCTCTGCCTCTCTTTGTCACTGGTGCTCAGCCATTCTGGGCAATGTCAGCATTTGTCCTGCTCGACACACTCATCCAACAATCCTTTCCCTACTTGGCAGCTTTCGCTCTGCCCGGAAGTGCGACAGTCTCTTCTATGTCCAGTTAAGGTACCTTCACACATAACGATATCGTTAACGATATCGTTGCTTTTTGTGACGTAGCAATGATATCGTTAACGAAATCGTTATGTGTGACAGCGACCAACGATCAGGCCCCTGCTGGGAGATCGTTGGTCGCTGGGGAAAGTCCAGAACTTTATTTTGTCGCTGGATCTCCGGCTGACATCGCTGAATCCGCGTGTGTGACACCGATTCAGCGATGTCTTCACTGGTAACCAGTGTAAACATCGGGTAACTAAGCGCAGGGCCGCGCTTAGTAACCCGATGTTTACCCTGGTTACCGTTGTAAATGTAAAAAAACCAAATACTACATACTTACATTCCCGGTGTCTGGTCATGTCCCCCGCCGTCAGCTTCCCGCACTGACTGGTGAGCGTCGGCCAGCCGTAAAGCAAAGCACAGCAGTGACGTCACCGTTGTACTTTCCGGCCGGCGCTCAGTCAGTGCGAGAAGCTGAAGGCGAGGGACATGACCAGACACCGGGTTTGTTTTTTTACATTTACAACGGTAACCAGGGTAAACATCGGGTTACTAAGCGCGGTCCTGCGCTTAGTAACCCGATGTTTACCCTGGTTACCGGGGACTTCGGGATCGTTGGTCGCTGGAGAGCTGTCTGTGTGACAGCTCTCCAGCGACCAAACAGCGACGCTGCAGCGATCGACATCGTTGTCGGTATCGCTGCAGCGTCGCTTAGTGTGACGGTACGCAGATGTTGTCTTGCTCAGTATGCTCACTAAACACATCACCTCTTCCAAGCTTACCACTCTTACCACTCTTCCAAGCTTCTACCACTGGTCACTGTAAGATAGCTCTTACACAGGACTGTTCTGCTAGATCACTTTCCAGAGGTCCAACAAATACCTTTTTGTCTATGCCTGTGCTATACACGAACATCACCATCACATTACTGGTCTGATGAGCAGGGCCTGGTTTAAAGTGATACTTCCAAATTATATTACTTGTGATATATAAATTAAATCATTTACTTCATGCTTCTTGATATGGTTTCCAAGGATGATATTTATACCATTTTGAAATGTGATCCTGCTGTCCCCTTTTCAAAAGAATGTAAATCAATTATTGATGATGGTTTAGCACAAAGGTTTTTTTTTTTTTTTTAAACAATCAGAATATCTTTATGCTGATAATCCTATGATTCCTATCCTACAGGAGCTACCAAAAACGTATAAAAATATTTTTCCCCCGCCAATGCATCTCATTGTGTCAGGTATAGGTTCACTAAGCGAATGTCTAGGACAATGGTTGGACTCTGTACTACAACCTTTGGTACAACGCATACCGGGCTATTTGAACGACACAAAAGATGTCTTAAACATGCTCCACAATGTTACTTGGGATCCTACTTGGACTTGGCTCACATGCGATGTAGTCTCCTTTTACACGTGCATTCCCCACAACATTGCCATACTAGCAGTTGATTTTCACCTTCAGAAGTATAGTCCTTACAGTGTGGATTTACAGAATACACAGAATAAATGTAAGGGGGCACCACGGTCATAGGGATACCACCAGGACCTATAGTAGAATCAACATATGCAAGAAAAGAAAAAAGGCTAGATCCTAATAATGGGGATCACCACAGTACGGAAATGACACTAAATATAAACACAGCTTTATTTGGCAACATATATAAATCACAACAAGGACACAAACATTAAAAACATTTAAAAAGCATAGTCATGACTATGCTTTTTAAATGTTTTTAATGTTTGTGTCCTTGTTGTGATTTATATATGTTGCCAAATAAAGCTGTGTTTATATTTAGTGTCATTTCCGTACTGTGGTGATCCCCATTATTAGGATCTAGCCTTTTTTCTTTTCTTGCATATGTTGATTTACAGAATACATCAATCCGATCTTACGTTTTTTGTTATCCCACAATTACTTTTTATTCAGCAAAATTTTTTTCTTGCAAAACAATGGCGTTTCAATGGGGACTAAATTTTCCTCCTCAGTCGCCAACCTTGTAATGACTTGGTGGGCAGAACTTTTCATTTTTGACGTCAACAATCCCTTTTCAGAATGTATAGAATGGTATTCTAGATACATAGACGATCTGTTGTTAATATGCAAAAGGGACACTGATCATATTCTTCCTTTCATTGATTACATCGATTCTAATCAACTCAACTTGAGATTTACCCATTTTTTTTTTCAGAAAATACAATTTCTTTTCTGCATCTTTGTTTTGTAAGTGAATCTTATAAACCCATTTCCAGCTCCACTTTCTGCAAAAAAACGCAAGTAACACAATCCTTCATGCCGGTAGCTTTCATCCTTTCCACACTACCAAATCTATCCCTGTGAGTGAACTAACTTGAGCTAAACGTAACTCTAGCGATGACATTTCATATAATAAAAAAATCCAATCAGACATTGTCTCAACATACGCGGTTATCCTAACTAGATGATTAATCGTGCCATTAATATAACAAATAGCAAATCCAGAGAATCGCTCATAAATGCAATACCGATATCAAATTCCTGTCCATCAAAAAAATATAAAAATGTTCCACCGGACCGTCCCACTTTGGTCCTAACATATAGTGCACATGTCAAATCTACATCCAAGATAGTTAATCGGAATCTGAATGTATTGAAGAATGATAGCTTTATGGATAGCACATTGGAGAATGGCATTAGAATTGTTTTACAGATGGGCACCAACCTTAGGAAATTCATTATCCCCTAGTTTTTTCAGCACCAACAAAAATTCCACCACATGTAACTGGTTATCTACAATAGGTTATTATAAATGTGGCCAATTTCCATGTAAAACTTGTTCCCTTTCATCCAAAACTCTTGTCTTTTCCAATTCCATCAATAATAAAAGTTTTAAAATCAAAGATTTTTTAAATTGCAATTCAAACTATGTTGTGTGTGTAGTTGAGTGCAAACAGTGTAACTTAAAATACATAGGTTCTACTATCAGAACACTAAAAGACAGAATACAGGAACATCTCTATGATATAATACAACCCACCACTCACAATATTTTTAATGTGTGAAGACATTTTGTTACTGTTCATAGCAGAGGCAAAACACAGTGCAATGTATTTGCAATAGAACAAATAAAAAACATACACGTGTTGGAAACAGAGAGCAATTACTACTCGATAGAGAAGCATTCTGGATCTACCTTTTAGACATACGTGTACCAATGGGGTTAAATCTTAAAACGGAGTTCATGTTACATTATTAAATGTTCATTTAGATGTTACAATCATTTGTTATATTTTGTACGACTTAATTTTGAACATAGTATATTCATTATGTATATCTTTATTCAATTTTCGTTCTTTATATTAAAAAATTAATTAACATCACCTGCTGTTTGTTTGAAAACCTGGTCAGTTGCATGTCAAGGTCATACTGAGTCTAAGAACACATGGTGTTCGAAACGAGTTCAGATCCTCGCTAAGCAATCTTCCTCCTTTAATCCTGGCTGGGTAAACCGGCTCCAGTGTACATAGCAGTCATGCTACTATTTTAAATCGGATTGAAATAAAGCATTTGGATTTTACTTCTTGAAGCTGGATCTCCTCATTCTAAAGTGCTCGTCACGGCGTCTGGCGGAGACCCGGTCCTTGCTTCGATTCCTGTGCTCCACTGGGAAAATTTAGAGGTGAGCTGAATTATTTCCTCTTTCTTCATGTGTTTTTCAGCTGCAGGGACAGGACGACTGTTTGCCATTGAAGGAAACTTGAATGCGGCCAAGTACAGAGATATCCCGGATGAACACCTCTTCCAGAGAGCTCTGGACCTCAGACTTAGCCGAAGGTTCACCGTCCAACAAGACAATAACCCTAAGCACACAGCTAAAATAACAAAGGAGTGGTTTCACAACAACTCCGTGACCATTCTTGACTGGCCCAGCCAGAGCCCTGACCAAAACCCAATTGAGCATCTCTGCAGAGACCTGAAAATGGCTGTCCACCAATGTTCACCATCCAACCTGATGGAACTTTAGAGGATCTACAAGGAAAAATGGCAGAGGATCCCCAAATCCAGGTGTGAAAAACATGTTGTATCATTCCCAAGAAGACTCAAGGCTGTACTAGCTCAAAAGGGTGCTTCTACTCAATACTGAGCAACGGGTCTGAATAATTATGACCATGTGATATTTCAGTTTTTCTTTTTTAATAAATTTGCAAAATTTTCTACATTTCTGTGGTTTTTTCAGTCAAGATGGGGTGCAGAGTCTACATTAATGAGAAAAAAAAATGAACTTTTTTGAAGTTTCCATATGGCTGCAAAAAAACAAAGAGTGAAAAATGTAAAGGGGTCTGAATACTTTCCGTACCCACTGTATGTGAGTAAAACACCAATGTGCACACAGGAAAATGGGTCTCAGGAACGGCTTATTATCTCCTGTGCAATAATATCTGCATTCTATCTAGCCCAACTAAATGTGAAACTTCTCTGGGGCCATCTCACACTAACATATAGTTTATAGTTCTATTACAGACAAAAAGAAGGCATGATTGAGAAGAGAGGGTTTGGGTCACCCATACTACTTCTACAACATGAGGCTCATATCATTAGAAATTGTGTAAATGGACATACAGTCATACACAGTGTCTATTTGAGGCTGCCAATGACAAGTAGGAACTTATGAAATAATAATTATTATTATTATTATACATTTTTATAGCGCCATTTATTCCATGGCGCTTTACATGTGAATACGGGGCAAATATAGACAAATACATTAAACATGAGAAAATAACAAGGCACACAGGTACATAAGGAGGGCGGACCCTGCCCGCGAGGGCTCACAGTCTGCAGGGGATGGGTGATGAAACAATAGGAGGGGGTAGGGCAGGTTGTGCGGCGGTTCAGTAACTTCAGGATCACTGCAGGCTGTAGGCTTGTCGGAAGACGTGAGTCTTCAGGTTCTTTTTGAAGGTTTCTACGGTAGGCGAGAGTCTGATGTGTTGGGTAGAAAGCTCCAGAGTATGGGGGAAGCACGGGAGAAGTCTTGGATTCGGTTGTGAGAAGAAGAGATGAGAGGGGAGTAGAGAAGGAGGTCTTGAGAGGATCGGAGTTTGCGTGTAGATAGGTACCGGGAGACCATGTCACAGATGTATGGAGGAGACAGGTTATGGATGGCTTTGTATGTCATTGTGAGGGTTATGAACTGGAGTCTCTGGGCGATAGGAAGCCAGTGAAGGGCTTGACATAGGGGAGAGGCTGGGGAATAGCGGGGAGACAGGTAGATTAGTCGTGCAGCAGAGTGTAGGATGGATTGGAGTGGTGCCAGAGAGCTAGAGGGGGGTCCAGAGAGTAGGAGGTTGCAGTATTCGAGGCGGGAGATAAGGGCATGCACTAGCTTTTTTGCGGTGTTGCGGTCAAGGAAAACACAGATCCGGGAAATATTTTTGCGTTTGAGACGGCAGGAGGAGGCAAGGGCTTGGATATGTGGCTTGAAAGAGAGGGCAGAGTCGAGGATAACCCCGAGGCACCGGTCATGTGGGACTGGGGAAAGTGAGCAGCCATTGACATTGATCGATAGGTCTGGAGGAGGGGTAGAGTGAGATGGGGGAAAGATGATGAATTCTGTTTTGTCCATGTTCAGCTGTAGAAAGCGAGCAGAAAAGAAGGCTGAAATAGCAGACAGACAGTGCGGGATTTTGGTAAGTAAGGAGGTGAGGTCAAGTCCGGATAGGTAGATCTGCGTGTCATCAGCATAGAGATGGTACTGCATATCGTGGGATTCTATGAGCTGTCCCAGGCCAAAAGTGTAGATGGAGAAGAGTAGGGGTCCTAGAACAGAGCCTTGAGGAACACTGACTGACAAGGGGCGAAGTGAGGAGGTGGAGTGGGGGAGGGAGACACTGAATGTTCAGTCTGTCAGATATGATGAGATCCAGGAAAGGGCCAAGTCTGTGATGCCAAGAGATGAGAGGATTTGTAGCAAAAGGGAGTGGTCCACAGTGTCGAAGGCAGAAAACAGGTCCAGGAGAAGGAGCACAGAGTAGTGTCGCTTGCTCCTGGCAGTTAGGTCATTGGTGACATTAGTTAGGGCAGTTTCAGTTGAGTGATGGGAACAGAAGCCTGATTGTAACTGATCAAAGAGGGAGCAGGAGGAGAGGTGGGAGGACAGTTTAAGATGGACGTGTTGCTCCAGCAATTTGGAGGCATAGGGGAGAAGAGATATCGGGCGATAGCTAGACACAGAGGATGGGTCGAGGGAGGGCTTTTTGAGGATGGGTGTGATCTTGGCATGCTTGAAGGATGAGGGGAAGACACCTGTTGTGAGTGAGAGGTTGAAGAGGTGCATTTGGGTTGGGATGAAGACCGTGGAAAGGTTAGGGATGAGGTGGATTAGGGAAATTATTAATGGTTAGGGAAATTATTAATGTAATTTACGTGCTAATATATTAGTAAATACCATTAATTTGTCATTTCAATAATAAAAAGGAAAGTTTTAGGAACACCAGACAAAAGAAAAAACACCCATCTGATTCAGACTATGATTTTCAGTCTGGGAAATTAATGAGCTAGTAAGGCCATTGTACAAGCAGTCAGATCTAGGTGTGACGTATTGATACATTCCTCCTATGCTCCTGGTATGATCAAGTCACATGTGAAAAAAATGTAATCAGAATTCTATACGTGTAAAAGCTGCTGACTGCAGAAGCAAGAAAAAGGAGTGCTAACTTTACTATTACGCGTATTTCATAATGAGTAAATGCCTCACTACCACGCTTAACACAATGTCAGGTGTTAGGGGACCCAGCCTTGCAAAGTCTCTGGGGTGGGGATGTGAATCAGATTTAATTCACTAGTTTGACGTATGGTCAGTACAGCCTGAAACATAATTGTCTAAAAATGAATGTATTAAGAGGTAACAATATTTAGAAAATTATTATTTATCCAAGAAAACTTTAAAGAGCTTTTTCCCTAGATTAGCTTTCATTGTTAAACCAATATGCCTTTACAAATTCGAAAGGGCTTGTCATTCTCACCCAGCGCAATATTGGTGTAGAAAGAGAGACTGCTTTGGCTAATGTGTGGGAGTTGTTATGACCACTGTGGAAGTGTGTGGGGTGGCTGCTCTTTCTGTTGGGAAAGAGTCAGGTGGGGCTGCTGTAATTATTTGAAAAGTCAGTGGGTAGTGCTGCAATGACTACCAAGAAAGTTATGAAGCATTTTCTGACTACTATTGGGAAATTAGGACGTCTTTCATGCTAACTGAGGACATAAGGGACTGCTTTAATTACTCTAGAATTGGAGGTGTGAGAGAGAATATTTTAGTAGTAGAGACAAGTGGAGACTTTTACTGCTAGTGGTAAGGGGGGGAAGGAATCAATACTGTAACTATTTACTTACCAGCATTCCCAATTTTGCCAGCATAACCCCTCAAAACTAAAAAGGGCAAGGTTTAGAAAAAAATGCCTAAATTTGGGGCATTTACGGGCATTTCTGGGGGTTAGAGTTAATGTCCTGAATGTGGTGTTTAAAATGTTGATAGGCATGTAACTACCAAGGACATTTTAACTAGTACCTCAATAACGACCAGGGTTAAACATTCATGGTACAAATGTAGACTTGTCCATACAGCATGTTTTTTCTGTCCAGTAACTTTTGGAGCTGGCTTCTAGACCTGGCTACTTAGGCTTTAGTCAAGTGAGCATGGATACATTCTTGGGTAGATTTACATTCACTCTTGTAACGTGGGCTGATAGTATATATCAGTGATGGCGAACCTTTTAGAGACAGAGTGCCGAAACGGCAGCCCAAAACCCACTTACCAGAAAGTGCCAATAAGGAAATTCACCATCACATCAAAGAAGACCTGCAAAATACTCCCCCTCACACACACACATATGCACACACTACCCCTCTACAAAATACACACACAGCCCCTTTGCAAAATATATATATATACACACACACACACTCACTGTCCCTCTGTAAAACATAGACACATGCCCCTCTGCAAAATATATATAAACACACACAGATATGGCGCCCCCCATAGGACAGTGGGATACTCGGTACTGGGTCCGACATGGCAGTTCTTAAAGGGGTAAGTCACGGCAGCACTGACCCGGTCCGTGGCCCTGGGCGTCCATGTCAAATTATGAAATAAAGGGGGAAAATAAAGTTTATAATGGATTTGAGAAATTGTTTGTTACGCCACCCATGGTGTTCAGCAATGAGATGGTGGCCGACCCTGCAGTCAGATCCCCTGGGGCGATGGTGGCACAGCAAAGATGGTGCAGCTAGCCTCAGGGCAGTTGTAGGGTTAAGTCTTAAGATGGCGGTTGTGGTTATTCCGGGCAGGTGACACAGGAATAACTCAAAGGACACAGCAAGGTACAGCTTCCACTTTTACTTACTGTTCTCAAGTCCACAAACACCAGCCAGATGCTGTGTTCTCGGGGTCAGTGGTCCAGCAAACTCCCAGATAAATTGGGGTGCACCTTTCCAGGACTCCTTTCTTATGCTTTCTCTGGCATCTCACTATGCTGGCTTCCACTTCTACTGCCCAGCATCTCACCCACAGTGTCCCAAGCCAGCAACCACGAACTTGGTTGGATGACGTCCTCTGCGTCCCTTGGATTCTATCCGGCTGCCTTTATGGCAAGTTATGGGTGGATGTAGCTGTGACTCCAATAGATGCTGTATACCCCAGTTTCTTAGCTGAACTTGAAGATTTCCACTAAGTTGGGGCTGGTCCACTTACTGCGACCTGGTCTCTCCACCTGACTATGGTCGGCGTGGATGCGGGCCCCATTGGCTGCTTCTGCACTTCCCATGCCCTTCTGTCCTCCCAGGAGCTTTCTTTTGTCTCTCCCTCACACTTCTCTCCTCAGCTTCATTCTTCACTCCTCTCCCTTTGGTCTCCTAGGACCAACTGCTCTAGCACACTGTCATCCCGCCTTTTAAGTTCTTCCCCCTTTTTCCTACCTACCCCACCCACTCCCACCACTCATTCCTATCCAGCCTGAGATGACACCATCCTCCCTAAGGGTACACCCAGGTGTCCCGACTGAAATACTGTGTGTTGGTATTGAGTGTTAGAGTCCTGGGTAGTGCCCCCCTCCTTAACTCAGAGTGGGATACCACACCTCTGAATGAGGTATAGTACCTCTGTGGCGTCTGGACCCTCAGGGGTGCCACAGATACACACACACTCACTCTGAATATAGCAGCCCCCCATTCTCACCTCTCTCAAAACTAAATTTAATAAATTTAATGTCCAGCTCCTGCTGGAGCTCTTACCAGTACACACCTGCACTGTCTTTGCATCTCTTCATCTCCGGCAGCAGTGTTGAACGTTGGACCTGGGACTGACAGCTTTGCTGGGGAGGCACATACATCACCGGAGGGACACAGAGATCACCGAGGGTAGCATGAAGATCACAGGGGGCATATACCTGGGAGACATATTGCTGGAGGGGACAGAGATCACAGGGGGTACAGAGATCACATGACAGCACAAATATAACATGGGAGTACATAGCAGTGGGAACAGGGATCACAGGGTGTTAGGGGTCGAATTCCCGCCTCTGCACAGGGGGAATCTTAAGCCATCTCCTCTGCGGTCTCCCATTCCTCTCCAGCCGCAGTGGAGCCTGCTCAGCGGAGACGTCGGTCCCAGCATCTGGCTCAGTCTGATACGGTGCAGATGGTTTCTGCTGCTTTCCCAGGCTCAGCCATTGTAGCCAGTACTGGTCAGTGGCGAGCAGACATCTCTGGGACTAAGTCCTGCGTTTTCCCTTCTGATCATTCCCAAGGTAAGACCTCTCATTGGAGGTCAGGGGTCACATGCTCAGGTACTGCTGCAGCTCCCATTGGTCCTATAGGAATGTCCTGAAGTTGCACTGGTATTGTAGCAGCTTCCATTGGTCCTCTAGGAAGGTCCTGAAGCTGCTGCAGCTATAAAAGGTTTGCATGGCTGCACAGCCATGCGCTAGTATCACTTCATGTTATGAGCTTGCTAATTGTGGTCGCGCCTGTATGATTGTATTCAGGGACCTGGCTGAAATAAGCCCCTAGAATACCGGCACCTCCGGTGAGGAGTTTGTATGATTGTATTCAGTAACCCAGCTGAAATAAGCCCCTAGAATACCGGCACCTCCGGTGAGGAGTTTTTGTGTGCTTCTCAGTGTGCCTGACCACTGACTGCCATCAGCTCAGCAGTTAGCTGTGTTCCCCTGTAATGCTAACAGGGCACAGCGTGTTCTTTTCTGTGTGACTCAGTGAGGTAACTGAGTTCACTTATACCGCCATATAGTGGCGTCATTTTCTAGCAGCAGGTTGTCTCCTGCACGGTGGACCCCAGGCTGCAATGCACCAATTATAACATCCATATTAACTCAGTGCATTCCAACAGTCCTCACACAGGGGGCACATAGATCACAGGGGGCCACAGAGATCACAGGGGTGCACATAGCTGGGAGCACAAAGATCACAGTGGGGCATATAGCTGGGGGCAGAAAGATCACAGGGGGAACAGAGATCACAGGGGGCACATAGCTGTGGGGCACAGGAATCACAGGGGGATATAGCAATGGAGCACAGAGATTGTAGGGGGGCACATAGCTATGGGCCACAGAGATCACAGTGGGGCACAGAGATCAAATGGGCCAGAGAGCTGGGGGGCAGAGAAATCACAGTGGGCATATAGCTGGGGGCACAGAGATCACCGGAGGCACATAGCTGTTGAGCACAGAAATCCCAAGGATCACAGGGGACATATAGCTATGGGGCACAGAGATCATGGGGGGCACATAGCTGAGGTGCACATATCACCAGCACACAGGCACAGAGATGCCGGCACATAGAGATCACTCTGGACTCTCTGGCTCCAGCTCCTCTTCCGGGACAGGAGGACGGGAGCGCATTGGGCGCTAACCCTGACCACCCCAATGATGTCATCATTCATATGCACGTAGCATTTTTTAATTAACTCTGCGTACCGTGCACTTGGGGGTTAAAGGGCTGGCAGCTGGCTGGATACGGCTGCTGCCCGAGCATTGCGGACTCCAGGGACCGGCCCACGGGCTGCTTGAAAAGTCACCGCAGGCCCATGGGCCGGAGATTTCCCATCCCTGGTTTAAATGCATTAGCGTCTAAAAGATGCAAATACATTTAAACATCGGAAGGAAGTGGAGTGTGTGTGGCGGCAGGCCTGGCATGTGTGCCCACAGAGAGTGCTCTGAGTGCCCCCTGTGGCATGCGTGCCATAGGTTCACCATTACTGGTATATATCAACCACTCAACTATGGTAGGTTTTGAGATTTTCTTCAATTTTTGGGGCACAAGTTAGCAGATCTATACAGCTGACATGTGCCCGCAACAGCTGCGGGTAGAATCACAATCCACCCACAGCTGTTAACTAGTTAAATGCCGCTGTCAATCTCTGGCAGCAGCATTTAAAGGGACTCTGTCACCTGAATTTGGCGGGCTCTGTTTATGGTCCGATGGGCGGTGTTTTCTGTTCTTTCATGCACCCCTTCCTTTCCCGCTGGCCGCAATATTGTCTTGAATTTGATTAGGTTTCCTCTGTAGTTCATGCGTACACAATGCAATCTTGCCTTGTGCACGCGCAGTATGCTTTGCCCAACTGCGGGCAAAGCCGAAAAGCATTAGTGCGCATGCACCGGTGCACTATGTCCCGGAAGTATTTTGCTGTGTTCCAAGGCTCGAGATCATATGAGGACATCCAGCAGAGGGTGCATCACCGCGACTCGAGGTAACTACAGGTCATTCCCCTGCATTCCATTCATTCCCCGGGTTTTTACAGGCAGGGGCGGCTGAATTAGCAGGCTTCTGCTTGTAAAATTAGTTAGCCCTTTCAGATGGATTTACAACGTGGGACAAGACAGAACGACGGAAGGTATGGAATATTGTTGTTTGTTTTGTTTAACTTTGTTTCAGGTGACAAGGGTCTTCAGGTGAATTAAGAGTCTAATAAAATATTACAACAACCTGTGTCTTTATTTGATTAAAATACTTTGTAATAATGTGTGTGTGTTTTATTAACCATTTCATACTATTGGATTAATAATGGGTAGGTGTCATAATTGACGCCTCTCCATTATTAATCTGGCTTAATGTCACCTTACAATAGCAAGGTGACATTAACCCTTCATTACCCCATATCCTACCTCTACACAGGAGTGGGAAGAGAGTGGCCAAGTGCCAGAATAGGCGCATCTTCAAGATGTGCCTTTTCTGGGGTGGCTGGGAGCAGATGTTTTTAGCCAGGGGGGGCAATAACCATGGACCCTCTCCAGGCTATTAATATCTACCCTCAGTCACTGGCTTTACCACTCTGGCAGAGAAAATTGCGCTGGAACCCACGCCAATTTTTTCCGCGATTTAACCCTTTAATTTAATATCTAGAGCTAAAGAGGAATATGTAATAAAATAATAGCTAGAGCTAAAGAGGAATATGTAATAAAATAAGGGATATGAGATGGTTTACTGTATGTAAACCATGTCTCATATCATGTCGGGTTTGAGAAGGAGATAGGAAAAGCCGGTAATTGAATTACCGGCTTTTCTGCTAACTAGCGCTGTATGAAATATTAATATATATATATATATGTATATATATATATATAGACAGTATATATGTTTTTATGATTATTTGAGCCCATGGATCCATTGTATGTCTGTTTTGCAAGCCTGCGAGAAAATCTCACAGTATGGATGCCATATGGATTACATACGGAGGATGACATGCGCAAAATATGCTGACACACCCTCCCTACGGATGACATACGGATCACTATTTTGGGGACATTTCTGCGAATTACGGCCCTAAAAAACAGACCGTATTTTCATACGCTGAGTGTGACACCGGCCTTTTAATCCATGCATCTTATTGCTTACCGGGGGTTGTGGCTGCAGTGGATCAAGGTCCCAGGGTCGTTGCTGGAGACAGGAGTGAAGCAGCATTGCTGCAGACTGAGATGAGGGGGTGTGCAGGTGTCCTTTCCTGCAGCGGGGCTCCGGTGCTGCAGGGGTGTCTCTGGTGCTGCAAAGATGCCTCCGTTGCTGCAAGAGTGTCTCCGGTGCTGTGGGGGTGTCTCCAGTGCTGTGGGGGGCTCTTCTGACATTTTGTGAAAGGCCAGAGCCCCCCAGCAGTTCGTCCATGCTTTCTTGTGCGGTGCACTTCGGGAAAAAGGCCACCGTGAGGCGTCACATGCGCAGATGGAGATCTTGGGACCAAGATCTCGAGAGATGAGATCTCAGCGCTGAAATCTCATCTCCCGAGATTCCGGCGGCCATTTTCCCAAAGTCCATTGCACAGGAAAGCCTAGACCAACTGCCAGGGGGCTCTGGCCTTTCACAAAATGTCGCCATAGCCCCCCCAGAGCACCGAAGACTCCAGCATCATCCTAGCCAGCAGCAGACAACCGTGGCAGCAGCGGCAGACAACCACGGCAGTGGTGGCGGACACCCCCTCATCCCAGCCTTTAACCGTATGCGGTATATCCGCTTTGTAAGACACACCCCCATTTCCCCCCCAAATTTGGGGGAAATAAAGTGCGTCTTACAAAGCGAAAAATACGGTACATTTTTTAGTTGCCGCAACATTGCATTAAAATGCAATAATGGGCAATCAAAAGATCGTATCTGCACCAACATGGTATTACTAAAAATTTCAGCTCGGCACACAAAAAATAAGCCCTCACCCAACCTCAGATCATGAAAAATGGAGACGCTACAGGTATCGGAAAGTGGCCCAATTTTTTTTAACAAACTTTGGAATTTTTTTCACCTCTTAAAGAAAAAAAGAACATATACATGTTTTGTGTCTGTGAACTCGTAATTAGCTGGAGAATCATAATGACAGGTCAGTTCTAGTATTTAGTGAACATGATAAAGAAAAACAAAAAAACATTTGTTGTATTGTACTTATATTGTATTGTAATTATAAAGTTTTGGCTCTGGGAAGAAGGGGAGCAAAAAATGAAAACGCAAAAATGAAATACCAACGGTCGTTAAGCGTTTAAAGTCCAGTACAGGTAGATCTTCAGATATCTCCTTTCATATAGTTTTTTTTAATGTTTTTCTTTCTTTGAGGCAGAATGCTGGGCAGGAAATTCTCCCTGTGACATTCGTAAACATCCCTTCAGCAGAATCAAGAGGTCCGGGGTTAAATACCAAGAGAGTTTGTCACAAGCAGAGGTGCAAGATAAAAAGAATATATGGTTGACAGTCCAAGATCAGAATTCTGGGGAGGTAGTGGATCAAGACAAAGAGGCTAGACAAATGGATGGTTGAAGGCAAGGTCCAACATAGGGCATCGAAACTTCAGACTAACAGAGCACTATAGAAAGTTACACACAACACAAAGCTAAAGCTACAACTGGAAATATTCTGACCATTGTCAGCCAGCTAAAATAGCCAGGTAATCACCCTGAAACTCCTGGAGAAAAAACACCAGGCCCAGCTTGATTGAGTTGCTGGGCAGTTCTATAACAATACTGACAGCCGAGCACTAAAAAATTCCGCACTATCCATAGAGTGGCTGAACTGTCACTCACTATGTCCCTAGGACAGAGCGTGTGGTGCTATAATGACAGTTCCCCATTTTCTGGGGAGCCACCGAACCCCAGATTTTCCAGGAAATTTCAAATGGAAGATCTTGACTTAGGGATCCAAAGAGTTGGAGAAAGCTTCAATCTAAAAACAACCGGATTAACCACCTGCTTGAAACGACAGTGCCCAACCATGTACTGTATACAGTATATTACATTGCATTGTATGTCTGGTATCTGGTAGTACACTACAAATAAATATATGGAATAGTAAAAGCCACAATAGGAGGAAATAGAGGAAAAAAACTCCACTTTTCTGGAAAACACACGAAAAAACAGGCAAAGGTGCTTACCTGTCTAGACCTTGAATCAAATGCACTGTCATGGTGCAGCAGTCCCAAGTAAAGTTGGCAATTACACAGGTGTGGTAATACCAATGAGACAGCCAGCCTGTAGTCAGGGATTGGCTGTTTGGCACACCAGTGCAAAAAAATAATCTGCAGCAGTGTTCACACAGAGAATGCAAAGCATCTGGATCATAGCCTATTAATAATGCCCCGTAGCGGGCTGCCCAGTGCCAACTGTAATGTGTCCTGTGTGAACAGAGGCCACAATATACAAAGCCATCTGGTCCCAACTGCAAATTTGATAAAGTGCACAAAAACATATCAAAATATGTAAGGTATTAGTTAATATCAAGGCCACAATACGTCAGCTGGCAACCCACATCAAGGTGCCTCACACTTGCCAGTCCTACTCTAACATGAGTCCTATAGCATGAGCCCTCATAGAGATCTTTATATACAGCGTGAGCCCTCACAGAGTCCCTATATACAGCTTGAGCCCTCACAGAGCCCACTATATACAGCATGAGCCCTCACACAGCCCAATATACAGTACATCAGGAATGGACACAGAACAGGGCCCCAGTGCAATAACAATATATGGGCCCTTTGCAGTCCTATAGTTCATCATATTGCACATTTCCACCTGCTTTGGAAGGAGAAGTGGCCCCCTTACCTATTAGGTCCCTGTGTGGCTGCACAAGTTGTACCAATGGTATGTCTGCTGAAGACTTACATAATATGAACAGATATGTGAGTAAAACACCAATGTGTACACAGGAAAATGGGCCTTAGGAACGGCTTATTATCTCATGTGCAATAATATCTGCATTCATTCTATCCAAACTAAATGTCTAACTTCTCTGGGGCCATCTCACACTAACATATAGTTTATAGTTCTATAACGGTCAAAAAGAAGGCATGATTGAGAAGAGAGGGTTTGGGTCACCCATGCTACTTCTACAACATGAGGCTTATAGCATTAGAAATTGTGTAAATGGACATACAGTCATACACAGTGTCTATTTGAGGCTGCCAATAACAAGTAGGAACTTATGAAATAATTATTAATGTAATTTACCTGCTAATATACCAGCAATTACCAATGATTTGTCATTTCAGTAATAAAAATGAAAGTTATTAGGAACCTCAGACAAAGGGAAAAAAACACCCATCTGATTCAGCCTGCGATTTTCAGGTTGAGAACTTAATGAGCTAATAATGCCATTGTACAAGCAGTCGGATCTGGGTGTGATGTATTGATACATTCCTCCACTGCTCCTGCAGTTATCAAACCTCTTGTTGAAAATGCATAATCAGAATTCCATGCGTGTAAAAACTGCTGACAGATGAAGCAGGAAACAAGAGTGCTAATTTCATTCTTACGTGCTTGCCATAATGTGTAAATGCCTCACCTTTAACAAGCCAATGCTAAAGTCATAGATTTTAGGGGACCCAGCCTTGCAAAGTCTCTGGGGTGGGGATGTGAATCAGATTTAATTCACAAGTTTAACGTATGGTCAGTACAGCCTGAAATACAATTGTCTAAAAATGTCTTTCTATTAAAAGGTAACAATATATAGAAAAGGATTATTTTTCTACAAAACATTAAAGAGCTTTTCCCCTGATTAGTTTCCATTGTTAAACCAATATGCCTTTACAAATTCAAAAGAGGTTGTCATTGTCACTGAGTGCAATATTGGTGGCTGGGCTGCTGTGACTAATGTGCGAGGGTTATTATGACCATTGTGAAACAGGCCTGCACAACATATGACCCACCGAAGGAGTTGCTGCGACTGGCAGAGCTGTCAGTGAGATGCTGGCTCCTGTTGCATAGTTTGGTCAAAGAAGAATCTTGTGAGAGTAGATTATATGAGGTAATAAAACTTTTATCTTCACAGAACATGAGGTACATGCATCAGCTTCTTATTACAGCATAACAGGAAGTCTGAAGGACCTTTTACCAGAGAGAAAGTGAAACCAAAGTACAACACGTATATGCATTACATTCAGCTAAGCATATAACAATAACAATATCGCCATCTACTGTCAGAAAAGTGTAAACTCCTCCTGGACACAAATAACTGTATCTGTTGCATATCTGCCAACATCCTTTCTCAACAGTAAAGACTTATTCAGTTAAGCCTAATTTCTTCATCAGTCTCTGATGTCTTCCAGCATTCAATGCCTTCATGAAAATATCTGCTGTCCTATATTCATTTGGGCTGTACTGTAAATTTAAAATTCCTTGTTCTTGGTGATCTTTCAAGAAGTGAACTTCACATCAATGTGCTTAGCTCTTGGATTAACTCTTTCCATCTGAGCAAGAACATCTTTCTCGGTCCCAATTGTTGTTGTCCTAAGTCTGTTAGCAGTTGTCTTAACCATAGAACATCTTGACTGGCATGTGCTGCGGCAACACCTGGTCTCTAATCTGAGCTGCTGTTAACCTGCGATTTCTGAGGCTGGTGACTCGGATAAACTTATCCTCAGAAGAAGAGGTGACTCTTGGTCTTCCTTTCTTGGGGCGGTCCTCATGTGAGCCAGTTTCTTTGTAGTGCTTGATGGTTTTTGCCACTGCACTTGGGGACACTTTCAAAGCTATCCCAATTTTTCAGATCGACTGACCTTCATTTCTTAAAGTAATGATGACCACTCGTTTTTCTTTTTTCTCGCCATAATAAAATTCTAACAGTCTTCAGTAGGTCTATCAGCTGTATATCAACCAAACTTCTGCACAACACAACTGATGGTCCCAACCCATTTATAAGGCAAGAAATCCCACTTATTAAACCAGACAGGGCACACCTGTGAAGAGAAACCCATTCCCGATGACTACCTCTTGAAGCTCATCAAGAGAATGCTAAGAGTGTGCAAAGCAGTCATCAAAGCAAAAGGTGGCTACTTTGAAGAACCTAGAATATAAGACATATTTTCAGTTGTTTCACAGTTTTTGTTAAGTATATAATTCCACATGTTTTAATTCAAAGCTTTGATGCCTTCAGTGTGAATGTACAATTTTCATAGTCATTAAAATGCTGAAAAATCTTTAAATGAGAAGGTGTGTCCAAACTTTTGGTCTGTACTGTAGTTCCAATCAGTCTAATGTATATAATATATTCTTACTTTCAGGAAGGGTAGCAGAAGGTCATTCTTTATTTAGTAAATGACCAGTTATTTGTTATTAGTAAATGTATTTGTTGTTAGTAACTAACCAGTTATTTGTTGTTAGCAAATGACCGGTTTAAGGAGATACACTACCGTGCAAAAGTTTAGGGTCACTTAAAAATGTCCTTATTTTTTAAAGAAAAGCACAGTTTTTTCCAATGAAGCTAACATTAAATGATTCAGAAATACACTCTATACATTGTTAATGTGGTAAATGTCTATTCTAGCTGCAAACGTCTGGTTTGTAATGCAATATCTTCATAGGTGTATAGAGGCCCATTTCCAACAACCATCACTCCAGTGTTCTTATGGTAATTTGTGTTTGCTAACTGTGTTAGAAGGCTAACGGATGGTTAGAATACCCTTGAAAACCCTTGTGCAAGTACTTTCCTTTGAGCTAGTAGAGAATCTGGAGCATTACATTTGTTGGTTCCATTAAACTCTCAAAATGGCCAGAAAAAAAGAACTTTCATCTAAAACTTGACAGTTTATTCTTGTTCTTAGAAATGAAGGCTATTCCATGTGAAAAATTGCCAAGCAACTGAAGATTTCCTACAACGGTGTGTACTACTCCCTTCAGAGGAGAGCACAAACAGGCTCTAACCGGAGTAGAAAGAGAAGTGGGAGGCCCCGCTGCACAACTGAGCAACAAGTACATTAGAGTCTGTAGTTTGAGAAATTGATGCCTCACAGGTCCTCAACTGGCAGCTTCATTAAATAGTACACGCAAAACGCCAGTGTCAACGTCTACAGTGAAGAGGCGACTGCGGGATGCTGGCCTTCAGGGCAGAGTGGCAAAGAAAAAGCCATGTGTGAGACTGGCTAATAAAAGGAAAAGATTAATATGGGCAAAAGAACACAGACATTGGACAGAGGAAGATTGGAAAAAAGTGTTATGGACAAACGAATCCAAGTTTGAGGTGTTTGGATCACACAGAAGAACATTTGTGAGATGCAGAACAACTGAAAAGATGCTGAAGGAGTGCCTGATGCCATCTGTAAAGCATGGTGGAGGTAAAGTGATGGTTTGGGGTTGCTTTGGTGCTGGTAAAGTGGGAGATTTGTACAAGGTAAAAGGGATATTGCATAAGGAAGGCTATCTGTTATGACCTGGTGGTCAGGACAATAATGGACCTGGTGGTTAAGAGAACACGGAATGACCTGATAATTACTGATAATAAGGACGAGCTCTGGGACGTGGGAACTCTGCTGACCGCAATCCCTAAACCTATCAAACACACTAGAAATAGCCGTGGATTGCGCCTAACGCTCCCTATGCAACTCGGCACAGCCTAAGAAACTAGCTAGCCCTGAAGATAGAAAAATAAAGCCTACCTTGCCTCAGAGAAATTCCCCAAAGGAAAAGGCAGCCCCCCACATATAATGACTGTGAGTAAAGATGAAAATACAAACACAGAGATGAAATAGATTTAGCAAAGTGAGGCCCGACTTACTGAACAGACCGAGGATAGGAAAGGTTACTTTGCGGTCAGCACAAAGACCTACAAAAAGACCACGCAGAGGGCGCAAAAAGACCCTCCGCACCGACTCACGGTGCGGAGGCGCTCCCTCTGCGTCCCAGAGCTTCCAGCAAGCAAGACAGAAAATTAAATAGCAAGCTGGACAGAAAAATAGAAAACCCAAGAAATACAAGCTGGAACTTAGCTTCTGATGGGAAGACAGGTCACAAGAACGATCCAGGAGTGAACTAGACCAATACTGGAACATTGACAGGTGGCATGGAGCAAAGATCTAAGTGGAGTTAAATAGAGCAGCAGCTAACGAATTAACCTCGTCACCTGTGGAAGGAAACTCAGAAACACCCACCAGAGGAAGTCCATGGACAGAACCAGCCGAAGTACCATTCATGACCACAGGAGGGAGCCCGACAACAGAATTCACAACAGTACCCCCCCTTGAGGAGCGAATAAAGGACACTATCTTCAGCAAGAATCTGGTGAGTGCTGTATCTTTTGTTATTTAACAAGTTGGAAAGTCTGTCTGCTTTATATGCTAAGCACCACCCGTCATCTGCAAATACATAGACTGGTGGCTTGAAGTTTATGCTGAGACTTCTCCTATACTGTTACTGCCTGTGAAGATTAACACATCGAGTGCCGCTCAGTTCCTTTTCTGCGGGTCAGTGAACCCACCAGAGGAAGTCCATGGACAGAACCAGCCGAAATACCATTCATGACCACAGGAGGGAGCCCGACAACAGAATTCACAACAGCTATCACTCCATTTTGCAATGCCATGCCATAACCTGTGGGCAGCACTTGATTGGAGCCAATTTCATCCTACAACAGGACAATAATCCAAAGCACACCTCCAAATTATGTAAGAACTATTTAGGGAAGAAGCAGGCAGCTGGTATTCTACCTGTAATGGAGTGGCCAGCACAGTCACCAGATCTCAACCCCATTGAGCTGTTGTGGGAGCAGCTTGACCGTATGGTACGCAAAAAGTGCCCATCAAGCCAAACCTACTTGTGGAAGGGGCTTCTGGAAGCATGGGGTGAAATTTCTCCAGATTACCTCAGCAAATTAACTGCTAGAATGCCAAAGGTCTGCAATGCTGTAATTGCTGCAAAGGGAGCATTCTTTGACAAAGGCAAAGTTTGAAGAACATTATTATTTCAAATAAAAATCATTTTTTTTAAACTTGTCAATGTCTGGACTAGATATTCAATTCATTTGGCAACTCATTTGATTAATAAAAGTATGAGTTTTCATGGAAAAAAAAATTGTCTGGGTGACCCCAAAATTTTGAACGGTAGTGTATCTTCCTGGCACTGAGATACATTGGATGCTTTAGAATATAAAAGATGACTTAACTCTTGGAGGGAGATACAGCAGAGATTGGAGATGTGATGTTCAGAGATTCGGAGAGAGAGAGAGATGGGCACAGAGGCTCATGGACTTCTACCTTAGTAATGTAATGTATGAAAATGCTTGTTTTTGATGCACATGTATTTATCTTACTTTATTGTTTAAAGCTTATCATATATTAAGTAAATTTAATTTAGTTTACTCAATTCTCTTGTGAACATTTCTTATTCATCACAATCATTGATTCCATTACAAAATACTTGTGAGTACATTGTCTCACTTTATTGATCTTTACTTACAATGCCATGTTATCACATTGTATTTGAGATTCAACACAATTGATCCTAGAAACCAGAGATCTGACTATCTCTTTTTAACCCTTGATGTATCAGCCCTGTACTCTAATATTGTGCACAAGCTGGGTCTGAATGCAGTCAATTTTTATCTTTCCAGGGACCCGTTCATTCCCTTTAAACAAAAGACCCTTCTATTAAATGGTTTAAAATTCATTCTGGAGCATGATCTATTCATGTTCCAGAACACATTGTATTTACAGCAGTTCGGGACCGCAATGGGGACTCGGACAGCCCAAAGTTTTGCAAACTTGTTTATGGGGAGAGTCGAGTCCCTTTCGCTGATTAGATCCCAAAAATGCAGTGATAATATCAAATATTTTTAATGTTATATAGATGATCTGTTCCTCTTCTGGTGTGGTATGGAACAGGAGGCATCCTTCTTTGTTGAAGAACTCAATACCAATGATTGGGAACTCTATTTCACTGCAAACATTTCCAAGGAAAGTATTATCTTCCTGGATGTAATGCTCGCTCCCAGACTGGATGGCATGAGCGAGGATTGTGGCCCTACTGTGCCACAAACCAGACTACCCTGGAGGGGCATGACTAAGCAGCTACCTTGGTCTTCACTGAAGCCTCTAGTGGTGAGGTCAGGCTTGGGCAGCAGGTAGCTGCCAGGTACCACTCCAGGGCTGTGTCTGACAGTAGCAGCTGACTCCACAGGGTAACAGAAAACTAATAACAGGTGCAGGCAAGTACTGATGGGCACGACTGGTACTCTGGCAGGCAGGCGACAACGGCTGAGACTGGAGGAACCAGAACCATTTTGGGTTGGAGAGGAACGAATGCAGGTATAAAAAGGATATGGGAACAGGTAGGAACCAGTTCTAGAGGGACAAAGAGCTGCAGGACGCTAAGTGGGAGTAGAGCCACAGGGTGCGGAGCGGGAGCAGAGCAGAGCCGCAGGATGCGGAACAGGAGCAGAGCCGCAGAGTCTGGGACAGGAGCAGAGCTGAACCGCAGGGTGCAGAGCGGAAGCAGAGCAGAGCCCCAAGGTGCAGAGCAGAAGCAGAGCACAGCCGCAGGATGCGGAGCAGGAGTAGAGCCGCAGAGTGCGGGATGGGAGGAGAGCAGAGCCACAGGTTGCGGGACAGGAGCTGAGAACCGCAAGGTGCGGAGCAGGAGCAGAGCAGAGCCGCTGGATGGGAGCAGAGCAGAAGGAGTGGACACAGAATACACACAGCTGAGTAGGGAAGGCAACAGACAAGGATACAAACAGGTACAGGTATAGGGCGAAATTCAGCCCCCAGAGTGACGGAAGCAAGACACATAGTATACAGGTATCAACAAAGAAATCATCATTAAACCTGCTGACAAGGGTGGTGCAATAGTCATGATGAACACATCAGACTATATGAAGGAACCAAACAGACAACTTATGGACACACAGATCCTACACACACTCAGAGGACAATTCAGACAAGGACAGACATGGGAAAAAGTTCAGTACAAAGGATTCAGGCCTGGGTATACAGCCTCCAGGGTGACGGAAGCAAGACACATAGAATACAGGTACAGGCCTGGGTATTCAGCCTCCAGGGTGGCAGAGACAGGACAGAACAGGACAGAACATGACCTGGTAACTCTGTAGCAGAAAGTAGACTGAGAGTTTGTTGCTTAGGGATGTTTTAGAACTGGATTTAGAACTATATCATGAGGATAATAAATTGGGTTAATGATCCCCTGAAGGAAGCCCCCTGAAAGTTCTTTATTCCCAATATCACATGCAGTAAAAAAATTTCTGGGAGAGGAAAATCATCTCCATGTTATTACAGACGGGCAGCATACCAGTGGAAGGATCACCCTTGTTTGCAAACCTTTCCCAGTGTTGTGCCTCTTTGTACAACCACACCAGGTAAGCAAGATTCATGATGAACTTTTCTCACCAAGTAAGATTGACTCATCTACTATGCTTAGACGCTCATCCTCTCTATCCCAGAACCTCATTCACACATTACAATGCACAAGAATATTCTCATGGTTGAAGACTTTTGAATTTATTGTTCCTTTATCTGCCTAGGTGTATTAAATTACTTTTCTCCAAAAAAGTCGCAGGTTGCTCTATAAAAGAAATTCATTTACATTCATTGAGAAGTGTTTAATAAAATGACACATAATATCATATAAAGAAAGAGTTATTTGTTAGTGTAGAGCATGTCATGATGAGCCATGCTGAGGCAGAATAACCATCAGTTCTCTCCAAGGAAGGTAGTACATATCCATTGACATCAATAGACAGCCCTGAAATGAAATAACAGTGACAATGCATTTGTACCCTAGACAAACTTGAGACCCCTTAACCAATAAATATAAATATATATATACTAGATGGTGGCCAGATTCTAACGCATCGGGTATTCTAGAATATTTTCAACACATAAATAGAAAAACGGCTTAGAAAGCCATAGCCAACTCACCAACCAGACCAGCAGGTACGGAGCACGGGAGTTCGTCCTGACCTGGACGTCCAGCAGCAGCAAATCCAATTGAAAATAGGTACTCCAGCTCCGATAAAAAGGTAAAGTCTTTATTTATCCAAAATGGTTAAAACATAATCCTTACAGTCGGTGGACCAAACAGGTGTTTGTAATAGTTATGGCAACGCGTTTCGACCTATATCGGTCTTACTCATGCCTATGTCACAATACAAATGTGAGCTATACATATAGTGTTCGTAATTTAAAGTTCCGCCCCCTTTACATCACATGATTTCATACAGAAGGTCCTGCAAGCATATATATAATTTTAACACGCAAATTAAAATAATAACACTAAACAATTAGCAGTAGTGGTACAGTATTTCGTTTCTTTTATTTAAGCCTATAGGAAAGCGAGTGTTTAGATTGTAAATCCAAAACGCCTCTCTTGTGAGTAGGCGTCTCCTTATATCTCCTCCTCTATTAGGAGGATAGATTTTCTCAATGCCATGCACTTTACATGATGAAATATCCCCATTATGCACCGCAAAAAAATGTTTTGCAGCCATTGATACATTCCTATTAGTTGTATTGCGCATATTAACATCTCTGAGGTGCTCCGTTATGCATGTTTTTAATTTACGCAACGTGCAGCCTACATAGGATACTTGGCATATGGTACAGTCTATTTTTAAATCACATTTTTTGTGTGGCAATTAATGAAACTATTTATGTTATAACTCTTAGGTTTATTCAGAATTCCAAAATTTATTCCCCAGCTGCGCATGGGCACATGAACTGCAGGCTGCGGTACCGCATCTATAGAAACTATTACAAACACCTGTTTGGTCCACCGACTGTAAGGATTATGTTTTAACCATTTTGGATAAATAAAGACTTTACCTTTTTATCGGAGCTGGAGTACCTATTTTCAATTGGATTTGCTATTCTAGAATATGCATGTCCACGTAGTATATTGCCCAACCACGTAGTATATTGCCCAACCACGTAGTATATTGCCCAGCCACATACAGTAGTATATTGCCCAACCACACAGTATATTGCTCAGTCAGGTACTATATTGCCCAGCTACGTAGTATATTGCCCAGTCACGTAGTATATTGCCCAGCTACGTAGTATATTGCCCAGCCACGTAGTATATTGCCCAGCTACGTAGTATATTGTCCAGCGATGTAGTATATTGCCCAGCCATATAGTATATTGCCCCGCCACGTAGTATATTGCCCAGTCACGTAGTATATTGCCCAGTCACGTAGTATATTGCCCAGTCACGTAGTATATTGCCCAGTGACGTAGTATATTGCCCAGCCACGTAGTATATTGGCCAGTCACGTAGTATATTGCCCAGCCGCGTAGTATATTGCCCAGTCACGTAGTATATTGCCCAGCTACGTAGTATATTGCCCAGCCACGTAGTATATTGCCCAGCTACGTAGTATATTGTCCAGCGATGTAGTATATTGCCCAGCCATATAGTATATTGCCCCGCCACGTAGTATATTGCCCAGTCACGTAGTATATTGCCCAGTCACGTAGTATATTGCCCAGTGACGTAGCATATTGCCCAGCCACGTAGTATATTGGCCAGTCACGTAGTATATTGCCCAGCCGCGTAGTATATTGCCCAGCCACGTATGTAACAGGTTAAAAAAGACTTAAAATAAAAAATAAACGTACCTTCTGAAGGGCTCTTGTAGTCCTGGCGCCTGTGTGCGGTGCACGAGGCAGCTTCCGGTCCCAGGGTTGGTATGTGCGCAGTACTGTGATGACGTCGCGGTCACATGACCGTGACGTCAAGACAGGTCCTTCTGGCATAGCATCCTTAGCACCGGAACCTGCCGCTTGCACTGCCGAGGACAGCGCCACGTCAGAGGGTGAGAATAACGTGAAATCGGCCGATTATTTCGAAAAGTCGGTGTCCGACTGAAACACGAAACCCAATGCAAGTCAATGGGGAATCAAAGTTGACAGTGAGTGGAGGACAGGAAAACACCTACAGTACCCATTTTAATGCCAAAAACATCAATTCTTATTTCTTAAGCTTGTCAATCTTAATTTACTTTATATTTAACTTTGCAAGTGCTGTAATCCTGAGCAAGCATGGGGGGCCCACTAGTTGGCACTAGCACAGGGCCCCTCATAGTACGGCGGTGTGTTTGACGGCGGGTGGCACCTCCCACTGCCAGAGACACTTTTGCATACTATGAGGGGCCCTGTGCCAGTGCCAACGAGTATGCCCCCCCACCTGATGAAGGAACCTGCACTTTCATCTGCACCTTCCTCTTTGTCCCCGTGTAAGGTGGTATAGTATGCGGGAAGGGGAACCTGACTTTCAGCAGGGTCAGATTCTGGCTGTGTAGACTGCAATGGGAATGTAGTGGTCTGGGTCAATGTACCAGCAGACTCATCTAGCAGTGGCTGGGCAATGGGCAGGATGAGGAGGAAACACAGATATAGGCCCAAAATAAAAAAGTTGTCTAAATTCAGTTCAAAATTGGTAACAGGACTAAACAGGCGGCATAGCTTTGTTCAGTAGAGGACAATTGTAATGAGTTGCACAGACACAGTTAGTAGGCCCAAAATAATAAAGTAGACTAAATTCAGTTCAAGATTGGTAACAGGACTAAACAGGTGGCATAGCTAGGTACTGGGGTGGGCTCCTCTGCTGAGTAGCAGACAGTGGTAGTAGGCGTAAAGTATTAACTGGTCTAAATGGAAGCCAGGGCCCCCGTATACTTTAACTATCATCTATCATTTCAACAAATTTGTATTGGCAGTGCCATTGAAGGATTTAACAGCACAGACTACACAGTGGTGGAGCAGGGAAAGGTAAGTATTGCAAGTTGTAGAGCACTGTTCGAGCTGGGGGGGAACACTCTCTCGTGGGCGGCGGTACTGGCACAGGGCCCCTCATATTACGACGATGTGTCTGACAACACTCTCTCGTGGGCGGCGGTACTGGCACAGGGCCCCTCATATTACGACGATGTGTCTGACGTTGGTGGTGCACCACCACCGTCAGAGACACTTCATTGTACTATGAGGGACCCTGTGCCAGTGCCGTCGCCCAAGACTGTCCAGGCAAACGGCACTTGCACGGGTGCTTGCGCCAGGTGGTGACCACGGGCCTGTGGGGGGAGTCAGCCCATTTAGTGAGGTATAAAAATGGCCTATGGTGGACATTCAGCAGCTGCAAATGGAGAAATTGGAGAAGTCAGTAAGAGGAGGCCAAAAGCAATACATTTTTCAGGGAAGCTACGTGCCAGCAGGAGAAGGTGGGGCAAAATAATTTGAAATCCATGATTGGTTCATTTTAATGAAGGTTAGATCATCAACATTCTGGGTAGCCAGACGTGTCCTTTTTTCGGTCAGTATTGAACCAGCTGCACTGAAGACTCTTTCTGATAGCACACTAGAAGCAGGGCAAGCGAGTTCCTGTAATGCATATTCTGCCAATTCAGGCCAGGTGTCTATTTTAGATGCCCAGTAATCAAAGGGGAATGACCTGTGAGGGAGAACATCGATAAGGGAGGAAAAGTAGTTCGTAACCATACTGGACAAATGCTGTCTCCTGTCACTTTAAATAGATGCAGCAGTACCTGTCGTGTCAGCGGTCATTGCGAAATCACTCCACAACCTGGTCATAAAACCCATCTGTCCAACACCACTTCGGATTTGTGCACCTCTATCGCCTCTGCCATGTTGCCCCCTACGGCTCGTGTGAGAACCATCACCGCTGCTGTGTGCTGGGAATGCCTGAACCAAACGGTCTACAAGAGTTGCTTGTTTGGTAGCCAATATTTGCTCAAGGTTCTCATGTGTCATGATATTTTGTAATTTTCCTTTATATCATGGATCCAGGAGGCAGGTCAACCAGTAATCGTCATCGGTCATCATTTTGATAATGCGGGGGTCCCTTTTTAGGATACGCAAGGCATACTCAGCCATGTGGGCCAATGTTCCAGGTGTCAATTCACTGCTTGTGCTGGGTTGAGGAGCACTTTCTTGCAAATCAACATCACTTGTGTCCCATAAAAACCAGGACCTGACCTTGCAACGCCATCAGTTTTTATTGCCCCTGAGAAGCATCCTCCTCCCATAAATATTCATCCCCATCATCATCCTCCTCCTCTTCATCCGCCACCTCGTTCAGGAGAGTTCCCTGAGCAGACAATGGCTGACTGTCATCAAGGCTTCCCTCCTCCTCGGCTGGAGACGCCAGCTCCTTAATGTGCGTCAAACTTTGCATCAGCAGACGCATTAGTGGGATGCTCAAGCTTATGATGGCGTCGCCTGCACTTACCAGCCATGTGCATTCCTCAAAACACTGAAGGACTTGACAGAGGTCTTGGAGCTTCGACCACTGCACACCAGACAACTCCATGTCTGCCATCCAACTGCCTGCCAGTGTATGTGTATCCTCTCACAAATTAATCACAGCACGCCTCTTTTCACACAGCCTCTGAACCATATGCAGTGTGGAGTTCCACCTTGTTCTATCGTCGATTATTAGGCGATGCTGGGGAAGATCCAGTGATCGCTGATGGATCAGCATACGGCTGGAGTGTGCGGGCGACCGGCGGATGTGCGAGCAAAGTCTTCGCACCTTCAGGAGCAGGGCTGGTAACTTCGGATAATTTTTGAGGAAGCACTGCACCACCAGGTTCAAGGTGTGAGCCAGGCAAGGTATGTGTTTCAGTTCTGAAAGGGCTATGGTAGACATAAAATTCCTTCCGTTATCAATGATTACCTTGCCTGCCTCAAAATGTACATGCAGCGCCCCAGAGATCTGGTCGTTGCAGTATGACACTCTGCCACCAAGGGGAGTGATGGTACGTCTGATGGCACTAAAGGAATTCTACTGACCAGGTATCACCAGCACACATTACACTTCACACTCCGGCCACTAGGGGGAGCAAAAGGCTTTATTTATATGGCCCCTCTTCACACTGGTAAAACTAGGGGTTGGATAGAAAGTTAGTCAGAAGCTGACTGGGTTGGATTCAGGCAACATCCCGTGGCAGGGGGTGTTGCAGGGAGAAGACACAGGGGGGTCCCTGTCAGGCGTGGGAACCTGGCAGGTGCCTAGCGAACAGTGTAAACGAGATCAAGCAAAAAGGAGTACCAGTAGGAGTCGTGCCGTGAGATCGAGGCAACATCCTACTGAGGCGCGTAGCCGGTGGCCGGAACACCGCGGGAGTAACTGACTTCAGGTCTTACTTCGAACTCCGCAGGACAGTTAATTATAGGTTGGCTGTCTACCTTAAATTTCCTAAGAAGACATAGGGGGCAACAGTGGGAGAGGGGCGTCTCTAGGGTCCCGGAAGACCTCCAGGCCTTCCCGTCATACGGGTGCGTCCTAGCCAAAACATACTGGGGGACGAGAAACTAGCAACATCTGGAACTAAAGAGAGAGAGAGCTGTAAAGAACGAACGAAACGAGAACAGCAGTTGTGAGGACTTTTCCGAATGCTCAGCAGGGTAGCACTACAACACACAGGCGCTATTGGTAGGCAATGATTTCCACCTGCAAAGTGAATTCTGGAAGTGCCCATCGGACCGGCCGGTCTCTGATAGCCCTGTTAAATGTGCTCTGGATTGAGGATCCTGAAGTCTTCAGTAAAGAGGTAAAAAGATTGCAACCTTGTGTCCTCGTTATTGCCTGCACCTCACACCATCACCATCTACCTTACTGGGAACCCCTGGGGACATACTTCACCTGTGGGAAGGTATACCATCCAGCTGCCATTCCATCACCCCAGTGGACCCCACAGCAGCGTCGGTCACCCTGACCGAACACTACAGGTGGCGTCACGAACCCCTGACAGACTGTACCACCTTTATTGGACGCCCCTTAGCAGGGTCGCGACCGGGTCTAACACCGTGACAGCCTCAGAACCGAACCAGAGAGGCCCGGTACCGAGAACTCGTGGCCCTGTGTCTGGGGTCGCTCCATACACTGCCTAGCCATGACTGAGTTTCTTGCTGCAAGTACTAGGTACTGTCACACTAGACGATATCGCTAGCGATCCGTGACGTTGACTTCCGCAGTGTGTCTGTTGTCGCCCAAACACTTCATTTCTAACACAGCCTGCTGACGCTTACCACTAGCTGTTCCATAATGGGACACCTGCTGTGCAACACTGGCAGCTGCGGATGGAGTGGTCGGGCGACTGCACTCTGTGGATGAGCTTTCACTTCTGGAGGAGGAGGAGGGGTTGCAAAAGCCTACAGCCAACTGTTTCCTAGACCATGGGCTAGGCAGAACTGTCCCACTATGTCTGTCCCCTGTGGACCCTGCATCCACCACATTAACCCAGTGTGCCATGATGGACACGTAACGTTCCTGGCCATGCCTACTGGTCCATGCATCTGTTGTGAGGTGCACCTTTCTACTGACTGTCTCAGTGCATGGACAATGCGGTCTTTGACATGCTGGTGGAGGGTTGGGATGGTCATAGCGTGATACTGCATAGGCCATCAAGGCTATGAAAGCTTCACTTTTAACCAACTGGTAGGGCATCATCTCTAATGAGATTAGTCTAGCAATGTGGGCGTTCAAACCCTGTGTACACAGATGAGAGGATGAGTACTTTCTTTTCCTAACGAGAGTCTCTTGTAGGGTGAGCTGGACTGGAGAGGTTCATATGGTGGAACTAGCGGTGGTGGTGGTGGACATGGCGGATTGAGAGAGGGTTGGTGAAGGTATTCTCGATGTTGGCCTACATACAGTGTTTCCTACCAATAACCTTGTGATTCCCTGACTGCTTTGGCCTTGCGATGATATCGCCATATTTGCTGCTGGTGGTGTCCTAACCGGTGGGCTTACAGTGAGGGAAGCAATGTAGCATTGCTGACTACCTTCATTCTGAGCAGGTGCACCAACGGTACGGGACGTTTGGTAGTTAGTCCAGGCTTGCAAGTGCATGCTGGTTAAATGTCTAAGCATGCACGTTGCATTTAAATTTTGAAGATTCTTCCCTCTGCTAAAGGTCTTTGAGCATTTCTTACAGATTACTTTTGACTGATCATTCGGATCTTGGTTAAAAAATTGCCACACTGCACTCTTCCTACTATGGAATACCTTTTCAGGCATTGCACGCTGTGCTACTTTCACCAGACGGCCACGCTGTCCTAAAACTGTTTTTGTTTTTGACAAACGTTTTTGGCCTGATACGGGCCTGCCAGATGACAGCTGTTGCGATGTAGATGGCTGCTGTGGATCATCCTCCTCCACTTCTGAGCTACTGGCAGCGGCACCCTCTTCCCCCAATGGTTGCCAATCTGGGTCATCAACTGGGTCATATATCACCTCCTCTTCAATGTCATGTGCACCTTCCTCTGTGTCACCATGTAAGGTGCTATAGCGTTCGGGATGGGGCACCATAGTCTCATCAGGGTCAGATTCTGGCTCAGTACACTGCAAGGGCAATGTAGTGATCTGAGTCAATGGAACAGCATTATAATCTAGCCGTGGCTGTGCATCAGTGCACTCCATGTCCGATTCATCTTGTAATGGGCAGTTAACAATTTCCCATTCTAACCTAGGCACGGTATGTGTAAAGAGCTCCATGGAGTAACCTGTAGTGTCGCCTGACGCATCCTTCACTTTTGGTTTGGGTGAAGGACACAAGGAAACGTCTTGTTCCTGACCGGGAGCATCCACTGACGACTCGCTGCTTTTATACTTGGAACTTTCTGAAGAGGAGGCGAAAGAGCTAGTGGCTGAGTCAGCAATGAAAGCCAATACTTTTTCCTGCTGCTCCGGCCTCTTCCATGAGACTTCCTCATTTTTTGGAAAATCTAACCAAAATAACAACCATTATATGGTACTGTAAAACAAGCTAGAAGGTGTATATAAACTTTTTGAGAATTTGAATCTCCCTTTTTTTTTGGAACACTGTGTTCTGTCCCCACATGAGGCGAATGGAGGTGTGGTTGATTAATAAGTGTTGTGAGAGAGAAACGTACCTCCGTATTTCTTCGATGTGAGGCAGACAGGACCAATGCTGCTCAGCATCTGAAGAGATGATGCACTCCAGGGATTGTGTAATCCAGACTTGTTTATTTTGTAGATCTGGACATACAGCGTATAACTGGTAATACAGTAACTTCTCCAGAAATGCAGGGTAGACAGGGTACAGTAAGATGTAGCACCAAGTGTGTCTGCAAGTGTGAGCAGCATGAGAGAGTGGTCGAAAGACTGATGCCTTCCTAAGCCCAGGTCAAAAGCACGTCCTCTCACAACAGAAAGTAAACTGGAAATGGCTGCCAGAGGAAGAGAAGATTTGACCCCTGAACCGGATGTAAGACATGCCCACAAGAAATACATGAAAAACAAGCTGCCATACAGAAAAAGGCCATTGGGTGGCAGCAGAGCAAAATATAACAACATACATGGAAACTGAGGAATATACATGGAACAGCACACTCCCCGTCTGAAATTCCGTAAGGGATTTCACTATATCAATGTCCTTAAAAAGTCCAACAACCTAGAAAGTGAAACCAAACATGCATGTAGTACAATAATAACTTTAAACAAGACATTAAGTCAGTTCCTGAGACAATCCAATGGAAAACCCATCTTCGGATCAGAGAAGCCGCACTAGGCCAAACTATCTCTGACCCACTGTAATCCAATGGGTAAAGTAGTGCAGTGTTCTGATCATAGTTTATCCTACCAGAATGTCCTCGATTGGTAGTATTTTTTGGCAGACGTGCCAACCATGACAGTCTTTGTCTCCATGTGGCTTGTGATAAGATCTCGCAATGTGGACTAACCTTGCAATAGTCTTAATGAGTTTCATCCAATTGGAGAAGCGTTTGAAGCACTGGCAACCGAGGGAGGAGGTTGGTTTAGCGTTCGTGGCCAGAGCACTGACCTCGGAGCGGACTTCTGGATCATCGTCCGGATCCTGGATGCTGAAGACTTCCTGAACACATTCACTTCCCTTCTGTTCCAGCAGAAACTTTGGACCTGAAAGCCAAGAAGAGTTAGCAAAGGAATTTATAGACATAGGTCTAGTGGCATGGTCGGCTGGATTAAGTTCAGATGGGATATAGTGCCACTGTTCAGGTTTGGAAGACCTTCTTATTCTCTCAATGCGGTTACTGACGTACACGTAGAAGCGCCTTGTTTGGTTGTAGATGTAACCTAAGACAACTTTACTGTCACTGTAGTATTGTACGTCATCTATGTGAGTGTCCAGCTCATGCTGAATAAAGTCTGCGAGTTCTACTGCAAGCACAGTCCCACAGAGTTCCAGCCTGGGAATAGTGTGGTCAGGCTTGGGAGCCAACTTAGCTTTGCCGAAAACGAACCCAACATGATCTTGATTGTCAGATCCCGTTACCTTCAGGTAGACAACAGCTGCAATGGCCTCCGTGGATGCATCCGAGAACACATGGAGTTCCGTCCTAGTGCTAGCAGCAAGTGAGATTCCAGCGTAGCATCTCGTTATATGGATTTTATCCAAGGCACACAAAGACTGCTTCCAGGTTTCCCATTTTGGTTCCTTATCAGGAGGTAGAGGGGTATCCCAGTCCTTGACAGTTTCGGACAGCTGTCTCAGAAGGGATTTACCTTGTATGGTAATTGGTGCTACGAATCCCAGTGGGTCATACAGGCTATTTACCACTGACAGGACACCACGTTTAGTGAATGGTTTGTCTGCACAGTTGATTTGGAATCCGAAGGTGTCGGCTGACAGGTTCCACCTCAGGCCTAAGCTTCTCTGCACAGGCGGACGGTCTGGTCCCAGGTCTATGTCCTTGAATCCAGGTGCGTGGTCGCTTGACTCAAAGGCTCTCATGACAGCCGGGCTGTTTGAAGCAATTTTGTGCAGTCTAAGCTTAGCTCGGTACAGCATATGTTGGGTCCTTTTAAGTAGGTCGATTGCCGCTTCTTCTGTGGGTAGAGATTTTAGTCCATCATCTACGTAGAAGTCTTTCTCTACAAAGTCTCTGGCGTCTGTTCCATACTCGGACTCTCCTTCTTGTGCGGTTCTCCGCAGGCCATATGTTGCCACAGCGGGTGAAGGGCTGTTCCCGAATACGTGCACCCGCATGCGATACTCCACCATCTCTTTGCTGGGGTCATTGTCCTTGTACCACAGGAACCTGAGGAAATTCCTGTGATCCTCTCGGACTATGAAACAGTGGAACATCTGTTCAATGTCGGCGGTGATGGCAATGGGCTCTTTCCTGAACCTCATCAACACTCCTACTAGGTTGTTTGTCAGATTAGGACCTGTGAGGAGGACATCATTGAGAGATACGCCTTGATGTTTGGCGCTTGAATCAAAGACAACTCTAATTTGTTTAGGTTTCTTCGGGTGATATACTCCAAATGAGGGTAGGTACCAGCACTCCTCGTTTTCCTTTAAGGGAGACGCTGGCTCCGCATGGTTGTTATGGAATATTTTGCCCATAAAGGTGACAATGTGTTCTTTCATCTCCGGTTTATTGCTTAGCGTGCGCTGGAGAGAGTTAAATCTGGACAAGGCTTGTTCACGATTGTTCGGGAGCCTTACCCTGGTAGCTCGGAAGGGTAAGGGGAAAACCCAGTGATTGGTTTCGTCCTTAAGGAACTCATTGTCCATTATCCTGACAAATTCCTTGTCTTCCATAGATGGGGCTACTTTGTTGTCATCCTTAGTGGTATGAAACACCAATTTTCCCAAGTCGTCTGCATAGGGAGAAGGGATAACATCAGGCAGCTGTACAGAATCTGGAAGCTTTTCCTTCACCTCATAGTGATGAGGACATGGTTTGCAGAAGGTAGTGCGCCCATCTCGGCGTACGTACGTCTTAAAGGAGTGGACTCCTGTTTGATCCAAGCATACATTTCCTATGACTACCCACCCCAAGTCAAGTCTCTGGGCGTAGGGGGCGTAGTCAGGACCATTACACTGTTGGCGGACCTTATGTATCCTCAAATTGTCTCTGCCGAGCAGAAGTAGGATTTCAGCATCTGTGTCCAAAGGTGGGATAACGCTGGCTAGGTGCCTTAAGTGTGGTTGGTGGAAAGCAGCTTCCGGGGTAGGGATCTCATCCCTTTGGTCTGGTATTTGATCGCATTCAATTAGCGTAGGTAGGGGTATTTCTACGTCTTCATTGACAGGAGAAGCGATGAAACCTTGTGCTCTTCTGCCGCTAGTCTCTATGCGCCCCGAGCAAGTATTCAGAGTGTAGGGCGTTGCTGGTCCCTTGATTCTAAAGGCTTCAAAGAACTTAGGTCCAGCTAGGGATCGATTGCTCTGATCGTCAATGATGGCATACATTTTTACAGCCTTCTCTGGTTGCCCTTCTGGATAGACTCTGATTAGGCATATCCTGGCACAGCATTTAGCACTTTGATTCTCCCCACATACCTCTGAGCATGAGCAGGACACAGCTGTGGTGGACTTGGCGTGATTCTGTGGCTCCCCGCCATGGTTTGTAGCGGGACCAGAGGTAACTGCGACTGCTGGATCGCTGGTGGCTGAGCCTGGGTGCAAGGCTGATGGGTGTCTGTCGCTATGACACTCTTCACACTTAATGGCAGATTTACAGTCCTTGGCCATGTGTTCTGATGAAGCGAAGCACTTGAAACATACTCCAAGTTCGTTGAGGATTTTCTTGCGCTCCTGCATGGTTTTGGACCTGAAGCCTCTACATTTGTTCAGTGAGTGTGGTTTTTTGTGAATGGGACACTCACGATTGAAAGACTTATCCCTCGACGGAATAGTGTACTGCTTGTCGACAGGTACTGCAGGTGATGGCAGGTTAGTCTTTCTGACGCTTACACTGTTCCTTGAGTCCTTGCGTCTATGTGCGACGCTTTCATACCTTGATGAAGGTGTTGCTGGAGCTGCAGTGTTAGACTCCAGGAAGTCGAGGCTAGGGTCGTTCCTCATTTGGGCTTGTTCGTCAATGAACTTGCAGAACTGAATGAACGGAGGACAGGTGACGTCATGTGACCTTTTATACCTGGAGACACACACTGCCCACTTCTCTTGCAGACTATGTGGCAGCTTTGAGACGATTGGGTTCACCCCATGGGCAGTGTCCAGGTAGCACAGTCCTGACAGACGAGGGTCTCTTTTAGCAAGTTCCAGCTCCATAAGCAGATTACTTAAGTCCAGAAGCTTGAGGGCTTCCTTAAGGTTGATCCTTGGAACGTTCTGCAGTCTCTTGAATAGGGACTTTTCTATGGCTTCAGCGCTGCCGTAGGTTCTTTCGAGTCTCTGCCAGGCAGCAGCGAGACCTGCTTCAGCTTGCCCCACATAGACGGTCCTAAGACTCTTGATACGGTTTGTGGATTCAGGACCCAACCATTTTACCATGAGGTCGAGCTCCTGCTCCACGGATAGGTTGAGATCAGCAATGGCGGCCTTGAAGGTTGCTTTCCAGGCTCTGTAGTTCTCTGCACGGTCGTCGAATTTTGAGAGTCTAGTGCTGATTAGCTCCCTGCTCACCATGAACCTGGCAAACTCGGACATGTCTGATCCTTCACTCCTTGTTAGCATATTAGCTTGTGGTGCCCCTCGGGCGTATAAGCTGTGTGGCATGGAAGGGTGAATTGTTCCCGGGTAGAATGATGTCGCTGCAGGGTTGAGCTGTGGTTTAACCTCTAGAGATTCCGATGACTGCTGCTTGAACTGTGGAGGCGGGCTGGAGTGTGCCTTGTGGTCGTCTTGCGATGATGATTGTTCCTGAGGGGGTACATCACGGCGTTGGTCTTGGGTCTCTGTAGGGGCTGTGGGCGATACTGGCACCATAGGTTGGGCTGACTTGGACGTTTCCGCAATGTTGGGTTGAACATCACTGGAGAAGGTGTGCGCTGCAGGTATCTGTTTCTGCACGTAGTCTCTGGTACGAACAGCTGGGTCGTCTTCTTCCTGTGGTGGCAGGCAAATTGGGTCGAGGTTTTGCTTCAATGCTTGCTCGAGTATTTTTACTTCGGCTAATGCAATTTCTTCCTCCATTTCTGTTTGAAGAATCTTTGCTCGAGCCTCTGCTTCTGCTCTCTTCGCTTCTGCTTCTGTTTGAAGAATCCTTGCTTGAGCCTCTGCTTCTGTTTGAAGAATCTTTGCTCGAGCCTCTGCTTCTGCTCTCTTCGCTTCTGCTCCTGTTTGAAGAATCTTTGCTCGAGCCTCTGCTTCTGCTTTCTTTTCGGTGTATGAACGTCTTAGTTTGGACCGCTCTGCATTTAAACGGGCCTCTAGGATTCTGTCGCTGAGGGCTGAAGTTCTTGAGCAGGATGATTTGTATGACCGAGCAGAGTGTTTAGACGAGGCTGACCTGTGCGATCTAGTTTCTTGCAGATGGGTGATACGAAGCTCCGCTTTATCTTTGGCGTCTTGCACGGCGGCGTCCCTTTCTCTGTCTGTGGAATCTGCCTTGCTTAACTCTGATAGGGCTTCGTCGATTTTAGAGTCTTTTAGGAAGGCGGTATACTTTGTGGACAGTCTCTTGTATCTGCCGTGGGCCACGTCTAGCTGTCTTATAGTGTCCTGTAAACCCGCTGCATCATTTTTATGGCGTTGGACGCTTGACATAAGGGAGGCGACTCGTTCCCATAGGTCGTCCAAGTTGTCATTGAACTCATCCCTTGTGGAACAGTAATTCTCGAGGACCTTTAATGTTGGCTTGATGGAACGTACTGGTCGTGCATCTGGGTCTGCTGTGGAAGCGGGCTCTGCTTCCTGGTCTTCATAATGGACAGTATCAGGTTGTATTTGCTCTGTTTCAGCATTGGGGAACTGTGGAAGGTCCTTTTCGGCCATTTTGATTTAAGGTGCGCTGTCCCTTTAAGAAACTGAACCTTTGAATTGGGGGCTGGAAATTGCGGTGCAGCTTAGTTGCGACCCCCTGATAAGATTCCCAAGGTGTTGTTGGAGAATTGTGGGGTTCTGCGGTCCGACGATCTGCAGCAGTGTGGTATAATACACAGAGAGTCTTTATGTACAATGCAGTCTGAGGTGATGCTGCAGGAGATTTCTTAGCAGAGCAGGGCTGCAGTATGTGAGCGGGCAGAGAGCGGGCACGTGAATAGTGATATAAGGGTGATTCTGGCCGGGCTTCAAGGCAGTCTTTCGACTGTTCTGTCCCCACATGAGGCGAATGGAGGTGTGGTTGATTAATAAGTGTTGTGAGAGAGAAACGTACCTCCGTATTTCTTCGATGTGAGGCAGACAGGACCAATGCTGCTCAGCGTCCAGAGAGATGATGCACTCCAGGGATTGTGTAATCCAGACTTGTTTATTTTGTAGATCTGGACATACAGCGTATAACTGGTAATACAGAACTTCTCCAGAAATGCAGGGTAGACAGGGTACAGTAAGATGTAGCACCAAGTGTGTCTGCAAGTGTGAGCAGCATGAGAGAGTGGTCGAAAGACTGATGCCTTCCTAAGCCCAGTTCAAAAGCACGTCCTCTCACAACAGAAAGTAAACTGGAAATGGCTGCCAGAGGAAGAGAAGATTTGACCCCTGAACCGGATGTAAGACATGCCCACAAGAAATACATGAAAAACAAGCTGCCATACAGAAAAAGGCCATTGGGTGGCAGCAGAGTAAAATATAACAACATACATGGAAACTGAGGAATATGCATGGAACAGCACACACTGACCCAAAACTCAGGCCCAGTGTATAAAACAACGCAATGTATGTGGCAGAAAGTGGCTGGCTGACATACATCAAACTAACAGGACTGCAGTAGATCCACTTTGTGAGAATTTGAAACTCCCTTTTTGGGGGGAGACTGACCCAAAACTCAGGCCCAGTGTATAAAACATTGCAATCTAAGTGGCAGAAAGTGGCTGGCTGGCATACACCAAACTAACAGGACTGCAGTAGATCCACTTTGTGAGAACTTGAATTTCCCCCTTTTTTGGGGAGACTTACCCAAAACTCAGGCCCAGTGTATAAAACAATGTAATCTAAGTGGCAGAAAGTGGCTGGAAGATATATGAAAAAATACAAGGACTGTAGTACAATTTCAATCTCCCTACAATGATCTCAGGAAAAGTATGGCAGTAATAAAAAGGACTGCTGCACACAAAAGTGTGGACAAATAAAGAAGATAACTGTGCAGAAAGGAGCAACAGGATTTTTGCTTTTAAAAAAGCAGTTGGTTTGCACAGCGGCGTGCAAACAGCAATGCAGCTATCAGGGAGCCTTATAAGGCAGCCTAATAAGCTACAGAGCTGATGCACAAAAATATAGCCTCCACTGTCCCTGCAAGCAAATCGTGGTGTTGGACAGTGGAAATCGCTACAGCACAAGCAGTTTTCCCTCCCTAACTATATCCCTTCTTCTGATGAAGCTGCAGCAACCTCTCCCTATGCTAAGATCGGCAGAAGTAAGATGGCGGTCAGCGGGAACGCCCCTTTATAGCCCCTGTGATGCCTCAGAAAGCAAGCCAATCACTGTCATGCCCTTCTCTAAGATGGTGGGGACCGAGACCCATGTCATCACGCTGCCCACACTATGCATCCTCTTCATTTGCTGAAAAATGGTGCTGAACGCGTCATACGAAACGCGACTTTGGCGCGAAGATTGCCGACCTCATGGCCGATCCCACACTAGGATCGGGTCGGGTTTCATGAAATCCAACTTTGCCGAAAGTCGGCGATTTTTGAATTTGTCCGATCCGTTTTGTTCAACCCTATGTTTGATGGCTTGTGTCTATCCTTCATCCTCTTGATTACATGCGAGAGGTTTTCAATGGGGTTCAGGTCTGGAGATTGGGCTGCCAATGACAGGGTTTTGATGTGGTGGTGTCTTAATTTTTGCCGAGCTGTATACATACTGTATATACACATACACAGTGGGTACGGAAAGTATTCAGACCCCTTTAAATTTATAACCCTTTGTTTCATTGCAGCCACTTGGTAAATTCAAAAAAGTTAATTTTTAACTCATTAATGTACACTCTGCACCTTATCTTGACTGAAAAAAAAACAGAAACATAGTTATTTTTGCAAATTTATTAAAAGAGAAAAACTGAAATATCACAGATATTTAGATCAGATTATTAGATCAGATATTAGATCAGCTGATCAGCCGGCGCGATCCAGGAACCCGGCTTCCCTCTGCAGTTTATTTGGCAAGCGCTACACCTTGCCGAATAAGAGGGAACCTGAACATATTCGCTCGGCTCTACTTATAACGACCCCATTGCTTAGGTAACCTGTTCTCACTAGATTGAATGTGATTAACTGTATTGTTTTGCCACTACATAGTTTAATAAAACAGATCTGAAGTAATAATTTAATAAGAATACAAAATGCTACTTATATGATTTTGAGTGGACCTTAGGTACTAGAGGAAACTCAAAATATCATTTAAGCGTCTTTATATTTTGTAAAAGAAGGAGGTTCCAGCATCCAAAAATGATCAAATTACTTTATTATGGCATCACAAATGCCAGAAACAGAAACTGCAGTAACGTTTCAGCCCATAGTATAGGTCTGGGTCATTGGCCATTTAATAAAGTAGCACACAGTCCTCCTATTTAAACTCCCTGCAACCAATCAAAACAACTTTATATGGCCTTCAAACATGCCACTATCACACCCATCCTCAAAAAAACTAACCTTGACCCAACTGCTATGCCCAGCTACCGCCCCATATCACTGCTCCCGTTTGCTTCAAAACTCCTTGAGCAGCATGTCCATGCTCAAATTTCCTCCCACCTCTCATCTAACTCTCTCCTTGACAACCTCCAATCTGGCTTCCGCCCCCACCACTCCACCAAAACTGCCCTGACAAAAATTACTAATGACTTACTCACAGCCAAAGCTAACAGACAGTTCTCCATCCTCCTCCTTCTTGACCTGTCCTCTGCTTTCGACACAGTCGATCACTGCCTACTGCTACAGATTCTTTCTTCCCTTGGCATCAAAGACCTTGCCCTGTCCTGGATTGCCTCATACCTTTCCGACCGCACATTTAGCGGTTCCCACTCCCACACCACCTCCTCATCCCGCCCTCTCTCTGTTGGAGTCCCTCAGGGCTCTGTCCTAGGGCCCCTACTTTTTTCCATCTATACTCTTGGCCTAAGACAACTCATAAAGTCCCACGGCTTCCAGTACCACCTGTATGCGGACGACACTCGGATCTACCTCTCTGGCTCAGATGTCACCTCTCTGCTGTCCAAAATCCCGAAGTGTCTGTCAGCCATATCCTCCTTCTTCACCTCTCGTTTCCTAAAACTCAATGTAGACAAAACCGAACTCATCTTCTTTCCCCCATCTCACGTATCCCCCCTACCTGACCTTTCTATTATGGTAAACGGCATCACGCTCTCTCTTGCACCTGAAATCCGCTGCCTCGGGGTAACTCTCTACTCTGCTCTGTCCTTCAAACCGCACGTCCAAACTCTTGCCACCTCCTGTCGCCTCCAACTCAAAAATATTGCCAGAATCCGTTCCTTCCTCAGCCCACAATCTACCAAAACTCTTGTGCATGCCCTCATCATCTCCCGCCTCGACTACTGCAACATCCTCCTCTGTGGCCTCCCCGCTAACTCTCTTGCACCACTCCAGTCTGTCCTCAACTCTACTGCCCGGCTAATCCACCTATCTCCTCGCTACTCCCCTGCTTCTCCCCTCTGCAAATCCCTCCACTGGCTCCCCATTCCCCAACGAATCCAGTTCAAACTACTAACACTGATCTACAAAGCCATCCACAACCTGTCCCCTCCCTATATCTCTGAACTAATCTCCCAATATCTTCCCTCACGTAATCTCCGATCCTCCCAATACCTCCTACTCTCCTCCACACTTATTCGTTCCTCACACAACCGCCTCCAAGATTTCTCCCGAATATCCCCCATCCTCTGGAATTCCATGCCTCAACACGTCTGACTATCCACCACCCTTGGCTCCTTCAGACGGAACCTGAAAACCCATCTCTTCAAGAAAGCCTACAGCCTGCAATAACTATTCTGCCGCCTCACCATCGCCAGAGCCGCCGCCTCGCCCCTACCTTCTGTCTCTTCCCCACTATCCCATAGAATGTAAGTCCTCAAGGACAGGGTCCTCTCCCCTCTGTACCAGTCTGTCACTGTAAACCTGCTTACTGTAATCAATATCTATATACCCTGTATGTAACCCTTTCTCATGTACAGCACCATGGAATTAATGGTGCTATATAAATTATTAATAATAATAATAATAATAATGTCCACCAATAAGTGCAATTCTTATAACAAACATTCCTTAAAACATTAGAACTACCAGTATACCATAAATGCTGTATATATGTTAAGGGCCAGATGAGACTGAGTAAAAACTCTACATAAGCAATATGGAAAAAGGTATTGATCAGAATAAATCTGGAAGTGAACATGGGGGCATGCTCAGGAAAAGTCTCCCTGATTGGTTAAAACTACATTGCTAACTATCATAGCCCCCTGGCTCCTTAGCAAACTATAAAGTCCCCATTAGTCAGCATAAATCTCGGATTGGCTACAGAGCCATCAGTATGTGCTTCGTCCATTCATGGCCCATATATTTATATATTTGTGCCCTCATGGAGCGCTCATATAAACTGAAAAAATTAAATGTCCCAGGTACTAGAGCCAGAGACCAGCAAAAATGGGGCCTAGACTAGATGTAAAGGGTCTAATCAGTGGACCCCAAACAGCGTCGGTCACCCTGACCAAATACCACAGGTGGCGTCACGAAGCCTTGACAGACTTGTTTCACCTTTTATTGGACGCCCCTTAGCAGGGTCACGGACCGGGTCCAGCCACCGTGACATCCCCAGAACTGAGCCAAAGAGGACCGGTACCGAGTAACCCGCGGCCCTGCGTCTGGGGTCGCTCCAACTTGGCATCACGAACAGGATCTACTTAAGCCTGAGAAGCAGGTCATGTGTGCCTTGGAACTGTGATTGAATTGTGCTTGAACTGTGACTTGTTGCAAAAACTGATTGCCGCAAAGATTCCCGCCAAAACCGCCGCCATTATAGCGCCACGAGGAGCGCAGGAGAAGAAGAAGGGCGTGGAGTTGTGGGCATGAAAGAACTGAGAAGCGCGAAAAGCCATGACCGCCCAGTCTAAATATTTTTGTACCTTGAGGACGTGTCTGTCAGCGGCCGAGATCCGCCTCCTGATTCTCAATGGAGGGCAGAGACAAAGAAAACGGAACCGCCCACGAAGGAGAGAGCGGGAAAGAGACCAGGAAGTGACCCATGTGGAGGACACCATGGCCAGTCGCTCAGACCCAGAATGCGGGGTTGAAGCAGAGGGCTCTCCCAGCTACCCTGAGGAGCACAGCAGCCAGATCTCCACGGTTGGGACCGTTCTCCTGCAGATTGAGAGGGAGGACCTGATGGAGCAGCTCCTTCAGTTGCATATGGAGGCCAAGGCCTCGTGCCAGGAGGCGTCGGCAGAGGACCCCCCATCATCAGCTCCTTTGCCGCCACCGGAGCCAGCTGCGATGGAGGAAGTCGCACCGGCCGGTGAGTCCGCCGACTACGCCCCGCTGGCGGAGAACCTGTTGATAGGCCCCGTCGCGGTACCCCCTCTCCCTGGGACCCATACTATCCAGCGTCTTCCGCCCTAGGATCAGGCCACGGGTATGGAGCACTTCCTGAAAGCCCCGATCTCGCCGATCACCATGCCAGGCAAGGTCTATGCGGAGCGCAGTGTGCCACTGGGTGAACCCAGGGTCCAACTTCATGGGGTTCCCCGGGGTGAAGACACAGGAAGGGGAGATGGTGGAGGCCCTCAGCTGGGAGGAATATCAGGTCCAGCTAGACCGACAGTGGGAGAAGAAGGAGAGGGAGTATCAGGCCGGGCGAGAGGCCCACTACCAGCGGGACCTCGCGGTGAAGGACCGGGCCCGCAAAGATCGCACCACCCACCAGGCCCCGCGCAGGCAGGGCACCGTCGTCGACTTCAAACTTCGTGGGGGCTGGGGCTTTATTAAGGAGCCAGACCTGTATGCGGAGGTCTTTGTGAACCGGAGGGATGTGGAGTCCCATCTCCGAGAAGGCCACCCGGACCGGGATCTCTACCCGGGGGACGAGGTCACTTTCACCCGGCACTTTGGGGAGAGGAGGTGGTTCGCCCTGAACGTCCACAAGTGGAGAGGCCCCGTGACATACCCGACTAAAGTGTCAGTGAAGCCATCCCCTGTAGCAAAGGCGCCCCCTTGTGACCGGTCTACCACTACTACCAGGACTACGGTGGTTACCCCGACGTGCACCATCGTCAAGACCACCACCTGCACCGTTGATACCACTACCACCGTGGTAGCCGAAGGATCGGCTTCAGTGATGGCTAGTACCCAGGCCGTTTCGGGATCTAGAACTGTAGCCAACCAGACCCCTGCCTGGAGCAAAGGAGCTCCTGGAACCACGCCTGGTAACCGCAGGTATCCAGGTGGATGGCCCCGCCCATTGCTGCCTGCGGAGCTACAACCACCAGAATCAAAGTAAACCTCGAAAACCTGAAAATGTACATAGTTGACTAACTGTTTGTCTTCCTGCTGTTTTGCTGCTAAAACCCGTCTAGGGTTATTCCTTAAAGGGGTCCCTTTGTTTACCCGGGATCCCTATTGTTTTTTTGGCTTGCTTGTTTGCCATCAGTGTTTTAAAAGACTGCCGAATCATGGACGGTGAATGATTCACAAACTGTGTTGTAAATAGTTTGCACCTTCTTAAAGGTGCCCTCTACTGGTTATACAAAGAAAGAAGGCTTTGTGAAGAGACTGTTTTTGAATACAGCGCAGAAGTTCTTGCTTTCTAACGGACTTGCAGATAGAGAGAATCTGCACTACCTCAAAGAGACTTGGTTCCCTCTTAAAGGGAATGTTCACATGTTGCACTTAAGTATAATGTTACCTTAGGAAAGTTAAAATTGTAATAATGTTGAGATTTAGGAACTGTTAATAATGTTACTAGAGATTGAGGACAGGAAAAGTTGAAAGCCGAATTCCAACATAGTGAACCCGTAGGGGTTAGAGAGTCCTCCTGAGAACCATAGAAAGATGGTTGATTGCGGCAATGACAGTAGGCCCAGCCAAGGCGCTAGGCGGTCCTGCATTTGTGAAGTTAGAAAATAAAGAAAAAGTTGAGTTGCATTAAAGTACTTTATAGTAAGCCTTTAGTGGGTTCAGCCTATACGCCCTTAAAGGAGAAGTTAAATTATTGTTCAGAATTTGCACTTAGTAGAATACCCGGCAGGGTACCAGAAGTTATTTATAGTCAGAGTGTTATTTAAAATATTCAACCTTGTTTTCTTTTATAACGTTCAAGTGTCCTCACCTCCCATAAAGGGAAGCATTGTTATATTTTCCTTGCATTTCAAAAATTTGCATGTGTTTTGCTAACATGTATTGTTGTTCTTCTTCCCAGTCCAGGAGTACTGGATTTAACCAGGGGGGAGTGCAGCGCCCCAGAGACCTGGTCGCTGCAGTAATGTCGCTCTGCCACTATGGGGAGTGATGGTACGTCTGATGGCACTAAAGGAGTTCACCTGACCAGGTATCACCAGCACACAGTACACTTCACACTCCGGCCACTAGGGGGAGCAAAAGGTTTTATTTATTAGGCCACTCCTCACACTGGTAAAACTAGGGGTTGGATAGGAAGTTAGTTAGAAGCTGACTAGGTTTTGTCCAGGCAACATCCCGTGGCAGGGGGTGTTGCGGGGAAGATTTAGGGGGGGTCCATGTCAGGCGTGGGAACCTGTCAGGTACCTAGCAACAAGGCAGAACGTTACAGAGCCGCGCCTGCACTACCTTGCGGCGGCATCTAAAGAAAGGACACGAGGCGAAGGATATTGTGGACAGTGAGAAACGAGATCAAGCACAAAGGAGAGCCAGTAGGAGTCGTGCCCGGAGAACGGCAACATCCTACTGAGGCGCGTAGCCAGTGCCCGAAACACCAAGGAAGTAACTGACTTTATGCCTTACTTCAAATACCGCAGGACAGTTAATTATAGGTTGGCTGTCTACCTTACATCACCTAAGCAGATATAGGGGGCAACCGTGGAGAAGGGCGTCTCTAGGGTCCCGGAAGAGCTCCGAGCCTACCCGTCCAACGGGTGCGTCCTAGCCATAACAAACCTGGGGGACGGAGAATAGAAAGAACAAGAAAGAACTAGAAAGAACGAGAACAGAAGTTGTGAGGACTATCCCGAATGCTCAGCAGGGAAGCAGTACAACACACAGGCGCTAGTGGTAGGCAACGATTTCCACCTGCAAAGGGAACTCTGGATGTGCCTTCGGACCTGCCGGTCTCAGACAGCCCTGTTAACAGTGCTCTGGATTGAGGATCCTGAAGTCACCAGTAAAGAGGTAAAGAGACTGCAACCCTGTGTCCTCGTTATTGACTGCACCTCACACCATCGCCACCTACACCACTCGGAAGCCCTGGGGATATACTTCACCTGTGGGAAGGTATACCATCTAGCTGCCGTCACATCACCCCAGTGGACCCCAAGCAGCGTCGGTCACCCTGACCGAATACCACAGGTGGCGTCACGAAGCCTTGACAGACTTGTTTCACCTTTTATTGGACGCCCCTTAGCAGGGTTACGGACCGGGTCCAGCCACCGTGACGTCCCCAGAACTTAGCCAGAGAGGACCGGTACCGAGTAACCCGCCGCCCTGCGTCTGGGGGCGCTCCAGGTACACACTGTGTTGTTTAAATGAACTGTAAACATGTGTCTAAGAGCAACACTGGAACGTCCATCCCATCCTTAGACCCTTGCGCCTTGTTTCCTCATACAAAATACTTTTCTCAATTTATTCCATGTATAATTTTTTGGAGCATCTAAATAAGTCCTTGAAAATAGTTCTGCTTGATACAGGAGAAGGAAAGCTGTTAATGTTTTTTTGTATTAGGTGAACCAAAAGCTCTTTCCTCTGCATTGTTGATATTGAAATAAACTCGTTGCCCATTTGCAAGATGGACCCTGAGATGAACTACAGTCAGATGTCTTTCATGGATGGAACAATGTAGTAATCACCACACAGATTCGTTACTACTTATATACCATCCCACCTGATAGAGAATAATCTCATCAGATGCACATTTTTGATGGTGTAGCTGAAAAACTGCCATATCACTGCCCTTATTAACCCCTTCACGCCGCAGCCTTTTTTCGTTTTTGTGTTTTCGTTTTTCGCTCCCCTCCTTCCCAGAGCCATAACTTTTTTATTTTTCCATCAATATGATCATGTGAGGGCTTATTTTTTGCAAGACGAGTTGTACTTTTGAAGGACATCATTGGTTTTACCATGTCTTGTACTACAAAATGGGAAAAAAATTTAAGTGTGGTGAAATTGCAAAAAAAGTGCAATCCCACACTGGTTTTTTGTTTGGCTGTTTTGCTAGGTTCACTAAATGCTAAAACTCACGTAGAGGAGCTGCGGAGACACCATCACGTGTTTCTCAACGCAGGCAGTGAATAGCCAGGCCTGCGGTGTCTCTGCAGCTCCTCTACGTGCATTTGCATATTTGGGGGCAGTGTTCTGGATCACTGCGTTGAGAAACACATGATGGTGTCTCCGCGGTGTTGGATGTTTTGGTCTCCACGAGGTCAATCATCCGTGCCTTTATAGAATTTCTACTAGGCACTGCTCCTGATAGCCAGTTTCCTACTCCACAATGATGAGGGGCAAAAACCCCGAAACAGCTGTCTGTGGATGGATACCATGCTTGGCATAGGTGGTTTTCCTTTATTGGATGTTTTCCTTTATTGGATGCTGCCCTTCCCTTGGTTATTCCTTCCCGCGGAAAGGCCTGGCTATTCACTGCCTGTGTTGAGAAACACGTGATGGTGTCTCTGCAGCTCCTCTACGTGCATTTGCATATTTGGGGGCAGTGTTCTGGATCACTGCGTTGAGAAACACGTGATGGTGTCTCTGCGGTGTTGGATGTTTTGGTCTCCACGAGGTCAATCATCCGTGCCTTTAAATGCTAAAACTGACCTGCCATTGTGATTCTCTAGGTCATTACGAGTTCATAGACACCTACCATGTCTAGGTTATTTTTTATCTAAGTGGTGAAAAAAAATTCAAAACTTTGCTTAAAAAAAAAACATTGTGCCATTTTCCGATACCAATAGCATCTCCATTTTTCGTGATCTGGGGTCGGGTGAGAGCTTATTTTTTGCGCGCCGAGCTGATGTTTTTATCGATACCACCTTTGTGCAGATATGCTCTTTTGATCGCCCGTTATTGCATTTTAATGCAATGTCGCGGCGACCAAAAAACGTAATTCTGGCATTTCAAATTTTTTTTCCCGCTACGCTGTTTAGCGATCAGGGAAATGCTTTTTTGTATTGATAAATCGGGCGATTCTGAATGCGTCGATACGGAATATGTGTATGTTTTTTTTTTATTGTTTTATTTTGAATGGGGCGAAAGGGGGGTGATTTAACCCTTTCACGACATGCGCCGTACTAGTACTGCGCATGCCGTGTCACCCCCTTTGATGTGGGCTCCGGCGGTGAGCCCGCATCAAAGTCGCGACATGTCAGCTGTTTTGTACAGCTGACATGTGCGCACAATAGCGGCGGGTGAAATCGCTATTCACCCGCCGCTATTAACCTGTTAAATGCCGCTGTCAAACACAGACAGCGGCATATAACTACCGCATCCGGCCGGGTGGCCGGAAATAACGTCATCGCCGACCCCCGTCACATGATCGGGGGTCGGCGATGCATCAGGAAGGTAACCATAGAGGTCCTTCTACTGTATGAGCGGTCACGTGGGGCCGCCGATTACAGTCATGAATATGGGGTGGAGCCGCATATTCATTACTGTAAATGAGCGGCCCCACGTGACCGCTCATACAGTAGAAGGTGCAGCCAGGACAGGAAGCAGGGCCAGCCAGCGAGGGAGGCGGGTGAGTATTTTAAGAACAGCGGAGGGGCGCACAGGGGGTGGGAGGGGGGTGGGGACATGGAGCTTTATTTTAAACATGAGAAACAAAAAAAAAAAAGAATATTCATATCTTCTCTACAGCAAACGCTGCTGCAGAGAAGATAACTATGGCGGCTTCAGCACCAGATGCAGGGGACAGCACTAAACTTTAGCACTGTCTCCTGCACGGTGCGTGTGGTACCCAGTGGGCACACAGGCGGCACACGTGTGCCGCACGTGTGCCACACTGATGTGCCACAGAAACGCAGTGGCACACGGACACGGATAATTCCGGTACCGATTTTTCCGGTACCGGTATTATCTGGACGTGTGGGACTGCCCTTACAGGGACAAGAAGAGGGATAAAGTGTCAGTGCACTCCTCTATTTTATATATTCATACATCTAAGTAGAACTGTACATATTATGAGGAAAGGACGCCTTTAGGGTGGACGCCACTTGGATGAAGGAGTTATACTAATGAAAGTGCACCATTACCTTTCTTATAACACTCTCTATACTACTAGGTGACACACCAGACATGGGCACATGACGAGTCTTTTTTCCTCATAATATATACAGTTCTACTTCGTTCCTTAGATGTATGACTATATAAAATAGAGTGCACTGACACTTTATTCCTCTTCTTGACCCTGTAAAATGGTAATTGACTAGTGTACTGTTGGTCTTTTTTTGGACTCATTTGTTTACTTGTTAAATATTATATGTTCACTTGTCACCCTTCTTCTTACATTTCCATACCCCATGAGGGCGTCCTTGTTTTTTAATTGCTCTTTTTAATGTCATTGTGCTGACACCCCTGTTGCTGCTACAAACAAAATATGCTGATATGTCATATAGTATTTGGGACTTTATTGATCGGCCGTTTGTTTCTTTTCCCCTCTTGCTTAGTATATTTTCCGATTGTCCCTGAGAATTTACTAGTAGTTTGATCTGTTGGGTACTAATATTACTACTGTTAATTTCATTATTTAATAGAATTTCTATAGACCCCTCTACAGATCTATATATTCTCCGTGCTAATTTTCCATAGGTTCATTCTGGTAAATAGGATCCTATGGAAACTTAATGTGGCCTTATTCTCTTCCTTAGAACACAAATGTCAGACTACTTCATATGGTATTTCTATACATTCACATTAGCAAATGTTATATTACCGGAGTAACTGATATCACTGATTCTTGCACAGTTATATTAGCAAATGAAGGCATTGGGATGCTGCTGCTCAATCCACCTGGAAGAGAAAATTAGCATATAAGGTTATTATCACTTGACTGAAGGCCACCAGAATGTAAAATAAACTGACTGGTAAGGTTTCTTTGACACTTCAGTTGTTTGGCGTCATAGTGACGGATCGACGGATCCGTCACAATTGTTGAGAAAACGGTTCTAACGGATCCGTTTTTTTGACAGATCCATTACTTGGGGGTTGTCTGGGAAAAGTATCTACTTTTTGGAGCATGCGCAATTGAAAAAGCGGATTGGGGCAACGGATCCGCCGAAATGACGGTCGCGATGGATCCGTCGCCCATAGGCGGCCACTCTATGGAATGGCGGACGCAACGGATCTGTCGCGATCCGCCATTTCGGCGCTGACAAAAAAACGTTTCAATGTCCGTCTATGTCTAGACAACGTCCGCCAAATTTCGACGGATCCGTCGCATGGCGGATGGAACGGACGACCATCCGTCACAATCCGTCGCTAATGCAAGTCTATGGGAAAATAACGGATCCGCCAAAAAAATGACGGATCCATTATTTGAGGAAAATGGCGGTTTTAGACTGACGCCAAACAACTGAAGTGTGAAAGAGGCCTAAGTAAGACTTACTATTGATAGCTTGAACTACAGATTCTTGTAGCATGTGTCCCAGTGAATGCTCTAATTCTGCAACCTGACACAAAGGAATAACATAGTAAGGATGGGTCTACAGATAGTGGCAGATTGCCACAATGCCAATATTAGATGGTAAAACATCATTCTTTTACTGTGGATTGCCACAATTTTGCAATGTGGTTCTGAATTGACACATTTTTCAAAGCTAAAACAAGTTAAAGAAACACACTGTCCATGTAAGGGTATGTGCACACGTTGCGGATTTTGCTGCGGATCCGCAGCGTTTCCGCAGCTGCGGATCTGCAGCAGTTTCCCATGAGTTTACAGTACAATGTAAACCTATGGGAAACCAAAAATGCTGTGCCCATGCTGCGGAAAAAAACGCACGGAAATGCAGCGTTTTATTTTCCGCAGCATATCAATTCTTTGTGCGGAATCCGCAGCGTTTTTACACCTGCTCCAATAGAAAACTGCAGATGTAAAACCGCAGCGGAATCCGCAATAGAAAACACGATAAATCCACAGGAAAAACCTCAGCGGTTTTGCACTGCGGATTTATCAAATCCGCTGCGGAAAAATCTGCAGTGGAGCTTTCTACGTATGCACATACCCTAAGGCTACTTTCACACTAGCGTCGGCGTTGGCCCGTCACAGTGCGTCGGGCCGACGTATCGACGCATCCTATGACAACGCAGCACAACGGGGGCAGCGGATGCATTATTACAATGCATCCGCTGCCCCATTGTGAGTAGCGTTTTTTTGTTCCGACGGTCCGCCACAACATGACGCAACCGTCATACGACGGTTGCGACGTGTGGCAATGCGTCGCAATGCGTCGCTAATGTTAGTCTATAGGGAAAAAACGCATCCTGCAGCCAACTTTGCAGGATGCGTTTTTTCATCAAAATGACGCATTGCGACGTGCATCGTACGACGCTAGTGTGAAAGTAGCCTAAGACTACGAGGCTAAAAGCAGCGATGCACACCTGCAACAATTTGTGGTAAAATGTGTGTGGGGTACTACTGCTACATCTGGATTCATTGTTCATTAACACATGTAATATGTATTACTGAGCATAACATAACCTCTGCACAGAACACATTATTTATTAAGAATTATTCAAACAAGTGAGATCCATGTATTGCACAATGTATTGCAATTATGACTTAATGGTCAATTTAAAAAGGGGTTGTGTAGTTCAAAGCTTAAAGAGTAGATTTCACCACATTTTACGTGTTAGGCCGGCTTCACACTCAGCGTATGAAAATACGGTCCGTATATTACGGCCGTAATACGCTGAAATGTCCCGAAAATAGTGGTCCGTAGCTCCTCCGTAGGCAGGGTGTGTCAGCGTTTTTTGCGCATGGCATCCTCCGAATGTAATCCGTATGGCATCCGTACTGCGTGGTTTTCTCGCAGGCTTGCAAAACCAACATACCGCTATAGCAATGATCCATGTGTCCCAAAAAGAAAAAAATATATATATATACTGTCTCTATATATATATATATATATATATATATATATATATATATATGTCATTAGACACATATATGTATATATATTAATATTTATTCCAGCGCTATACAGGCTATACTTGCCTAGAAAGCCTGGGAGCTTTCTAGGAAATTTCCCACGATCTATGAACATCCAGCAGAGGGCGCCTCACCGCAAATGAAGCTAAATATAGCTCATTGATCTATATTTAGACTCATTCCCCGGGGTTTTGCAGCGAGGAGTAGCATTGCATTAGCAAAGCTCCTTGCTGCAAAATGTTTTAACCCCTTCAGAAGGATTTACATCGTTGGACGTTACAGATCTGCGGAGGGTAAGTATATTGTTGGTTTATTATGTTTTTTCTTTCACAGAACGAGGGTCTTCAGTGATTGGATTGGGCGTAGAATAAAATACTCCAACAACCATTGTTTTTATTTCATTAAAATAATTTTAAATAATGTGTTTGTGTTTTATTTAACCCTTTCATTCAATTGGATTAATAATGGATAGGTGTCATAATTGACGCCTCTCCATTATTAATTAGGCTTAATGTCACCTTACAATAGCAAGGTGGCATTAACCCTTCATTACCCCATATCCCACCGCTACACGGGAATGGGAAGAGAGTGGCCAAGTGCCAGAATAGGCGCATCTTCCAGATGTGCCTTTTTTGGGGTGGCTGGGGGCAGATATTTTTAGCCAGGGGGGGGCCAATAACCATGGACCCTCTCCAGGCTATTAATATCTGCCCTCAGTCACTGGCTTTACTACTCTGGCGGAGAAAATTGCGCGGGAGCCCACGCCAATTTTTTCCGCCATTTAACCCTTTATTTTAAGAGCTAGAACGGCCAAATTTTGCAGATACACACTACTGACATTAGTAGTGTGGAATCTGCAAAAAAAATGGAGAGAAGACATGGTTTACTGTATGTAAACCATGTCTCAAATCATGTCGGGTTTTAAGAAGGAGAAAGAAAAAGCCGGTAATTGAATTACCGGCTTTCAAGCTGTATAGCGCTGGAATAAATATTAATATATATACATATATGTGTCTCACTGACATATATATATATATATATACCTATTCTATGTGTACACATTTATTCTACCTATTGGACTGTAAGCTGTCAGTGTGATTTTACTGTACACCGCACTGAATTACCGGCTTTTCTCTCTAACAGCGCTGCGTATTTCTCGCAAGTCACACTGCTTGTCCGTGTGAAATCCGTATTTTTCACGCTTCCATAGACTTTCATTGGCGTATTTCTTGCGCAGTACGGTGACAAACGCAGCATGCTGCGATTTTGTACGGCCGTAGAAAGCCGTATAATACTGATCAGTAAAATACGGCAGATAGGAGCAGGGGCATAGAGAATAATTGTGCCGTATTTTTTGCGAGTTTTACGGACGTAGTTTCTGCGCTCTTACATCCGTAAAACTCGCAAGTGTGAAGCCGGCCTTAATCTGGCCACATAATGATGAAGTGCCTGAATATTTGAATAAAACATGTTTTCATTTTTTTATTTCTCATCTCAGTAGTGGAGATATTAGCTTGTAAAGTTGATATATTACTTTTCTCATCAATCAAGGGGTCATTGTCAGAGATTCTTTTCTAGGGGAAGTCACTTTTTCCCCTGTATGATGTTCCTCAATCATATAGTAGATAGAAGGCATCATGCAGGAAAAAATAAAAGGAAATGTACGCATAAAATGTCAGAACTGCCTATCCATGCGTGATCTCATGTCTAACCAAGTCACACAAATCTCACATGCTGATTACTGTGTGGACAGAGAAGAGCAGAGCTGTGTGTAATTACAAACACCACTCTAATGCTTTGGTACCTGTAATTATTTGTGACGACAAGTGCTATCTCGCAATTTTACAGCATGACAGCACAGGAAGATGAAAACTGTAGTTTGCGATAGCGCTTGTCATATTCAAGATAGCAGCACATTATTTCCAGATACCTGGAATAGAATCAGAGTGATGTTTGTTATCACACCTCTCTCCTCCCCTTCATAGTAATTATCGGTAGTGAATTAGTGATATCTGTGTGACCTGGTTAATAATAATAATAATTTTACTTCTATAGCGCCAATATATTCCGCAGCACTTTACAATTCAGAGGGGACATGTACAAACAGTATCAGACATTATAGAGTGACACATAAATCAATAGATTCCAAAAGGAATGAGAGCCCTGCTGCCCGTAAGCTTACAATCTATGAAGAAATAGAGGTGACACAAAAGGTAAATGGTAAAAAAGTGCTTCACATGTATTTTCCAGCTATCAAAATAATAGGGTGTTCAAATAACGCTGTATGATCCATTCACCTGCCAATATGTGTGCAATAAGAAGCTGTGCTATCCTTGAAGAGCCCTTGGAACATGTGCAATTAATGAGATTTTGCTATCTGCTTGCCAGGCAAAATCAAGTGGAACCAAATTGTGCTGGAAGATCCAGAGAAGAGAGTGGAGCTGACAGGTTCCAGGGATGTCACTGAGGCCAGTGTAACAGGCCTCAGCAGAAAGTCGACACCATCAAAGTGCCGGTCATCACCTGACAAAGCACAGATTTCGCTCAGGAGGACTCAGAGTTCCATCTGCACTAGTTAGCACCAGGATTCACCCGACACCAGTGAAGCTCAAGAGACCAGACTTTGCCTGTCAAGAGTCAAAGCCTAGTTCACTCCACTCCAATCCTAAAAGACTTCTGTTGGCTGTCAAGCCGAGAAGATCCGTGAGTAAACCACAACAGGCAAGGCCCGTCTGTGACTGCAGAGGGACAGTGTTCATGAGCAGGACCATCACTCCCAACTATCATCTACAATACCGGAGTTGACTGGAATTACAATCTCAGGTTTGGAGGGTGCCCATTGATCCTTGGGAGGCTCAGCGGTCTTTGATAGACTATGTTAGAAAGAGACTTGCAGCCTGGAGGGAAAACCAGATTTGCAGAGAGAGAATTTATGTGTTGACTACCACAACTGGGTGCACCACCGATGTGAAAAGAGCATTAACATTAGATAGAAAAAGACTTCCTTTGCTTTGCTGAACGGTGGCGCAGTGGTCAGCACTACAGCCTTGCAGTGCTGGAGTCCTGGGTTCAAACCCCACCAAGGAGAACATCTGCAAAGAGTTTGTATGTTCTCTCCGTGTTTGCGTGTGTTTCCTCCCACATTCCAAAGACATACTGATAGGGAATTTAGATTGTGAGCCCGTCGGGGACAGCGATGATAATGTGTGCAAACTGTAAAGCGCTGCGAAATATGTTAGCGCTATATAAAAATAAAGATTATTATTATTTTCCAAGTTAATTGCTATATTGCTTGAATGTTAATCTGCCTAGTTACTTACACTAATTGTTCAGAGTTACTTAAAGCCACTGTATATAAATAGAACTATAATTATCCCTGACTGTTTCCTAATCATGACTCTGTGCGCTGCATCCAGACACCTACGTTACATGTGTACAAGTCAAGATGCAGAGTACCATTAAGTGCAACAAGGGTGTGTAAACACCTGGGCAGATAGCACTGAGGGCAATATGGCCTGTGTCTTGAGCATCGATGTTCCAGGGGGCCCCTGGTCAGTTTGCCCTCATGTGTGGTAGGCAGACAGCGATCCCTGCAGCTTTGCTGCCATTTCCTCCTTTAGGCAGCAGAGGCAGGGTTCCTTCCTCCTCTTCCTGCCTGACACAGTCGCATGGCTGGATGATGTCAGCATTCAGTGAGTGTCTGTGTCAAACAGAAAGCTGCCAGCGATGATGGTGCTGTGGGGGAACATGCGGAAAGTTGAGAGAGATGTGCATGTGTGCGAGGAGAAGTGAGAGGTGTGTGTGCAGAGAGGCGAGAGGTGTGTGTATATATATGGAGGTGGTGAGAGGTTTGTGTGTGGAAAGGTGAGAGGTGTGTATATATATATATATATATATGTATATGGAGGTGGTGGAGGAGAACAATGATGGAGGTGGTGGAGAGGGTAATGATGGAGGTGGTGGAGAGGGCAATAATGGAGGTGGTGGAGAGTGCACTGATGATGGTGAGGGAGAGGACAATGATGGAGGTGGTGGGGGAGAACAATGATGGAGGTGGTGGGGGAGAAGTCAATGATGGGGGTGGTGGGAGAACAATGATGAGGTGGGGGAGATTTCAACGATGGAGGTGGTGGAGAGGGCAATGATGGAGGTGGTAGGGGAGAACAATGATGGTGGTGGAGAGGGTAATGATGAGGTGGTTGAGAGGGCAAAGATGGCTGGGAGAAGGTAAACGGCAATAATAGAGGAGGTGGGTGAGAACAATTGTCGAAGTGGTGGGAGAAAACAATTATGGAGGTGGTGGATGAGATCAATGTTGGAAGTGGTGGAGAAGGTAATGATTGAGATGGTGGAAAGGGTAATGATGGTGGAGGAGAGAACAATGATGGAGGTGGTGGAGAGGGTACTAATGGAGGTGGAGGAAAGGGCACTGTTGGGATGCAGGGAAATGAGGACAATGAGGAATGTGGAGGATATGGATGGGAGGAAGGGGGCCTTATAATGGACTTACGAACAGGGGAACGAGAATGTTAGATATGGATGTAAAATGATTTGGGTGGTGAATGAGGGTGCTAAGCCCCTGATAGTGTCCTCCCCTATCTCACAGTTCATTGTAGTGGTATCGGGGACTTAACATTTATTGGGGAGAGCTGGGGAGAACAGAGGAGGGGATAAGGTGCATAGGACACTTTATTATGAACTGAAAGGTGGGAGAAGACGTTGTCAAGGACTTGTAATTAGAGATGAGTGAAAATTTCAACATTCAGTTCAGCTCGTGATTGCCAAGTTTGCAATATTCGCTGATTTAATCATATATTTAATTGTCAAATATAGCCGAACATACATAGTACAAAAGCGGGTGTTTCCCACATTGTGTGACAGTGTGAGAAAAACCAACATAGTGTTTTTGATCCGCAATTAAATCGTCCCGACCAGTCTGAGCTGCGGTTCCCACACTGTCAGAAGACAGCGTGAGTGCACTGCTGTGCTCGGAGGTATAAAGTTTACATCCGGTCACTGGTGTGGTGACAGCTGATGGAACTACAGCTCCCATCAGCTCACAACTGCTGCCGCTAATAAGAGTGAGAGCAGGAGCGGTGGATGGAAATATTCATCAGCCGCTCCTGCTCTGTAAATTAATAATTAAATAAAGAAATCTGTATGGGTTCCCCTGTATTTTTTATAACCAGCCAGGCAAAACTCACAGTAGGGGCCTGCATCCCTCAGTTTGACAGCTTCTGCAAAGTTTGTTATCAAGAATAGAGGGGTCCCCATATTTTTTTTAAAATTATTTAAATAATAAAAAAAAGAAATGAGGTCAACCCCATTTTTGACAGCCAGCGTTGCTAAAGCAGACAGCTGGGGGCTGATATTCTCAGGCTGGTAATTGGCCATGGAAATTAGCTCTTCTCAGCCTAAAAATAGCAGCCCGCTAGCACCCAGAAAAGGCACATCTATAAGATGCGCTAATTCTGGCGCTTTGCCCGGCTCTTCCCACTTGCCATGTAGCGGTGGCAAGTGGGGTTCATATTTGTGAGGTTAGTATCACCTTTGTATTGTCCGGTGACATTAAGCCCACAGATTACTAATGAAGATGCCTATATAAAACGCCTATCCATTAATGATCCTATAGTCATGTGGTAACTAAAGACACAGCCAGAATAAAGTCCTTTATTAGAAATAAGACTAAACACAGTTTTTCCATTTTATTTAAAAATAATAAACACTGCTATGTTCAACTAACTCCTAATTCAACCAAAGCCCTCACTCTCCTGTAATAAAACTAAAAAAAACAACAACAATATCCCTCACCTGTCGGTCATTCTGTCCCACGCCATAATCCATGTCTGGTGGATTAATAGTTTTCAACCTGGATAGTGCCAAGATTTGACCATCCAGGCTGAGAACCACAGGTGACTGAACTGCTGTGAGCACAGTGTCAGTGACCGGAGGTAACCTCAATGACTTCACCGCTGGTCACTGAGGCTGCGCTCGCAGCAGTTCAATCACCAGTGGTTCTCAACCTGGTCAGTGGCATCTTGGCACTGTCCAGGTTGAAAACTATTAATCTCTCATATATGGATTTTGGCGTGAGACAGAATGACTGACAGGTGAGGGATATTGTTTTTTTTTATTTCAGCTTTATTACTGGAGACAAGTGCTTTGGTGGAATTAGGCGTTAGGTGAGTATAACTGTGATTGTTAATTTTAAATAAAATGGAAAACTGTGTTTAGTCTTATTTCTAATAAAGGGCTTTACTCTGGTTGTGTCTTTATTTAGCATACAACTATAGGATTAGTAATGGATAGGTGTCTTATAGACTCCTCTCCATTAGTAGTCCGTGGGCTTGATGTCACCGGACAATACAAAGGTGATATCAACCCCACAAATAGGAACCCCACTTGCCACTACTACAGGGTAAGTGAGAAGAGTCAGACAAAGCACCAGAATTGGCGCATGTAATAGATGCGCCATTTCTGGGCAGCTGCGGGCTCCTTTTTTTTGGCTGGGGGGACCTATATCCATGGCTCCTTACCAGCCTGAGAACACCAGCCCCCAGCAGTCTGCATTAGCAAGGCTGGTTGTCAAAAATGAAGGGGACCACACGCTTTTTTAAAATTATTTATTTAAATAAAAATACGCATGGGGACCCCTCTATTCTTGATAACCAGTCTTGCTCAAGCTGACAGCTGATTGTTGCAGCCCCCAGCTGTGAGTTTTGCCTGGCTGGTTCTCAAAAATACAGGGGAATCAGTGCCATTTTTTATTTACTTATTTATTTAGAGCGCAGGCAGTGACTGATGAATACCCCCATCAGCTGCCTGCTGTCATTGTTATCACTTGAATACAATTTCCTGCCCTGTTCTCCTCCTTTGTCTACCCCTCCAGCACAGATTCACTTCTTATACCATATATTGTTGTTTGGCAAACGATAGACGCATTCGCAGGGCACAGGTAGTATTATACTACCAGGGGAGGAGTCCTGATGAGAGAATTTGTATATTTCCAGTGAATTCTGGGATAAGTGGAGATTCTCCCCAAGCTCAAAGAACACTAGATTTTGGCCGTTTCAGTTAAAAGGAAGACATCGCTAAACCAGGGGAGGAGTTCTGATGAGAGAATTTGCATATTCCCAGTGCACGATACACATGATTGGAATACAAGGCTAGAAGGATACTGTCAGGCTGCTGCAGTGCAGTGCAGTACAGTGCAACCTCCACCAGGGGGAGCTTGAGAGGAAAGTGAGACTGCACACACAGGACAGCAGAACAGACGCCACCAAGTGGCGAGAGAGTGGTCAGACAAGCCGAGTCAAAAGCATGAGATAGCATGACAGTATAAAAGGATTAGACAGACGGATAGTCAGGACATAGCCAGAGATCAGTAAACCAGAACGGGCAATATACGGTACAATAGGAACAAACAGTAATTAAGTAAATAACCAAGCCAGGAGATCAGAACCGGAGAACCAAGCAGACAAACAGACAGAGAAATACTGGGAAAAGGGCAGACAGAGGGAGTTAACAGACACAGGACAAGTCAGGGTTCACAGCAGGGCAAATCAAGAGCTACCAGCAGTGTCAGGTTAAGACACCAAAGGCAGAACTATAGCTGACACTGCCAGCAAGATTCATGGGAGCTAAATAGCAAACCTGAACCCAGAATGAGGCAGAGCAAAGTTAACCCTTGACATGATCCATCGAAAAAGAAATAACAGGCACTAATAAACCCTGGAACGGATCATGACAGATACAACTTATTTGCAAGAAACAGACTTGATAAGGAGGAGGTGTCCCATTGTATGTTAGAAAAGCGTATATCTTTAGAGAGATTGAAGCTTCAGAGATTGTGAGGTCTGTGGAAACTGTTTGGATAAGAATACAAGGAGAGAATAATGGAAAGGACAAGGGCTGAAGATATGGAGGAACTCTATGCATCAAATGGCCAAGTTTTCCAAAAAATATGACATAGTGGTCATGGGAGATTTCAACTATCCAGACATTGGTTGGGAATCTCTCTCAGGCAAAACTAACAGGCCAAGCAAATTCTTATCCTCTCTTGCTGACAACTTTATCTTCCAAAAGGTAGGGTAGAAAACAAGGGGATCTGCTGCCTTGGATCTAATCCTTATAAACAGGGAGGAAATGGTTGAGGAGGTAAGACTTGGGTATACTAATAGACCATAATCTGAACACGAGTCAACAGTGTGATGCAGCAGCAAAAAAGGCAAATACTTTAGATGAACGAATTGAGGATAAACTAATTAAATTTGCTGATGACACAAAGCTAGGAGGGATAGCTAATACTAGAGAAGAGAGAGAGAGGATTAAAAAAGATATACAGGTCCTTCTCAAAAAATTAGCATATAGTGTTAAATTTCATTATTTACCATAATGTAATGATTACAATTAAACTTTCATATATTATAGATTCATTATCCACCAACTGAAATTTGTCAGGTCTTTTATTGTTTTAATACTGATGATTTTGGCATACAACTCCTGATAACCCAAAAAACCTGTCTCAATAAATTAGCATATCAAGAAAAGGTTCTCTGAACGACCTATTACCCTAATCTTCTGAATCAACTAATTAACTCTAAACACATGCAAAAGATACCTGAGGCTTTTATAAACTCCCTGCCTGGTTCATTACTCAAAACCCCCATCATGGGTAAGACTAGCGACCTGACAGATGTCAAGAAGGCCATCATTGACACCCTCAAGCAAGAGGGTAAGACCCAGAAAGAAATTTCTCAACAAATAGGCTGTTCCCAGAGTGCTGTATCAAGGCACCTCAATGGTAAGTCTGTTGGAAGGAAACAATGTGGCAGAAAACGCTGTACAATGAGAAGAGGAGACCGGACCCTGAGGAAGATTGTGGAGAAGGACCGATTCCAGACCTTGGGGAACCTGAGGAAGCAGTGGACTGAGTCTGGTGTGGAAACATCCAGAGCCACCGTGCACAGGCGTGTGCAGGAAATGGGCTACAGGTGCCGCATTCCCCAGGTAAAGCCACTTTTGAACCATAAACAGCGGCAGAGGCGCCTGACCTGGGCTACAGAGAAGCAGCACTGGACTGTTGCTAAGTGGTCCCAAGTACTTTTTTCTGATGAAAGCAAATTTTGCATGTCATTCGGAAATCAAGGTGCCAGAGTCTGGAGGAAGACTGGGGAGAAGGAAATGCCAAAATGCCTGAAGTCCAGTGTCAAGTACCCACAGTCAGTGATGGTGTGGGGTGCCATCTCAGCTGCTGGTGTTGGTCCACTGTGTTTCATCAAGGGCAGGGTCAATGCAGCTAGCTATCAGGAGATTTTGGAGCACTTCATGCTTCCATCGGCTGAAATGCTTTATGGAGATGAAGATTTCATTTTTCAGCACGACCTGGCACCTGCTCACAGTGCCAAAACCACTGGTAAATGGTTTACTGACCATGGTATTACTGTGCTCAATTGGCCTGCCAACTCTCCTGACCTGAACCCCATAGAGAATATGTGGGATATTGTGAAGAGAAAGTTGAGAGACGCAAGACCCAACACTCTGGATGAGCTTAAGGCCGCTATTGAAGCATCCTGGGCCTCCATAACATCTCAGCAGTGTCACAGGCTGATTGCCTCCATGCCACGCCGCATTGAAGCAGTCATTTCTGCCAAAGGATTCCCGACCAAGTATTGAGTGCATAACTGAACATTATTATTTGATGTTTTTTTTGTTTGTTATTAAAAAACACTTTTATTTGATTGGATGGGTGAAATATGCTAATTTATTGAGACAGGTTTTTTGGGTTATCAGGAGTTGTATGCCAAAATCATCAGTATTAAAACAATAAAAGACCTGACAAATTTCAGTTGGTGGATAATGAATCTATAATATATGAAAGTTTAATTGTAATCATTACATTATGGTAAATAATGAAATTTAACACTATATGCTAATTTTTTGAGAAGGACCTGTAAATAAATTGGAGCAGTGGGCAGCAACTAACAGAATGGTTTATATCAAGGAAAAATGCAAAGTACTGCATCTGGGCAATAAAAATTAAAAAAGCATATACAGAATGGGAGGAATAGGGCTAAGCAACAGCACTAATAGCTCACAGACTGAACACGAGTCAACAGTGTGATGTAGCAGCAAAAAAGGCAAATGCAATTCTGGGATGTATTAACAGAAGCATACAGTCTAGATCACGTGAAGTCATTATTGTCCTCTACTCCTCTTTGGTCAGACCTCATCTGGAATACTGTGTCCAGTATCGGGCACCACATTTTAAAAAAGACTTCAACAAACTCGAGCAAGTTCAGAGAAGAGCGACCAGAATAGTGTCCGGTCTGCAAACCATGTCCTATGAGGAATGGTTACTGGCATTGGGAATGTTTGTCTTGCAAAAAAGAAGACTAAGAGGAGACTTAATAGCTGTCTACAAATATCTCATGGGCTGTCACATTGTAGAAGGGTCATCTTTATTCTCATTTGCACAAGGAAAGATAGAAGCAATGGGCTGAAACTGAATGGGAGGATACACAGATTAGTTATTAGAAAAAACTTTTTGACAGATAGGGTGATCAATAAGTGGAACAGGCTGCCACAAGAGGTTGTGAGTTCTCATTCCATGGAAGTCTTCAAACAGAAGTTGGACAGACATCTTTCTGGGATGATTTACTGAATCCTGCTTGGAGCAGGAGGTTGGAACAGATGACCCAGGATGTCCCTTCCAACTCTACCATTCATTGATATCACTATTGCATGGCCATACATAGTGGATGCTTTCCTGAAACGGAAAGTACTTGCAAGCAGCATAATACAAAGAATAGCAGGTTTACCCAGAATCCTTTGCAGTAGGCGGAGCTATGCAAATCATCTCTTTCCACCCCAGTCTAATCCACAGTGCTTGGAATCGCCAAGCGTGCAATGCTGCGGATTAGTTTCTAAATTTACACAGCCAACCAATTCCTACCCGTGGACACGTGTTTCGGGCTTTAGGCCCTCATCAGCACAGGGCTGGAATTGGTTGGCTGTATGGAGTGGGGCTCGGTGAGCAAGCGATACATATATGCTAGCCACCTTAGGGAGAGACCCAAGTTGGGCTAAATGTAGCGGGACGAAAGAGACCGAAAAGCCCTCTACTTAAAGGAAATACATAGTGGATGCTTTCCTGAAACGGAAAGTACTTGCAAGCAGCATAATACAAAGAATAGCAGGTTTACCCAGAATCCTTTGCAGTAGGAGGAGCTATGCAAATCATCTCTTTCCACACCAGTCTAATCCACAGCGCTTGGAACCGCCAAGCGTGCAATGCTGCGGATTAGTTTCTAAATTTACACAGCCAACCAATTCCTACCTGTGGACACGTGTTTCGGGCTTTAGGCCCTCATCAGCACAGGGCTGGAATTGGTTGGCTGTATGGAGTGGGGCTCGGTGAGCAAGCGATACATATATGCTAGCCACCTTAGGGAGAGACCCAAGTTGGGCTAAATGTAGCGGGACGAAAGAGACCGAAAAGCCCTCTACTTAAAGGAAATACATAGTGGATGCTTTCCTGAAACGGAAAGTACTTGCAAGCAGCATAATACAAAGAATAACAGGTTTACCCAGAATCCTTGGCCATGCATTTTTTGCTGGTTCATCTGACCTGCTTATTTTGCATTTTAGCCTGTACTTTGTAGTGAGGGTTTAATTCCCTCATTTCTTTTTCTCTGGTCCAGCTTTGTGCAAGATTTTATTGTATATTTGTAAGGAGAACAGCATTTTATGTTCCCTGGGAACATTATTTGATGTGCACCTATTCATCTTTGCGGCAGATAGTATCAATATAGACCTGGGGAGTGCATACCTATGGTGCTAGTTACAATTACACTGTAAAAGGGCATATAATTTCCAGAGAATACATGTATTCTTCATGCTGAGATTTGCATTGCCATTGTTTTTGTGCTCAAGGTGCTGGTTACAGTTGTTCACCTTTAATTCCAATGAAGGATATACAATCATTGGGATATTTATTTATTTATCAATAGGTGTGAGACAGGGCTTGTAGCCCTATTATGGGTATTTATGTATTTCTGTTTTGGTTTTAAATGTTTTTATGTTTGCAGTGTTAAGTATGGCAATAAAGATTTGGTATTTTTATATCTTTGAGTGATCCCTGAGGTATATATGACTCTTTTTCTCCTTTGGCATTTTTGAACTCTGTTTCGCCATATAACAAGTGATCTTTTTATTATGGGGTGTTGCCCTCCCCTTCTGTTGCATTGTTATCACTTGAATACAACTGTCATCATTCTCTCCTGCCCCTGCTGATCACTGGCAGAGCAAGGGAGAATGATGAGAATCGTCTTCAGCACCCAGCGCCAGGGAAGAGCGCTTACCGTAGTGCTGCTTCCCTGGCACCCATTGTGTGTTACTAATGCATCACACGGGCGGCACATGGCTGCCACACATGTGACGCAAGTATTACACACACGGACACTGACATCTCCAGTACCGTTTTGATGTTAGCGCGAGCGCCATGGGAAAATTTCTAACGGCGCTCGAACTAACATCAGAAAGGTGAAGTGAGTTCATTGGCTGTTAACTCACAGGACCTTTCTGAAGGCACCAGGAGCGTGAAAACTTTCTGACGTTAGACAGGTCCTATGAGTTCACTGACTTATACTACACGCGTAGCAGATGCTGCTCAGTGCCTCTGCTGGAAGACAGGCTGCACGGTCGCTTAATGCAACCATGCAGCCTGCCATCTAGATGTGGCAGAGCTAGACTGTCATCGAACAAATGGATTAGCAGCATCTCTGCAGAAAGATGAGGAATATTGTTGTTTGCTTTTTTAACTTTTTTGCAGATGACAAGGGCATCGGGGGAATGGGCGATGTCATAAGTATGGTTTAATTAAGATTATTAAAGGAGTCTCTGTCATTCTTTCAATTAAGGAACTTTTTTCTGGGTGTCTGTGTTTTCATACAATGTAATTATGGGGTTAGTAATGGGGCATCTTATTCTCCATTACTAACCTCAGGGCTTGATATCACCTGACAATACAAAGGTGACATCAACAGTGCAAGTGGGGAGAGAGGTTAAATGCCAGCATTGGCTCATCTTAAGGTACCTTCACACTGAGCAACTTTAGAACGATAACGATAGCGATCCATGACGTTGCAGAGTCCTGGATAGCGATATCATTGTGTTTGACACACAGCAGCGATCAGGATCCTGCTGTGACATCGCTGGTCGGAGCTAGAAGGCCAGAACTTTATTTCGTCACTGAATTACCCGCTGACATCGCTGAATCGGCGTGTGTGATGCCGATCCAGCGATGTCTTCACTTGTAACGCTTAGTAACCCGATATTTACTCTGGTTACCATTGTAAATGTAAAAAACCTAAACACTACATACTTATATTCCGGTGTCTGTCGCGTCCCTCGGCATCAGCTTCCCTGCACTGTGTCAGCGCCGGCTGGCCGTAAAGCAGACCACAGTGGTGACGTCACCGCTCTGCTTTACGGCCGGCGCTCTCCAGCGACCACACAACGACTAAACAGCGACGCTGCAGCGATCGGCATCGTTGTCTATATCACTGCAGCGTCGCTTAATGTGATGGTACCTTAAGAGATGCACCTTTTCTGGGGTGTCTGAGAGCTCATGATTTTAGCCTGGAGGGGGGGCAGTATCTATGGCCCCTTCCTAGGCTATTAATATCAGCCCGCAGCTGTCTGCATAGCCTTTGCTGGTTATTAATTATAGGAGGACCCCACATCTTTTTCTTTTAAGGTCCCCATTTTAATAGCCAGTAAAGTCTAAGTATACAGCTGTGAGCTGATATTAATAGTCTCCACAAAAATGTAAAATAGCCAATAAATTTAGTTCAACTTCACAGATATGTTCCACTTGTTGTTGATTCTTCACCAAAAATTTACATTTGGTATCTTTATGTTTGAAGCATGATATGTTGGAAAAGGTTGAAAAGTTCCATGGAGCCGAATACTTTCGCAAGGCACTTTATCTATTCTATCTATTCTATTCTAACCTGTCACTCTGTGATTTTACTATACGCGGCACATGAGGTGCCAGCTTTTATTCTTTTACCAAATGTTACTGACTTTTTCCGATTTTAAGAAAAATGCTTGTGTTACCGATCACGAATCCGAATGTACAATATTCGTGCCGAATTTATGTTTGGCAATTGATTTCTAAACATATTCGCTCATCTCTACTTGTAAGTAATTGGTAGATGGCGGAGGATGCTCGGTACCTGACAGCGTCTTCTCCCACCCCCAAATTCATTATGATGCTATCAATTACTTATAGTGAATGATGGGGTCGCAGGACAGGGACTGAGGCTATGTGCACACGTTCAGGATTTGCAGGAGAAGATTCTGCTGCATTTCCCAATGTGTTGCCGGGAAGAAAGTTGCGTAAAATACATTTATTTTTTCCACATTTTTGCCCCATTAGAACAGGTGGAATATACTGTAAGAATTTACATTATAAATGTCTGTAAGATCCAACCCGGTACCACCAGCCACCCAGCTTTGTTACTCTATCATATATTTTCCTGGTAAGCGCTGCTCTAGTATATTTACTATGGTCATGTAAACCACTTGGTCACTGCATTTGTGTATCATATGGAGAGTTGGTGTATACCCTGTTTTTACATCTTTTTGCTAGCACTTGCGGATTACTGTAATTTTTTTAAACTGAGTGTTTTTGGTTTTACTATGCTCTTTTGTGTCTTCAAGTTTCTTGGTGGTGTGTGAGCATGTTCCTACAGACTTGTTCACTGTGCAAGTAGCCCATGTGTTCCTGTAAGCATTCTTTAATCCTGAAGATAAGCCCCCGATGTAACCTGAAAGTTAAGAAAAACAAGTTAGATTATACTCACCCAGGGGCGGTCCGGTGCAGTCCGGTCCGATAGGCATCACGGTCCGGCGCCTCCCATCTTCATGCAATGACGTCCTCTTCCTTGCTTCCTGTCGTGGCTCCTGCACAGGCATACTTTATCTGTCCTGTTGAGGGCAGCGCAAAGTACTGCAGAGCGCAGGCGCTGGGAAAGGTCCGAGAAGCCCAGTGCCTGCGCACTGCAGTACTTTGCACTGCTTTCAACAGGGCAGTTAAAGTACGCCTGTGCAGGAGATGCGACAGGAAACAAGGAAGAGGACGTCATCGCATGAAGATGGGAGGCGCTGGACCCGTACCACGACGCCCATCGGACCGAATCGCACCTGACCGCCCCCAGGTGAGTATAATATAACTTGTTTTTATTATCTTTCAGGATACATCGGGGGCTTATCTACAGCATTACAGAATGCTGTAGATAAGCCCCTGATGTTTGTGGCCGAAGCTTATACACAAAACGGTAGTTGATAGATTCCCTTTAATAAACTAACCTGCAAAAGCTTAGAGACTCATAGTAAACTGTGAATACACAGTTTTACAGTTTACACTGGGTTTTTCTTGGTGTGTTTGAACTTTAGTACACCCACACAATCTTTTGTCTCCTTTTTTTGGATTATTACTTTTTTCAAGATTAAAGAAATACTTATTCTGTATACTTACATCAATATGGCCAACAAAACTTCTGAAATCCCGGAACTTAAAACTGAATTAAAAATAAAAAGACATGACCTTAAACATTAAATTGAAAACAAAATACATCATGACGCCGAAGATATGCACAGACTGTTTTCTATTGCATTTAATAGATTTTAACTTTGGATCAGCCATCAGCATTACAAAGTGCCTCCATGGAGCTCAGACTTAAGGATAGGTGGTCTATTGCAATCATTTCATACTTTATATTTAGAGCATCCCAATTGCATAAATTGTCTAATAAAAAATACCAATTTGTATATGAACAGTTATGTGCAAAATAATAGCAATTTAACTTCACTAATATGTTTATTACTGTTTTTTCATTAAAGATGATAAAACATGGGAGAAAAATTCATGACTAGGTGTAGGCGAGTAATGGACAACCAGCAAAATCAACAGTCATGACATGCATGCTGCTAATTGAGTGAATTTGACTCATTTAATGAAAGGGGACTGTTCTAATTTATAGCAGTGTGGAGATCAATTAGTGAGGCTATTCATTTTGGGAAGAAACAGGTGTCAATTATGGCCCTTATTTAAAGGAGCACAGCAAAGGTTGAACTTGCTGGTTTTAGCAATTGCTCAGTGAGTAAAATTAGTCATTCCAGACATTGCGACATTGCACCGAAGGAGAAAGAACTTTGATCAAGAAGTTGACTGGAGAGAGGTAAACATATAAAGAAGTGCAGAAAATAATTGGCTAGTCAGTTAAAAAGATTTCCAATGCTTTAAAATGGCAAACAGAACCAGAAACATGTGGCGGAAAAGAAATGCTATCATCCGCATAGATTAGTGATGAGCGAGCATGCTCGCCACTACTCATTGCTCACCAGAGCATCTCACTGCTCGAAATGTTAAGACCTTGCAGGGTATTTCTAGAGTTGCTCGGTGGAAGCTTGGGTCCCCGCCCTGCATGTTTGGCACTCTTTAGAGAGCCAATGAACATGAAGGATTGTCTGCCACAAAAGGCAAGGGACGGGGAACTGGACATGATGGTGATGTTGATAGTGCATGCAGAGGCCGAGGCCGTGGGCAAGATGAAATTGTGCCACAACAAACACCCACATCTTCTTGCCTGACCTTTCTGTCTGAAATAACAGGGGACCGCAGCATACCACTATTGAACCCAGAGCAGTGTCAAAAGGTTGTTGGCTGGATAGCAGATAATGCTTTCAGTCACTTTGCCACCACCACAACCACCTTGCCTTTCACACAGTCGAGTCTCAGTAGCCATGAGTCTGAACTGCATATTCCTCACCCTGAGACTCCTTCCTCCCACCATGCCGAGTGCCCAGAGACAATTGATCCCACACTTCGACACTCTGAAGAGCTGTTCACTATTCCATTTATATTTTCAGGACTCTCGAAAAGGCCACATGAAGCAAGGCAAGAGGAGATCGCAGGTAGTGATGTCCAAATATTTGAGCAGCCACAGTCACACGAAGGCAATGGTGGGAAAGTGATCAGGCACATAGCAGCAAAGCACCCGACTTTGTGGGCCGAACCCCGGGGTCCAGGAACAGTGTCTGCGGGTGACACCACTGCTTCTTCCGCTCTTGTGCATGAAAGCCAATTCCCTGCCCATGGTGCATGCGAAGATGCCTCCTGCCCTGCACCTGTCATTGCACACATTTTACTAGCACCATCAGGGAGCACTTGCCACATCCTTGTCTCAGCTCAGCGTTCAGTTGTCCATACCCCAGTCCTTGGAAGGCAAGCGCAAATACACAGCCAATGCCTCACAGGCCACAATACTAAATTCCCACATTTCTCGTCTGCTTGCGCTCGAAATGTTGCCTTATAGGCTCCTGGAGACTTAAGCTTTCGTGGCGGCCGTCCCTTGGTATTCGGTCCCCAGCCACCACTATTTCTCCCGGTGTGCCATCCCCGCATTTCATAAGCATGTGTCCCAAAACATTAGCTGTGCCCTCAACAATGCAGTTACTGGGAAAGTCCACCTAACCATGGACACATGGACAAGTGTTTGTGGGCAGGGATGGTACATTTTGCTGACGGCACACTGGGTTAACATAGTGGAATCCGGGACGCAATCGGACCTTGGGATGGAACCCATCCTCCTGATGCCGAGGATTGCGGGCTCTGGGTCAATCAGGGTTGCCACCACAGTCTACAGCTCCTGCACCCCATCCTCCTCCTCTTCTGCATCCATCTCTGAAATGACCACATCAGTCACAAGCTGGGCACTGCCTCAGCCAAGCAGAAACAGGCTGTGCTGAAGCTATTATGCAGTGTCTGGAGGATTCCGTCTCCAGAGGGCCAGCGCCAGAAGGTAAGTGTTCCCCCATGAAGGTATGTAGGCTCCTTTCCTGGGCTCCGGCGCTTCCAGTTCCAGTGGCGTCAGGGAACTGGGTGGTGCGGCGGGGGCACGGCCAGTGATGTTCCTTTCATGTCCTCTCGGGCGCTCCTGCGGCCTCATTGGAGGGTGCAGTGATGTCGTGGCGGGGGTGGGGCCTAGGAGGCCGTCCTGGAAGCTGGTTGCCGGTAGTTTTTTCTCCTTGTGTGTCGCCAGGTCATGGGTGTGCGGCAGTGCCAGCAGGGGGTGCCAGGGGTGGGGGATGCGTGTCGGGTCCTGAGGCGGGTGGACCCCTGGCCAAGAGACCTGCTTACCTGGATATCCGAGGGATGAGGGGGCATAAGAAGGCCTGGATGCTGCAGCATTTTGCTTCTGTTCCATCAGTAACATGGATACATCGGAAGCTCTCATAGAGCAGCAGGAGGAACAGCTGCTGCAAGCTTCAGAGCAGCATGCTTCTAATAGACCCTGTGCAGGCCAACTAAAGACCTGGGTAATGTGTAGTAAACGGGCAAGTGGTCAATCCAGCCACAGAAGTTCCTTCCGGTTGGAGGAATCAACAGCGTCGGCATAGAAAAATTCCCCCCGTGTTCCGGTACCTACTATTGCTGCTTGGGTAAGAGATCTTCATCAAAGTACACCAGTGATGCAGTCTTTTTTACTTTATGTTTTTTCTACCTGATAGAAGACGTGTTCTGGTAAATTGAGACACAGGGAGTGTGCCCTCTGCGATTGCCCCCTGACAGACACTTTCCTTAAAAAAATTATGTCAACCTTGTGTTCGACAGACGGTAGCGGAAGAGACCTCGAACCACCACCCTGAGGGAGATTATAAGATTGGAGGTGAAGGAGTCCTTAAAGACCCTATCCCAGAGAGAGTCTTCAAAGAGAAAGAGGTCTGGGGGTAGAGCAAGTTTGTCAGAGTCAGATTCCTCGGTCGTCCTTAAATAGGATGAAAACTCTTCAGGACCTTTATCCCCTTCTTCATCTTCAGAGGAGGACTCTAGCCATTTTTGTTTTTCCCTGGACCGCATAGATAAATTGGTTAAAACAGTCATGTCCACTCAGGGTTGGCGTTAGGGTCAGAAAACCAGGTCACGCAGCCGCTATGGGGCCCCTGTGAGACAGGGGGGCCCGCCTGCCACCAGCGTCGACTCCCCCGTCGCATTGAACTATACCGGCGTCTACCGGGACAGTTCAAAGCAATGATGGAGGAGTGTTATGATCTGGTGGTTTAGGAGCAACATGGGACGAGCTCTGAAGGAAGTGGTACCTGTACTGACCGCAGTCCCTAAGCTCAACACAACACTAGAAGTAGCCGTGGAATGCTCCTGACACTCCCTAGGCACCTCGTCACAGCCTGAGAACTAACTACCCCTAAAGATAGAAACAGGAAAACTATCTTGCCTCAGAGAAAATCCCCAAAGGATAGATAGCCCTCCACAAGTAATGACTGTGAGTGGAGAGGGAAAAGATATACACAGAATGAAACCAGGATGTAGCACAGTAGGCCAGTCTAGCTAGATAGATAGGACAGGATGGAATACTGTGCGGTCAGTATAAAACACTACAAAAAATCCACACAGAGTTTACAAAAATCTCCACACCTGACTAAAGGTGTGGAGGATAAATCTGCTTCCCAGAGCTTCCAGCTTCGCTGAATGAATTCATACTGACAAGCTGGACAAAACATAGAAAGCACAGAACGGATAAGTCCACAACCTGTGGACAGAAAAGAGCAAGCAAGGACTTAACTTTCCTGAACTGGTCAGGATAACAGGGAAATCCAAAAGAGATGTGAATCCAACCAGGAACCATTGAGAAGTGGCACAAGCTGAAGGAAAGAGCCAGGCTAAATAGCCGAGCAGAATAGACAATCAGTGGAAGCAGCTGCTGACTGCTAAATCCAAGGAGCAGCCATTCCACTTAAAACCACCGGAGGGAGCCCAAGAGCAGAACTCACAAAAGTGCCACTTAGAACCACCGGAGGGAGCCCAAGAGCGGAATTCACAACAGTACCCCCCCCCTTGAGGAGGGGTCACCGAACCCTCACCAGAGTCCCCAGGCCGATCAGGACGAGCCAAGTGAAAAGCACGAACCAAATCGGCGGCATGGTCATCGGAGGCAACAACCCAAGAATTATCCTCATGGCCATAACCCTTCCACTTGACAAGATACTGAAGCCTCCACCTCGAAAAACGAGAATCCAAAATTTTCTCAACCTCATATTCCAACTCTCCCTCAACCAACACCGGGGCAGGAGGATCAACCGAGGGAACAACGGGCACCACATATCTCCGTAACAAAGATCTATGGAAAACATTATGAATGGCAAAAGAGGCTGGAAGGGCCAAACGAAAAGACACAGGATTGATAATCTCAGAAATCTTATAAGGACCAATAAACCGAGGCTTAAACTTAGGGGAAGAAACCTTCATAGGAACATGACGAGAAGACAACCAAGCTAAATCTCCCACACGAAGCCGAGGACCAACACACCGACGGCGGTTAGCAAAATGCTGAGCCTTCTCCTGAGACAACGTCAAATTGTCTACCACATGAGTCCAAATCTGCTGCAACCTGTCCACCACAGAATCCACACCAGGACAATCAGAAGGCTCAACCTGCCCTGAAGAAAAACGAGGATGAAAACCAAAATTACAAAAGAAAGGTGAAACCAAAGTAGCCGAACTAGCCCGATTATTAAGGGCAAACTCGGCCAACGGCAAGAAAGTCACCCAATCATCCTGATCAGCAGACACAAAGCATCTCAAATAGGTCTCCAAGGTCTGATTAGCTCGCTCAGTTTGGCTATTAGTCTGAAGATGAAACGCCGAAGAGAAAGACAAATCAATGCCCATCCTAGCACTAAAGGCCCGCCAAAACCTAGAGACAAACTGAGAACCTCTGTCAGACACAATATTCTCCGGAATGCCATGCAAACGAACCACATGCTGAAAAAACAATGGAACCAAATCTGAGGAGAAAGGCAACTTAGGCAAAGGTACCAGATGGACCATTTTAGAGAACCGGTCACAAACAACCCAGATAACAGACATCTTCTGGGAAACAGGAAGATCCGAAATAAAATCCATGGAAATATGCGTCCAGGGCCTCTCAGGGACCGGCAAAGGCAAAAGCAACCCACTAGCGCGGGAACAGAAAGGCTTGGCCCGGGCGCAAGTCCCACAGGACTGCACAAAAGCACGCACATCGCGCGACAAAGAAGGCCACCAAAAGGACCTAGCAACCAAATCTCTGGTACCAAAAATCCCCGGATGACCAGCCAACACTGAACAATGAACCTCAGAAATCACCTTACTTGTCCATCCATCAGGAACAAACAGTTTCCCCACTGGACAGCGGTCAGGCCTATCAGCCTGAAATTCCCGAAGCACCTGCCGCAAATCAGGGGAGATGGCAGAAAGAATCACCCCTTCCTTAAGAATGCCAACCGGCTCAAGGACTCCAGGAGAATCAGGCGAAAAACTCCTAGAGAGGGCATCAGCCTTAACATTCTTAGATCCCGGAAGATACGAGACCACAAAATCAAAATGGGAGAAAAACAGGGACCATCAAGCCTGTCTAGGATTCAGCTGCTTGGCCGACTCGTGGTAAATCAGATTCTTATGATCAGTCAAGACCACATCACGGTGCTTAGCTCCCTCAAGCCAATGTCGCCACTCCTCAAACGCCCACTTCATAGCCAACAACTCCCGATTGCCGACATCATAATTGCATTCCGCAGGCGAAAACTTTCTGGAAAAAAAAGCACACGGTTTCATCAAAGAACCATCAGAATCCCTCTGAGACAAAACGGCCCCTGCCCGAATCTCAGAAGCGTCAACCTCAACCTGAAAAGGAAGAGAAACATCTGGCTGACACAACACAGGGGCAGAAGTAAATCGGCGTTTAAGCTCCCGAAAGGCCTCAACAGCCGCAGAAGACCAATTCGTCACATCAGCGCCTTTCTTCGTCAAATCAGTAAGGGGCTTAACCACACTGGAAAAGTTGGCAATGAAACGGCGATAGAAATTAGCAAAGCCCAAAAATTTTTGAAGGCTCTTCACAGATGTGGGTTGAATCCAGTCATGAATAGCTTGGACCTTAACAGGATCCATTTCCATAGACGAGGGGGAAAAAATAAAACCCATAAAAGAGACCTTCAGAACTCCGAATAGGCACTTAGACCCCTTCACAAATAAAGCATTATCACGAAGGATCTGGAATACCATCCTGACCTGCTTCACATGAGACTCCCAATCATCAGAAAAAATCAAAATATCATCCAAATATACAACCATGAATTTATCAAGATAATTGCGGAAAATATCATGTATGAAGGATTGGAACACAGATAGAGCATTAGAGAGCCCGAATGGCATCACAAGGTATTCAAAATGGCCTTCGGCGTATTAAATGCAGTTTTCCATTTGTCACCCTGTTTAATACTAACAAGATTATATGCCCCTCGGAGGTCAATCTTAGTAAGCCAACTAGCCCCCTTAATCTGAGCAAACAAATCAGAAAGCAAAGGCAAGGGGTATTGGAATTTGACCGTGATCTTATTAAGAAGACGATAATCTATACTGGGTCTCAAGGAGCCATCCTTCTTAGCAACAAAAAAGAAACCCGCTCCCAATGGTGACGAAGACGGCCGAATATGCCCTTTCTCCAAAGATTCCTTAACATAGCTCCGCATGGCGGCATGCTCTGGCACAGACAGATTGAAAAGTCGGCCCTTAGGGAACTTACAACCTGGAATCAAGTTAATAGCACAATCACAGTACCTATGTGGAGGAAGGGAACTGGACTTGGGCTCATCAAATACATCCTGGAAATCCTACAAAAACTCAGGGACCTCAGAAGAGGGGGAAGAGGAAATTGACATCAAAGGAACGTCACTATGTACCCCTTGACAACCCCAACTAGTCACAGACATAGTTTTCCAATCCAGCACCGGATTATGTTCCTGTAACCATGGAAAACCCAGTACAACAACATCATGCAGGTTATGCAACATCAGAAAACAGCAATTTTCCTGATGTGCTGGAGCCATGTACATGGTCATCTGCGTCCAGTACTGAGGTTTATCCTTGGCCAATGGTGTAGCATCAATGTCCCTCAAAGGAATAGGGCTCTGCAAAGGCTGCAAGGAAAAACCACAGCGCCTGGCGAATTCTAAGTCCATTAAGTTCAGGGCAGCGCCTGAATCCACAAATGCCATGACAGAAAAGGACGACAATGAGCAAATCAGGGTCACAGATAAAAGAAATTTAGGCTGTACAGTACTGATAGTAACAGACCTAGCGACCCTCCTAGTACGTTTAGGGCAATCAGAAATAACATGAGCAGAATCACCACAGTAAAAACACAGCCTATTCTGACGACTGAATTCCTGCCGTTCTGTTCTAGTCAAAATCCTATCACATTGCATAGGCTCAGGACTCTGCTCAGAGGACACTGCCATATGGTGCACAGCTTTGCGCTCGCGCAGACGCCGATCAATCTGAATGGCTAGAGACATAGATTCGCTCAAACCAGTAGGCGTAGGGAAGCCCACCATAACATCTTTAAGGGCTTCAGAAAGACCTTTTCTGAAAATAGCAGCCAGAGCATCCTCATTCCATTGAATGAGCACAGACCATTTCCTAAATTTCTGGCAGTATAATTCTGCCGCTTCCTGACCTTGACACAGGGCCAAAAGGGTTTTTTCTGCATGATCCACAGAATTAGGTTCGTTATACAATAATCCGAGCGCTTGAAAAAATGCGTCTATATTCAGCAATGCCGGATCCCCTGATTCAAGGGAGAATGCCCAGTCCTGAGGGTCACCACGCAGCAAGGATATGATGATTTTAACTTGCTGAATGGGATCACCAGAAGAACGGGGTTTCAAAGCAAAAAACAATTTACAGTTATTTTTAAAGTTCAAAAACTTGGATCTGTCCCCAAAAAACAAATCAGGAGTAGGAATTCTAGGATCCAAAGCCGGAGTCTGGACAACATAATCTTGGATACTCTGTACTCTTGCAGCAAGTTGATCCATACGAGAAAACAAACCCTGAACATCCATGCCAGAGCACAAATCCTTAACCACCCAGAGATCAAGAGGAAAAAAAAGACAAAACAGAGCACAGAAAAAAAAATGACTCTGAATTTTTTTTTCCTTCTTTTGAGATGCATTTAATTCATTTTTGGCCACTTGTACTGTTATGATCTGGTGGTTTAGGAGCAACATGGGACGAGCTCTGAAGGAAGTGGTACCTGTACTGACCGCAGTCCCTAAGCTCAACACAACACTAGAAGTAGCCGTGGGATGCTCCTGACACTCCCTAGGCACCTCGTCACAGCCTGAGAACTAACTACCCCTAAACATAGAAACAGGAAAACTATCTTGCCTCAGAGAAAATCCCCAAAGGATAGATAGCCCCCCACAAGTAATGACTGTGAGTGGAGAGGGAAAAGACATACACAGAATGAAACCAGGATGTAGCACAGGAGGCCAGTCTAGCTAGATAGATAGGACAGGATGGAATACTGTGCGGTCAGTATAAAACACTACAAAAAATCCACACAGAGTTTACAAAAATCTCCACACCTGACTAAAGGTGTGGAGGGTAAATCTGCTTCCCAGAGCTTCCAGCTTCACTGAATTAATTCATACTGACAAGCTGGACAAAACATAGAAAGCACAGAACGGATAAGTCCACAAACCTGTGGACAGAAAAGAGCAAGCAAGGACTTAACTTTGCTGAACTGGTCAGGATAACAGGGAAATCCAAGAGAGATGTGAATCCAACCAGGAACCATTGACAAGTGGCACAAGCTAAAGGAAAGAGCCAGGCTAAATAGCCGAGCAGAATAGACAATCAGTGGAAGCAGCTGCTGACTGCTAAATCCAAGGAGCAGCCATTCCATTTAAAACCACCGGAGGGAGCCCAAGAGCAGAACTCACAAAAGTGCCACTTAGAACCACCGGAGGGAGCCCAAGAGCAGAATTCACAACAGAGGAGAGAGCATCACCTGACTCTCCCTCTCCCATCATTCCCCGCTCTGCCTCTGACACTGCGGGTGAGCGTCATCGCACACTCACTGTGTGCCAGGCAGTGTGGCGGCAGCCGCCGACACAGGAGCAGGGAGCAGCGTGGGCACGAGGAGAGGTGAGGAGCTTGTGTGTTGTTTTTTTACTGGACTGTGGGGGGCCATTCTCGGGAGGGGAGAGGAAGGGAGGGAAGGGGGATGTGGGCTGTGCTGTATACTAGTGTGTGGGCAGTTGTTGTGAATTCTGTGGCTGAGTTCACTTCTGTGGTCACAAGTGGTATTGCAGTCTCTGGGCTTCCTCCCTCAGGTGTTTTGGTGAGCTCGTTGGCTGCCTTGCTATTTAGCTCCACCTGAGTCTGTCTTCCTTGCTCCTTGTCAATGTTCCAGTGTTGGATCTGAGCTACTGCATCTTTCCTTGGGCCTGCTGCTCTGCTAGATAAGTGCTTCTAGTTTGTTTTCTGTTTTTTCTGTCCAGCTTGCTATTAACTTTTGCTGGAAGCTCTGAGAAGCAAAGGAGTGCACCGCCGTGCTGTTAGTTCGGCACGGTGGGTCTTTTTGCCCCTTTGCGTGGTTTTCGTTTTAGGGTTTTTTGTAGACTGCATAGTTCTCTTTGCTATCCTCGCTCTGTCTAGAATATCGGGCCTCACTTTGCTGAATCTATTTCATTCCTACGTTTGTCTTTTCATCTTGCTAACAGTCATTATATGTGGGGGGCTGCCTATTCCTTTGGGGTATTTCTCTGAGGTAAGTCAGGCTTGTATTTCTATCTTCAGGCTAGTCAGCTCCTCAGGCAGTGCCGAGTTGCATAGGTAGTGATAGGCGCAATCCACTGCTGCTTATAGTTGTGTGAGGATAGATCAGGTACTGCAGTCTACAGAGATTCCACGTCTCAGAGCTCGTCCTATTGTTTTTGGTTATTGCCAGATCTCTGTATGTGCGCTGATTACTGCACGCTGTGTTGCCTGATTGCCAGCCATAACAGTACAAGGAGCCCCACCAATGATTCCCAATAGAGGGAAAAAAGAAATCCTGACATCATTTTTTTTTCTTAGCTCTGTCTTCAGTCTTTTTTTTCCCCTAGACATTAGAGTGCTTCAGGACACAGCTGTGGACATGGATATTCAGGCTCTGTGCTCCTCAATGGATAATCTCGTTGTAAATGTACAAAAGATTCAAGATACTATTGATCAGAAATCGATGCTAGAACCAAGAATTCCGATTCCTGATTTGTTTTTTGGTGACAGAACTAAGTTCCTGAGCTTCAGAAATAATTGTAAGCTATTTTTGGCCTTGAAACCTCATTCTTCTGGTAATCCTATTCAACAGGTTTTGATTATTATTTCTTTTTTGCGCGGCGACCCACAGGACTGGGCGTTTTCTCTTGCACCAGGAGATTCTGCATTGAGTAATGTTGATGAATTTTTCCAGGCGCTGGGATTGCTTTACGATGAGCCTAATTCAGTGGATCAGGCTGAGAAAAATCTGCTGGCTTTATGCCAGGGTCAGGATGATGTAGAAGTATATTGTCAGAAATTTAGGAAGTGGTCAGTACTCACTCTGTGGAATGAATCTGCACTAGCGGCTTTGTTCAGAAAGGGTCTCTCTGAAGCTCTTAAGGATGTAATGGTGGGATTTCCTATGCCTGCTGGTTTGAATGAGTCTATGTCCTTGGCCATTCAGATCGGTCGTCGCTTGCGCGAGCGTAAATCTGTGCACCATCTGGCGGTATTGTCTGAGAGTAAACCGGAGCCTATGCAGTGCGACAGGACTATGACTAAAGTAGAACGGCAAGAACACAGACGTCTGAACAGACTGTGTTTCTATTGTGGTGATTCTACTCATGCTATTTCTAATTGTCCTAAACGCACTAGACGGTTCGATAGCTCTGCCGTTATTGGTACTGTACAGTCCAAATTCCTTTTGTCCATTACCTTAATGTGCTCTTTGTCATCGTATTCTGTCATGGCGTTTGTGGATTCAGGCGCTGCCCTGAATCTGATGGATTTGGATTATGCTAAACGTTGTGGATTTTTCTTGGAGCCTTTGCGGTGTCCTATTCCGTTGAGAGGAATTGATGCTACACCTTTGGCCAAGAATAAGCCTCAGTACTGGGCCCAGCTGACCATGTGCATTGCTCCTGCACATCAGGAAGTTATTCGCTTTCTGGTAATTCATAATTTGCATGATGTGGTCGTGTTGGGGTTGCCATGGCTACAAACCCATAATCCAGTATTGTATTGGAACTCTATGTCGGTAACCAGCTGGGGTTGTCAGGGAGTACATGGTGATGTTCCATTTTTGTCTATTTCGTCATCTATTCCTTCTGACATCCCAGAGTTCTTGTCGGACTTTCAGGATGTATTTGAAGAGTCCAAGTCTGATGCCCTACCTCCGCATAGGAATTGTGATTGTGCTATCGATTTGATTCCTGGTAGTAAATTCCCTAAGGGTCGTTTATTTAATTTGTCCGTACCTGAACACACCGCTATGCGCAGTTATGTGAAGGAGTCCCTGGAGAAGGGACATATTCGCCCATCGTCGTCACCATTGGGAGCAGGGTTCTTTTTTGTAGCCAAGAAGGATGGTTCGCTAAGACCGTGTATTGATTACCGCCTTCTTAATAAGATTACTGTTAAGTTTCAGTATCCCTTGCCATTGATTTCTGACTTGTTTGCTCGGATTAAGGGGGCTAGTTGGTTTACTAAGATTGATCTTCGTGGTGCGTATAATCTGGTGAGAATCAGGCAGGGAGATGAATGGAAAATGGCATTTAATACGCCCGAGGGTCATTTTGAGTATCTGGTGATGCCGTTCGGACTTGCCAATGCTCCATCTGTTTTCAGTCTTTTATGCATGACATTTTCCGTGAGTATCTGGATAAATTCTTGATTGTTTACTTGGATGACATTTTGATCTTCTCAGATGATTGGGAGTCTCATGTGAAGCAAGTCAGAATGGTTTTCCAGGTACTGCGTGCTAATTCCTTGTTCGTGAAGGGATCAAAGTGTCTCTTCGGTGTGCAGAAAGTTTCATTTTTGGGGTTCATCTTTTCCCCTTCTACTATCGAGATGGATCCGGTTAAGGTTCAGGCCATCCAGGATTGGACTCAGCCGACATCTCTAAAAAGTCTGCAGAAATTCCTGGGCTTTGCTAATTTTTATCGTCGCTTCATCTGTAATTTTTCTAGCATTGCCAGACCATTGACCGATTTGACCAAGAAGGGTGCTGATTTGGTTAATTGGTCTTCTGCTGCCGTGGAAGCTTTTCAGGAGTTGAAGCGTCGTTTTTGCTGTGCCCCTGTGTTGTGTCAACCTGATGTTTCTCTTCCGTTCCAGGTCGAGGTTGATGCTTCTGAGATTGGTGCAGGGGCGGTTTTGTCACAGAGAGGTTCTGGTTGCTCAGTGTTCAAACCATGTGCTTTCTTTTCCAGGAAATTTTCTGCTGCTGAGCGTAATTATGATGTGGGCAACCGAGAGTTGCTGGCCATGAAGTGGGCATTCGAGGAGTGGCGTCATTGGCTTGAGGGTGCTAAGCATCGCGTGGTGGTTTTGACTGATCATAAGAACCTTACTTATCTTGAGTCTGCCAAGCGCTTGAATCCTAGACAGGCCCGTTGGTCGTTATTTTTTGCTCGTTTTGATTTTGTGATTTCATACCTTCCGGGCTCTAAAAATGTGAAGGCGGATGCTCTGTCTAGGAGTTTTGTGCCCGACTCTCCGGGGTTATCTGAGCCGGCGAGTATCCTCAAGGAAGGAGTCATTGTGTCTGCCATCTCCCCTGATTTGCGGAGAGTGTTGCAGAAATTTCAGGCTAATAAACCTGATCGTTGTCCGGCCGAGAAACTGTTCGTCCCTGATAGGTGGACTAGTAAAGTTATCTCTGAACTTCATTGTTCGGTGCTGGCCGGTCATCCAGGAATCTTTGGTACCAGGGAGTTGGTTGCTAGATCCTTCTGGTGGCCATCTCTGTCATGGGATGTGCGTGCTTTTGTGCAGTCCTGTGGAATTTGTGCTAGGGCTAAGCCCTGCTGTTCACGTGCCAGTGGGTTGCTTTTGCCCTTGCCGGTCCCGAAGAGGCCTTGGACACATATTTCGATGGATTTCATTTCTGACCTTCCCGTTTCTCAAAAAATGTCGGTCATTTGGGTGGTCTGTGATCGCTTTTCTAAAATGGTCCATCTGGTGCCCTTGGTTAAATTGCCTTCCTCCTCTGATTTGGTGCCTTTGTTCTTCCAGCATGTGGTTCGTTTACATGGCATTCCTGAGAATATTGTTTCTGACAGAGGTTCCCAGTTTGTCTCGAGGTTCTGGCGAGCCTTTTGTGGTAGGATGGGCATTGACCTATCTTTCTCCTCGGCCTTCCATCCTCAGACTAATGGCCAGACCGAACGAACCAATCAGACCTTGGAAACATATCTGAGATGTTTTGTTTCCGCTGACCAGGATGATTGGGTGTCATTTTTGCCGTTGGCTGAGTTCGCCCTTAATAATCGGGCCAGCTCGGCTACCTTGGTCTCTCCATTTTTCTGCAATTCTGGGTTCCATCCTCGTTTCTCTTCAGGACAGGTTGAGTCTTCGGACTGTCCTGGTGTGGATTCTGTGGTGGACAGGTTGCAGCAGATCTGGACTCAGGTAGTGGACAATTTGACCTTGTCCCAGGAGAAGGCTCAGCTTTTCGCTAATCGCAGACGCCGTGTGGGACCCCGACTTCGTGTTGGGGATCTGGTTTGGTTATCTTCTCGTCATATTCCTATGAAGGTTTCCTCTCCTAAATTTAAACCTCGTTTTATTGGTCCGTATAAGATTTCTGAGATTCTCAATCCGGTGTCTTTTCGTCTGATCCTCCCAGACTCCTTTTCCATACATAATGTATTCCATAGGTCGTTGTTGAGGAGATACGTGGCACCTATGGTTCCATCTGTGGAGCCTCCTGCCCCTGTTTTGGTGGAGGGGGAATTGGAGTATATTGTGGAGAAGATTTTGGATTCTCGTGTCTCTAGACGGAAACTCCAGTATCTGGTCAAATGGAAGGGTTATGCTCAGGAAGATAATTCCTGGGTTTTTGCCTCTGATGTCCATGCCCCAGATCTTGTTCGTGCCTTTCATGTGGCTCATCCTGGTCGGCCTGGGGGTTCTGGTGAGGGTTCAGTGACCCCTCCTCAAGGGGGGGGTACTGTTGTGAATTCTGTGGCTGAGTTCACTTCTGTGGTCACAAGTGGTATTGCAGTCTCTGGGCTTCCTCCCTCAGGTGTTTTGGTGAGCTCGTTGGCTGCCTTGCTATTTAGCTCCACCTGAGTCTGTCTTCCTTGCTCCTTGTCAATGTTCCAGTGTTGGATCTGAGCTACTGCATCTTTCCTTGGGCCTGCTGCTCTGCTAGATAAGTGCTTCTAGTTTGTTTTCTGTTTTTTCTGTCCAGCTTGCTATTAACTTTTGCTGGAAGCTCTGAGAAGCAAAGGAGTGCACCGCCGTGCTGTTAGTTCGGCACGGTGGGTCTTTTTGCCCCTTTGCGTGGTTTTCGTTTTAGGGTTTTTTGTAGACTGCATAGTTCTCTTTGCTATCCTCGCTCTGTCTAGAATATCGGGCCTCACTTTGCTGAATCTATTTCATTCCTACGTTTGTCTTTTCATCTTGCTAACAGTCATTATATGTGGGGGGCTGCCTATTCCTTTGGGGTATTTCTCTGAGGTAAGTCAGGCTTGTATTTCTATCTTCAGGCTAGTCAGCTCCTCAGGCAGTGCCGAGTTGCATAGGTAGTGATAGGCGCAATCCACTGCTGCTTATAGTTGTGTGAGGATAGATCAGGTACTGCAGTCTACAGAGATTCCACGTCTCAGAGCTCGTCCTATTGTTTTTGGTTATTGCCAGATCTCTGTATGTGCGCTGATTACTGCACGCTGTGTTGCCTGATTGCCAGCCATAACAGGCAGTGCTGTATACTCGTGTGTGGGCAGTGCTGTATACTACTGTGTGAGCAGTGCTGTATACTACTGTATGGACTGTGCTGTATACTACTGTGTGGGCTATGCTGTATACTACTGTGTGGGCTGTGATGTATACTACTGTGTGGACTGTGCTGTATACTACTGTGTGGGCTGTGCTGTATACTACTGTGTGGGCAGTGCTGTATACTACTTGTCACGCTCAAGCCCTGACTGGTGGGCGTGAGCTCGGAGGGTTTGTGGCCCCAATGTGCCATGAATTAGACTACCCTGGAAGGGGTGTGACAATGACAGCTGCCTGGGTCTTCACTGGAGCCTCTGATGGTGAGATCAGGCTTGTGCGGCAGGCAGCCGCCAGGTGCTACTCCAGGGTGGTGTCTGGTTGTGGCTGCTGATCCCTCTTGGAGAACAGGAACACTAGGACAGGTGCAGGCATCAGGCAGGACTAGCAGATGAGCATGGATGAAATGCAGACGAGTAAGCTGGCACGGCTAAGACACAGGGCTGGCAGAGACACAGGGCTGGCAGGAACGACAGACACAGGGCTGGCAGGAACGGCAGAGACACAGGGCTGGCAGGAACGGCAGAGACACAGGGCTAGCAGGAACAGCAGAGACACAGGGCTGGCAGGAACAGCAGAGACATAGGGCTGGCAGGAACGGCAGAGACACAGAGCTGACAGGAACAGCAGAGACACAGAGCTGACAGGAATGGCAGAGACAGAGCTGGCAGGCACGGCAGAGTCACAGGGCTGGCAGGCACGGCAGGGACACAGGGCAGGTTGGTGTGGTGTATGACAGAACAGGTAGGAACCTGTTCACACAGGGGGTGTAGGTACGGATATGAAGTATGAAGGAACAGGTTGGGACCTGTTTACACAGGAGGTGCAGGTAAGGAAGCAAGCAGGAAGGAATGAAGTATGAAGGAACAGGTTGGGACCTGTTCACACAGGAAATGCAGGTACGGAAACAAGCCGGAAGGAAAGGAGTATGAAGGAACAAGTTGAGACCTGTTCACAGTGGAAGAGATCCGCAAGGCTGCAGATAGGAGCGGTAGAGCAGCAAGAGATAGAGCAGCAACAGAAGCTAGGCAGAGCGGAACTGCAAGGAATGCGGAGAGGAGCAGAAGTTAGATTTCTGCAGCAGCAGGAGCGGAGCAGAGTAGAACGGAGCAGGACCGCAGGAGTGCAGAGCAGAGGCAAAGCCGCAGAGAGACAAGGGTAGAACCACAAAGTGCAGAGCCAAGAGCAGAGTGAAGGCACAGAGTGCAGAGCCAAGAGCAGAGCGAAGACACAGAGTGCAGAGCCAAGAGCAGAGTGAAGGCGCAGAGTGAAGGCACAGAGTGCAAAGCCAAGAGCAGAGATAAGGCACAGAGTGCAGAGCAAAGTCACAGGTTGCAGAGTAAGAAGAAAAGCAAGGTCGCAGAGTGGGGAGCCGAGAGCAGAGCAGAGAGGCACTGCAGAGAAAGAAAGCACAGACAAGGAGACAGAGGTAGGACAAAGTTCAGACAACGTAATGGAACAAGACAAGGTATAATAACAAAGACACATGGACCATGCCTGGCAGCTCAGAAGCAAAACACAAACTGAGTTAACACATTGCACAGGCCCAGTCCACAGGGTGGAGCTGCCCTAAATACTGGAGGCCTCTTGGTAATTGGTCAGGAACAGATTAGACAGGTGCGCCCTGATTCCATAAGAACCAGAGAGTTCTGGTGCCGCCCCCTATGCACACAGCCAGGAAGCATGCAGAGAGCAGAGGCACAGAATATGGAGCCGGCAGCAAACAGAAACCACAACATGACCTGGAGCAGTGGGTAAGATGGAGTGAGAGATGAGAGGTCATGTAGTGATGCCAGCAGAGTTGTTACACTACTATGTGGGCAGTGCTGTATACTACTGTGTGGGTAGTGCTGTATACTAATGTGTGGGCAGTGCTGTATACTACTATGTGGGCTGTTCTATATACTACTGTGTGGGCTGTGCTATATACTACTGTGTGGGCTGTGCTATATACTATGTGGCTGTGCTGTATATTACTATGTGGGCTGTGCTATATACTACTATGTGGGCTGTGCTATATACTATGGGGGTATATTATATTCTATGGGGCAGGATGTGTTATATACTATGTGGCTCTGTTTTATATTTGAGGGATACATTATACATTATATTCTATGGAGGAGGCTGTGTTATATACTATGGGGGGCTGCATTATATTCTGTGAGGGCCTTTATTAGATTTTATGAGGGCTGATTGCATCATACTCTTTGATGGGGCTACATTATATTCTATGCGGGGGCTGTATTATATTTATATTCTATCATGGGGCTACATTATACTATATGGGGAGGTTACATTATACTCTGTGGGGGGTTACATTATACTCTGTGGGGGTGGCTGCATTATACTCTGTGGGGTGGTGGCTGCATTATACTATATGTGGGCTGAATTATACTGTATCAAGGACTATGAGGAATACATTATACTATATGAAAAACTATGGGGTGCATTATACTATGGGAAGTGAATTATACTGCATGGATGACTATGGCGGTGCATTATACTATATGGAGCACACTGATGAGTGTATTATGCTATATGGAGGACTGAGGAGTATATTTAATATATGGAGGACTATGAAGAGTGTATTATACTATATAGAGGACTATGAGGAGTGTCTTATGCTATATGGAGGACTATGAGGAGTGTATTATACTATACGGAGGACTATGGGAAGTGTATAATACTATATGGAGGACTATGAGGAGTGTATTATACTATATGGAGGACTATGGGGCACATTACATTATATGGAGGACTATGGGGTGTGCATTTTACAATACGGAGGACAGTTGTGCACATTATAATATATGGAGGGGTATGGGGTGTATTATACTAAACAATCAAAATGCTGCATATTCATTAGGTGATTGGATGGTTTATGCCGGAATAAAAATCATTGTTCTCAGCAGGACATCGCCGGTGTAAACTGTAGATGTGCTGCTGATAACATGATACTGTATGGTGATCTGTTAGTGATCTATTAGTGATCGTTCTGTCCCCATCATTCTTTCTCAGATGGTGGAAAGAGGTCAGGAAACAAGCGTCCAACGACTTCAGTATTGTTGATCACACTCATTTAGGGGCCTGAGATCAGCGCATGTAAATACAACCGAAATGCTTCTGTGTAATGTGCAATATGTTAGCATTTGGGGCCCCATTTTTAACTTTGCCTAAAACTGGCCCTTGGTCCACTATGACGATAGCAGATGCTAGGCCGCAATGCTCTGCGCAGGATCTGATGTTTGGTGGATTAGATTCTAGGAAACGCAGGTCCTTTCCGCTAAATAGTAACATTCAGAACTTGGTAAACCGGGAGTGGAAGAAGCAGAAAAAACGGTCTCCTTACCTCCTGCATTTAAATGTAGATACCCTTTTGAGGATCCCTTGGTAGATAGATGGATAATGCCCCAAAACTTGATGCGGCTGTGGCTGAGGCCTCTAAAAAATCTTCCATACCTTTTGAGGACCTGGGCTCCTTGAAGGATCCGCTAGACAAAAAAGCGGACACCTTCACTAAAGGGACATGGGAAAAAGTCAGCCGGCTCCCTGAGACCTGCGGCAGCTTCTATTTGTACAGCTAGATCCATGATGGTCTGGCTGGATCAATTGAAGTCCCAGTTAAGAGACGAAGCTTCAAGGGAGTCCATCCTGAATGCTGATAATTCAGGGGGCTGCAGCTTTTCTGGCCGATGCTTTGGAAGAATCGGTAAGGATGGATGCCAGGGCCGCAGGACTGTCCAACGCAGCTCGACGGGTGCTGTGGTTAAAATGTTGGGCTGGTGATATTCAGGCCAGATCCCGTCTCCGCTCCATCCCATGTGAAGGTGAGTATCTGTTTGGTCCTGTTTTAGACGAACTTTTAGAGAAAGCAGGGGATTATAAGAAAATTTCCCCAGCTTGCCGAACCCTTCCTACAGACACCCTTTCAGCAGGAAAAGATTTTATTGTAGGAGGCCTTCCATGGAGCGTGTTAAATGGGATGAAAGGAAGAGGAAAGGTAAGGGATTTGGAGGCTCTTCTTGAGACCATAAGAAATCTTCCAATGACTAGCGGTACCCGTTGGAGGTAGGCTGGCGGCCTTTTTCCTGGCTTGCTCCCAGATCTCCAACAGCAACTAGATTCTAAGTCTAATATCATCAGGACTTCAGTTATAATTCTCCCACGTGCCTCAGAATAGGTTCAAGGTTACTCCCCTCAGATCCTCATCTTTAGAACAAGCTGCCCTAGAATCAGAAATCCATGAGTTATGTCATAAAAAGGTTCTAGTAGAAGTACCGGAAACAGAGAGGGGTAGAGGTTTCTACTCTCCTCTATTTTTGGTCAAACGCCAAACATGCAGGGCGGGGACCCGAGCTCCCGCCGAGCAAACCCGAAAATGCTCGGTGCTCAACGAGTACCACGAGTACAGCGATGCTCTGGCGAGGAACGAGCATTATCGAGTATGCTCGCTCATCACTAATTACATTGGAACAGGGAGTATTTGTGTTGGTTTAATGAGGAATTTCGCCTCTTACTTTGCCAGTCACGTGACTGTTAACGTCACGCGAGGTCCTGCTCCTACGGACTTCAAGCACGAGCATACCTACGCTCCCACGCCGGCGGTTAGCAGGCTCAGGAAGCGTGTGTCACTGGCCGGAACTGCGCTCCTGTTAGGTTTTTTTTCCCCTTTCCCTTTTTTGGCTGCTGTAAAGAAGAACTTGATATTACGGACACCAGCATCTTGAGAGGTAACCCATATTGGGGGACTTTATACATCAGTCGCTTTAACTGTAAACGTTGTGGAGCTATTCAGCTCACTCTTGGGACTTGCTTCATATTTTATCTACGTGGCTTTTTATTCTGTTAAATCCATTGGTTGTTTTTAGTTGTGATATCTATAATAAATTTTGTCATCTTCTTTCACAAGGCATTTTTGCGCACACTACGTATTTGTAAGAAACCCTCATAAAGTACCATTGCTGAAAAAAGAAAAGGTTACAGTTTGCCAAAAAAAAAAAAATATTCACTGGTCTAAAGAGAAGTGGTGCAGCATTCTATGAACAAATGAGAACAGGATTGTTCTGATTGGGTCTAAAGGTTGCAGACAGTTTGTGAAATGGCCCATAAACAATGAGTTCAAGCCACAGTACACTGTGAAGACTGTAAAACAAGGAGGTGCAAGAATAATGGTTTGTGGATTATTCCCACTTTAAGGAATTGGATTAATTTATCGCATACCAGGCACCTTGGACGAGTTTGAATGTATCTAAATGGAAGAGCTCATGTTGCATTATGATTAGTGATGAGCGAATATACTCGTTGCTCGTGGTCTCCGAGTATTTGTAACTGCTCGGAGATTTAGTTTTTGTTGATTCAGCTGCATGATTTACAGCTATTAGCCAGCCTAAGTACATGTGGGGGTTGCTTGGTTGCTAGGGAATCCTCACATGTATTCAAGCTGTCTAGTAGCTGCAAATCATCCATCTGCGGCAAGGAAAACTAAATCTCCGAGCAGTCATAAATACTCGGAGATCACCCGAGCGCGCTCTGGAAAACCCAAGCAATGAGTACAGTTAGGGCCAGAAATATTTGGACAGTGACACAAGTTTTGTTATTTTAGCTGTTTACAAAAACATGTTCAGAAATACAATTATATATATAATATGGGCTGAAAGTGCACACTCCCAGCTGCAATATGATAGTTTCCACATCCAAATCAGAGAAAGGGTTTAGGAATCATAGCTCTGTAATGCATAGCGTCCTCTTTTTCAAGGGACCAAAAGTAATTGGACAATGGACTCTAAGGGCTGCAATTAACTCTGAAGGCGTCTCCCTCGTTAACCTGTAATCAATGAAGTAGTTAAAAGGTCAGGGGTGGATTCCAGGTGTGTGGTTTTGCATTTGGAAGCTGTTGCTGTGAGCAGACAACATGCGGTCAAAGGAACTCTCAATTGAGGTGAAGCAGAACATCCTGAGGCTGAAAAAAAAAGAAAAAATCCATCAGAGAGATAGCAGACATGCTTGGAGTAGCAAAATCAACAGTTGGGTACATTCTGAGAAAAAAGGAATTGACTGGTGAGCTTGGGAACTCAAAAAGGCCTGGGCGTCCACGGATGACAACAGTGGTGGATGATCGCCGCATACTTAATTTGGTGAAGAAGAACCCGTTCACAACATCAACTGAAGTCCAGAACACTCTCAGTGAAGTAGGTGTATCTGTCTCTAAGTCAACAGTAAAGAGAAGACTCCATGACAGTAAATACAAAGGGTTCACATCTAGATGCAAACCATTCATCAATACCAAAAATAGACAGGCCAGAGTTAAATTTGCAGAAAAACACCTCAAGAAGCCAGCTCAGTTCTGGAAAAGTATTCTATGGACAGATGAGACAAAGATCAACCTGTACCAGAATGATGGGAAGAAAAAAGTTTGGAGAAGAAAGGGAACGGCACATGATCCAAGGCACACCACATCCTCTGTAAAACATGGTGGAGGCAACGTGATGGCATGGGCATGCATGGCTTTCAATGGCACTGGGTCACTTGTGTTTATTGATGACATAAGAGCAGACAAGAGTAGCCGGATGAATTCTGAAGTGTACCGGGATATACTTTCAGCCCAGATTCAGCCAAATGCTGCAAAGTTGATTGGACGGCGCTTCATAGTACAGATGGACAATGACCCCAAGCATACAGCCAAAGCTACCCAAGAGTTCATGAGTGCCAACAAGTGGAACATTCTGCAATGGCCAAGTCAATCTCCAGATCTAAACCCAATTGAGCATGCATTTCACTTGCTGAAATCCAGACTTAAGACGGAAAGACCCACAAACAAGCAAGACCTGAAGGCTGCGGCTGTAAAGGCCTGGCAAAGCATTAAGAAGGAGGAAACCCAGCGTTTGGTGATGTCCATGGGTTCCAGACTTAAGGCAGTGATTGCCTCCAAAGGATTTGCAACAAAATATTGAAAATAGAAATATTTTGTTTGGGTTATGTTTATTTGTCCAATTACTTTTGACCTCCTAAAATGTGGAGTGTTTGTAAAGAAATGTGTACAATTCCTACATTTTCTATCAGATATTTTTGTTCAACCCTTCAAATTAAACGTTACAATCTGCACTTGAATTCTGTTGTAGAGGTTTCATTTCAAATCCAATGTGGTGGCATGCAGAGCCCAACTCGCGAAAATTGTGTCACTGTCCAAATATTTCTGGCCCTAACTGTATACTCGCTCATCACTAATTATGATGAAAAAGAAATGCCCTTGAAATGGATGTTTCAGCAGAACAACAAACCCAAACAAACCAACAAGCAGGAAACATCCGGGTTCCTGACCAACAAAATTGATGTTATGAAGTAGCCAGTCCAATAACAGACCTCAATCTGATTGAGAATTTGTGGAGTGACATAAAAATTAGTTTTTTTATACAAAGCCTAAGGTTGCAAAATAACTGGAATGCAGTCCAGTCAGCTTGGGCAGGAATATCAATTTGCAGGTATAAGTTGTTTGTTGACTTCATGCCACACAGATGTAAAGCACAACTAAATATTAGTTCAGTGATTGACAGAACAGTCTGTAAAAAAATTTAAGTTTATATTGTAAATACTTGATTTTGTACAGACACTGTTAGCATTCAATTTCCTTCATTTTCAGTCTAAAAATTTATATTTTGTTCATGTGTTCATTTGTAATTGAATGTGCATTTGCCTTTTTGAATATGGAAATAAATGCTATCAGGATTGGGCTCTCAGTTGTGTTAACCACACTGCTATTATTTTGTACATTACTGCATATTGTTATGTACGTGTTCACACACTCAAACAGATAAAGGATGAAGGAAAGGTTTAACAAAGAGAGATACCATGCCTGCACTCAACTAGTCCCTGTACAGACTAGAAAAGTCCCTAACCACTAGGGATGAGTGAACATTCTCGGTGATACTTGGATATCACTCGAGTATCACTGTGCTTGGATGTACTTGTTACTCGGCTTGAGTTCAAACTCAAATCCCCGCCCCGCATCTCTAGCACCTGTTACACCTGCTGGCAGGTTCCCTTTAAGGACAAGTATATACCTTACCTTTCCGTAAAAAATGAGACCTTCAAGTTGAGGTTTGACAAATGCATCATGCCAGCGGTGAAGGTTGCTTGCTGTAATGAGAGCATCGCTTATCATACAAAATATGTAAGAAAACATAACCAATATATGTGCAATTAACACTCAGATACAATTCGCTTTTGTCTTTTCAGACTCAGAAATGCCAAATTGACCTGGTGATAAGTCTTTGACACCTTATTATTAAATAACCAGGCATGTTTGCCACTTTAAGGGGCTTGGAAAGGTGGGGAGAATATGATGAATGCTCTCAAATTTGATATGGTGGCTATACTTTCATCACAAAGCTATTGAAATTTCAATGTAATTTTTCCAATAAGACGAACTAAAGCATCACAAAGGATTATATTTACTGGGATAGTCTTTATTTTGATGGGAAATCCATATTTAAATGAGGGCCTTAGCGCTTATTGCCAGTATACAGCCGGCGTCACATTCAGCGTATGGAATTACGGTCCGTATTTTACGGCCATAATACGCATAAAAATTCCAGAAATGGTGATCCGTATGTAATCCGTTGGAAAGGTGTGGTCACGTATTTTGAGCATGTAATGTTGCGTATGTAATCCGTATGACATCCGTAATGTGTATTTTTTACGCAACCTGACAAAATGGACATTTAACGGTTTTTGAGGCTGAAATTAATTTAAATCAGCATCAGCAACCCTATTTAAGGCCTCTACAACAGGTGGCACCCTCCCATATGGCCATTTTGTGGTTGTGCATCTGTTGGTGTGTTGTGGTAACGTTTGCACCATGTCTGACCTACTGCACTTCACCCCAACTCAGCGGGTTTTGTTTAACTGGGTCTTGTCGCGTCGGTTTGGCCAGACATATCCTGTGATTGTAGATCCGCGAAGGAGGAGAAGAAGAATGTGTGTGCATCCTCTTTTCACTAAACGCCTCACTAAAGGCCATTTTCAGAGGCTCTATACAGCTCTGCGGGCACATCCTGACAAGTTCTATCTGTACTGTCGCATGACCATCAGAACCTTTGATATATTGTTGGAGATATTATGTCCAGGTATCACCTATCAGGACACAAGGATGCACAAAGCCATATCCGCAGAGGAGCATCTTCTCCTTACCTTACAGTATGTATTCAACATCCTCACATACTGTATGTTGATGATTTTTTTTTTTATGTGGTGTGTTCTAGCAGGTTTTTTCAAGTATATGTGTACATTAGGGCACAAGCAGATCAAAAAAAGTGTGTTTAATGTTATAGTTAAGTACCCTAGGTAAATTTTTCATTTTACAGCGTTAATCATGTTTTTTAAAATGTACAATCTACTTGTGCTTCTTCATGTTTTGTGTGAACTCTTGTAACCTACCTAATATTCCTTTTTTACACTTTCAGCTTCCTGTCCACTGGCTTGTCGTATGCGGGACTACACCAGGAGTTTCTGATTCGCCGGTCGACAATTTCAGTCATTGTGCGGTCAACCTGTAGTTAAATATGGTCTAAACTCCAGGAACTTGTGATGCTTTAGCCAAAACAGGCTGATTGGCTCAAAATAGCCCGTAGGTTCAAGGACACTTGTGACTTCCCAAACTGCATTGGAGCCGTAGATGGGAAACATATCAGGGTATGTAAGCCGCCGAACTCTGGCTCCCAATTCTACAATTATAAGCAGTTTTTCTCTGTAGTTCTGTTAGCTGTAGTTGACAGTAACTACAGGTTTATAATTGTAGACATTGGGGCCTATGGCCGAACTGGAGACTCTCAGGTCTTCAGTTCGTCCATTATGGGTCGGCGGCTACATGACAACCAGTTAGACCTCCCACCACCACAACAACTCCCAGGCTCCAATGCGGTAGCAGTGCCTTTTTTTCTTTTTGGTGATGAGGTGTTCCAACTGACGAGACATGTCATGAGGCCTTATCCCCGGCGCAACCTGGACCATCAGCGGAGGGTCTTTAATTTGCGGCTTTCTAGGGCGCAGAGACTGGTGGAGTGCGCCTTTAGTATTCTGGTGGCCAAATGCCGTGTCCTCCAGTCTGCCACTCAGCTCAGTGAGGCTACAGTGAATGAAGTCATAAAAGCCTCTGTAATTTTGCACAATTTTACCCGCATACATGATTGCTCCTCAGCTGATATTGCTGAACACATATTGAGCAATGTGATTAGGCCTACACCACATGGCCCTCCTCCGTGCCGTCCCCTTTCTGGCATAAAAGTTAGGGATGTTTTCACCAATTATTTAGTTTCTTGTCAGGGTGCTACTCCCTGGCAAGATTATGCTGTTTCTCAGTTGTGATTTTCTTATTTTCCAAATATATTATCAACATAAAAAATTTTTGTGCCAAAGAAACAGTACTCTGTGTGTTGTATTTCCTTAATTACCAGATGATTATGAACAGAGCATATGTGTGTGATGTAATAATGATTGGTCCACAAACATCAATTGGCTTTTGACAACATTTTTTACTAAAAGCAAAAGCCTTTTGTTGTAAACTTTTAACCATATTTTTTCATATGGTTTTCATTTTTTTGTTGTTTTTGTATTTTTTTCCAACAACAAAACACAACAAAGTGCAAATACAGCACAAAATAACCAAAAATATGGTTTTGCGTAACACAGAAAAAAAAAATTGGCTTACAGATCCCTGTAAGTTGGTGGTAGAGATGGTAGCAGCTCAGGGTCCTGTTCAGGGGGCCTTTGGTGGGCCAATTGTCTTTCACCCTGTGAGGATGCTGTGGGTTGCTGAGCCAAATACAGGCCTTGTTCATATTGGCCAGTTGGGTATTGGCCATTAGGTAATTGTCTCTGGCCCTCATGCTGACGGACATATTGGCTGGACTCATACCCACCCCCAAAATGGCCATGTTGTCCAAACCCAGGTTGTGACCAGCCTACATCACTGGGTCTGGAAAAGTGGCCATATTGGGAAGGTGGGTTGTAGGCTGCCATTTGGTATGGTGCTGGCCTTTGTTGATTTTGGGTTGGGAGGGGTTGAGGTGTAGGCGTACGTGGAGGAGGTGCTTCAAATCCTGATTGACCATGCACCTGTTGAGTTATTTGAAGGCGCAAGAGGTTAGTTTGTGAAAGCTGCCTTCTCTCAATAAATTCAAACATCTCATAGGGGTTATTTGGAGGGGTGCTTAAATCAATCAGGATTTGAATACACCTTCTCACACGTAGCCTCACCTCACGGGGAGGGGGACGAAGGTACCGGGCAAGGCTGCGAGCAAAGGCCTCCTCTCCATCATCCGTGGCTGCCCTGGCCAAATAATTGAGTACCCCAGCGTCCACATCCCTCCTACTGGCTTGCAGCTCTCTCCTTCTGCGGCCTCTGCATAAAGCCCCAGCTGCCTGTGGGGAGGACACCAGTGGGACAGTAGGGCTGCTGCTGTGCCCATGCTCTTCCTGGCTTCCAGGATCAGGTGCTGCTGAGGGTGGTGGTGCTGCATCTTCGACACTTGCTGCTGTCTCTTGTGATGCAGAAGCCGATGGACCTGAAGGATGGAGGTAGAAGAGGCCAAAGATGGGCCTGCCACCTCTTCTTCAACACTAACGGGATCAATAGCAGAGTCCGACTCAGACCCGGTCTCCCTCTCAGTGAGGTTGGACTGTGTTCTGTTATTAAACAATAAAGCAAAAAACAAAACATTAATAGTTGAGTCATTTGATAACATAATTTTATTAGACATCTGTGACCTCGTCTCCCGGTAATTACCTACAAACAACCTCCGATCCTCACAAGATCTCCTTCTCAACTCCCCTCTTATCTCCTATTCCCACAATCGTAAACAAGATTTATCTCGTGTATCACCCCTACTGTGGAAACCACTACCACAACACATCATACTATCGCCTACCATTGAAAGCTACAAAAAGAGCATGAAGACCCACCTCTTCCAACAAGCAGATAACCTGCAGTAACCACCGATCGCCCAAACCACTGCATGAACAGCTCTACCCTCGCCTACTGTATTCTCACCCATCCCTTGTTGTAGCTTGTGAGGCTTTGCGGGCAGGGTCCTCTCTCCTCCTGTACCATTTTGGGGTTTTTTATTATTTTTTTATAATATTTTTTGGAAAATGTTTACCCCTCCTTACATGTAAAGCGCCATGGAATAAATGGCGCTAGAACCAGAACAAATAATATTAATACTAATATTATTTAAAAAAATGTGTTGTGTTGTTTTAACTTACTGTCTTAGATCCATACTGGCATCCAAAAAGGAAAGACGATCGTAGTAAATGTACTTCCTTTTTTTTGGGTGGTGCTGCTGACCCACTTCTTGCCCGCTGCTGCCTTTCCCGCCAGTACTGGTCCCTGATGCTGCGCCATCGTCTCATAAAATCATCCACTGCAATGACATGGTAACAAATATTGTTTAAGCTCAATCTGCACATTGCTTAAAACAGTTGGCATTGATAGATCATATTTGAACGATGATAATAAAATGCCTTCTTAAATGATTTGCATAAAGTTACAATTGCTTAAAAAACAAACAAAAAATAAATAAATAAAAAGAAACAACACAAGGACAGGGTCCACACCCCTCTGTACCAGTTTGGTGTAAACAAAAATAGTACCCAACGCAACATCCATATTAGCTATGTACGTAAACACTTTCTCATGTTAATCATCTTTGTTTTTTCAAAAAAATGCAAAAAAATACCATACTAAGGCCAAAAATATTCTTCCTGTAATCATGTAGGTAAAGCATTTTTCAAGGTTAATTAATGTGGAAACATGAGTATACTTACAAAGTTGTGTCTGCTCCGCACGTGGCCGTTGGCATTAATCTGGGGATAGGATCCCACAGATGGTCCTCCAAGCTGCCTCTTTCCTGGCCCGGTTGGAATAATTTGGATCCTGCCAGTCCCATATTTCTGGCCTTTCTTGGACCAGGATGAGGAGCATATCCAAGTTAATGATGCTTGCCATGCTGCTTGCAACTCCGTGCGAGTGGCAGACTTCCGGGATGTCTGTGTGGCTTTTTCAGCTAATTAGCATGTCTGAGCTTCCTGATTGAGGGCTTGGCACAATTCCTGGCACCTGGAGATGTCTGGAGATGTCTGGCGTATTTCTCGCAAGTCACACTGCTGGTCTGTGTGTAATCCGTATTTTTCTCGTCCCCATAGACTTTCATTGGAGATTTTTTTGCGCAATACGGTGACAAACGCAGCATGCTGCGATTTTCTACGGCCGTACAAGACCGTATAATACGGATCCATAAAATACGGCAGATAGGAGCTGGGCCTTAGAGAATCATTGTACCGTTTGCAATTCGTATTTTCAGCGCCTCTCATACGTCCGTAAAACTCGCTAGTGTGATGCCGGCCTAATTGTTCCAGCAAACAAACAAACGTTAAAAAAGGTCCAAATCATCATTGGTATTCTTTTTTTGTTTTCATTTATTGCACCAAATTCTTTTAAATGGCTCATGAATTTTGTGCAAAATAAAAAAAGGCTCTTTAATTTTTTCTTTATAGTTTTTTGACCCTTTTTAGTTCAAACAGTTGTTTGTCCAGTTAAAATGTTGCAAGAATGTTTGTGGTAAAATTCCAGATGCATCTAAAATCACTTTTTGGGGCAACTACTCTACAATTCCAAAAAATGTCACAAAATGATGAATTAACTGAGTACATCTGAAAACCCAAACACATCCCACATTGACAAACATTAAAAAAAACAAGTGAAAACATATCAAATAGACTTTAAAAAGGATGCAAACAAAAAAAAACTATACAAATAGGTGAATATGCAATAATAAATCAGGTCCTATGCGTTTACGCTAGATTTTGTTATTCACTTTAAAGAAAGTAATATCCAGAATTGTTTTTTTTATGGAAAGCACAAATACAGGTGCTTATCACAAAATTAGAATTTCATAAAAGAGTCAATTTACTTGAGTTCTTCATTACAAAAAGTAAAACTCATATATTATAGCGTCATTACAGAGTGATGTATTTCAAGTGTTTATTTGATTATGCAAACTAGGGGGCAGGTCAGTGAGGGATCAGTGACCTGTCAGAAGTCTGCATTATGAATACCTAATCAGAGCACCACATGAAAACTCCCCCCTCCAGGCCTGCCCGGAGCACAAGCATATCATTAACTCAAAACTGAAAATAGAGATTAAAAAGAACTACAAGATGGATTTCATCAACCAAGATATCATTTTAATCAGAATAACGGTGCCAACCTGACACTGTCTGTATGTTACTCATATAATCCTGTTGACAGGTTCCCTTTAATGGCATGTCTATGGGCTATAGCAGTATGGTGGTTAGCACTGTAACCTTGCAGCTCCTGGATCCTGGGGTCAAATCTCACAAAGGAAAATGCAAAGAGTTTGTACACTTTCCCCTGATACTTTGTTTTCCTCTCATGCTCCATAATAATAAGGAATTTAGATTGTAAGCTCCAATGTGAACAATGAGGATGAAGTCTTTAAATTGCTGTGGAAGCTAATGGTGCTCTAAATCACGAGTAAAGTAAAATAGTTGCAGGTCCCTGCATCTATCTAGAAAGGCCGGATAAGGGCTACAAGCCTGGAAGAGGGCCATCATAAGAGGGTTTGTGCAGGAATTTAAGGGGTTAAAATAAGTGTAGGACATGAGAAAAAGATGAGGGTGGAGTTTAGGGTAAGGGGGAAAATCCTCAAAGTTGGAGATACGGTTCACATGGTACGGCTGGGGGGGAGCTGGCAATGGCTGTGGACCACCCCCGATGGACTAAATTTGGGTAGTAGAACTTCTGCATAAAGGGGCCTTGGTAGGTCCATTGGTAGTGGTTACCATTAGACGCCAGGTTCTTTTTTTATTATGGTGCCTCTTAGCAGGTGTGGAATCGGCTAAAGGTAATATGACTTGAGCAGTCATTGCAAACATATAGTGGGCTCACCAGAATTATGGGGCTTTAAGGACCATTTCCCTTCCACTTGTTGGGATATTTGTGGAAAGCTATTCCTATCTAATGTTTATTTATGTTGCGTGTTTTAATAAAAGGCTGCTGTGGCCTATTCATTTCATCCAGCTGTGTCTACTCTCTTAATTTCAGGTAGGAATCAGTTGTTTGAGGTAGGGATGAGCGAACCCGATCTGTAAAGTTTGGGGTTCATACCGGACACTTAGTGCCTGGTGCTGAACTCCAAGCATGGACTTCTACCAGATGTCCGTGAGAAGTTCATGTAACCGTTAGGAGTTTGGATGATTAATAAGGCTTGCTGAAAGGCTGCAGCATAGCCAATAAACAAGCTTTTAGGCTGTGGGAAATTGTGCATCCATCACAGCCATGACAAGTATTGTACAGTATAACTGCTGGATCAGGGGTGGTGCTGCTCTGACTAGTATAGAACAGCTTGAGTGAGGGACAGTGTAATTGAAAAAGTAATAAAAAAAAGATGTGGGTTCCCTCATATGTTTAATAGTCAGGAAAGAGAAAGCAGACAGCTGTGAGCTGGTATGTTATGCTGGGAAAGGGCTAATATCCAAGGACCCTGGCAGCCATTTGGTATCAGCCCCCAGCTGTCTGTTTTGCCTTTGATGGTTATTAAAAATGGGGGTACAAAAAATGACTTGAGGTTGAACTATTTTTAATACCCAGCTAAAGAAAAGCAGACAGGTGGGAGCTGAAATTAATAGGCTTGGAAGGTCAATGGATATTGACCCCTTCCCAGCCTAATAAGACCAGCCCTCAGCCGCCAGGAAATGGCACATCCATTAGTTGCGCCAATTTTGGCACTAATCCTCAGTTCTTCCTGATTACCCCAATTGCCACTGCATCAGGGCAATGGTTTATGGGGTTAATGTTATCTTTGTAATGTCATCTGGCATCAAGCGCATGGGTTAGTAATGAACAGATGTCTATCAGACACCCCCATTATTAACTCCATATTTAAAAATAAAGACACAGATACACAGGAAAAGGAGTAAAATCACCCTGACACATTCCCTGGTTTACCCATTTATTATTTAAAAATAATCCCAGCAGCTCCCGGCGAGATTTCATGAATTCAGTGATTTTCTCCTGTAACCTATGGAGCTTCATTATGAAAAGACATTCCATAAATTACTCATGATGATCATGTCTAACGAGAGTTGACGTCAGTAACATCAACACTTGTGAGACATGACCGTCAGTGACCTATGGAGCCTCGTTCTCAAGGCTGCATGTCACTCACTGTCATGTCTCACAGGTGATGACAACAGTAACATCATCGCCTGTGAGACATAACTGCAAGTGATCTATGCAGTCTTGCTCTTGAAAACAAGGCTGCATAGGTCACTCACAGTCATGTCTCATAGATGATGACAATTCTAAAATCATCGCTCATGAGACATGACCACGCGTAACCTCGTTCTCCAAATGATGCTCTATAAGTTGCAGATGAGAATCACTAGATGTCATGAGAACCCACAATGTATTATGTTGGAACTGCTGGTATTATTTTTTTAATAAAACCAGGGAATGTGTGGATGAGTCTTTATTCAAATAAACTTTTTTCCTGTGTGTATGTGACTTTTTGTTTTTAAATATGGAGTTAGTAATGGGGGTGTCTGATAGACTTCCCTTCATTACAAAACCCTGGGCTTGATGCCAGCTGACAATACAAAGGTGACATCAACCCCAAAAACTATTACCCCGATAGACACCACACCAGGCCAATTGAGAAAAGACTAGGCTAAGCGCCAAAATTGTGTGTGCCATTTCTGGGACAATAGAGAGCTGGTCTTATTAGGCTGAGGAGGGGCCAGTATCCATGGATCTTCTCAGCCTATTAATATATGCACCCAGAACTCACATTTTTAGTAACCAGCAAAGGCAAAGTATAAAGCTGAGGGCTGATCCTAATAGACTGGGAAGGTCCATGGATATTGTCCCCTTCCCAGAATAATCCTAATAGGATACAGTCACTGTAAACAATGTTTCTGTTTGTTTTCACTCTCACCCCTATAATCTTTCACTTTCCTAATCCCTATATCTAGTAAGGAACTGTTTATCTCTTCTTTAATCCTCCACATCCATCTCACCTCCTCCACTGAACTGTTCCTCAACATACAATCCTCTGTCTCCAAACACAAACAGCTACCACTTGCCCTCTCATGCTCCCGCCTGCTAACACTTTCTCTGCTCCTTCTCACTGCTGGTGATATCTCTCCAAATCCTTGTCCTCCTCACCACATTCCACAATCATTTCTACCTCCCATCCACGCTCTATCACAAATTTCCGTAACCTCTCTAATCTTATACCCATTCGCCCAGCCACCGCTTCCCCAGTCCCACTAAGGCCAGAGTCACCCTACAGCGTAATACGGCCGAGTGCAATGTGATAAAAAAATCGCACAGCACTCTGCCCAATGTTAATCTATGGGGCAGCTCCGATTATCCGTTGTTTTCTCGGCCGTATTCAGGATCCGAGTGAAATCACAGCATGCTGCAATTGTCAGTGTATCTTGGCCGAGAATCGCTAAAGCAAGTCTATGGGTGCGAGAAAAAATCAGATTCCACACAGACCATGCGTGTGAATTGCGAGAAATATGGAAGACTTCTCCAGGTGACAGGAAATTGAATCATCCATTATCAGTAGAAAACAGCAAAAGGTTGAAACCAACCACAATTTTTATAAAAGCCAAGGGTACCCAAAAATATCAATGTAAATAGCACAATAAAGGGACCTAAAACATAACATTTAATATACTAGTTAAAAATGACATAACCCAACACACACAGACAAACATGTATAATACCAACAGTTGGTCAAACAGTTATCCAAGGAAATCACAGAGAAACGGTACTTAAAGCAGAAAAATACTCAAATTTACAACTGCTTCTCCTGCTAGCATGTCCTTACCCAAAGCTCCAAAAAAACGGCTGAAGGAGGGTATATAATAATGCTGCTATTTGTACCTGTGTGCCTTTGCTCAGAAATGTGACATCAAAACAGTATCATCAATTCTCACTGCATCTGCAAAAGTCACTAACACCAAATTAGGGGATTTAGGAGATTCAAAAATTCGATATAACACTCCATAGACCATTTCTTATTCAGGACCACCTCCCTACGCGTTACATTCCGGGAAAAGGAACTCATCAGGGGATATGAAGGTCAGGTAGCAGTCTTGTATGATGGAATACCCAGCCATCAATACTTTCTATCCTGGGACGATACTACCAAATGTAACCCATAGGGAGGTGGTCCTGAATAAGAAATGGTCTATGGAGTGTTATACCGAATTTTTGAATGGTGCATTTTTTGTGTTAGGGACTTTTGCAGATGCAGTGAGAATTGATGATACTGTTTTGATGTCACATTTCAGCCGTTTTTTTGGAGCTTTGGGTAAGGACATGCTAGCAGGAGAAGCAGTTGTAAATTTGAGTATTTTTCAGCTTTAAGTACCGTTTCTCTGTGATTTCCTTGGATAACTGTTTGACCAACTGTTGGTATTATACATGTTTGTCTGTGTGTGTTGGGTTATGTCATTTTTAACTAGTATATTAAATGTTATGTTTTAGGTCCCTTTATCATCCATTATCAGGAAGCTTTGGCATGCAAATTTCTTGGCCAGGCTGTAGAGCAAACCAGGAAGCATGCCTCCACGGAGTGTAGCAGCATGGCCAGACATCTAAATGTAGAGATGCTGATAGCTCTTGTCTATGATAGACCAGAATTATGGACCAACGCGATGCACATTATGCGGACCGTGCACGTAAAGTTGCAGCATGGAGGGCAATCTGTCGCCACATGTTCCCAGATTTTGATGAGCGACCTCATGAGGTGCAGCAAGAAATTTGTAAGTACCATCCTTTACCAAAATATGTTAAAAATTGCATTCCTGAGAAAAATTACCATGAACACATCATATGTGATGTGGTTATTAGTGAGGTTACTGTTAAACCTTTGTTTGCAGATAGGAAATCAGCAACATGAAACCCAAATATGTGTTACATTTAATAGCAATAGTCCTTTTATATAGGAAAAAGGGACTTTTATTTCCCGCTAGGCTCCAGGACCCGTGTGCGATTGCAAACCCTGTACCTGTTGGAGTTATGTGCTTGATAGTTAAAACAATTCTTGTGTTTCTTTGCAGTGAATGATGTCAATAGACGCTGGCGGAGTTGCAGGGACCAATACCGGCATGAACGTCAACTTTTTGGGCGTAATGGTGATGCAGCCCCCCAAAAAGAAAATATATATATTTTGAGCGTCTTAATTTTCTTGCACCGGTGATGGAGCTCAGATCGTAAGTGCATGCATGTCCAAAAATTTATAACACATGTTATAAGGTGAATATGTTTTTTAAACACATTTTTATTTATTTTTTGATTACCAGAACAGAGTCAAACCTTACAGAAAGGGAGACTGCATCTGACTCCAAGGTGGTGAATGACCCTGTTGGTGAAGGTACCGAAGTGGCTGGCCCATCTGCCCAACCAACAGCCAGCAACCAACCACCACCAGCAGCAGCATCTTCTGCCACACAGGAGGCGAATCCAGAGGCGGAGGAAGGGGCCCACAGCAGCAGTCCAACCTTGGCTCTGGATACATCACCACAGCTTTCTACAAGACCACACCGTGGGCGGCGCAGAAGGGTGCCTTCTACCACTGCCACCAGGAGGCAAGTGGATACAGGGGTGTTGGACTATTTGTCCAGAGCTGCCCATGACGATGGGGAGGAAGCGTACTTCCACAGTCTTGCCCGCTACTTGCGTCCCATTCCGCACCTGCTTAGGCTGCGGACCAGAGGTTGTCTACAAATAGTGATAGATGCGGGAACACCCCCAAACAACCCTACTCCTGTATTTAACTATCTTGAAAGATGGCAAATGTCATGTACCAACCTTCTTACAGTGCAAGACCTTCCACAGGAACAAACAAAACCAGTTGCAGCAGCACCCCTGCCACGTATTGCACCACAGCCACAGCCTGCCCAAACCCACCAACAATCACAACCTAGGCCAATGTATGAGTATCCAGCACCTGCCCAATCTGGCCACTTGAGCAGACACACGTTTGGAGGCTGGTCCCAACATGTGTCTGCTCGACATGGCCATACTGGGGGGTATGACCAAATGGGTCAATCCAGTTCACAGGAGTTAATGCACTTCTACCCTCAACAACAATTTTTCCCTCAGACAGAGGATAGATCCTTGCAACAAAATCCTTCATATATATCTGGCATACCACAGATTGACAGTCAGGTTGGTCAACCACCTAGGCCAAGTTCCGTACATGCTGGCCACCCGCCATCACCATCCCCAACCTACCAGAACCTGTAATTTTTTGTAATAGTTATTTGACTGCCATTGAGGGTGTTTTGGGTGTAATATTGTTTGTGTCCTTGGCATGTTATGCTCTATTGTTTGCTCTGGTTTATATGCCTAAAATGACATATGATGTGAATATATTTTTGGCTACTATGTATATGCTTTGACCACTAAAAAAGTTTTTTAAAACAATGAGTGTCATGTATTGTTAGGACTACATACATTATGTGAATACCTAGCAAAAACATTTTTTTATAAACATACAACACGATTCAAACAGGAACATTAGTCTATTTATTTAGAAGAGAAAAATTTTTTATGTAGATACAGCATTGTCTTGCCAGACAGTCGATCCCTCTGGTGAAACAAAAAAAATTGTCAAGACATCACGAACCTTTAGGCCAGAGGGCTGACGATGTGAAGGCAGAACACGTAGTAGACAAGGCAGTATTTGCAGATTCAACTTCATCATCGGCAGATGATGGACAATCATGGTATCTTGTAAAGTTGTGAAGAACAACACATGCTTTTATCACGCCATTGACATTGCCTTCACTCAGTTGAATTGTGGGCTGCAGTACCCGCCATTTTGCACTGAGAATGCCGAAGGAACACTCTACCAGACGGCGGGCGCGGGAAAGATGCAAATTAAAAATTTGCCGCCGGTAGTCCAGGCCTCTCCATGGATAGGACCTCATGACGTTTCTTGATAATTGAAACACCTCATCTGCTACCATCATGTAAGGCACCGCATCCAAATTAGCCCCTGGTATGTGACTTGGGGGTGGGAGATCCAACTCATTATCACCCGCCGACCCATAATGGAAGAACTGAAGACACTAGAGTCTCCAGTTCCCCCATAGGCCCCAATATCTACAATTATAAACCTGAAACCAAACCAACCTCCAGACCCAAGGATGCACCAAGAAGACCAGACTGGATCATATAAAATAATGTCTTTATTAATTAACAGCAGCGATGTAAAAATAAAATCAATAGATTAACAAATAGTGTGCAAAATAGGATGGCGTATATTAACAAATAAAAGGAAACACATGAGCACAATTAGTGTAATTATCACTCATATATCTGTGCAAGGTAATCAATCCCCAGAATCGGGGTAAATAATCCCCTGAAATTTTATATGATCCAGTCTGGTCTTCCTGGTGCATCCTTGGGTCTGGTGGTTGGTTTGGTTTCTGGTTGTGAGTGGTTGCCACTTTTTTTGTTTTTTTGCTTAAAACACCTTGGGTAGTCATTATCACTGATTTATATAATGAATTGTTTATAATTAATTAATTTATAGTTTCTACCTTGTGCTTGGGTGTTTTTTTTGCATTTTCTTAATATAAACCTGTAGTGGCTGTCGACCAGGGCCAACAGCACTACAGAGAAAAACTGTTTATAGTTATAGAATTGGGACCCTGAGTTCGGCAGCTTATGCACACGGATGTGCTTTCCGTCCAGAGCTCCAATACAGTGTGGAAACTGGCACGTGTCCTGAAATCCTTGGGCTATACGTAACCAGTCTGCCATTTTAGGCTCAGGCATCACCTCTTGATGTAATCTTGTCCAGATTTCCGAGCATGTATCCCGCACAATGCCTGAGATTGCGGATTTGCCAAGTAAAAATTCTAAATGCAGTGCCGCATATGAAAGGCCAGTGGAAAAGAATCTCAAAGTAAACTTAATGATAATCAAAAATTAAAAAATGCAACACATAACAGTGTAATCTTTGGAAAAAATAAGATTATATAACTAAGAAGCCATGTTTCCAAAAAAATAAGTACATGTGATGGCTTTGATGTTCTAAACACTAACATATTATTAAAGCATAAATGATGTTGAAGCAACATAACAATTAAGGTTTTTTTTCCAAATAAGGGATAAGGCCATTAAAAAAAAAAAAATTCAACAAAGAGGATGAATACATACCGTAATGTAAGGATAAGGCGCTCCTCTGCAGTATTAGATTTGCGCATCCTGGTGTCCTTCTTGGTGATCCCTGGGCGCAAAATGTCCAACAAAATGTCAAATGTTGGAATCCTCATCTGACAATAGTTGAAGAACTTGTCCGGATTTGTCCTCAGAGCAAAATAGCCGGTTGAAATGGCCTTTATAGATCAGTTGCTTCAAAAGTGGATGTACCCACATCCGTCTCCCCCTCCTCGGTTCCACAATCACTGGGTATTTCTGCCCAAAACGTTGGGACAGTACCCAGTTGTAAAGCACACGCTCTGTGGTGTAAAAAGTAAGCAGATCTGGGGGCGTGGCTTCGGTGCTGATGGAGAAGCATCTGTGAAGAGGGAGCTCCCGGGGTTTTGTCCCAATTAAGCTACCTACACCGCATTAAGGAGACCCCCATGCCACACAGACCCCTTATATCAGCTGCTGACCCATCAGAGACCCCTCCCAACCAAACTCCGGGGCAACATTTCCTCATTTAGGGCTCCAAAGCCCCAAAGCTGCACCAGCACGTCTAGGCCTCAGGCCTGCCGCCCAGTGGATCCATCCGCGCTGCCCTTAAGAGGATTCTCTGCATCTAACACCCAGAGACAAACTCCCATAACGGACTCATCTCCTCCTTCCAGGGTCTCATGACCGACCACCGGACATAGGAGAGTCCAGAGGTAAAGTTCTGACCATCTGGGACCTCAGCGCCAGCCAAAGTCCGCAGCTAAAATAGTCCCCTTTCCCGGGCTTGCAGCGCCGCCGGAGATCTGCCCTCAGCAGCTGCGACCTACTGACAGGGAGAGCAGAGCTGCAGCGGCGCCTTCAATCGACATACAGACGCCGGCCGGCCTCTCCGACTGAAGACCCAGCGGCCACCCTCAGCCAGGAACAGAGCCGCCGGGACAACGCCGCCAGCGCCTGTCAGGTGCCGACAAATAGTGCAGAGCCACAGCAGCAGCGAACACTCTCCCTACTGCCACTGACAGAAGACCTCCCGGCCGGCACCCCCCGGAGCAGAGGACCCGGTCCGCACTCTCTAAAGCGGCAAGTACCGGAGCTCCGGTCTCAGACGGAGACCTGAAGCTCCGCCCCTCCATCTCAACCCCGCATCTCCGCCGGCGCCGCCGAAGATATCATCACCGGCGACAGTGATCTGTGCAAGTGGGCACAGAACCGCAGCGGCGCAGAGGCAGGTAAACACCCCAGCTCCTGATCCGCACATCAGGCTCTGACACGCCGAGCCACCCTTCCACTCTAGAGGCTTAATACCAGTGGTGCTGCTGATATACCGGCACCGCTCCATACCCCCCTAAGACCACATTCTCCCCCCCAGTAATCTCGGACCTGTCGGGCATTCCCTGAAGCACATTCCATAGTATAGCTCTGGTGGGGCACCGGTTCGATCCCCCTCCACCTCTCCTTCCTACACAATAAGCCCCCCTACAATCAGGGGACATCAACATTCCTCCTTATACTCGGTCATATAATTAATAAAGAACTAAATAAACAGTAAATTAAAAACTCAAGATCCCAAAATAGCTGTCTATGGGAAGTAGTCCCGGCAACACTATCTAGGAATTCATACGCAGGGGCCATTTTGCTGTTCCCTAGAAGTGACAACAGAGAGCAATAGCTCTAAATCCTAAGCTCTGTACCAAAACTATAAAAAATCAACCTGCTCAGAGACTCTCACAGTATTTTCTCCTCTAACTTAATGTTACTAGGAACATTATTTCCCACATTAACAGATAACTAAGGGATTAAGGTTGATACTCAGTGCCATTGCATTTAACCCAAATACATTAAAATAAATTTAGCCAAGGTACTAACGGCTTCTACGCCTTCTATCTGCTAAAATGAGTGGCACTAAACCCAAAGGAAAAACCGCCCTGTCCGCAACACTAAGATCCCAATACAGCCAGAAACAAGAAAAAAACCTAAGTCGCAGAGATCAGGAAAAAATCAGACACAATTCCTTTTCCTCTCCTAGGCCCAGATCTAGGTCACCCAGGAGAGACTTACCTAACCTTCTAGAATACGAGTCCTTTAGCAAGTCTCCAACCAGTAAACCTTCCCCAATAAAAATGGACCCATCGTCTAGCCTAAAAAGATCGAACCCAGGCGCAATAAGTGAGAAATACACATCTACGGAAAATTACTCTGGGGTAGAAGACGAGATCGACTCTAGTGACACCTCTCCAAATCCAACCCCCATGAAGAGCAAAATTAAATATGATAACCCAGGCCCCTTCGTAAGCTCTAATCCGCCAGATTACGAAGATTTACTTAATAAACTAGCATCAAAAATGGACGAAAGATTAAATATCGCCGTCAAAACACTAAAGACGGAAATGGATATTAACTTCCAAAAATATTGTGACAAATTAGACGATAAAATAGACAACATAGACAGACAACTATCCAAACATGAGGAAAGGATCAACAGGCTCGAACACAGGTCATCAATTTCATTTGACGAACTTGACCGAGTTAACATTGAGTTGAAAAACTTACGCTCCAAGATGGCCGACTTGGAGGACAGAAGTAGAAGAAATAACTTAAAAATCAGAGGTATCCCTGAAGATGTGCCTCAAGATCAGTTATCTCAACATATAAAAGACATATTTAAATTAGCCTTGCCTGATCTATCAGACCTAGACTTAACAATTGACAGGGCCCACCGACTGCCAAAACCTCCTAAGGTCCCCGCTGATCTACCTAGAGATACTATTCTCAAAGTTCATTTCTTCAAGACTAAAGAAGCCATCCTCTCTTACCTGAGGGACAAAAAATCCTTCCCAGACCCTTACAAAAATCTGAAGGTTTTTCCCGATTTTTCCAAAGACACCCTGGAGGGTCGCAGAGAGTTCAGGCCTGTCACATCAGCCCTCCGCGACAGAGGCATCAAATATAGATGGGGCTTCCCGCTCAAACTTCTAGTCTCCTTCCGGGAAAAAATCATCCCGATCTATTCGGTCGAGGAAGGAATGGACTTCGTCAGATCATTGGGCCGTTGATCGTTTATGTTCCATATATGTGGTTAAGCTTTATTGTAAGGGGTCTCCTTTTCCCTTCCTCACCATATTTTGGGATAAACCCCTTATTCCCGTCCACGTGTACTAACCCCCTTTCTTTTTCTTCTAGGTAGCTCTGCCGACCTACCAGTTTTGTTCTAATTTTTCTTCTCCCTAGGTACCCACCAAGTTTTGGCTGATTTATAGATATACTAGGGAAGAGTTTTATCTAGGTCCTTATATACCTGTTGTGATTTATGCTTGTTTCCTCCTAGGTTACATAAGCCCTTTTTGTTCTACTTTGTAAATATGTCATTCAAGATACTCTCCTATAATGTTAGAGGGCTGAATAGCCCACAAAAAAGACATGCTTTGTGGAGAGAGTTGATCAGCCTTCAGACAGACATTGCATGCTTACAGGAGACAAAATTCCTGGCGGGGAATCACCCCTACTTTAATCATCATAGCTTTCCTCATATTTTTGAGGCCTGTAACTCCAGCAAAAAGGCGGGGGTGATTACCCTGATCAGGAATAGTGTATCTTTCGAGTTCACTGAGGAATATGCTGATCCAAAAGGCAGATACCACATCCTGATATACAATATTAACGGCCAAGAATGTACTATAATTAACACATACGCCCCAAACAAAAATCAGATTAGTTTTTTGTCCAAGCTCCTGAAGAAAATCAACAAGGTTAAGAAGGGTAACCTCATCTTCCTAGGTGACTTTAATGCCACCCCTGACAAAACGCTTGACTCTTCCTTTGGCCTGAGACCAACCTCAGAGGACCTGAACTGGTGGCTGGATAAAAGTGAGCTCGACGACACCTTTAGATGTCTTAATTCCACATCAAGAGAATACACTCACTTTTCTTCGGTCCACCATTCAGCATCCAGGATTGATCTGATATTATCGGACATTTTCTCTCTCGAAAAATTCAAGAAGGTGGACATAGGGGACAGGACACTCTCGGATCATTCCCCTGTCACTGGAGAAGTTAGCCTTTGCCCCTCCCTAAAAAACTCTAAAGCATGGAAATGCAACTCGTTTATCATCCATGATACCATCCATGCGACAACGACTCGTAATAATATCTCCCACTACTTCAATGAAAACCCTCCAGAAATCACCAACCCCGCAACCAATTGGTGCGCCCACAAAGCTGTTATTAGAGGCACCCTAATAAGCATATCCTCTAAAATAAAAAGGGAAAAAAGGGCAAAAATCTAAAAACTTCAAAAAGACATTCGTGACTTGGGAAAATCCTTAATTAGCCTCCCTTCCCCCTCATCTAAACTCCAAACAGACTTAAACTCCCTTAGACAAGACCTAAGATCCCTCCTCTTCTCACCTTACGAAGCAGCCCTCAATTCCTCCAAATTCAAGGTATATTCCTCCCTGAACAAGCCAACCAAATATATGGCAAATAGAATAAAAAAAATTAGAATACACAACAAAATTAACAGAATTTCTTCCCTCTCTGGCAATACCACCTTGTCTCATCCCCAAGATATAGTTAATATTTTCCAAATATTATTCTAAATTATATAACCTAAATCTAGACCCATCATCCCCCCCACCAAAAGATTCGGACATCAAAGCCTATCTCGCCAATATCAACCTCCCTTCCCTTACAAAGGAAGAAATTGAATCTCTATCAGCTCCTTTCTCCTCCTCAGAGGTTGAAGAGGCCATCAACCACCTTAAATCGCAAAAATCCCCAGGGCCAGATGGCTTCTGTAATTCTTATTACAAAGCCTTCGGAACAAACTTAATACCTCATCTGGTAAAACTATTTAACTATGCATCTAATTCGGGTTCCTTCCCTCTAGAAATGCTGGAGGCTTCAATCGTCCTTATCCCAAAGCAAGCGGCCAACCCTATGGCTACTAGTAGCTATAGGCCTATATCTCTTCTGAACACAGACATCAAATTGTTCTCAAAAATTTTGGCCAATAGACTTAGCGTCATCCTCCCCAGACTAATAGTCAATGATCAAATGGGGTTTATTAAAAATAGGCAACCAGCTGACGCCACCAGAAGGATTCTGAACCAAATTAAACTCACTAATAAATTCAAAACCCCTACAGTTTTTGTTTCCTTAGACGCTGAAAAGGCCTTTGATCGTATAGATTGGAGCTTCCTCAAACACACCCTTCAAAAATTTGGTTTTAATGACAAACTTATCTCCTCATTTATGACATTATATCAGGGCCCTACAGCTAAAGTCACCTGCAATAACCATATCTCTGACCCCTTCCATATTAACAACGGCACTAGACAAGGTTGCCCCCTATCCCCTTTACTTTTTAATTTGGCTCTTGAACCCCTGGCGGAACGCATTAGACAAAATTCTTCCATTACAGGCATACCCACCAGCAAACGCCATCATAAACTCAGTTTATTTGCAGATGACATAATTTTAACCCTAACCAACCCAGTTATCTCCACTCTAGAAACTATCAAAGAACTTGAAAACTTTGCATCTCTTTCCAAATTCAAAATCAACGGCTCAAAATCTAACATCCTACCCATCCACCTCTGCAAAAAGGAAATCAATTCCTTGAAAAAGGTAATATCATTCAAGTGGTGCAATGAAGAATTCCCATACTTAGGGATCATAATTAACAAAAACCTTGATAAGACTGCTTCCTCAAACCTGAGAAAGATAGACGAAATACTTAAAAAAGATTGCACCACTTTTAATGATAATAGTTTGTCCTGGTGGGGGAGAAACCTAACAGTTAAGATGTTTACCCTACCAAAAATTTTGTATATCCTTAGATGTATTCCCCTTCCCATCCCCACATCTTCCCTGCTGAAGATCCAATCAAAGCTAAATAAATACATTTGGAATGATAAAAAGCCCAGAACAAATACCAGATCCCTTTACAAAACAAAAATCCACGGAGGAATGGATCTCCCAAATATTACGGCCCACTATAATACACTCCTACTAAAACAAAGCTCACCCTGGTGGTCAGTCCAGAATGAGCCAGCATGGCTCGACTTGGAGGAAGAGATCAACGGAAGAAAACCCCTTAAATCCATCATCCTCAAAGCTATTTCCAGCTCCCCCAACAAAACCCATAACCACCCAATTTTTCAGGCGATTTCTCTCGCATGGTCTTCAACTTTAATAAAGGGGGATAGTGCTCAAAACAGCCCCGTTCATCTCAAATTATCCTTGTCATTCATCTACTCAATTCTGAATCTTGCCCTTCCCCCTGTATGGGCTGACTTAAAAATTCAAACACTTGGCGATATCTACACTGGGTCTAAACCCATGGACTTCAGTTCACTAAAAAATAAATTTAATGCGCCCTCATCTCTTTTCCTTGAATACATGATCCTGAGGGAAAACCTAAGCATGTTTCTTAACCTCAAACTGAAACTCTTGGAGTCTTCTTCAAAAATTCTATCCAATCCAAACCACTTAATTTTCTGGAGTCACAAGTTCATTTACAATAGTTTCAATAAAGATGAATCATTGGTTAAAAGCGCAGCTCTCATAACTTGGGAGAAATCCCTAGGTCTCTCTGCCTCTACAGACGATTGGGAGGAGGCCTTTTCGGCATCATACCAATCAACAATTTCAATGTCCCTTCTGGAGTCACACTTCAAGTTGTGCTCCAGGTGGTATTACACCCCAGCAAGACTGTCCCACATCAGCCCATCCAACTCCCCTCTATGTTGGAGAAACTGTGGTCGTAAAGGCGACCTGTTACATATTTTTTGGAGCTGCCCCACTGCGGCCCTCTTTTGGCTGGAAATCTCTTCAATCATCTCTAAATTGTCAGGATCCCTTTTCACACTCTCCCCACAACTAGCCCTTCTCACCTTGGACACCAACCTTATCGATAGATCCTTATTGCGCATAATCTTGCATATCTGCTTGGTAGCTAAAAAATCCATTGCCTGTCATTGGAAAAAGGCCACTCTGCCCAATGCAGCCTTCGTCATCAAGCTTATGATGCAACACAGAGAGCTTGAGCTCAAACTCGCCCTACTCAATAACGAGTTTGGCAGATTCTACCAAAAGTGGCATATATGGGAGCGGCATTATCCTCCTTGAACAACCAACACTCTTAAATTGGTTTATGTCTACTTAATTGTTCACAAGATCTTCTCTCTCCTTCCCTTCCCTCATTAAACTTTGGTTTTGCAGTTGTAGTTGCTTGATATTAACAAGTTTTCTACAAGGGCCATCCCCTTGTATTATTTAGATAGATCGTTGTTGATTCATATTCTGCCTTTATGCCTTTCAAGGGCTGCGTCCCTTGCATTACTCTACGTTGAATTGTTATTACTCTTCAAAGTTCTACGTGTCATGTATTGTTTTTGCCCTCCCTTATTTCCCCTTACTCATATCCTCCCCCTCCTCCCTCCTCCCCTCCTTCTATTCCCTGCCCCTCCTCTCCAGGTTAAGACACAAAATTCCAATAAAGTTCTTTGGGGAAAAAAAAAAAAAAAAAAAGTAAGCAGATCTGACATGTTTCTCAGAAAGAAGAAATACACCAACACAAGCAGGGACTATACTGCATAGATTGGTGGCTGCCACTTGTTTTAGGGCCATTAAATAGTGTTCTTGATGATGATTTAAATTACTTTCAGGTTAAAAAATCGTTATATGTCCATTTTGCAAGCCGGCAAGAAAATCTCGCCATACGGATAACCTTACGGATGCCAAACGGATGTCACACGGATAGTTTGATGCGAGGAAATCGCATCCTCGCACTGCACACAGATCACTGTTTATGAAACATATGTGCGATTCTCGTCCGTGTAAAATGGACCGATTTTTAATACGTTGTGTGTGACTCCGGCCTAACAGGATCCCTGTGGAACGCTCGCTCTGTCTGCAACAAGCTTTCCTACATCCATGATCTTTTCATTACTCACAAACTTTCCTTCCTAGCCGTCACTGAAACCTGGCTCACCCCTTCTGACCAAGTCTCCCCTGCTGCACTTTTGTATGGTGGAATCCACCTTTCCCACACACCCCACCCCAGCAGCAAGCATGGCGGAGGAGTTGGTTTTCTCCTGTCAGATAGCTGCTCCTTCACCCCAATCCAATTACCACACTCTGTTACCCTCCCTTCTTTGAGGTTCACTCATTGCGCATCTACTCCCCCTCCAACCTCCAACTGGCTGTCATTTACCGCTGCCCAGTGCCAGCCACCACCTTCTTTGACCACTTCACCACCTGGCTACTTCACTTCCTCTCCGCTGACATCCCCACTATCATCTTGGGTGACTTCAACATCACTATTGACCCTTCCCTCTCAGCTGCCACTAAACTTCTATCTCTCACTTCTTCCTTCGGCCTCACTCAATGGTCTTCTGCAGCCATCCACAGAGATGGCCACACACTGGACCTCATCTTCACCCGCCTCTGCTCCCTATCTAACCTCTCTAACTCACCTCTTCCTCTTTCTGACCTTAACCTACTCACATTCTCTTCCCTCTCAACTTCTTGTCTTCAATCCCCAACCCACAAACTTGCACACCCTTGCAGAAATCTTAAACACCTTGATCTACACTCACTCTCTGAATCCCTCCTCCTTCTTACAGACATAAGTTCTCTACACAATGTGGATGCCGCTGCCGCTCTACATAACACCACAATAGCTGTAGCTTTGGAATCTGTTGCCTCTCTCACACATACCAAAGCTCGGAAAATATACAGAAGCCCTGGCACACCAGCCTGACCAAAGAACTGATGCGGAGATGGAAAAGATCCCACTCCAACGAGCACTTCATCGCATTCAAATAGTCCCTCACTACTTTCAAGGCCACACTCACCACAGCTAAACAAACCTACTTCTCATCTCTCATATCCTCCCTCTCTTACAACCTGTAGTGTGAATATAAAAATGGCTATTTTGAGTCCATATTGAAAGATACAGAATGCATTCAGACCATTGCAGAGTAGCATTTCTTGTCACACAATCTTGAGAACTGTTTACTTATTGTCTGAAGCCCTTGCACCTCACAAACAGTTATATGTTTCTGTTTGTTATTGTAAAACATTAAGGTTTATTTAACCTCTGTCTGTGGTGGTTTTATGTAACCCTTGTTTGCTTTTTATGTATCTATGGGTTTATGGCCTATTGTCTGATGTATGACTGGTATCTTGGTATCATCCCACCTTGAAAGCACTATATAAGGCCAGAGAAACATGACTAAGACAGAAGCATAAACTGGTGTACCTGTACCTACATGTGTACAGTGTTTTGACACCTGCATAAGTGGGGATGCTCGTGTTGTGAATTTCCCATGGGTTCTCTGTCTTGGTGTTGCTTACCTTCCCCCGGCTGCAGCACCTCTATTTCAGCTGTGTTATATGTTTGTTCCGCTGATTCTTAATTATTCGAGGCTGCGGTAGTGGATTTAGGCACAATTATTCATCCAGAACTCCCTGTTTCTTGTGCCTTGTGGCCTTTGTTGCAATACTTACCTCTCTTTGCTGTCATCTATGCTGCTGTCTTGTGACCACTGACAGTGTAATCTTGTGTCTGCATAAAGGTATTTCTGGTATATTTGCCTTAGGGAGTGTTGCTTCATGGTTGGTTTTATCGGTGGCTATTGCCCATCGGTTCTACACCTTTCCGAGGTGTATGTTTATGGTATTTTCTATATTCTAGGTCGTTTTTTCATTATGACTATGCATATTATCTTTGTATCTTTACTATATATATCATGACCTTTTGTATTTTGACAGTAGCACTGGGGATGTTGTTGTATACATGTATTTTTTAAGTGTTTTTCTATTTTGTATCAATAAAAGTTTTGCCTCTTTATATATAATTATATAGCTGTGTGCTCCCTTTTGGAGTGGTTCTCTCTATCCATTTTTGTGTTTTTATTATGTATACACCTCCTTACATGTAAAGTGCCACAGAATAAATGGCGCTGTAATAATAAATAATAATAATAATAGACCAGCACACAGTTGTCTGCTCTCCATTTGGCTGGTTATTAAAAATAGAGGGGACTCCGCTTCATTTTTTCACTTTTTTATATATTAATAAATACATTAAAATGAACTCCACCACTTGAACCTCCACCCCCTGGATCAATATTATTATTTTTATTTTTTTTTCTATGTTATTTTAAGTACCGTATTTTCTGGCGTATAAGACAACTGGGCGTATAAGACGACCCCCAACTTTTCCATATAAAATATGGATATGGGATATGCCCGCCGTATAAGACGGGGGTCATCTTATACGCCCAGTCATCTTATACGGCGTGTGGTTCCCAGGGTCTGGAGGAGAGGAGACTCTCCTTCAGGCCCTGGGATCCATATTCATGTAAAAAATAAAGAATAAAAATAAAAAAACATTGATATACTCACCCTCTGACGGGCCCTGGCTGTCACCGCTGCTAGCGTCTCCCTCCGTTCCTTAGAATGTGGTGAGTGAAGGACCTTCGATGACGTCGCGGTCACATGAGCGGTCAGGTGACTCACCTGACCGCTCATGTGACCGCGACGTCATCGAAGGTCCTTCACTCACCGCATTCTAAGGAACGGAGGGAGACGCTAGCAGCGCTCCCTGCACATGCCGTACCCAGCGTATAAGACGATCCCTGACTTTTGGGACAATTTTTAGGGGTCAAAAAGTCGTCTTATACGCCGGAAAATACGGTAATTTCTCTAACCATATTTGTTTGCCAGGCAATTTTCCTCCTCTTGTCTTCATTTTTCTTCCTTTTTCAGCTCCCTAGCCCTTAGTGTCACCATTTAACAGCCATTTTACAGCACCAAAGTTCGGGTCCCCATTGACTTATATGGGGTTTGCGACAAGGTTCAAGATCGGGTAAAGTTCTGGTATGCAAAACAAATTTTGGATTAAATTTTGGCTGAACCCAACAAACCCGAACTTCCAAGGCTCCAATTATTCCTAGTTCAAGGTGTATAAAATTATTGCCTGGGGATGGTGCAGGAGTAGTAGAGAGGGAAGAGAATATGCTGGAGTGACTTGCAAATACCCTGTGTCATGAGTATAGAGCAATACTATCAGGGAAGAGATGGTCAGAATTCCTATGCAAAGTAATTTACAATTTGCCTCTTTAGAGGACTAGAATTCTAGTGGCACTTATTGGAAGTAGCAACCCTAAAAGTCAATATCGACCCTTTAACGAACCTTGCCATATGACTTAGGATAAAAGCCAAACCAGAATCTCAATTTGCAGACACGGTGTTTTGGTGTGTTGCCCATCATCAGTGCAAAGTATGAGATCTGAATGCACTGACAACAGCTCTCAAGGGGTCCCTGTTCTCATTATAGACATAGGTCTTATTATTGGGACTTGCATTTAGTATACATTTGTGGCATATCTTATGATACGTTTGAGATAACAAAAATACCCCTTTAATTTTATTGGTGACTTTGCACATAAAGGTATTGTGAGAAACAAGTAGTGTGGATTTCCATATATTTGTCAGCTTTGAATATGGCATTTTCTTTCAATACTTACCACACTGGCTGTAAAAAATTGCTTTTTTAACATGTTTGGCAGCACAACTAGGGCTTCCAGAATTCCTTCCAACTTCAAAGTAAGCTGGGATGTCAGGAGAATCTCAGGATACTTAGTGGTCTTCATAGTGAACATTATAGCCTCGGAATTGGGATAATATTTTTTCACCTATAGCAGACAAATTACACATATTCAAATCCACCAATCACATTTCTCTTCACTATGTATTATTCCACACTAAAATATACCAAAGAATAATAAACAATACTAAACAAGATCATAATAAAAACAGATTATTTATATAAAATCAGCTGTATTATATGGTAATATATAATATTGATCTAATATTGATATTATTTGTACAAACAATATTATATGCAACCAGCAGCATAACTAGAGTCTAAGGCTACTTTCACACTAGTCCGTCGGTACAGGCCGTCGCAAACCGTCGGACCGACGGACAGTGTGATTGATTAGCACAATGTGGGCAGCGGATGCAGTTTTACAACGCATCCGCTGCCCATTGTGAGTTCTGGGGAGGAAGGGGCGGAGTTCAAGCCGCACATGCGCGGTCGGAAATGGCCGACTCGACACACGAAAAACGCTACATGTGACTTTTTTTGTGCCGACGGTGCGCCAAAACACGACGCATCCGTCGCACGACAGATGCGACGTGTGGCCATACGTCGCAATGCGTCGGTAATACAAGTGTATGGAGAAAAAACGCATTCTGTGGGCAGATTTGCAGGATGCGTTTTTTCACCAAAATGACGCATTGCGACGTCCGTCACACGACGCTAGTGTGAAAGTAACCTAATGGACCAAGGTACAAAAGTTGGACCTGGACCCTCCTTCTCCCCCCTGCATGTTGGTCTGCTGGATGGGCTCTTGCAGTGTTCTATATTCTGTTAGAACCTCCCCCTTTATGTAATAATGTTCTCCATCTTGGACCCATTCTGCTATACATGACCTCCATCCTGGTATATATGTCCCCCATCCTAGTAAGAGAACTAAGTAATGTAATAGATAAACCATTACTAAGTAATGTAAACTAAGTAATGTATTAGATTAACCATTATTTCTTATTTTTAGGGACTCTATAGCGACGGGGTCTGTTCCGCAGGACTGGCGCATAGCAAATGTGGTGCCAATATTCAAAAAGGGCTCTAAAAGTGAACCTGGAAATTATAGGCCAGTAAGTCTAACCTCTATTGTTGGTAAAATATTTGAAGGGTTTCTGAGGGATGTTATTCTGGATTATCTCAATGAGAATAACTGTTTAACTCCATATCAGCATGGGTTTATGAGAAATCGCTCCTGTCAAACCAATCTAATCAGTTTTTATGAAGAGGTAAGCTATAGACTGGACCACGGTGAGTCATTGGACGTGGTATATCTCGATTTTTCCAAAGCGTTTGATACCGTGCCGCACAAGAGGTTGGTACACAAAATGAGAATGCTTGGTCTGGGGGAAAATGTGTGTAAATGGGTTAGTAACTGGCTTAGTGATAGAAAGCAGAGGGTGGTTATAAATGGTATAGTCTCTAACTGGGTCGCTGAGACCAGTGGGGTACCGCAGGGGTCGGTATTGGGACCTGTTCTCTTCAACATATTCATTAATGATCTGGTAGAAAGTTTACACAGTAAAATATCGATATTTGCAGATGATACAAAACTATGTAAAGCAGTTAATACAAGAGAAGATAGTATTCTGCTACAGATGGATCTGGATAAGTTGGAAACTTGGGCTGAAAGGTGGAAGATGAGGTTTAACAATGATAAATGTAAGGTTATACACATGGGAAGAAGGAATCAATATCACCATTACACACTGAACGGGAAACCACTGGGTAAATCTGACAGGGAGAAGGACTTGGGGATCCTAGTTAATGATAAACTTACCTGGAGCAGCCAGTGCCAGGCAGCAGCTGCCAAGGCAAACAGGATCATGGGGTGCATTAAGAGAGGTCTGGATACACATGATGAGAGCATTATACTGCCTCTGTACAAATCCCTAGTTAGACCGCACATGGAATACTGTGTCCAGTTTTGGGCACCGGTGCTCAGGAAGGATATAATGGAACTAGAGAGAGTACAAAGGAGGGCAACAAAATTAATAAAGGGGATGGGAGAGCTACAATACCCAGATAGATTAGCGAAATTAGGATTATTTAGTCTAGAAAAAAGACGACTGAGGGGCGATCTAATAACCATGTATAAGTATATAAGGGGACAATACAAACATCTCGCTGAGGATCTGTTTATACCAAAGAAGGTGACGGGCACAAGGGGGCATTCTTTGCGTCTGGAGGAGAGAAGGTTTTTCCACCAACATAGAAGAGGATTCTTTACTGTTAGGGCGGTGAGAATCTGGAATTGCTTGCCTGAGGAGGTGGTGATGGCGAACTCAGTCGAGGGGTTCAAGAGAGGCCTGGATGTCTTCCTGGAGCAGAACAATATTGTATCATACAATTATTAGGTTCTGTAGAAGTACGTAGATCTGGGGATTTATTATGATGGAATATAGGCTGAACTGGATGGACAAATGTCTTTTTTCGGCCTTACTAACTATGTTACTATGTTACTATGTAGTATATACACTGATGAGCAAAAGAGTAACAATGTATTGAACATTTCACTTTCAGGCTCTATATCTCATCATCCACTACTGCGTCGAACATGAGACTATCATCATTTTATAGCCAATAATTTTGGCTGTCTCATACATAAATTTGACCTGTAACTATTTTGCATATGATTAGCTATGTAAATTCTTGTCATGTCACTGCATTGTTACTGTTTTGCTCCTAAATACCTAAATTTTAATTATTTTTAGAATATGTTGTAAATCCACCTTTGGCTTTCAACACTGCTGGGGTCCTTCTGGGAATACTCTCGATCAGATGCAAGCATGTCTCGACTGAAGTGTGATCCCAGGTCTTTTCTGCACATCCACAAAATTGGTGCATAATGGTCGACTCACTTGTGTAAGTACACAACATTTTCTTAAAATCTACCCATAAGTGCTTGCTTGAGTTGAGGTCTAGGGACTATGGACACCAATCCGTCATTGTCCTGCTGCAACACTATGTCGTCTTTTTCATACCCATAGTACTCGATTGTAGGAAGTAAGATAGCCACATATAACTCATTGAGACCACCATCGATCCTGGTCAAGTATTCAAACCCTTTGACTGAAGCAACAGCATCAGGCTTTATTCACCGAATTTGAGAGTTCCTTCAACTTCTAAATTTGTTAGCCACTTTTTTCCTTGTTTCTTCCAGACCCATTTGCACCCATCAGAGTATAACGGGAATAATGGAACCATTGTGCCGTGGTCCAAGGAGAGCATGGAGCGGCGTAACTAGGTGAGCACCTGATTCTTCACTAGAGCCCCTCATGGTGAAGTTAGGCTTGGTTCCTGATGAATACCAGGTGCTACTCCAGGACAGACCTCAGACGCACATCAGCTGACCAACAGGGAACAAGTAGCTGGAAAGGATCAGTAGGTGAGGACAGCTGAAACAGGCAGGCATGGCAGGAACACAGGAAAGACAGATGCTGATGGATACGACTGGTATTCAGATAAGCAATGGAAGGTGCAGGTTGATCCGGATGGTATACAGATAAGCACTGGTAGGTGCAGGCTGGTCCAGCTGGTATACAGATAGGCACTGGCAAGTGCAGACTGGTCCAGCTGCTGCACAGATAAGCACTGGCAGGTACTAGCAGGTCCAGCTGGGATACAGATGGGCACTGGCAGGTGTGGCATTGACCAGCTGGTATTCAAATAGGCACTGGAAAATGGGGGATGGACTGGCTGGTATATCGAATGAACTGGCAGTTGTGGACTGGTATGGCTGAAATGCAGGGAGACAAGGCAAGTGCAGGCAGACAAGTACGGGATAGGTAGACTGACTGTGGGGTATTGGAGACCTGACAACTAGCAAGTATGCAATGGGGTAAGTTTACACATTTCGCAGGCATCTCCATTCAGGTGGAGCTGTTTTAAATAGTAAGTATCTCCCAGCCAATTGCTGGGGGCACTTTACGACGATGAAGGGAGAGCACTCGCATCCCGAAAACAATGCCCAGGGAATTTCCACACGATGAGCAGACCCCCGGCAGCAGCCGGAACAGGAGAAGGATGCAGTGTGAGATGGGGGCTGCACCAATGAATGAGTCAGCATCCCTGCCAGGTAGGGGGAGAAGCATGCAGGGATGCTGGCTAGTGATGAGCGAGCACTAAAATGCTCGGGTGCTCGTTGATCGGGTCGAGCAAATTGGAATACTCGGGTACTCAACCCAAGCAACAAGTCCAATGTAAGTCTATGGGAAACTCGAGTATTTTTACCGCGATCCCCCCGGGGATCCTTTTAATGTCTAAAAACATCTGAAAATGATGGAAACACTGCAGAAACGACATAAGAGCATCATGGGGATCGCCCCTGGAAGCATTTCTCACTCCTAGGTCACAGCTGTAAACAATGTTGTCAGAGTTTCACGCCATTTTTACAGGTGCACCAAAAAACATCCAAAAACTAAACCAAAATGGATTTTGCTGGGAAATATGTTAAGGTACATCCTTTCCAGGATAATGACTTGAATATAAGGCAAAATAATTTACCCCAGACCGAAATGTTCCTCCACCACTTTTGCTATGTTCACACACAGCGTTTTTGATGCTTTTTTCAACCTTAACATTTCTTTCAACCAATAAAAATGCATTCACTGGGAAATGTCATTGTAACATTTAACAACCCTAGCTGGCCATGTGGTGTGTGACACATTTGGAGACACATCTTGTTTCATTTATGAAGGAGGGACTCTTAAAGTCACAGAGCCTATTTTTAGAGGGGCATCAGGCGGCATTAATATTATTAAAGGGACATTATTAAACATTGGGTCTCCTATGCTGTTATTGCCTATACAGTGAGTAGCTGGGCTGCCAAGAATTACAACACACTCCAATATCCCTTTCACGAGAGTTACAGGAGGGCTTCCTGAAAATAATGTTTCTTTGAATGCAAGGCCTGCCCTGCTACCAAGTCATATGCACCCCAATAAGCCTTTGAACCAAGGGACTGGATGGACACAGGAAAATACACTTCATATTATTCATTTTGTAATCCCATACAGTTTTCTTATGTATTAACTGCAAGGCCTGCCCTGCTACCTAGTCATATGCACCCCAATAAGCCTTTGAACCCAGGTAATGGATGGCCACAGGAAAACCCACTTCACATTCTTCAGTTGGTGCTGCCATACTGTTTCCTTATCCATTGAATGCAAGGGCCACCTTGACCCAAATATTCACTCAAAACAATCCCCTCTTGGAAGAATCATGGAGGAGGGCCTCTTAAAAAAAATTCCCATTGAAAATGAGTAGGTCTCCTAGACTTGTAATGCCCATACACATGGAGGGTACATTATAAAAAATTATTTATGGGATCATAGACACCTTGCTCAAAAATTGAATGGCTGTAGCAGCATAGAACATGTTCACCATGGTGTTCTAGTGGCGGAGAATGATGGTATGTGGAGGAAGGCCTTATTAAAAACTAGGCCCAATGTTAAGGAACGGGTCTCCTAGACTTGTAATGCCCATACACTAAGTGCATGGGCTGACAAACATTTCCCCCTAGGGGAGTAAAGTTGTTAAAAATATTTTATGGGCATCATAAACACCCTTGCCAAAAATTTGACTGGCTGAAGCAGCATAGAACCCGTTAACTATGGTGATCTAGTGGCGGAAACTGAGGAGACATAATGAATGATCAATCATACTGAAATCCCAAAAATGAATAAAGGAAGTGAAACCACCTATGAAATAAAATAAGAAAAGGGAAGGGCAAACACAGGTTCATACATATGAAGCCAGAATATGTTCAACGAGATATGTTGGTCCCTAGCAACAGCTCAGAGACAGGGATATAAAAAAAAATATAATATAATAGTATTTCAGTATTTTTATATTGGAGAGGTATACACTAAGTCATAAGAGGATGGTCCAGAGATAGGAAAATGGAAAGACCGTGTGGAACACATGGTGGTGGTGGTGGCTAAGTGACTGGAAGCATTATCCGCTATCCAACCAACAACAGTTTCACACTGCTCTGGCTTTAATAGTGGTGTGCTGTTGTCCCCTAGAAACTGGGACAGGAAGGTTGAGCGCGAAGATGTGGGTCTTTGTTGTGGCCCACTTTCAGCTTGGCCACGGCCTCGTTATCTGCAAGCACCATCAGCATCACGTCCACTTCCCCGTCCCTTGCTCCTTGCCCATTTTAAATGGACTATTGAAATATGTGAAAACCTCAATACAAATTAGAAAAATTATATGTGGTCAGTATGCCTGCTAAGCGAAGATTTTTCCACCACAGATACACCAGGCCTCAGCCTGAGAAAACACTGTATATTTTTTTTATGTTATTGGAGATTTTTTGGAAACAATAAAAAATGAGTAGAACAAGGCTAGCAGACAGAACTATGCAACGTATGCCTGCCAATAAAAGATTTTTCCACCACAGATACACCAGGCCTCAGCCTGAGAAAACAGACTGTATTAATTTTTTTTATGTTTGTTGGTAATTTTTGAAAACAATAAAAAATGAGTAGAAAAAGGCTAGCAGACAGAACTATGCAACGTATGCCTGCCAATAAAAGATTTTTCCATCACAGATACACCAGGCCTCAGCCTGAGAAAGCAGACTGTATATTTTTTTTAATGTTTTTGAAGATTTTTTGAAAACAATACAAAATAAGTAGAACAAGGCTAGCAGACAGAACTATGCAACATATGCATGCCAATTAAAGATTCTCCAACCACAGATACACCAGGCCTCAGCCTGAGAAAACAGACTGTATATTTTTTTAATGTTTTTGGAGATATTTTGAAAACAATAAAAAATGAGTAGAACAAGGCTAGCAGACAGAATTATGCAACGTATGCCTGCCAATAAAAGATTTTTCCACCACAGATACACCAGGCCTCAGCCTGAGAAAACAGACTGTATTAATTTTTTTATGTTTGTTGGTCATTTTTGAAAACAATAAAAAATGAGTAGAAAAAGGCTAGCAGACAGAACTATGCAACGTATGCCTGCCAATAAAAGATTTTTCCACCACAGATACACCAGGCCTCAGCCTGAGAAAGCAGACTGTATATATTTTTTAATGTTTTTGAAGATTTTTTGAAAACAATAAGAAATAAGTAGAACAAGGCTAGCAGACAGAACTATGCAACATATGCATGCCAATTAAAGATTCTCCAACCACAGATACACCAGGCCTCAGTCTGACAGAACAGACTGTATATTTTTTTAATGTTTTTGGAGATTTTTTGAAAACAATAAAAAATGAGTAGAACAAGGCTAGCAGACAAAATTATGCTACGTATGCCTGCCAATAAAATATTTTTCCACCACAGATACACCAGGCCTTAGCCTGAGAAAACAGACTGCATTAATTTTTTTTATGTTTGTTGGTAATTTTTGAAAACAATAAAAAATGAGTAGAACAAGGCCAGCAGACAGAACTATGCAACATGTGCCTGCCAATAAAAGATTTTTCAACCACAGATACACCAGCAGTCAGCCTTAAATAACAGACTGATATAAATGTGGCCTTGATTTTTTGGGCACACCAAAATTGTGTCAACAAGTTGGCTATGACACACACAAAAAAAAGGAGTACTAAAATTGAAATATATTTTGCGCAATGATATGCGGTGTATGTGGCGTATAACTCACAGTGATAAATCTAAGAACTGTATCTAAATAGTTTTGAGCCAGTTACAGATTTTTTGGGGAAGCAAAATGGTGTACAAAAATGTTGTAAGTAATGTTGAGCATTCCGACCGCTCAGCGACCAATCACAAGCCGCGACGTCATCGAAGGCCCTTTACGCGCTCATTCTTCGGAACGAAAGCAAGGCGGTTGCAGCGGTGACGACCAGGGCGCGTCAGAGGGTAAGTATATCAATATTTTTTATTTTTATTCTTTATTTTACACATGAATATGGATCCCAGGGCCTGAAGGAGAGATTCCTCTCCTTCAGACCCTGGGATCCATTACAGGATACCTTCCGATATTTGTGTCCCATTGACTTGTATTGGTATCGGATATCGGTATCGGCGATATCCGATATTTTTCGGATATCGGCCGATACTATCCGATACCGATACTTTCAAATATCGGACGGTATCGCTCAACACTAGTTGTAAGACACAACAAAATATTAGATAGCACCAAAAAAAGGACAGATTTTTTGGCGCACTCACATCTGATGCCTGGGACAAAAAAAATTATAAGATTTGCACGCTCTTCTATTACAATGACCTTGCTGTAGTCTGCAGCGTGACAAATAAATGTAGAAAAAAAGGGGGCTATGGATTCCTTTAGAATAAAATCAGGTATAAGCAGAAAAAAAAAAAAATGCCATGGATAAATGCAGCTAGGCATATAGAAAACAAGCAGCAGCAGACAGGAATGGAGCTTTTGGAGGTATGCAGTGAGATCTATGTACTCACATACAGTGTCTTCAGGCCTTGCACTGATGTGGATACGTGCACATAGACTCCCCTGCCTACCAAGCGCTGCAATCTCAGGACCCCCAAAATTAGTCCTAAAACGGACTGTTGATTTCTCTTGATTTGTGAACTGCACAATAACAGACCCACACTAACTATTAAAAGGACGATTCTGACCCTATCTCGGCAGCAGCTCTCCCTACACTAAGTCCGGAGCAGAATGCGGCGAGCAGGGCGGCGTAAGGTCTCTTACAGACATAATGATGCTGTGCGGAGAGCCAATCACGGTAATACCACAACAAAGATGGCTGCTGCATTACAGTGCATGGCAGCCAATCCCTGCATTGTCATTGGTGCTGTAATGAGCACCAGAATTGCAGGGTGGAGACCCGAGCTCCCGCCGAATAATCCCGGAAATACTCGGTGCTCGCCGAGTACACCGAGCACAGTGATGCTCGGGCGAGTACCGAGTAGTTGCGAGCACGTTCACTCATCACTAAATGCTAGCTCTACAGCACTCAATCTTCTTCAAGCCTGGAAGAAATCTCTCCAGGAGGAGAGAGGCATAGATGTTGTGCATGGGCTCCCACCACCTCTTCTCAGGACTGACCCTCCCCCTCCAATGCACAAGAAAAAAGGTTTTTCCTCTTATCCTTTGGTGGCCAGAATATTCTCTACCTCTAAAACATCTTCAGAGCTGACTGGAAGAGGAGTGGTACTAGGATCTTGGAAGAAGGGACTGAGAACGACAGGTTTGAGGAGGGACACATGAATGAATTGGGGATCTGTAAAGAGGTCGAGAGTTTGATCTTGTAGGCTACAGGATTTATCTGTTTAAGAACCTCTAACAGGCCAATGTAGTGAGGACCCAATTTATATGAGAGTAGCTTGACATGGACATACCTGGATGACAGCCAAACCTTTTCTCCTGGATGAAACAGGTGAATCCAGATGTCTTTTGGCTGCGTGTCTCTTCATCCGTTCATAGGATTACAATAAGATGGCTTTGGTGTATTCCCAGATCTTAGAAACATCCTTGATGATGATGAGGGGTTCTGCAGCAGGAATGTCAGTGGTGGTAGACACAGGGAGCAGAATATTGGGATGCTGACCGTAAACCACAAAAAATGCAGACTTAGAGAATTCACTCACATGGTTGTTGTATGAGAATTCGGACCAAGGCAGAAGTTTGGCACAATCAGTGGGTATTTATGAAATGCAGTAAGAAATTAGTCAGGATCTTATAGACCCGCTCTATCTTGCCATTGGATTGTGGATGGTAGACTGAATAGACATCCAAATTGACATTTAATAGTTCTCAGGTAGCCCTCCAAAAGTGAGATATAAACTGAACACCTCTATCTGAGACTATATGGAGAGGTAAACAATTGAGGCGGAAGTTATATAGTATGCACTTTTCTGTAAGCACAGTAGCCGACAGGAGACCTGGAGTGAAATGGGCCACTCTAGAAAAGCAATTCACAACCACCCTGATGACGGTACACCAGGCTGATTCTGGAAGATCTGTAATTAAATCCAATTTGCTTCCAGGGAGCAGACAATACAGGCAAAGGAAGTAGAAGACCGGTCGAAAGCTGTTTCAGAGTCTTATTCTGGGCACAAGAGTGATAGACTGAGATGAATATCCTTGCAAAGAGATGGACACTAATAGTGAAGGGAAATGAGGAAAGCCATTTTCTTCCGCTTGGCATGACCAGTCAATTTGGATGAGTGACCCCACTATCTGGTTCAGCAACGAAAGTTTTTACAGGAGGGACCCGAGACAAATCCAGTGGTTTAACTGTAATTATTTTGCAAGACTCAATGTTGTGTTGAGGCTCTTCAACGTGATCCAAAGACAGAAAGCATCTAGAGAGTAGAGTGCATCTGCCTTGACATTCTTATCAGCTAGCTGGAAATGGAGAATAAAGTTGAAGCGGGCGAAGAACAGAAGAACACCTGGCTTGCCATGGTCACTCCTTCCAGCAAGATCCAGTGTTATCGCTATCAGTTCTCAATCGCCTATTGAGTAGTTGTGTTGTGGAGCTGAAAAATATTTTGGAAAAGAAGCCATAGGTCACCATAGAGCTGGTAGGAGATTGTGGGGTAGGAATGGCTCCTGCTCCTGAGGAAGAAGCATCTACCGTACTTCCAAAAAGAACAGCTTATTATTGTCCAGTCAATGCAGCAGAAGAGCTACTGAGAAGGCATGTTTTAAAGATATAAAGGTGTTCTCTGCCTCTGGAGTCCATATCATAGGGTTGGCTCCCTCGTGGGTCATAGCAGAAAATGGAGCAGTCTGAAAGGAATAATGCTGAATGAACTGTAATAATAATAGTAATAATTCGCAAATCTGAGAAACCGCTGGATAGCTTTCAGACAGGACAGGGTCACTTCAAGAAAGCGGACACCTTCTCAGGATCCATTTTCAGGCATTTCACACAAATGATGTACCCAAGAAAAGGAATCAAGGTCTGCTGGAAGACACACTTTTCATTCTTGCCATACAGACGGTTCTTCCTTAATCTCTGCAGAACCTAGGAAACATCCCTGTGTGTAGGCAGAGCAGAAGAAAACACCAAGATGTCATCTAAGTAAACTACCACACAAGAGTAGAGGAGGTCCCGGCCGTAATATGTAATTCACCAGTTCTTGAAGATACAAGATGCTCATAATGGCATCGCGATGCAGAGTCAAAGTGAGCCATCCTTTTTCTTTACAAATAAGAATCCTGTTCCTGCTGGGGAGCAAGACTTCTGGATAAATGCACTGACTATATTCTCTTTAATGTATTTGAACATGAGTTGGGTCTCAGACTGAGACAGGAGGGTAAAAAACGGTCTCATGGAGGAGAAGAGCCGGGAAGTAGGTAGTTGGACAGTCATATAGCCTATGAGGTGGTAACGTCTCAAACCCTCTTTTGTTGAAGACATCAGGGTACATCCAATATGCAGCAGGCAAGCCACGTAAATTAGATGGAGAAGCTGGGGGTCCAGAAGGACTAATGGGAATTAGGCAATTCTCGGGTAATTCCTGTTCCCAACGGAGTACTTAGCTGGATTTCCAATCCAGGACAGGCTTATGTTTAGGCAGTCATGGCAGACCTAGAAGCAAAAGATAAGACATACCTGACAGCTCATAGAGAGTAATCTACTCTGAGTGTAGCATTCCTACCCAAAGTTTCACAGGCTTGATGACGAAAAGAATGGTTTCAGAAAGAGGTTTTCCATGCACCGATGAAACCACCAACGGATCCTGTAGACGTTGGATTGGGATTAATACCACTCCACAATGGCCTGTTGAATGAGGTTTCCTATGGAATCAGAGTCCAGATAGGCTGACTTGACAAAATGGATGTTGCCACAGGAAATGGATACTGACAGAGTCAGCGATTGAGAGGAGTGATCCTCGCCCAGGGTGTGCTCTCCAACCGACTCTAGGCTCTGGAGTTTACAGTTTTTTTTTCTGGGCAGGAGCGGATCACATGCTCAGGACTACCACAATAGAAGCACCTTCGCTCAGCACGAAAGTCCCCCTGACAATGCTTGGCCATCTTCCCCTAGTCAATTTGCTTGGATTCAAGGGAAGGTGCAGAAACAGAGGCTTGCTGCATGATCGGCCTTTGAAAGGTAGAAGCCAGGTGCAAAGATCTTCTTGCAAGGGTCACCTGCTCCTGAAATCTGGTGTTAATCTGAGATGCCAGGGACACCAGGACATCCAACGAGGTGGGTATATCATGATCGGACAGCTCATCCTTGATTCTCAGAAAGACCCTCCAAGAAGGAGGCTGCCAGAGCCTAATTATTCCAAGCTAGCTTAAAAGATAATGTACGGAAACAGACAATTTACTAGCCCGCTGTGAGGTTTCCCTGGAGCAGTCTAAGAAGTAAAGATGCTGCAGAGCAAAATGCAGCTGGGCTCATCAAAGACCTTTCTGAAGGTTTTCAGAAAGGACTAAAGGTTTGAAACAAGAGAGTACCCTCTCTCCAATAGGGGATTGAATGACCCCAGAACCTTGTCAGTGAGATGGGACATGAAGAAAACCTCTTTGGCCCGATCTGAAGAGCAAAGAGTTCAAAGTGCAGCGTGCACTGATTGATGAACCTCTGACATAGGGCAGGATCTCCACCATAACATAGCAGAGCTGACATTTCAGGTCCAGATCCGTGCATAAAGCTTGCAGGCTGATGGGTGACAGCTGAGGCTGTAGCAGCATGGTTTACTGGCAGATGCGGCCGGATTAGTCAGCCTATCTAGATGGGTAGTCACTGTTAGCAGGTACAGTAGGATAGGATTTTATCCTGCTGGTCTTCCTAGTGAGAAACCTCCTGGTATAGGTCTGAGGAAGCTTGAGATCCAGGGAATTCCATGGCCTGAGCAAACTGTAATGAAGTGGAGGAAAAACTGTGCCATGGTCCGAGGAGAGCCAGGAAGGGCGTGACTAGGTGATCACCTGACTTTTCACTAGAGCCCCTGATGGTGGGGTTAGGCTTACCTCCCAATGGGCATCTGGTGCTACATGATGACAGGTAGATGGAATGGCCCTGTAGGAGAGGACAGCTGATACAGGCAGGCATGGCAGTAACACCGGAACCACAGATGCTGAAGGTACAGCCAGTATTCAGATAGACAATGGCAGGTCCAGACTGGTATGGCCTCTATATACTGGCAGAGGGCACTTTATGACAGCCTGCTCAGCCCCTTTAAAAGGGAGAGAGTACGTGTGTGCCCTAAGCACAGAGCTCAGGAATCTGCGCACCATGAACAGAACCCAGGCAGCAGCCGGAACAGGAGAAGGAAGAAGTGAGGGACGGGGCTGCGGTGTTGAGTGAGTTGGCCTCCCTGCCGGGGGGAGAGGAGAAGAGTGCAGGGATGCCAGCACTACACATAGACTAGTCTATTGACTTTCGTCCCATCGCTCCAAATCCCTTATTTCCAATCTTTTACTGTCCACTTTTGACATATTTTTGCAAGCTCCAGCCGCTCTCATCATGGCCGGTAGCTTTGAATCATTCTCCTATACCAGAGTGTGTCTGGCATTAACAAGAAGATATTAGCCTTCTCATGTACCCACCGAATGTATATGGAGGTGAAAAGTATTGAACCAGGACTTAAAGATTTGATACGAATAAGAGATCAAAGTTAGGAATCCTTATGAATAAAACACTCCTGCATTACGTGAAAGGAGTATTTATATGAGGCAGTCTCAATGGTGTTTACTCATGTGGGGACCTTTATTGTTGTGAATTCTGTTGTCGAACTCCCTCCTGTGGTCGTAAATGGTACTTCGGCGAGTTCTGTCCATGGACTCCCTCTGGTGGCTGTGAGTGGAGCTGCTGCTTCTGAGGTTCCTTCCACAGGTGACGTGATTTATCCTTTGGTTGGCTGCTCTATTTAACTCCAATCAGATCGTTACTCCATGCCAGCTGTCAATGTTCCTGCATTTGTTCAGTTCGCTCTTGGATCTTTCTGGTGACCTGTCTACTCCAGCAGAAGCTAAGTTCCTGCCAGTTATTATTTGTTCATTGTTGCCTTGTCTAGCTGGATATCATGATTTTGCCTTACTAGCTGGAAGCTCTGGGATGCAGAGTGGCATCTCCGCATTGTTAGTTGGTGCGGAGGTCTTTTTGCACACTCTGCGTGGTCTTTTGTAGTTTTTTGTGCTGACCGCAAAGATACCTTTCCTATCCTCTGTCTGTTTAGTAAGTCTGGCCTCCCTTTGCTGAAACCTGTTTCATTTCTGCGTTTGTGACTTTCATCTTTACTCACAGTCAATATATGTGGGGGGCTGCCTTTTCCTTTGGGGAATTTCTCTAAGGCAAGGTAGGCTTTATTTTCTATCTCTAGGGCTAGCTAGCTCTTAGGCTGTGAAGAGGCGTCTAGGGAGAGTCAGGAACGCTCCACGGCTATTTCTAGTTGTTGTGATAGGATTAGGGGTTGCGGTCAGCAGAGATCCCACATCCCAGAGCTTGTCCTGTGTCAGTTTAACTATCAGGTCGTGCCGGGTGCTCCTAACCACCAGGTCCATAACAGTACAGCTGGCCCAAAGTATTAATGCATCTCAATAGAGGGATAAGAGAAGTTCTGAGACCATTTTTTTTTCTTTGCACTGTGTTTTGTCTTTCTTTTCCCCTAAACCTTTGGGTGGTTCAGGACACAGATGTAGATATGGACATTCAAGGTCTGTCCTCTTGTGTGGATCATCTCACTGCAAGGGTACAAAACATTCAAGATTTTGTGGTTCAGAATCCAATGTTAGAGCCTAGAATTCCTATTCCTGATTTATTTTCTGGGGATAGATCTAAGTTTTTGAATTTCAAAAATAATTGTAAACTGTTTCTAGCTTTGAAACCCCGCTCCTCTGGTGACCCCGTTCAACAAGTAAAAATCATTATTTCTTTGTTGCGTGGTGACCCTCAAGACTGGGCATTTTCCCTTGCACCAGGAGATCCTGCATTGCGTGATGTTGATGCGTTTTTTCTGGCGCTTGGATTGCTTTATGATGAACCAAATTCAGTGGATCAGGCAGAGAAAATCGTGTTGGCTTTGTGTCAGGGTCAGGATGAAGCGGAGGTGTACTGTCAGAAGTTTAGAAAGTGGTCTGTGCTTACTCAGTGGAATGAGTGTGCCCTGGTGGCAATTTTCAGAAAGGGTCTTTCTGAAGCCCTTAAGGATATCATGGTGGGATTTCCCACGCCTGCTGGTCTGAATGAGTCTATGTCCTTGGCCATTCAGATCAATCGGCGCTTGCGTGAGCACAAAGCTGTGCACCATTTGGCGGTATTCTCTGAGCATAGGCCTGAGGCTATGCAGTGTGATAGGACTTTGACCAGAGCTGAACGGCAAGAACACAGACGTCGGAATGGGCTGTGTTTTTACTGTGGTGAATCCACTCATGCTATCTCCGATTGTCCTAAGCGCACTAAGCGGTTCGCTAGGTCTGCCACCATTGGTACGGTACAGTCTAAATTTCTTTTGTTCGTTACTCTGATTTGCTCTCTGTCGTCATATTCTGTTATGGCATTTGTGGATTCAGGCGCTGCCCTGAATTTGATGGAGTTGGAGTTTGCCAGGCGCTGTGGTTTTTTCTTGGAGCCCTTGCAGTATCCTATTCCATTGAGAGGAATTGATGCTACGCCTTTGGCCAAGAATAAGCCTCAGTACTGGACTCAATTGACCATGTGCATGGCTCCTGCACATCAGGAGGATATTCGCTTTTTGGTGTTGCATAGTGTTGAGCGATACCGTCCGATACTTGAAAGTATCGGTATCGGATAGTATCGGCCGATACCCGAAAAATATCGGATATCGCCGATACCGATATCCGATACCAATACAAGTCAATGGGACATCAAGTATCGGAAGGTATTCTCATGGTTCCCAGGGTCTGAAGGAGAGGAAACTCTCCTTCAGGCCCTGGGATCCATAGGGAGGTGTAAAATAAAGAATAAAAATAAAAAATATTGATACATTTACCTCTCCGGCGGCCCCTGAACTCAGCGCGGGTAACCGGCAGGCTTCTTTGTTCAAAATCAGCGCTTTTAGGACCTGAGAAACACGTCCCGGCTTCTGATTGGTCGCGGGCCGCCCATGTGACCGCCATGCGACCAATCACAAGCCGCGACGTCACCGCAAGCTATTAGCGCGCTCATTTTTAAAAATGAGCGCGTTAATGGCTTTGAAAGACATAGCGGCTTGTGATTGGTCGCGTGGCCGCGACCAATCACAAGCCGCGACGTCACCGCAAGCTATTAGCGCGCTCATTTTTGAAAAATGAGCGCGTTAATGACTTTCAAAGACGTAGCGGCTTGTGATTGGTCGCGGCCACGCGACCAATCACAAGCCGCTATGTCTTTCAAAGCCATTAACGCGCTCATTTTTAAAAATGAGCGCGTCAATAGCTTGCGGTGACGTCGCGGCTTGTGATTGGTCGCGGCCGCGACCAATCACAACCCGCTACGTCTTTGAAAGCCATTAACGCGCTCATTTTTAAAAATAGCTTGCGGTGACGTCGCGGCTTGTGATTGGTCACGTGGCCGCGACCAATCACAAGCCGCTACGTCTTTGAAAGTCATTAACGCGCTCATTTTTCAAAAATGAGCGCGCTAATAGCTTGCGGTGACGTCGCGGCTTGTGATTGGTCGCGTGGCGGTCACATGGGCGGCCCGCGACCAATCAGAAGCCGGGACGTGTTTCTCAGGTCCTAAAAGTGCTGATTTTGAACAACGAAGCCTGCCGGTTACCCGCGGACTCACCAGGGGCCGCCGGAGAGGTAAATATATCAATATTTTTTATTTTAATTCTTTATTTTACACATCTCTATGTATCCGATACCGATACCCGATACCACAAAAGTATCGGATCTCGGTATCGGAATTCCGATACCGCAACTATCGGCCGATACCCGATACTTGCGGTATCGGAATGCTCAACACTAGTGTTGCATAATCTGCATGATGTGGTCGTTTTGGGGTTGCCATGGCTACAGGTCCATAATCCAGTGTTGGATTGGAGATCTATGTCTGTGTCCGGCTGGGGTTGTCAGGGGGTACATGGTGATGTTCCATTGTTGTCAATTTCGCCTTCCACTCCTTCTGAGGTCCCTGAGTTTTTATCAGATTACCAGAATGTATTTGAAGAGCCCAAATCCGGTGCCCTACCTCCTCATAGGGATTGCGATTGTGCTATTAATTTGATTCCTGGTAGTAAGTTTCCTAAGGGCCGACTGTTTAATTTATCTGTGCCAGAGCACGCCGCTATGCGGAGTTATATAAAGGAATCCTTGGAGAAGGGTCATATTCGCCCGTTGTCGTAACCATTGGGAGCAGGGTTCTTTTCTGTGGCCAAGAAGGATGGCTCTTTGAGACCTTGTATTGATTACCGCCTTCTTAATAAGATCACAGTCAAATTGCAGTATCCTTTGCCGCTGCTGTCTGATTTGTTTGCTCGGATAAAGGGGGCTAGTTGGTTCACCAAGATAGATCTTCGAGGGGCGTATAATCTTGTGCGAATTAAACAGGGCGATGAATGGAAAACAGCATTTAATACGCCCGAGGGCCATTTTGAGTACCTGGTTATGCCATTCGGGCTTTCTAATGCTCCATCTGTGTTTCAGTCCTTTATGCATGACATCTTCCGGGAGTACCTGGATAGATTCATGATTGTATATTTGGATGACATTTTGGTCTTTTCGGATGATTGGGAGTCTCATGTGAAGCAGGTCAGAATGGTGTTCCAGGTCCTTCGTGCGAATTCCTTGTTTGTGAAGGGGTCAAAGTGTCTCTTTGGAGTTCAGAAGGTTTCATTTTTGGGTTTCATTTTTTCCCCTTCTACTATCGAGATGGACCCTGTTAAAGTTCAGGCCATTTATGATTGGACTCAGCCGACATCTGTGAAGAGCCTGCAGAAGTTTCTGGGCTTTGCTAATTTTTACCGTCGCTTCATCGCTAATTTTTCTAGTATTGCTAAACCGTTGACTGATTTGACCAAGAAAGGTGCTGATGTGGTCAATTGGTCCTCTGCGGCTGTAGAGGCATTTCAGGAGTTGAAGCGTCGTTTTTCTTCTGCCCCTGTGTTGTGCCAGCCAGATGTTTCGCTCCCGTTTCAGGTCGAGGTTGATGCTTCTGAGATTGGAGCAGGGACTGTTTTGTCGCAAAGAAGTTCTGATAGCTCGGTGATGAAACCATGTGCCTTCTTTTCTAGAAAATTCTCGCCTGCTGAGCGCAATTATGATGTTGGCAATCGAGAGTTGTTGGCCATGAAGTGGGCATTCGAGGGGTGGCGACATTGGCTTGAAGGAGCTAAACATCGCGTGGTGGTCTTGACGGATCACAAGAATTTGACTTATCTCGAGTCTGCCAAACGGTTGAATCCTAGACAGGCTCGATGGTCGCTCTTTTTCTCCCATTTTGATTTTGTGGTTTCATACCTTCCGGGATCTAAGAATGTGAAGGCTGATGCCCTGTCAAGGAGTTTTGTGCCTGGCTCTCCGGGTGTTCCGGAGCCGGCGGGTATTCTTAAAGAGGGGGTAATTTTGTCTGCAATCTCCCCTGATTTGCGGCGCGTGCTGCAGAAGTTTCAGGCTGATAGACCTGACCATTGTCCAACGGAGAAACTGTTTGTCCCTGATAGATGGACTAGTAGAGTTATCTCTGAGGTTCATTGTTCGGTGTTGGCTGGTCATCCTGGAATCTTTGGTACCAGAGATTTGGTGGCTAGATCCTTTTGGTGGCCTTCTTTGTCACAGGATGTGCGTTCTTTTGTGCAGTCCTGTGGGACTTGTGCTAGGGCTAAGCCCTGCTGTTCTCGTGCCAGTGGGTTGCTTTTGCCCTTGCCGGTCCCGAAGAGGCCCTGGACGCATATTTCCATGGATTTTATTTCTGATCTCACTGTTTCTCAAAGGATGTCGGTCATTTGGGTGGTTTGTGATCGCTTCTCTAAGATGGTCCATTTGGTACCCTTGTCTAAATTGCCTTCCTCCTCTGATTTGGTGCCATTGTTTTTCCAGCATGTGGTTCGTTTGCATGGCATTCCGGAGAACATCGTCTCGGACAGAGGTTCCCAGTTTGTTTCGAGGTTTTGGCGGTCCTTTTGTGCTAATATGGGCATTGATTTGTCTTTTTCTTCGGCTTTCCATCCTCAGACTAATGTCCAAACCGAACGAACTAATCAGACTTTGGAAACATATCTGAGATGCTTTGTTTCTGCTGATCAGGATGATTGGGTGTCCTTCTTGCCTTTGGCTGAGTTCGCCCTTAATAATCGGGCCAGCTCGGCTACTTTGGTTTCTCCTTTTTTCTGTAATTCTGGTTTCCATCCTCGTTTCTCTTCAGGGCAGGTTGAGCCTTCGGACTGTCCTGGTGTGGATACTGTGGTGGACAGGTTGCAGCAGATTTGGAATCATGTGGTGGACAATTTGACATTGTCCCAGGAGAAAGCTCAACGTTTCGCTAACCGCCGGCGCTGTGTTGGTCCCCGACTTCGTGTTGGGGATTTGGTTTGGTTGTCATCTCGTCATGTTCCTATGAAGATTTCCTCTCCTAAGTTTAAGCCTCGTTTCATTGGGCCATATAAGATTTCTGAAGTTCTTAATCCTGTGTCATTTCGTTTGGACCTTCCAGCTTCTTTTGCCATCCATAATGTAATCCATAGGTCGTTGTTGTGGAGATACGTGGCGCCTATGGTTCCCTCCGTTGAACCTCCTGCCCCGGTGTTGGTCGAGGGGGAGTTGGAGTATGTGGTGGAGAAGATTTTGGATTCTCGTGTTTCGAGATGGAAACTCCAGTACCTGGTCAAGTGGAAGGGTTATGGTCAGGAAGATAATTCCTGGGTTTTTGCCTCTGATGTTCATGCTGCCGATCTAGTTCGTGCCTTTCATTTGGCTCATCCTGATCGGCCTGGGGGCTCTGGTGAGGGTTCGGTGACCCCTCCTCAAGGGGGGGTACTGTTGTGAATTCTGTTGTCGAACGCCCTCCTGTGGTACTTCGGCGAGTTCTGTCCATGGAGTCCCTCTGGTGGCTGTGAGTGGAGCTGCTGCTTCTGAGGTTCCTTCAACAGGTGACGTGATTTATCCTTTGGTTGGCTGCTCTATTTAACTCCACTCAGATCGTTACTCCATGCCAGCTGTCAATGTTCCTGCATTTGTTCAGTTCGCTCTTGGATCTTTCTGGTGACCTGTCTACTCAAGCAAAAGCTAAGTTCCTGCCAGTTATTATTTGTTCATTGTTGCCTTGTCCAGCTGGATATCATGATTTTGCCTTACTATCTGGAAGCTCTGGGATGCATAGTGGCATCTCCGCACTGTTAGTCGGTGCGGAGGTCTTTTTGCACACTCTGTGTGGTCTTTTGTAGTTTTTTGTGCTGACCGCAAAGATACCTTTCCTATCCTCTGTCTGTTTAGTAAGTCTGGCCTCCCTTTGCTGAAACCTGTTTCATTTCTGCGTTTGTGACTTTCATCTTTACTCACAGTCAATATATGTGGGGGCTGCCTTTTCCTTTGGGGAATTTCTCTGAGGCAAGGTAGGCTTTATTTTCTATCTCTAGGGCTACCTAGCTCTTAGGCTGTGAAGAGGCGTCTAGGGAGAGTCAGGAACGCTCCACGGCTATTTCTAGTTGTTGTGATAGGATTAGGGGTTGCGGTCAGCAGAGCTCCCACATCCCAGAGCTTGTCCTGTGTCAGTTTAACTATCAGGTCGTGCCGGGTGCTCCTAACCACCAGGTCCATAACACTTTATACAGTTGTGACAGGTTACGTTTAGGAACCTATACATCAGTGCAGGGAATATAATGAGATAAAGAGAACGCTGATATATATCAGAGATCTGTTATGGGCAGAGCACAATATGTCTGCTGTGAAGATCTTATAGATTTAATAGAAGTATGGTTTCTCCATGTGGAGAGTGACATGTTAAGCATGTCGAGATGAGGAGACTTAAAGCTGCAATGCTCCTCTGGGAAATATGCAAATTGTCTATTCAGAGAGGAAGAGGACTAGAACTCTAGTGCCATCTATTGGAACTAGCAATCCTAACAGTCAATGTCAACCCTTCAACGAGTCTTGTCACACGATAAAAGCCAAACCAGAATCTCAATTTGCAGGCACTGTGTTTCGGGATACTGCCCCTCGTCAGTGCAAAGTGGAAATCTGGTTTGGCTGGGTAAGAGGCGTCTGACCGGGATCCAAGAAGTATCATTTCTTCTTGTGGAGAGTGACATGTTAAGCATGTCGAGATGAGGAGACTTAAAGTTGCAATGCTCCTCTGGGAAATATGCAAATTGTCTCTTCAGAGAGGAAGAGGACTAGAACTCTAGTGCCACCTATTGGAAGAAACAATCCTAACAGTCAATGTCGACCCTTTAACGAGCCTTGTCACATGACTTAGGATAAGAGCCAAACCAGATCTCAGTTTGCAGACACTGTGTTTCGGAGTACTGCCCCTCATCAGTGCAAAGTGGAGATCTGGTTTGGTTGGGTGAGAAGCGTCTGACCGGGATCCAAGAAATATCGTTTCTCCTTGTGGAGAGTGACATATTAAGTATGTTGAGATGAGGAGACTTAAAGCCGCAATGCTCCTCTGGGAAATATGCAAATTGATGATTGACTACATCATATAAATGGTTAATAGAGTGTTGAGGCTTCATTTTTATCCCACCGGCACCCTGAGATCATGATTGTGTGGTCCTGATGTTTGCCATGGCAATTCATGCCCAAATAGTGGCCTTAGAGTCTCTGGGTTATAGCAGCCTGTTCAGAAGTTACCGACATTTAGGTGGTAAAAATTTTCACTTTTTCATTCCTGTCATGCCTCTTTGCATTAATTCCTGAAAATCACCTGAAGGGTTAATAACCTGACAGCAGTTTTCAATATGTTGAGGGGTGCTTCTTTTAAAATGGTATCACTTTTGGGGGTTTTCAGTAGATAGGACCCCGCAAAGTCACTTCAAACCTGAATAGGTCCCTAAAAAATAAATTTTGTACATTTCCTTGAAAAAAAGAAAGATTACTGATACATTATTAAACTTCCTAAAATGCTAACAAAATAAAATAGCATTTTACAAATGATGCTGATTTAAAGCAGACTTGTGGGAAATGTTATTTATTAGTTTTTTTCTGTGGTATGACTCTTGATTAAAGGGATAATCATTCAAAGTTTGAAAATTGCACTTTTTTTTACATTTTTGTCAATTTTTTGATATTTTTTATACATAAACACAAAACATATCAACCTAAATTTACCATTATCATAAATTATAATGTACCAAGAAAAAACAATCTCAAAATCACTGGGATTTGTTGAAGCATTCCAGAGTTGTTACCACTGAAAGTGACATTGGTCAGATTTAAAAATTTTGGCCCGGTCACTAATGAGATATATGTCCCCCATCCTTGGTTCATCCTGGCATATATGTCCCATCCTGATAAATATGTCCTCTGTTCTGCCGCTGTTCTTTAAGGCATTAAAAAATAAAAGATTCTACGCACCTTGCACCGCTTAACGCCATTTAGTGTCCTTTTCTGTAGGGGGCAACTGACAAACATGTAAGTGTCGGGCACCGCATGACGTCACTGCCATGAGTCCCCAATAACGGGCAAACCGACATCCGCTGCTGTCCTCTGATTGGCCTGTGGCATGTATTGTGATGCAGGGTCCTTGCGTGTCTCTGTGCCGCAATGCATTTCAGCTGAAGGTGTGTCCTTGGATCAGTATGCCCTTGTTTGCAACATATAGTCTAGTACAAATAAATGTACTTTTTGATCTGAGCCTATATTTTTGCATTGTATTTTCCTATTGTCTTAGACTGATTGAAAATGTCGCTATCATCCTACTTTATATTACATGGTTTACTTTTAGTTGCATCTGGCTATATAGACTATCGTCTTTTGTTTCCTCTTGATTTTACTCACATTTTATTTTCTGTAGATCCCGTGTTGATGAAGTATTATCATACTGTTACTGCACCATCTGGTGGACACCATGAAAAATGCACATTTTTCCAATTAGTTGCTCTTACTATATTAGTTGCTCATTACTTTTCCACCAAAAAAGTAATGAAAAAAGAACATCTAGAAGTAAGCCTCTGCTCAGATTTGCACTATGGCTTTCATTATAATAACGGCCAATGATGTAGAGAAAGCACGTATTTACCTTTTAATTGCCCTGTAGATATCAGCTGATCACAGAAGTAGTTCCAGATTCAAAACCCTTAGGGTACCGTCACACTATACCATTTCGATCGCTACGACGGTACAATTCGTGACGTTCCAGCGATATCGTTACGATATTGCTATGTCTGACACGCAGCAGCGATCAGGGATCCTGCTGAGAATCGTACGTCGTAGCAGATCGTATGGAACTTTCTTTCATCGCTGGATCTCCCGCTGTCATCGCTAGATCGGTGTGTGTGACACCGATCTAGCGATCTAGCGATGCGATCCAGCGATGCGTTCGCTTGTAACCAGGGTAAACATCGGGTAACTAAGCGCAGGGCCGCGCTTAGTAACCCGATGTTTACTCTGGTTACAAGCGTAAAACTAAAAAAAAACAAACAGCACATACTTACATTCTGGTGTCCGTCAGGTCCCTTGCCGTCTGCTTCCAGCACTGTGACTGCCGGCCGTAAAGTGAAAGCAGAGCACAGCGGCTGTGCTTTCACTTTCACTTTACGGCCGGCAGTCACAGTGCGGGAAGCAGAGACGGCAAGGGACCTGACGGACACCAGAATGTAAGTATGTGCTGTTTGTTTTTTTTTAGTTTTACGCTTGTAACCAGGGTAAACATCGGGTTACTAAGCGCGGTCCTGCGCTTAGTTACCCGATGTTTACCCTGGTTACCCAGGGACCTCGGCATCGTTGGTCGCTGGAGAGCTGTCTGTGTGACAGCTCCCCAGCGACCACACTACGATTTACCTACGATCACGGCCAGGTCATATCGCTGGTCGTGATCGTAGGTAAATCGTATAGTGTGACGGTACCCTTAGGGTATGTTTCCACGGTCTGGAAGCTCTGCACTTCGGAACCAGCAGATACCCAGCTCCGCCCAAAGTGCCGCCCCCCCTTTCTACAAGCGGTGATTCTGCATACGTTCATTGAACACATATGGAATCACCGCATTCTATCCATAGACTGGGTTATTTATCTTGCACAGACGGAGCGTCTCCGCAAGATAAATAGACATGCTGTGGTCTAGAAAGACGAGCCGCATGTCCGGATACGCAGGGCCGCCAGATGCAGCCATGCGCACATAGTGGAGATGGGGTTTCATAAAATCCCCTCCACTATGCTGTAACATCTGGATGCTACGGATTGGATGCTACGGATTGGACGCTGCGGCTGTACGCAGTGTCAAATCCACAGCAAATCCTGATGTAATACACCCAGTGGAAACATACTCTTATGTTTAGCTTTACTCTGGAGTAGAAATGAGCAAATATATTCGAAAAACAATAGCCAAACAAATTCAACACGAATATAGCACATGATCGGAAACAAAAGCAAAATGGTAAAAATCGGTAACATTCAGTAAAAGTGCAGGAAAACATTTGCATTGCCACCAAAGTATTTTCAGCAGTTTGGCTAGAATAGTGGTGGTGTATGATGAGTGTGGGGCATGTGTTTGATGAGAAGAGGGGGTGGAGCAGCGTGTTTGTGAAAAAAAATTTTTATGTGTGCACATTGCGGCTACCCAGTGAGGAAACATCCACAATATCCAGACACATTGGCTTGTGTCATTGGTTGCTGAAATCACATGTCCCTCTCTACTGTATATAAAGAGCGGACGTCTTGTTTTAGCACCATTTTGTCAGTATAACAGCGCAGAGAGACTGCAAATGACGCTGGGCCTGGGTGCTGATAGATTTTAGCTAGTTAGCTAGATAGTTGTTTCTAAGTCAGATAGTTAAGATAGCTAGTGTCCTGTGTGGCTGTGAAATCAACCTTCCAGCAGATTGTTTTTTTTCGTGTCCCATTAGTGAGGTCCACAGACAAAGACAGCAGGGCACATTTCATATGTGTGTTGTGTTCTGCTTCTATTGTGCTCGAGTAGACCTTTCAAAATCCTATTTTTTCTGTTATTAAAAGTGATACAGCATGCCATATCCCACCTTGTCATATAGTGGTGGTGAAATTCATCTTTCTGTACAGCTGTTGCAGAGTAAAAACAAATATTTGTTTTCTGTGACAAATGTGATACAACAGGCTAGATCAGAGTTTGACATTGTTTGGAGCATACAGTAGACACCAAACGTTTGGACACACCTTCTCATTTGATTTTTCTGTATTTTCATGACTATGAAAATTGTAAATTCACACTGAAGGCATCAAAGCTATTAATTAACACACGTGGAATTATATACTTAACAAAAAAGTGTGAAAGAACTGAAACTATGTCTTATATTCTAGGTTCTTCAAAGTACCCACCTTTTGCTTTGATGACTGCTTTGCATACTCTTGGCATTCTCTTGATGACCTTCAAGAGGTGGTCAACGGAAATGGTTTTCACTTCACAGGTGTGCCCTGTCAGGTTTATTAAGTAGGATTTCTTAGGAATCATATAGACCCAGAAAAAAATCTTTATTAAACTTGATTAAAAATGCCACCAACCTGTGGCTGCACCAAGAAAAAATATACAAAAAAACACAAAAAAACACAGTGAAAAAACTAGGGAGGGGAAAAAAGACAAATCCCTAGAATATACCTAGGTCACGCCTACCTAACAGCGGGGGTTGGCACCCTATGGGGAACGATGTGGCGCCCCCGCTCCGCGTCGGCTGAACCCTAGGGTCCCTGATAAACCCTAATGATCCCCAAAGGGTCCCTCTACCCACACAATGGTGTACTGAAGGTACCCCTCGAAGCTAGACATATAACAACTAAATCTAGGGAAGCCTCAAACCCCACACCTGTGAGTTAAAAACAATAAGAGAACATGCAGAGGGCTATTGACAGTCGCATGTTGCCACCCTCACGTATGATGTGTGACCTATGTGGCGACAAATACACACACTTGCGCAGATGATACTGCCTGTGCTTCAATCAAACCTGTGGGGGGCATGCCACTGCAAAACTCCACCCCACCATAACAAATGCAGATGAACATATCATGCCTCATGCCCCAAAATCCATTGACAAATACAGGCATATATATATAGCGATACTCATCATAACATTCTGCGCCGTCAGCCCACTGTTCCTAATAGCCTCAACGCATTTCGCCTCGCTGGCTCATCAGGAGGCCCGATTTCTTATCATGTGTCTCGATGGTGCAAAGATGTCTAAAGGGTTCTGATGAATATTACCTTAGTTTTAAACAAAGTCCGCCGGAAAACCGCGCCACCCTCCACTTCCTGTGTAAATCCGGAAGCAGAATGGATGCTCGGCTCTGATTGGTGAAGCAGGGAACTGTCTCTGCGGTTGCGCACCGTGGACCGCAATATGCGTGTCACCTCGTACCAAATACTGGCAATAAGTGTATCGTCGCCAGCGCCTGCGCTCCCCTGAGGGGCGCAATCCTGGTTGGTGGACCGGGAAAAACATTGCTGCAGTTACGCAGCTCGTACATACCAGTTTGAGCTCTGATCGAGAGTGGGCGTATACAACGGCAAAAAACACCGCCCTTTTGCCTTGCTGCGGCTGCGCGCACCTATAGGACAACCTCCTCTCCAAAGTGCCGTCCTGATTGGTTGGACGGAGATGATTTTCTACGATTGCGCAGCTTAAGCAACAAGCTACGTGTCGCCCGGATCTCAGATATAAAGTGGGCGTGGGCAAAGACCGACGCGCAGCCCAGATAGTCTTATCTGCGGCTGCGCATATCTGGACCAAAACCCTCCTCTCAGAGGCGCAGTCTGAATTGATGATTGATTAAAAGGAGGAGCCATTACTGCGAAAAACAAGGGGCAGTCCATCCATATCTAAAGATAGGCTGCGTATGCTGCATACATACAGACCTGATCCCAGCACTCTGTGTCAATATCCACAAGTATCTGTCATATGTAGTGGGGTGCCATAAATAGTAGTGTAAGGCAACTCCTCGACTAGCAACCTCCCACCCCCTACATGGACATATCATTCCACCACAAGAACATTTGAAGTACATATAGAGGATGGACATCCCCAATACCCGGTCCCCACAGGATTCTTCGGAGACCTCTGCGTATCAAAAAAGTACATGAATACATAAATTCCATTTAATCCTAACAGGTCTAGTTCCAATATACGAACGCTAAAAACTGAGGATTTCTGTTCCAACTATCACACACACTGATCTGTGTATCACCCCCACTACACGGGGCATAGAAATAGGGTAGAACATGAGAAACACCTAACTTATAGCAAAAGAAAATGTCCCATACTTTCCTTATCCCGAATAAATTATGTATAATGTATACTTTTGTGAAGAATACAAATCCAGGCAAACAGCGGGCACCAGAAGATCATAGACGTGCTACAAAAAACATGCAAAGGATTGTTGTTCATTAAGGCCTTTTGGGCTAATTGAGTCCATCCTAAAAATCCACTCACATTCTCTCTGTAAAAAGATTTTATCGAGGTCCCCTCCCCTCGGGTTGGGCTTTACCACCTCTATTACAGTGAATTTTATATTCAAAAAATCCTGTGGATGTTTTAATCTCATGTGTCTAGCCAGTGGAGTGTCCCTCTCATGTCTTACATCCCCCAGATGTTCCCCCACACGCCTTCGAAACTCTCTTTTTGTTTTCCCGATATAGTCCAGGGGGCAAGGGCACGAAGCCCTGTACACCACCCCCGTTGATTTGCAGTTGGAAAAATCACGTTGAAAGAAGCACTTCCCTGAGGAGGAACTACTAAAGGATTTATTGGGAGTCATTACCTTACAGAATTGGCAGTTACCACACATAGCCAAAATCAAAGCTCATGATGGAAACACTTTGTATAATCTCACCAATATTGAGAGGGAAGCATTGGAGGCTCTCAAAGGGAATGACCAGGTTATAATTAAAGCATCCGATAAGGGTGGTAACCTGGTCATTATGGACCATAAAATATACCGGGAAATGTGCCATAACATCCTACAAGATAGGAGCACATATGAAATCTTGTGCTCCGATCCAACAGGAGCCTATAAAACGGAATTGAAGGAGATCCTCGATGAGGCCTTGACCAATGGACTTGTGTCTAGATCTGAATTTGATTTTTTGCTCCCTAAGTTTCCCCTACAGGCCACCTTCTATACCCTACCTAAAATACATAAGGGGGTGACCCCCCTGAAGGGACGGCCCATTGTGTCGGGTGTGGACTCCCTTACCCAAAACTGTGGTCTGTATCTGGAGGAGATCCTAAGGCCTTTTGTCACCGCCATTCCCTCATACCTTAGGGACACCACAGATCTATTGCAGAAACTAGAGGGTCTGGAACTTGATGCCAATTTTTTGTTGGGGTCAATTGATGTGGAAGCCCTTTATAGTAGTATCCCACATGAAGTGGGTTTGAGGGGAGTTTCATATTTTCTCCAACAGAGATCGGTGGCCTGTAGGGAACATAACAGCTTTGTGATGTCTGTTATGGCTGGCAATCAGGCAACACAGCGTGCAGTAATCAGCGCACATACAGAGATCTGGCAATAACCAAAAACAATAGGACGAGCTCTGAGACGTGGAATCTCTGTAGACTGCAGTACCTGATCTATCCTCACACAACTATAAGCAGCAGTGGATTGCGCCTATCACTACCTATGCAACTCGGCACTGCCTGAGGAGCTGACTGGCCTGAAGATAGCAATACAAGCCTGACTTACCTCAGAGAAATACCCCAAAGGAATAGGCAGCCCCCCACATATAATGACTGTTAGCAAGATGAAAAGACAAACGTAGGAATGAAATAGATTCAGCAAAGTGAGGCCCGATATTCTAGACAGAGCGAGGATAGCAAAGAGAACTATGCAGTCTACAAAAAACCCTAAAACGAAAACCACGCAAAGGGGCAAAAAGACCCACCGTGCCGAACTAACAGCACGGCGGTGCACCCCTTTGCTTCTCAGAGCTTCCAGCAAAAGTAAATAGCAAGCTGGACAGAAAAAACAGAAAACAAACTAGAAGCACTTATCTAGCAGAGCAGCAGGCCCAAGGGAAGATGCAGTAGCTCAGATCCAACACTGGAACATTGACAAGGAGCAAGGAAGACAGACTCAGGTGGAGCTAAATAGCAAGGCAGCCAACGAGCTCACCAAAACACCTGAGGGAGGAAGCCCAGAGACTGCAATACCACTTGTGACCACAGAAGTGAACTCAGCCACAGAATTCACAACAGTACCCACCCCTTGAGGAGGGGTCACCGAACCCTCACCAGAACCCCCAGGCCGACCAGGATGAGCCACATGAAAGGCACGAACAAGATCTGGGGCATGGACATCAGAGGCAAAAACCCAGGAATTATCTTCCTGAGCATAACCCTTCCATTTGACCAGATACTGGAGTTTCCGTCTAGAGACACGAGAATCCAAAATCTTCTCCACAATATACTCCAATTCCCCCTCCACCAAAACAGGGGCAGGAGGCTCCACAGATGGAACCATAGGTGCCACGTATCTCCTCAACAACGACCTATGGAATACATTATGTATGGAAAAGGAGTCTGGGAGGATCAGACGAAAAGACACCGGATTGAGAATCTCAGAAATCCTATACGGACCAATAAAACGAGGTTTAAATTTAGGAGAGGAAACCTTCATAGGAATATGACGAGAAGATAACCAAACCAGATCCCCAACACGAAGTCGGGGTCCCACACGGCGTCTGCGATTAGCGAAAAGCTGAGCCTTCTCCTGGGACAAGGTCAAATTGTCCACTACCTGAGTCCAGATCTGCTGCAACCTGTCCACCACAGAATCCACACCAGGACAGTCCGAAGACTCAACCTGTCCTGAAGAGAAACGAGGATGGAACCCAGAATTGCAGAAAAATGGAGAGACCAAGGTAGCCGAGCTGGCCCGATTATTAAGAGCGAACTCAGCCAACGGCAAAAATGACACCCAATCATCCTGGTCAGCGGAAACAAAACATCTCAGATATGTTTCCAAGGTCTGATTGGTTCGTTCGGTCTGGCCATTAGTCTGAGGATGGAAGGCCGAGGAGAAAGATAGGTCAATGCCCATCCTACCACAAAACGCTCGCCAGAACCTCGAGACAAACTGGGAACCTCTGTCAGAAACAATATTCTCAGGAATGCCATGTAAACGAACCACATGCTGGAAGAACAAAGGCACCAAATCAGAGGAGGAAGGCAATTTAACCAAGGGCACCAGATGGACCATTTTAGAAAAGCGATCACAGACCACCCAAATGACCGACATTTTTTGAGAAACGGGAAGGTCAGAAATGAAATCCATCGAAATATGTGTCCAAGGCCTCTTCGGGACCGGCAAGGGCAAAAGCAACCCACTGGCACGTGAACAGCAGGGCTTAGCCCTAGCACAAATTCCACAGGACTGCACAAAAGCACGCACATCCCGTGACAGAGATGGCCACCAGAAGGATCTAGCAACCAACTCCCTGGTACCAAAGATTCCTGGATGACCGGCCAGCACCGAACAATGAAGTTCAGAGATAACTTTACTAGTCCACCTATCAGGGACGAACAGTTTCTCGGCCGGACAACGATCAGGTTTATTAGCCTGAAATTTCTGCAACACTCTCCGCAAATCAGGGGAGATGGCAGACACAATGACTCCTTCCTTGAGGATACCCGCTGGCTCAGATAAACCCGGAGAGTCGGGCACAAAACTCCTAGACAGAGCATCCGCCTTCACATTTTTAGAGCCCGGAAGGTATGAAATCACAAAATCAAAACGAGCAAAAAATAACGACCAACGGGCCTGTCTAGGATTCAAGCGCTTGGCAGACTCAAGATAAGTAAGGTTCTTATGATCAGTCAAAACCACCACGCGATGCTTAGCACCCTCAAGCCAATGACGCCACTCCTCGAATGCCCACTTCATGGCCAGCAACTCTCGGTTGCCCACATCATAATTACGCTCAGCAGCAGAAAATTTTCTGGAAAAGAAAGCACATGGTTTGAACACTGAGCAACCAGAACCTCTCTGTGACAAAACCGCCCCTGCACCAATCTCAGAAGCATCAACCTCGACCTGGAACGGAAGAGAAACATCAGGTTGACACAACACAGGGGCACAGCAAAAACGACGCTTCAACTCCTGAAAAGCTTCCACGGCAGCAAAAGACCAATTAACCAAATCAGCACCCTTCTTGGTCAAATCGGTCAATGGTCTGGCAATGCTAGAAAAATTACAGATGAAGCGACGATAAAAATTAGCAAAGCCCAGGAATTTCTGCAGACTTTTTAGAGATGTCGGCTGAGTCCAATCCTGGATGGCCTGAACCTTAACCGGATCCATCTCGATAGTAGAAGGGGAAAAGATGAACCCCAAAAATGAAACTTTCTGCACACCGAAGAGACACTTTGATCCCTTCACGAACAAGGAATTAGCACGCAGTACCTGGAAAACCATTCTGACTTGCTTCACATGAGACTCCCAATCATCTGAGAAGATCAAAATGTCATCCAAGTAAACAATCAAGAATTTATCCAGATACTCACGGAAAATGTCATGCATAAAAGACTGAAAAACAGATGGAGCATTGGCAAGTCCGAACGGCATCACCAGATACTCAAAATGACCCTCGGGCGTATTAAATGCCGTTTTCCATTCATCTCCCTGCCTGATTCTCACCAGATTATACGCACCGCGAAGATCAATCTTAGTAAACCAACTAGCCCCCTTAATCCGAGCAAACAAGTCAGAAATCAATGGCAAGGGATACTGAAACTTAACAGTGATCTTATTAAGAAGGCGGTAATCAATACACGGTCTTAGCGAACCATCCTTCTTGGCTACAAAAAAGAACCCTGCTCCCAATGATGACGACGATGGGCGAATATGTCCCTTCTCCAGGGACTCCTTCACATAACTGCGCATAGCGGTGTGTTCAGGTACGGACAAATTAAATAAACGACCCTTAGGGAATTTACTACCAGGAATCAAATCGATAGCACAATCACAATTCCTATGCGGAGGTAGGGCATCAGATTTGGACTCTTCAAATACATCCTGAAAGTCCGACAAGAACTCTGGGATGTCAGAAGGAATGGATGACGAAATAGACAAAAATGGAACATCACCATGTACTCCCTGACAACCCCAGCTGGTTACCGACATAGAGTTCCAATCCAATACTGGATTATGGATTTGTAGCCATGGCAACCCCAACACGACCACATCATGCAAATTATGCAGTACCAGAAAGCGAATAACTTCCTGATGTGCAGGAGCCATGCACATGGTCAGCTGGGCCCAGTACTGAGGCTTATTCTTGGCCAAAGGTGTAGCATCAATTCCTCTCAACGGAATAGGACACCGCAAAGGCTCCAAGAAAAATCCACAACGTTTAGCATACTCCAAGTCCATCAGATTCAGGGCAGCGCCTGAATCCACAAACGCCATGACAGAATACGATGACAAAGAGCACATTAAGGTAATGGACAAAAGGAATTTGGACTGTACAGTACCAATAACGGCAGAGCTATCAAACCGCCTAGTGCGTTTAGGACAATTAGAAATAGCATGAGTAGAATCACCACAATAGAAACACAGTCTGTTCAGACATCTGTGTTCTTGCCGTTCTACTTTAGTCATAGTCCTGTCGCACCGCATAGGCTCTGGTTTACTCTCAGACAATACCGCCAGATGGTGCACAGATTTACGCTCACGCAAGCGACGACCGATCTGAATGGCCAAGGACATAGACTCATTCAAACCAGCAGGCATAGGAAATCCCACCATTACATCCTTAAGAGCTTCAGAGAGACCCTTTCTGAACAAAGCCGCTAGTGCAGATTCATTCCACAGAGTGAGTACTGACCACTTCCTAAATTTCTGACAATATACTTCTACATCATCCTGACCCTGGCATAAAGCCAGCAGATTTTTCTCAGCCTGATCCACTGAATTAGGCTCATCGTAAAGCAATCCCAGCGCCTGGAAAAACGCATCAACATTACTCAATGCAGAATCTCCTGGCGCAAGAGAAAATGCCCAGTCCTGAGGGTCGCCGCGCAAAAAAGAAATAATAATCAAAACCTGTTGAATAGGATTACCAGAAGAATGAGGTTTCAAGGCCAAAAATAGCTTACAATTATTTCTGAAGCTCAGGAACTTAGTTCTGTCACCAAAAAACAAATCAGGAATCGGAATTCTTGGTTCTAGCATCGATTTCTGATCAATAGTATCTTGAATCTTTTGTACATTTACAACGAGATTATCCATTGAGGAGCACAGAGCCTGAATATCCATGTCCACAGCTGTGTCCTGAAGCACTCTAATGTCTAGGGGAAAAAAAAGACTGAAGACAGAGCCAAGAAAAAAAAATGATGTCAGGATTTCTTTTCTCCCTCTATTGGGAATCATTGGTGTGGCTCCTTGTACTGTTATGGCTGGCAATCAGGCAACACAGCGTGCAGTAATCAGCGCACATACAGAGATCTGGCAATAACCAAAAACAATAGGACGAGCTCTGAGACGTGGAATCTCTGTAGACTGCAGTACCTGATCTATCCTCACACAACTATAAGCAGCAGTGGATTGCGCCTATCACTACCTATGCAACTCGGCACTGCCTGAGGAGCTGACTGGCCTGAAGATAGAAATACAAGCCTGACTTACCTCAGAGAAATACCCCAAAGGAATAGGCAGCCCCCCACATATAATGACTGTTAGCAAGATGAAAAGACAAACGTAGGAATGAAATAGATTCAGCAAAGTGAGGCCCGATATTCTAGACAGAGCGAGGATAGCAAAGAGAACTATGCAGTCTACAAAAAACCCTAAAACGAAAACCACGCAAAGGGGCAAAAAGACCCACCGTGCCGAACTAACAGCACGGCGGTGCACCCCTTTGCTTCTCAGAGCTTCCAGCAAAAGTAAATAGCAAGCTGGACAGAAAAAACAGAAATCAAACTAGAAGCACTTATCTAGCAGAGCAGCAGGCCCAAGGGAAGATGCAGTAGCTCAGATCCAACACTGGAACATTGACAAGGAGCAAGGAAGACAGACTCAGGTGGAGCTAAATAGCAAGGCAGCCAACGAGCTCACCAAAACACCTGAGGGAGGAAGCCCAGAGACTGCAATACCACTTGTGACCACAGAAGTGAACTCAGCCACAGAATTCACAACAGATGTCTCTATTAAAGTACATTCTTACCCACAATGCATTTAAATTTGACGGTAAGTACTACCACCAGCTCAGGGGCACTGCGATGGGGTGCCCCTGTGCCCCGTCATATGCAAATTTGTCCCTGGGCTGGTGGGAGGAAAATGTCGTCTTTGGGGATGAGAAAAAATGGTGGAATGAATTTGTAGCAATATGGCTCAGATTCATAGACGACGTCTTTGTCATCTGGACGGGCACCATTGATCAGTTCAGCAACTTCATCACAGAGCTGAATTGTAATCAGATCAGTCTGAGGTTCACCTCGGAAATTCAAAAAGAAGAATTGGCTTTTTTGGATGTCCTGATAAAGAGGACACCAAATGGAAGTCTAATGACGAGCATATGCCGCAAACCAACGAGCACCAATAGTCTGCTGAACTGGAATAGTCATCACCCGATCCCCCTTAAAAAGGGGATCCCAAAGGGCCAGTTCTTTAGACTTAGGCGGAACTGCCCGGAAACTGGGATGTTTCACAGCCAAGCAAAGGATATGTTCAATAGGTTTAGAGAGAAAAATTATCCTCCACATGTGCTGCACACGGCATACACAACCGCGGCTAACATCGATAGACAGAAATTGTTACAAAAAAAGAAAGACCCAATAGAAAACGATATCATCAGGATCATAGGCACCTTCGATTGCCAACATCAGAGGGTGAGAGATGTTCTCAATAAACATTGGGACATCCTGAGAATGGACCCGGACCTGAAGGATCTATTGGGCTCACGTCCAGACATCACCTTTAGGAAGGGGAGGTCTTTGAAGGACTCGCTAGTTCATAGCCACTATATGAAACCAAAATTGGGTGGTACATGGCTAGAGAGAAGACCTTGCGGGTTCTATCGGTGTGGTAACTGCCAATTCTGTAAGGTAATGACTCCCAATAAATCCTTTAGTAGTTCCTCCTCAGGGAAGTGCTTCTTTCAACGTGATTTTTCCAACTGCAAATCAACGGGGGTGGTGTACAGGGCTTCGTGCCCTTGCCCCCTGGACTATATTGGGAAAACAAAAAGAGAGTTTCGAAGGCGTGTGGGGGAACATCTGGGGGATGTAAGACATGAGAGGGACACTCCACTGGCTAGACACATGAGATTAAAACATCCACAGGATTTTTTGAATATAAAATTCACTGTAATAGAGGTGGTAAAGCCCAACCCGAGGGGAGGGGACCTCGATAAAATCATTTTACAGAGAGAATGTGAGTGGATTTTTAGGATGGACTCAATTAGCCCAAAAGGCCTTAATGAACAACAATCCTTTGCATGTTTTTTGTAGCACGTCTATGATCTTCTGGTGCCCGCTGTTTGCCTGGATTTGTATTCTTCACAAAAGTATACATTATACATAATTTATTCTGGATAAGGAAAGTATGGGACATTTTCTTTTGCTATAAGTTAGGTGTTTCTCATGTTCTACCCTATTTCTATGCCCCGTGTAGTGGGGGTGATACACAGATCAGTGTGTGTGATAGTTGGAACAGAAATCCTCAGTTTTTAGCGTTCGCATATTGGAACTAGACCTGTTAGGATTAAATGGAATTTATGTATTCATGTACTTTTTTGATACGCAGAGGTCTCCGAAGAATCCTGTGGGGACCGGGTATTGGGGATGTCCATCCTCTATATGTACTTCAAATGTTCTTGTGGTGGAATGATATGTCCATGTAGGGGGTGGGAGGTTGCTAGTCGAGGAGTTGCCTTACACTACTATTTATGGCACCCCACTACATATGACAGATACTTGTGGATATTGACACAGAGTGCTGGGATCCGGTCTGTATGTATGCAGCATACGCAGCCTATCTTTAGATATGGATGGACTGCCCCTTGTTTTTATCATATACCCATCCTGTAGCAGAGCTCCGGGTGACACGGAGCATGCGACTTAGGTCGCGGAATCGCAGTAATGGCTCCTCTGTTTAATCAATCATCAATTAAGACTGCGCCTCTGAGAGGAGGGTTTTGGTCCAGATATGCGCAGCCGCAGATAAGACTATCTGGGCTGCGCGTCGGTCTTTGCACACACCCACTTTATATCTGAGATCCGGGCGACACGTAGCTTGTTGCTTAAGCTGCGCAATCGTAGAAAATCATCTCCGTCCAACCAATCAGGACGTCACTTTGGAGAGGAGGTTGTCCTATAGGTGCGCGCAGCCGCAGCAAGGCAAAAGGGCGGTGTTTTTTGCCGTTGTATACGCCCACTCTCGATCAGAGCTCAAACTGGTATGTACGAGCTGCGTAACTGCAGCAATGTTTTTCCCGGTCCACCAATCAGGATTGCGCCCCTCAGGGGAGCGCAGGCGCTGGTGACGATACACTTATTGCCAGTATTTGGTACGAGGTGACACGCATATTGCGGTCCACGGTGCGCAACCGCAGAGACAGTTCCCTGCTTCACCAATCAGAGCCGAGCATCCATTCTGCTTCCGGATTTACACAGTAAGTGGAGGGTGGCGCGGTTTTCCGGCGGACTTTGTTTAAAACTGAGGTAATATTCATCAGAACCCTTTAGACATCTTTGCACCATCAAGACACATGATAAGAAATCGGGCCTCCTGATGAGCCAGCGAGGCGAAACGCGTTGAGGCTATTAGGAACAGTGGGCTGACGGCGCAGAATGTTATGATGAGTATCGCTATATATATATGCCTGTATTTGTCAATGGATTTTGGGGCATGAGGCATGATATGTTCATCTGCATTTGTTATGGTGGGGTGGAGTTTTGCAGTGGCATGCCCCCCACAGGTTTGATTGAAGCACAGGCAATATCATCTGCGCAAGTGTGTGTATTTGTCGCCACATAGGTCACACATCATACGTGAGGGTGGCAACATGCGACTGTCAATAGCCCTCTGCATGTTCTCTTATTGTTTTTAACTCACAGGTGTGGGGTTTGAGGCTTCCCTAGATTTAGTTGTTATATGTCTAGCTTCGAGGGGTACCTTCAGTACACCATTGTGTGGGTAGAGGGACCCTTTGGGGATCATTAGGGTTTATCAGGGACCCTAGGGTTCAGCCGACGCGGAGCGGGGGCGCCACATCTTTCCCCATAGGGTGCCAACCCCCGCTGGTAGGTAGGCGTGACCTAGGTATATTCTAGGGATTTGTCTTTTTTCCCCTCCCTAGTTTTTTCACTGTGTTTTTTTGTGTTTTTTTGTATATTTTTTCTTGGTGCAGCCACAGGTTGGTGACATTTTTAATCAAGTTTAATAAAGATTTTTTTCTGGGTCTATATGATTCTTATATTGATAGAAGCCCATTTACATATATTTTTTGAGAATTTAAGTAGGATTTCTTGCCTTATAAATGGGGTTGGGATTATCAGTTGTGTTGAGCAGAAATCTGGTGGATACACAGCTGATAGATCTACTGAATAAACTGTTAGAATTTGTATTATGGCAAGAAAAAAGCAGCTAAGTAAAGAAAAACGAGTGGCCATCATTACTTTAAGAAATGAAGGTCAGTCAGTCCGAAAAATTGGGAAAACTTTGAAAGTGTCCCCAAGTGCAGTTGCAAAAACCATCAAGCGCTACAAAGAAACTGGCTCACATGAGGACCGCCCCAGGAAAGAAAGACCAAGAGTCACCTTTGCTTCTGAGGATAAGTTTATCCGAGTCACCAGCCTCAGAAATCGCAGGTTAACAGCAGCTCAGATTAGAGACCAGGTCAATGCCACACAGAGTTCTAGCAGCACACACATCTCTACAACAACTGTTAATAGGAGACTTTGTGCAGCAGGCCTTCATGGTAAAATAGCTGCTAGGAAACCACTGCTAAGGACAGGCAACAAACAGAAGAGACTTGTTTGGGCTAAAGAACACAAGAAATAGACATTAGACCAGTGGAAATCTGTGCTTTGGTCTGATGAGTCCAAATTTGAGATCTTTGGTTTCAACCACCATGTCTTTGTACGATGGAATAAAGGTGAATGGATGGACTCTACATGCCTGGTTCCCACCGTGAAGCATGGAGGAGGAGGTGTGATGGTGTGGGGGTGCTTTGCTGGTGAAACTGTTGGAGATTTATTCAAAATTGAAGGCATACTGAACCAGCATGGCTACCACAGCATCTTGCAGCAACATGCTATTCCATCCAGTTTGCGTTTAGTTTGACCATCGTTTATTTTTCAACAGGACAAAGACCTCAAACACACCTCCAGGCTGTGTAAGGGCTCTTTGACCAAGGAGGAGAGTGATAGGGTGCTACGCCTGATGACCTGGCCTCCACAGTCACCAGACCTGAACCCAATCGAGATATATTGGACCGCAGAGTGAAGGCAAAAGGGCCAACAAGTGCTAAGCATCTCTGGGAACTCCTTCAAGATTGTTGGAAGACCATTCCCGGTGACTACCTCTTGAAGCTCATCAAGAGAATGCCAAGAGTGTGCAAAGCAGTCATCAAAGCAAAAGGTGGCTAATTTGAGGAACCTAGATGTTGTGAATTCTGCTTTTGGGCTCCCTCCGGTGGTTGTAGGTGGTAATGCAGTTGTCCCAGAGCTGCAGTCATGGTCAGGTGTATCTGCTGATTGCAATTCTGACTGGGGTATTTAGGTTTGCAGGATTCATTAGTCCTTGCCAGTTGTCAATGGTTCTTGGGAGGTGTTGGACCTCTGTCTGGTTTCTCCTGCTTAGCTGCCAATTCAGCAAAGATAAGTGTCTGGGTTTTTTTCTATGGCACACATGCTGTGTGCTGGATTTTTGATTGTATTTCTGCTCTGTGTGTAGGATTCTCTGGAGTTGCAGATATACGTTCCACGTCTTTAGTTAGATGGAATAATTTTTTGTATAATCTGCTGTGGATATTTTTGGAAGGGTTTTATACTGACTGCACAGTATTCTGTCCTATCCTTTCCTATTTTAGCTAGAGTGGCCTCTTTTGCTAAATCCTGTTTTCTGCCTACGTGTGTCTTTCCTCTCCTACTCACAGTCAATATTCGTGGGGGGCTGCCTATCCTTTGGGGTTCTGCTCTGAGGCAAGATAGTATTCCTATTTCCATCTATAGGGGTATTTAGTCCTCCGGCTGTGACGAGGTGTCTAGGGTTTGTTAGGCACACCCCACGGCTACTTCTAGTTGCGGTGCCAGATCAGGATGATTTGTGGTCAGTACAGTTACCACCTACTCCAGTGAAAGTTATTCATGCGGCTCCAAGGTCACCGGATCATAACACCTAGAATACAAGACATATTTTCAGTTGTTTCATACTTTTTTGTTAAGTATATAATTCAACATGTGTTAATTCATAGTTTTGATGCCTTCAGTAGGAATATACAATTTTCATAGTCATGAAAATACAGAAAAATCTTTAAATGAAAAGGTGTGTCCAAACTTTTGGTCTGTACTGTATCTTCTATGTTATGCAGGCTTCATCACACTAAGAAAATGAATTCAGTTACTAATGTTATACAGTAAGGGAGATTTCAGTTTCAAATTGTTTGGAGCATATTTTCTTTGTTATATAAGCCTCATCCATACTGAAACTTCTCTTTCTTCTGTTACTAATGTGATTTCACCTTTTTATTTAGTGCTGCTGAAATTCAGCTGTATGCAGAGCTGGTGCAGAGTAAAAATCTAACTTTTTATTGCTATCTGAGCCACATGAGTGGGGAAAAAGAGAGGTCGTGGCGGAAGGGGGAATAGGCTTGATGTTCAAAGTGTATGTGGGGTAGGTGGTAATGTTAGTGAAAACACTAGTGAACCAACACCATCATGTCCTATCCAAACACAATTGCCAACTTCTGTTACTGGCTACTCCACTTATTTTCTTTGGCAGCTGCACAGTGGTATGCCTTGTTAACGAGGGCCAGAAAGAGTATGTGCTCCAGTGGATGGCAAGTACAGCTTCAAGTGGCCTGTCTTCCTCATGTCAACATCACACACAGTACAGTCCACAGAGGGGGAACTGTTGTGAATTCTGTGGCTGAATTCACTTCTGTGGTCACAAGTGGTATTGCAGTCTCTGGGCTTCCTCCCTCAGGTGTTTTGGTGAGCTCGTTGGCTGCCTTGCTATTTAGCTCCACCTGAGTCTGTCTTCCTTGCTCCTTGTCAATGTTCCAGTGTTGGATCTGAGAAACTGCATCTTTCCTTGGGCCTGCTGCTCTGCTAGATAAGTGCTTCTAGTTTGTTTTCTGTTTTTTCTGTCCAGCTTGCTATTAACTTTTGCTGGAAGCTCGGAGAAGCAAAGGAGTGCACCGCCGTGCTGTTAGTTCGGCACGGTGGGTCTTTTTGCCCCTTTGCGTGGTTTTCGTTTTAGGGTTTTTTGTAGACTGCATAGTTCTCTTTGCTATCCTCGCTCTGTCTAGAATATCGGGCCTCACTTTGCTGAATCTATTTCATTCCTACGTTTGTCTTTTCATCTTGCTAACAGTCATTATATGTGGGGGGCTGCCTATTCCTTTGGGGTATTTCTCTGAGGTAAGTCAGGCTTGTATTTCTATCTTCAGGCTAGTCAGCTCCTCAGGCAGTGTCGAGTTGCATAGGTAGTGATAGGCGCAATCCACTGCTGCTTATAGTTGTGTGAGGATAGATCAGGTACTGCAGTCTACAGAGATTCCACGTCTCAGAGCTCGTCTTATTGTTTTTGGTTATTGCCAGATCTCTGTATGTGCGCTGATTACTGCACGCTGTGTTGCCTGATTGCCAGCCATAACAGTACAAGGAGCCAAACCAATGATTCCCAATAGAGGGAAAAAAGAAATCCTGACAGCATTTTTTTTTCTTAGCTCTGTCTTCAGTCTTTTTTTTCCCCTAGACATTAGAGTGCTTCAGGACACAGCTGTGGACATGGATATTCAGGCTCTGTGCTCCTCAATGGATAATCTCGTTGTAAATGTACAAAAGATTCAAGATACTATTGATCAGAAATCGATGCTAGAACCAAGAATTCCGATTCCTGATTTGTTTTTTGGTGACAGAACTAAGTTCCTGAGCTTCAGAAATAATTGTAAGCTATTTTTGGCCTTGAAACCTCATTCTTCTGGTAATCCTATTCAACAGGTTTTGATTATTATTTCTTTTTTGCGCGGCGACCCACAGGACTGGGCCTTTTCTCTTGCACCAGGAGATTCTGCATTGAGTAATGTTGATGCATTTTTCCAGGCGCTGGGATTGCTTTACGATGAGCCTAATTCAGTGGATCAGGCTGAGAAAAATCTGCTGGCTTTATGCCAGGGTCAGGATGATGTAGAAGTATATTGTCAGAAATTTAGGAAGTGGTCAGTACTCACTCTGTGGAATGAATCTGCACTAGCGGCTTTGTTCAGAAAGGGTCTCTCTGAAGCTCTTAAGGATGTAATGGTGGGATTTCCTATGCCTGCTGGTTTGAATGAGTCTATGTCCTTGGCCATTCAGATCGGTCGTCGCTTGCGCGAGCGTAAATCTGTGCACCATCTGGCGGTATTGTCTGGGAGTAAACCTGAGCCTATGCAGTGCGACAGGACTATGACTAAAGTAGAACGGCAAGAACACAGACGTCTGAACAGACTGTGTTTCTATTGTGGTGATTCTACTCATGCTATTTCTAATTGTCCTAAACGCACTAGGCGGTTCGATAGCTCTGCCGTTATTGGTACTGTACAGTCCAAATTCCTTTTGTCCATTACCTTAATGTGCTCTTTGTCATCGTATTCTGTCATGGCGTTTGTGGATTCAGGCGCTGCCCTGAATCTGATGGATTTGGATTATGCTAAACGTTGTGGATTTTTCTTGGAGCCTTTGCGGTGTCCTATTCCGTTGAGAGGAATTGATGCTACACCTTTGGCCAAGAATAAGCCTCAGTACTGGGCCCAGCTGACCATGTGCATTGCTCCTGCACATCAGGAAGTTATTCGCTTTCTGGTACTGCATAATTTGCATGATGTGGTCGTGTTGGGGTTGCCATGGCTACAAACCCATAATCCAGTATTGGATTGGAACTCTATGTCGGTAACCAGCTGGGGTTGTCAGGGAGTACATGGTGATGTTCCATTTTTGTCTATTTCGTCATCCATTCCTTCTGACATCCCAGAGTTCTTGTCGGACTTTCAGGATGTATTTGAAGAGTCCAAGTCTGATGCCCTACCTCCGCATAGGAATTGTGATTGTGCTATCGATTTGATTCCTGGTAGTAAATTCCCTAAGGGTCATTTATTTAATTTGTCCGTACCTGAACACACCGCTATGCGCAGTTATGTGAAGGAGTCCCTGGAGAAGGGACATATTCGCCCATCGTCGTCACCATTGGGAGCAGGGTTCTTTTTTGTAGCCAAGAAGGATGGTTCGCTAAGACCGTGTATTGATTACCGCCTTCTTAATAAGATCACTGTTAAGTTTCAGTATCCCTTGCCATTGATTTCTGACTTGTTTGCTCGGATTAAGGGGGCTAGTTGGTTTACTAAGATTGATCTTCGTGGTGCGTATAATCTGGTGAGAATCAGGCAGGGAGATGAATGGAAAACGGCATTTAATACGCCCGAGGGTCATTTTGAGTATCTGGTGATGCCGTTCGGACTTGCCAATGCTCCATCTGTTTTTCAGTCTTTTATGCATGACATTTTCCGTGAGTATCTGGATAAATTCTTGATTGTTTACTTGGATGACATTTTGATCTTCTCAGATGATTGGGAGTCTCATGTGAAGCAAGTCAGAATGGTTTTCCAGGTACTGCGTGCTAATTCCTTGTTCGTGAAGGGATCAAAGTGTCTCTTCGGTGTGCAGAAAGTTTCATTTTTGGGGTTCATCTTTTCCCCTTCTACTATCGAGATGGATCCGGTTAAGGTTCAGGCCATCCAGGATTGGACTCAGCCGACATCTCTAAAAAGTCTGCAGAAATTCCTGGGCTTTGCTAATTTTTATCGTCGCTTCATCTGTAATTTTTCTAGCATTGCCAGACCATTGACCGATTTGACCAAGAAGGGTGCTGATTTGGTTAATTGGTCTTCTGCTGCCGTGGAAGCTTTTCAGGAGTTGAAGCGTCGTTTTTGCTGTGCCCCTGTGTTGTGTCAACCTGATGTTTCTCTTCCGTTCCAGGTCGAGGTTGATGCTTCTGAGATTGGTGCAGGGGCGGTTTTGTCACAGAGAGGTTCTGGTTGCTCAGTGTTCAAACCATGTGCTTTCTTTTCCAGGAAATTTTCTGCTGCTGAGCGTAATTATGATGTGGGCAACCGAGAGTTGCTGGCCATGAAGTGGGCATTCGAGTAGTGGCGTCATTGGCTTGAGGGTGCTAAGCATCGCGTGGTGGTTTTGACTGACCATAAGAACCTTACTTATCTTGAGTCTGCCAAGCGCTTGAATCATAGACAGGCCCGTTGGTCGTTATTTTTTGCTCGTTTTGATTTTGTGATTTCATACCTTCCGGGCTCTAAAAATGTGAAGGCGGATGCTCTGTCTAGGAGTTTGGTGCCCGACTCTCCGGGGTTATCTGAGCCGGCGAGTATCCTCAAGGAAGGAGTCATTGTGTCTGCCATCTCCCCTGATTTGCGGAGAGTGTTGCAGAAATTTCAGGCTAATAAACCTGATCGTTGTCCGGCCGAGAAACTGTTCGTCCCTGATAGGTGGACTAGTAAAGTTATCTCTGAACTTCATTGTTCGGTGCTGGCCGGTCATCCAGGAATCTTTGGTACCAGGGAGTTGGTTGCTAGATCCTTCTGGTGGCCATCTCTGTCGCGGGATGTGCGTGCTTTTGTGCAGTCCTGTGGAATTTGTGCTAGGGCTAAGCCCTGCTGTTCACGTGCCAGTGGGTTGCTTTTGCCCTTGCCGGTCCCGAAGAGGCCTTGGACACATATTTCGATGGATTTCATTTCTGACCTTCCCGTTTCTCAAAAAATGTCGGTCATTTGGGTGGTCTGTGATCGCTTTTCTAAAATGGTCCATCTGGTGCCCTTGGTTAAATTGCCTTCCTCCTCTGATTTGGTGCCTTTGTTCTTCCAGCATGTGGTTCGTTTACATGGCATTCCTGAGAATATTGTTTCTGACAGAGGTTCCCAGTTTGTCTCGAGGTTCTGGCGAGCCTTTTGTGGTAGGATGGGCATTGACCTATCTTTCTCCTCGGCCTTCCATCCTCAGACTAATGGCCAGACCGAACGAACCAATCAGACCTTGGAAACATATCTGAGATGTTTTGTTTCCGCTGACCAGGATGATTGGGTGTCATTTTTGCCGTTGGCTGAGTTCGCCCTTAATAATCGGGCCAGCTCGGCTACCTTGGTCTCTCCATTTTTCTGCAATTCTGGGTTCCATCCTCGTTTCTCTTCAGGACAGGTTGAGTCTTCGGACTGTCCTGGTGTGGATTCTGTGGTGGACAGGTTGCAGCAGATCTGGACTCAGGTAGTGGACAATTTGACCTTGTCCCAGGAGAAGGCTCAGCTTTTCGCTAATCGCAGACGCCGTGTGGGACCCCGACTTCGTGTTGGGGATCTGGTTTGGTTATCTTCTCGTCATATTCCTATGAAGGTTTCCTCTCCTAAATTTAAACCTCGTTTTATTGGTCCGTATAGGATTTCTGAGATTCTCAATCCGGTGTCTTTTCGTCTGATCCTCCCAGACTCCTTTTCCATACATAATGTATTCCATAGGTCGTTGTTGAGGAGATACGTGGCACCTATGGTTCCATCTGTGGAGCCTCCTGCCCCTGTTTTGGTGGAGGGGGAATTGGAGTATATTGTGGAGAAGATTTTGGATTCTCGTGTCTCTAGACGGAAACTCCAGTATCTGGTCAAATGGAAGGGTTATGCTCAGGAAGATAATTCCTGGGTTTTTGCCTCTGATGTCCATGCCCCAGATCTTGTTCGTGCCTTTCATGTGGCTCATCCTGGTCGGCCTGGGGGTTCTGGTGAGGGTTCGGTGACCCCTCCTCAAGGGGGGGGTACTGTTGTGAATTCTGTGGCTGAATTCACTTCTGTGGTCACAAGTGGTATTGCAGTCTCTGGGCTTCCTCCCTCAGGTGTTTTGGTGAGCTCGTTGGCTGCCTTGCTATTTAGCTCCACCTGAGTCTGTCTTCCTTGCTCCTTGTCAATGTTCCAGTGTTGGATCTGAGCTACTGCATCTTTCCTTGGGCCTGCTGCTCTGCTAGATAAGTGCTTCTAGTTTGTTTTCTGTTTTTTCTGTCCAGCTTGCTATTAACTTTTGCTGGAAGCTCTGAGAAGCAAAGGAGTGCACCGCCGTGCTGTTAGTTCGGCACGGTGGGTCTTTTTGCCCCTTTGCGTGGTTTTCGTTTTAGGGTTTTTTGTAGACTGCATAGTTCTCTTTGCTATCCTCGCTCTGTCTAGAATATCGGGCCTCACTTTGCTGAATCTATTTCATTCCTACGTTTGTCTTTTCATCTTGCTAACAGTCATTATATGTGGGGGGCTGCCTATTCCTTTGGGGTATTTCTCTGAGGTAAGTCAGGCTTGTATTTCTATCTTCAGGCTAGTCAGCTCCTCAGGCAGTGTCGAGTTGCATAGGTAGTGATAGGCGCAATCCACTGCTGCTTATAGTTGTGTGAGGATAGATCAGGTACTGCAGTCTACAGAGATTCCACGTCTCAGAGCTCGTCCTATTGTTTTTGGTTATTGCCAGATCTCTGTATGTGCGCTGATTACTGCACGCTGTGTTGCCTGATTGCCAGCCATAACAGGGAACCCCAATTACCCTTGCTTCCCCCCACGTCACAACTCTCCAAACATCCAGATGACTGTAGGGAACCACAGATGGGTGAGTCTGCAGAGCTGTTCACACATTCTATGCCATGGGCAACAGAAGTGTACTCCAAAGGTTCACAGAGACAAGAGGAGGAAATCATCTGCAACGATGCCTACTTTTTTTTAGCTGGGATTCGGGGCAGTATGAAGTAGAGTCCTTGCAGCTTCCTGACCCTCATCACCAGACGTTAACCCTCTGGGGGTGAGGTGATCCTGAAGAGAATCAGATATCTGAGGCTCATGTGGACTGTACTGTGCTGTCAGAACAGGAAGAGGAGGAGGGTGACTCTCACGGTGAGGATTGTGATAACAAAGAGGAGGATGATGTTTTGTAGATCCCACTTGGCATGAACACAGAGGCATGCAGCTGAGTAGGTCATCTGAGGAGGTGGAAGAAGATGAGGAGGTTACGCTGCGCCATATAGCTCAGACATGGAGTGATGCAACCACAACAAGCACTGCATCCTCAGCCACAACCTTGGCTGTGGCCAGCAGCATTCGCAGGTCTGTATCCTGTAGAGGCAGAAAGGGTTACCTAGCCTGGGCCTTTTTTGACACCGCAAAAGATGAGCCAACTCACATTATCTGCCAACTTTGCAAAAAAAATGAGTAGAGTGAAAAAGTGCTCTAATTTCACTACGACATGTATGATCCTTCCCATGCGCAATCAACATGTGTTATTCTGGCAATCCCACTGGAATAAAATGTGGGCCCAAAATACTATCAACTGGTCCATCAACTGCACCTGCTGATTCTTCCTTCTACTCTGTTACCGTGCCAAGTACTGTCACGTATGTCTCTGCAAAATTACAAGAGTCTCACCCTTCTGCTGACTTCCCAAGATAAGAGCAGGTGTGACTTCAGAGTTTTCAGGATTGACTACCCCCACTTGTGGCAACCACGAAGAGGAGGTAACAACAAGCTTAGGAAGCTGACAGTAGATTGAGGTACAAGGCCAGGTGACTGGAGGGTCACAACTTGGTTTCTCAGAACATCTCCATTGGAGCCAGGTGACCGGTGGGTTCCAATCCTTGCTTTCCCAAATGAATCCGTAGGGTTCAGGTGACCGGTGGGTCCAAATGCTTACTACTCCAATTGTATCCATGGATTCAATGATGGTCAATGGAACAGATCTGAATACAGAGGCATTTCCCCTTTTTATAGTTCACAATTGTTGTCCTTCAAGCAATTATCCCCAGATCAAGGGGAAGGGGTGATGAGATTCACCCACAGTATTTGATTATTTACAGTTTATCCTTCAATGTTTGCAAGTCAAAACACAAGGAGCTTAAGTAAGAGGTAAATAAACATTCATCAATTTACAAATATTAATTCAATATACAAGAAGAGTCAACATTTCAGACTGTTGACCAACCGAAGAGAGAAACACAGAAAATTCAAAAGTCAACATATAGATAACAGTCTATGTTTCCTGGCTGGCTGAAAATAGATGTCTCGTAAGATTAAATGTTGTGTCATCACAGCTATCTACCAGAGATAATTAACTGAAAAATCCTACCTGGAAAGTAGTTCCAAGGTTCATTGGTCCTTACAAGGTGTTCACTGTAATTAACTCTGTGGCCTTTCATCTTGAGCTTCTTCTAACTCTTAAAATGCACTATGTTTTCCACAGGTTGCTGCTCAAAAAATATGTAGAGCCTGTGGAACCATCACTCTTGCAGCTGCCACCAATTATTTTTGATGGTAATTTGGAGTTTCAGATGGCAAGAAATGTGGATTCTTGTATGGTTTGTCGCTCTTTAAAATATTTGGTGCACTTGAAGGAGTATGGTCCTGAGGAGAGGGTGTGGGAACCGGCATCTGAAGTTAATGTCAGTAAACTAATTTGATCCTTCCATGTGGTGCACTTGGATAAACCCGGTCTCAAGGGTCCAGTGGCCCCTCATAGAAGGGGGGTACTGTCACGATCGAGGGTGTCACATACCCCTGGAAGACCTGGAGTTAGACGGTCACATTAGGAAATTAATCACAGGTCGTCTATAGAGATGGTATGACTTGTGTCCCATATAAAATGGATTTAGTTTCCTCTGAAGAGGTTAATGACCCTTTCAATGCTTGTCAGAAACATGCAGCTCAATTTCTGCTGCTTCATTACCTCTTTTTATAAAAATTGGTCAGACCATCTTATCACTGCAGGTGAAAGATTCGTCTTCCTGTTATGACGCTATTCACTTTTCACGGCCAAGCCATGAGTCAGATTGGTCAGGGAGTTCAAGATCAGAAACCAGAAGAGTATATCATAAACAGAAGGAAGAGACAAAAGTGAAGTCAGGTAATATTCCAAGGTCAGAGGTGAAGGAGTTAAACTAGTATATGGTCAGGCAACAGAACTCAAGGCACAGGACAACAAACCTCACAAGCCAAATGTACGTCTGGCAGAGTTCTGGGAGACACAAATCAGTTAAGTAGCATGGCAATTACCATATTTTTCGGACCATAAGATGCACTTTTTTCCTCCAAATTTAGGAGGAAAGTGTGGGTGTGTTTTATGGTCCTGATGTAACATGTGGGGAGGGGGTGGCAGCAGCGAGTAGGATCGCACTGGGATCCCACTCACAGGAGGCAGAAAAATGTCCCCACTGCCTGGCTGCAGCGCTGGGGAAACCATGTGATCCCGATGCAGTGAATATTCATTAGCTGCTTCCCTGCCCATCTGTCAGCTGAGCAGCGAGCGGCGAGCAGCAAATGAATACTCCTTCACTTAAACAGGGACACACATGGTTTCCCCAGCACTGGATTCCTGCAGCAGCTGGGGAGATCTGTGTGTCCCGTGGAGGAGGGGGCAGCAGCAGGGGTCAGAGGGGACAAGAACGCCGCATACCTGCCTGGGCTGTGCTGGATGCTGAGGCATAATGACCTGTGTGATGTCATGAAGTGGGCGGGCTGGAGCATCACATGGCAGCACAGAGCCCTCCCTCTTCTTGATATCATCACAGGTTCTTCAGACATCGCACTAGAATCTGCAGGCTTCCTCTTATGACCTGTGCTGTAGAGAGGCAATACAAGGGAAGGCTCTGTGTGTGCAGTCATGGGATGCTCCAGCTTTTCACCTCAACACAGGCTGGCTGGCTGCCACAATTAAAAGGTTACTCTTTACAACACACAGTAAAGCACTCTGCCACTCCCGTGGTGAACTATAACTCCCAGCATGGTAAAAAAAATGCATCCTGCAAATTTGCCCTCAGGATTCGTTTTTTTCCCATAGACTTGTATTGCCGACGGATCGCGACGTATGGCCACACGTTGCGTCCGAGTTTTGGTGGCCTGTCGTCTGGGAAAAACATTCAAGGGAATGTTTTTCTGTGCGTTGTAACCAGTTTTTCCATCCGCGCATGCCCGGCAGGAAATCTCTCTCTGTCTCTTTTTTGGACGGGACTGCAGACGGAAATGTGAAAGGACACACTTCCATCGGTACATCACACCGACGCTTTGTGACGGGCGACTACCGACGGAAATGTGCAAGTAGCCTTATTCTTACCCTCCAGCGTCTTCATATAGTACTTTACAGACACCACACTGGTCCCACAGCACCATCTTCTACCCGCAGCTTCCAACATAATAACATACTATTATATATAATAACACCACATTTAATAGTATGTTATTTATATTATTTAATATTTTACCACTTTTTTTGCTTCAAATATTTTTATTATTTTAGTCGAGCTATCAATCAACACACTGACATCTCAGCACGTCCCTGTACCAGATTGGATGGCCAAGCTGTCAATCAAAGTACTGACAGCATCAGCATACTCCTACACCACATTGGATGACTGAGCTGTCAGTAACTCTGTTCCAGACATACTGAGGGGTGGAACCGTGACACCTGTGCTGTGTGCTAAAGCTAAGTGGTTAGAGTTGCTGTAGTAGTGTTTTGTGGCTTGCTGTAGTACATGTGTGTTTATCTCCTGGTCACTGTTCCCATTTAATTTATTCCTCCCTGTCACTATCATCCCCTTATTGTTGGTTAGTGCTTTTGTATGTTAGAGATTGTCTTTTATCCCGGTTTTGTCTTTATTTCTTGTTTACGTTACATTTCTGTCCCATGCTTCATGGGGAGGGGGAGGGAACAAATTTGGATTTAATACAAGCATAGTAAGGTCAGAGAACTCGGGCCTCTCTACCTTCAAGAGTACCCCATGGACTGGGATTGTTAGGGTCCCAGTACAGGGAAAGTTTGAGGCCTTCCGTCCTTACCGAAGACCGTCACAGCGAGAAAACTATATGCAGATGGGTAAGAAATTGCCTACAAGATAGGAAACAATGAGTTCTTGTAAATGGTACATTCTCTATATGAGATATAGTCGGCAATGGGGTTCCGCAGGGATCTGTACAAGGAAGGGTTCATTTGAACCTCTGTATTAATTACCTTGTGGATGGGATTGATAGTAAAGTGTCAGTCTTTGCGGATGACACCAAAATATGTTGTAAATTAAAATCTGTCCGTGACATTAAAATATTGCAAAATGGAAAAACAATCTGGATAAGATGTCTGAATAGGCAAACACTTGTCAAATGATAGATAATGTTGATAAATGTTGAGTAATGCAAGTAGGATGGAGTAATCCTATTGGTGCATATACATTAAACGGGAGCATAGTTATAAATTGGAAGATCTCACTATAATGTGCTGCTGCAGTGCAGTATAGAGCAACCTCCACCAGGGGGTGCTGGTTAAGAGAAAGAGGTTGTACACACAGCGCAGCAACACTGAACAACAACACAGGTGTCACAGGTAATGAAACAGACGTGAGACAAGCCAAGGTCATACACAGAGATAGCAGCGCGGTACAGAAGGGGTGAGCAGAGAATAATCGGGGACAAGCAAGATGTCAGAACCTACCGGGAACGTGGTAACCAAAACGTGAGACGTAAGACAGAGTCAGGGTATAGGTCAGAGGTCAGAACAAGTCATAAACGGGTGCAGGCAGTCAGAGGCAAACAGGTACACTATTACAGGGATAAGATCAGAAGCTCAAACAGTGCATGCATGAACTATCACTGACACTGACCCACAGGCTGCACAGGACTTAAATAGCTCAGCCAGCTTCAGAGTGAGGCAGAAAGGATTAACTCCCACATGACCAGTCCAGAGACAGGAGAGCTGAACATAATCTCAGAACTGGATCATGACACTCGCCCTTACTGTTTAACAATCACCCAAGAATAAAGCACTGAAGGAAGGGGAAAGTTAAGTATGTTGTACCTAGAATCCCCTGTCGTGCCCCATGTAAGAACTCCTGCCCTAACAAGGGCAGTACACAAGTGAAGCCCTGGTAAGTGTTCACCCCCAAATCTCTTCCCTACGCATTTCGACTCTGTTACAAAGACCTCATCAGAAGAATATAGGGTAATTAGAGTAGGTATAAATGTAGACAAAAAAATACAAAAGGTAATGAAAGGTAATGAAGTGGCACTAAGTCATATTGAGGGCATATGTGATCTAGCCTCCGATGTGCCTGATAATCTCTAGACTATGTTCAAGAGGCTCCGAGGATACTGTCAGCTTTTTAAAAGTTGGCGTGTGACATCAGCACATCTATGCTGAATGAGAAGTGCGTATCCCACAGCCAATTGCACAGACGCCGATATGATGACGTGATACGCATCTCCAAGGGTGTGTCAGAAGGAGTCTCGCTTCAGCCAACTAAAACAGTCATTGTTGTGATGATGCAATGCACATCATTGAGGGCCGTGTCTTAGTGGGCAGCTTTTAATGCTAATGATGGCATTATACCAGCTCAGTACCCAAGGGTGTTGGCTTATACAGAAGGTCATAGTGATGTCTGGCACTAGCCATTAGGACTGGAACAGACTGGCCAGTAATATGCACATAACAAAATAACGTGAGTACATGATACATGTTGTTACTTCCTGATGAAAAAATCATTTTAACTTTGAATAAACCACAATTCTTTCATCACATCTTGCCTGGATTGACGTCTCTAGATCTTCAGCAGCAAGGAACTGTTCCAGAGAAACCCTTCTATATTCATGTTAACGGTCACTTGCTGACTCGTGGATCTGCTGCAGCTGTCACTCACACTTAACCCCTTAGTGACAGAGCCAATTTGGTACTTAATGACCGAGCCAATTTTTGCAATTCTGACCACTGTCACTTTATGAGGTTATAACTCTGGAACGCTTCAACGGATCCCGCTGATTCTGAGATTGTTTTTTCGTGACATATTGTGTATTGTTAGTGGTAGCTAGAGTTGAGCGACCTTGACCTTTTTAGAGTCGAGCCGGGTTTCGCGAAACCCGACTATCTCAAAAGTCGGGTCGAGTGAAATCGGCCGATTATGACGTAAAGTCGGGATCGACCGAAACACGAAACCCAATGCAAGTCAATGGGGCAGCATAGTCGGCAGTGAGTGGGGGCCAGGAAAACACCTAGAGTGCCCATTTTAATGTCAAAACCATCCATTCTTCTTAATGAAGCTTGTCAAGCGTAATTTACCTTATAATAATTGGAAGGCATTTGAAATTGGGGGTCATTTGGCTAAAGTTGTGGTGGGTAGGGCTGGTTCAAGTAATTAGTGGGCCCAGGAAATCTGGACCACGTCACGGCAGTGGAGCAGGGAGTGGTAAGTATTTCAACTTTGCAAGTGCTGTGAACCTGAGCAAGCAGGGGGGGCCCACTCGTTGGCATTGGCACTGGCACAGGGCCCCTCAAAGTACAGCGGTGTGTTTGCACGGCGGGGGCGCCTCCCACCGGCAGCAACACTTTTGCGTACCATGAGAGGCCCTGTGCCAGTGACGTCGCCAACTAGTATTCCTCCCCCCACCTGATGAAGGAACCTGCACTTTCATCTGCACCTTCCTGTTTGTCCCCGTGTAAGGTGGTATAGTATGCGGGAAGGGGGACCTGACTTTCAGCAGGGTCACAATCTTGCAGTGTAGCGTGCACGGGAAATGTTGCGTTATGGGTCAATGTACCAGCAGACTCATCTATCACTGGCTGGGCAATGGGCAGGATGAGGAGGAAACACAGATATAGGCCCAAAGAATAAAGTGGGCTAAATGCAGTTCAAAATTGGTAACACAGGACTAATCAGGGGGCATTGCAGTGGAGGACAACTGGAATGAGAGGCTGACACAGAGAGTAGGCCCAAATCAGTAAGTAGTCGAAATGCAGTTCAAAATTGGCAACAGTAGTAAACAGGTGGCACAGCTTTGTTCAGTGGAGGAGAACAGCAAGGAGTGGCAGACACCGATAGTAGGCCCCAACCCAACTAGTAGGCCAAATGCAGTCTAACATTAACAACTACTTAACGAGCGCCTGAAAACGGAATTTCAGGACAGGAAACCAGGAGAACAGCAAGGAGCGGCAGACACCGATAGTAGGCCCCAAACCAACTAGTACGCCAAATGCAGTTGTTCCGTTTAACCACAATTTAATGAGAGCCTGAAGATAGAAGTTCAGGAAAGGCAACCTGGAGAACACCTTGGAGTGGAACACACCATCTCTCTACACCCCATACCCAATTTGTAGGTCTAATGCAGCGTAGTTTCCAACAACTACTAAACGAGAGCATGATGATCGAAGCATTGGCGAGGAAACCTGGGGAACACCTTGGAGTGTAACACACCATCTCTCTACACCCCATACCCAATTTGTAGGCCTAATGCAGCGTAGTTTCCAACAACTACTAAACGAGAGCATGATGATCGAAGCATTGGCGAGGAAACCTGGGGAACACCTTGGAGTGGAACACACCATCTCTCTACAGTGGAACACACCATCTCTCTACACCCCATACCCAATTTGTAGGCCTAATGCAGCGTAGTTTCCAACAACTACTAAACGAGAGCCGGAAGATCGAAGCAATGGAGAGGAAACCTGGGGAACATCTTGGAGTGTAACACACCATCTCTCTACACCCCATACCCAATTTGTAGGCCTAATGCAGCGTAGTTTCCAACAACTACTAAACGAGAGCCGGAAGATCGAAGCAATGGAGAGGAAACCTGGGGAACACCTTGGAGTGTAACACACCATCTCTCTACACCCCATACCCAATTTGTAGGCCTAATGCAGCGTAGTTTCCAACAACTACTAAACGAGAGCATGAAGATCGAAGCAATGGAGAGGAAACCTGGGGAACACCTTGGAGTGTAACACACCATCTCTCTACACCCCATACCCAATTTGTAGGCCTAATGCAGCGTAGTTTCCAACAACTACTAAACGAGAGCATGAAGATCGAAGCAATGGAGAGGAAACCTGGGGAACACCTTGGAGTGGAACGCACCATCTCTCTACACCCCATACCCAATTTGTAGGCCTAATGCAGCGTAGTTTCCAACAACTACTAAACGAGAGCATGATGATCGAAGCATTGGCGAGGAAACCTGGGGAACACCTTGGAGTGGAACACACCATCTCTCTACAGTGGAACACACCATCTCTCTACACCCCATACCCAATTTGTAGGCCTAATGCAGCGTAGTTTCCAACAACTACTAAACGAGAGCTGGAAGATCGAAGCTCAGGAAAGGCAACCTGGGGAACACCTTGGAGTGGAACACACCATCTCTCTACACCCCATACCCAATTTGTAGGCCCAATGCAGCGTAGTTTCCAACAACTACTAAACGAGAGCCGGAAGATCGAAGCTCTGGAAAGGCAACCTGGGGAACACCTTGGAGTGTAACAAACCCTCTCTCTACACCACGGAAGGGCTGATTCTTAGGAAGGAAGGCTGTCGGAAAGAAGCAGGGCGCGTCCGAGGGTGATTATATTCTTATTAGGTATATACTCACCCTCGGACGCGCCCTGCTTCTTTATTTGTAATGAATGTTTATTTGCAATGTGGTTTTGACTTACTCTATTTTTTTGGCAAATAATGATTTTATTATTTTCATTGTTTTGCATCTTCTTGGCAATAATATAAAGAAGACGCGACAGGACAACACTCGGTGGATGCCATATCTGTGTTTAAAATTGAAAAAACCTTTCAGTTAACTACTTGCAGGAGAAAGTTATTGTAGCTGGTGGCCATTTTTAGTACTGTACCAGATTTTTGTTGTATGTGTTTGTTTTTAATGTTAAAATGTCTGCATTTGATATCTCTCCAGTATTTTCTTTTTTATAAGCAACATACTTATTTTTATATTTTCTGATGTTGGTTCCAGGGGTACACGGGCAGCAGTGGTGTGGTCAGTGGAGGCCTAGTGGAAGGAGTGACCGCAGACAGGCATCGAAGGCCTAAAATAATAACACATGGCTGTAGGCAATTTTAAATTGGTTCCAGGGGTACACGGGCAGCAGTGGTGTGGTCAGTGGAGGCCTAGTGGAAGGAGTGACCGCAGACAGGCATCGAAGGCCTAAAATAATAACACATGGCTGTAGGCAATTTTAATTTGGTTCCAGGGGTACACGGGCAGCAGTGGTGTGGTCAGTGGAGGCCTAGTGGAAGGAGTCACCGCAGACAGGCATCGAAGGCCTAAAATAATAACACATGGCTGTAGGCAATTTTAAATTGGTTCCAGGGGTACACGGGCAGCAGTGGTGTGGTCAGTGGAGGCCTAGTGGAAGGAGTCACCGCAGACAGGCATCGAAGGCCTAAAATAATAACACATGGCTGTAGGCAATTTTAAATTGGTTCCAGGGGTACACGGGCAGCAGTGGTGTGGTCAGTGGAGGCCTAGTGGAAGGAGTCACCGCAGACAGGCATCGAAGGCCTAAAATAATAACACATGGCTGTAGGCAATTTTAAATTGGTTCCAGGGGTACACGGGCAGCAGTGGTGTGGTCAGTGGAGGCCTAGTGGAAGGAGTGACCGCAGACAGGCATCGAAGGCCTAAAATAATAACACATGGCTGTAGGCAATTTTAAATTGGTTCCAGGGGTACACGGGCAGCAGTGGTGTGGTCAGTGGAGGCCTAGTGGAAGGAGCGACCGCAGACAGGCATCGAAGGCCTAAAATAATAACACATGGCTGTAGGCAATTTTAAATTGGTTCCAGGGGTACACGGGCAGCAGTGGTGTGGTCAATGGAGGCCTACTGAAAGGAGTCACCGCAGACAGGCATCGAAGGCCTAAAATAATAACACATGGCTGTAGGCAATTTTAAATTGGTTACAGGGGTACACGGGCAGCAGTGGTGTGGTCAGTGGAGGCCTAGTGGAAGGAGTGACCGCAGACAGGCATCGAAGGCCTAAAATAATAACACATGGCTGTAGGCAATTTTAAATTGGTTCCAGGGGTACACGGGCAGCAGTGGTGTGGTCAGTGGAGGCCTAGTGGAAGGAGTGACCGCAGACAGGCATCGAAGGCCTAAAATAATAACACATGGCTGTAGGCAATTTTAAATTGGTTCCAGGGGTACACGGGCAGCAGTGGTGTGGTCAGTGGAGGCCTACTGGAAGGAGTCACCGCAGACAGGCATCGAAGGCCTAAAATAATAACACATGGCTGTAGGCAATTTTAAATTGGTTACAGGGGTACACGGGCAGCAGTGGTGTGGTCAGTGGAGGCCTAGTGGAAGGAGTGACCGCAGACAGGCATCGAAGGTCTAAAATAATAACACATGGCTGTAGGCAATTTTAAATTGGTTACAGGGGTACACGGGCAGCAGTGGTGTGGTCAGTGGAGGCCTAGTGGAAGGAGTGACCACAGACAGGCATCGAAGGCCTAACATAACAAAAATGTCAATACAATGGTATTGTCAGTGGCAGGCATTGAAGGATGTCAGCGCATAGACTAAACATTGGTGGAGCTGTGAGATAATTTTGCAAGTGGTAGAGCACTGTTTGAGCTGGGGTGGGGGGAAACTGTCTTGTGGCCGGCGGTACAGGCCCAGGGCCCCTCATATTACAACGGTGTGTCTGACGTTGGGTGCGCACCACCACCGCCAGAGACACTTTATTGTACTAGGAGGGACCCAGTGGCAGTGCCGTCGACCAAAAGCGGGCTCACCCACCTCTTCAGACAAGCTGCACTCTCACGGGTGCTGTCGCCAAGTGTCGATACCACGGCCCCGTGTGGGGAGTTTGGCCATTTAGTGAGGTGTAAACATGTCGTATGCTGGACAATCAGGTGCAGAAAATTACGAGATTGGAAAAGGCATTCAGAATAGTCCACAGGCAAGACCTTTTCATAGGAAAGCTAGGTGTCAGCCGGGCAAGGTGGGGCAAAAGATTTTGAAATCCAGTTGTGGTTCATTTTAATGAAGGTTAGATAATCTACATTTTGGGTAGCCAGACGAGTCCTTTTTTCTGTTAGTATTGAACCTGCAGCACTGAATACTCTTTCTGATAGGACACTAGCTGCCGGGCAAGCAAGCTCCTGCAATGCATATTCTGCCAATTCTGGCCAGGTGTCTAATTTTGATGCCCAGTAATCAAATGGGAATGACGGTTGAGGGAGAACATCGATAAGGGATGAAAAATAGTTTGTAACCATACTGGACAAATGTTGTCTCCTGCCACTTTGAATTGATGCTGCAGTACCTGTCCTGTCTGCGGTCATAGCAAAATCACTCCACAACCTGGTCAGAAAACCCCTCTGGCCAACGCCACTTCTGATTTCTGCCCCTCTAACTCCTCTGGTCTGCTGGCCCCTGCAGCTCGTGTGAGAACGATCACGGGCGCTGTGTGCAGGGAATGCCAGAAGCAAACGGTCAACAAGAGTTGATTGTTTGGTTGCTAATATTAGTTCCAAGTTCTCATGTGGCATTATATTTTGCAATTTGCCTTTATAGCGAGGATCAAGGAGGCAGGCCAACCAGTAATCGTCATCATTCATCATTTTAGTTATGCATGTGTCCCTTTTGAGGATACGTAAGGCATAATCCGCCATGTGGGCCAAAGTTCCAGTTCTCAAATCTGCGGTTGTGCTTGGTTGAGGGGCAGTTTCAGGCAAATCCACGTCACTTGTGTCCCTCCAAAAACCAGAACCCGGCCTTGCCGCGCCACCAATTTCCAGTGGCCCCGGAAAAGCTTCCTCATTAAAAATATAATCATCCCCATCATCCTCCTCGTCCTCCTCCTCCTCTTCGCCTGCTACCTCGTCCTGTACACTGCCCTGGCCAGACAATGGCTGACTGTCATCAAGGCTTTCCTCTTCCTCAGCTGCAGACGCCTGATCCTTTATGTGCGTCAAACTTTGCATCAGCAGACGCATTAGGGGAATGCTCATGCTTATTATGGCGTTGTCTGCACTAACCAGCCGTGTGCATTCCTCAAAACACTGAAGGACTTGACACATGTCTTGAATCTTCGACCACTGCACACCTGACAACTCCATGTCTGCCATCCTACTGCCTGCCCGTGTATGTGTATCCTCCCACAAAAACATAACAGCCCGCCTCTGTTCACACAGTCTCTGAAGCATGTGCAGTGTTGAGTTCCACCTTGTTGCAACGTCTATGATTAGGCGATGCTGGGGAAGGTTCAAAGAAGGCTGATAGGTCTGCATACGGCTGGAGTGTACGGGCGAACGGCGGATATGTGAGCAAAGTCCACGCACTTTGAGGAGCAGGTCGGATAACCCCGGATAAGTTTTCAGGAAGCACTGCACCACCAGGTTTAAGGTGTGAGCCAGGCAAGGAATGTGTTTCAGTTGGGAAAGGGAGATGGCAGCCATGAAATTCCTTCCGTTATCACTCACTACCTTGCCTGCCTCAAGATCTACAGTGCCCAGCCACGACTGCGTTTCTTTCTGCAAGAACTCGGACAGAACTTCCGCGGTGTGTCTGTTGTCGCCCAAACACTTCATAGCCAATACAGCCTGCTGACGTTTGCCAGTAGCTGCCCCATAATGGGAGACCTGGTGTGCAACAGTGGCAGCTGCGGATGGAGTGGTTGTGCGACTGCGTTCTGTGGACGAGCTCTCGCTTCTGCAGGAGGACGAAGAGGAGGAGGAGGGGGTGCGAACGGCTACAGCCAATTGTTTCCTAGACCGTGGGCTAGGCAGAACTGTCCCAAACTTGCTGTCCCCTGTGGACCCTGCATCCACCACATTTACCCAGTGTGCCGTGATGGACACGTAACGTCCCTGGCCATGCCTACTGGTCCATGCATCTGTTGTCAGGTGCACCTTTGTGCTCACAGATTGCCTGAGTGCATGGACGATGCGCTCTTTAACATGCTGGTGGAGGGCTGGGATGGCTTTTCTGGAAAAAAAGTGTCGACTGGGTAGCTCGTAGCGTGGTACAGCGTAGTCCATCAGGGCTTTGAAAGCTTCGCTTTCAACTAACCGGTAGGGCATCATCTCTAACGAGATTAGTCTAGCTATGTGTGCGTTCAAACCCTGTGTACGCGGATGCGAGGCTAAGTACTTCCTTTTTCTAACCATAGTCTCATGTAGGGTGAGCTGGACTGGAGAGCTGGAGATCGTGGAACTAGCGGGGGTGCCGGTGGACATGGCAGACTAAGAGACGGTGGGAGATGGTATTGTTGCCACCGGTGCCCTAGATGCAGTGTTTCCTACTACGAAACTGGTGATTCCCTGACCCTGACTGCTTTGGCCTGGCAAAGAAACCTGCACAGATACTGCAGGTGGTGCGGAAAATGGTGGCCCTACACTGCCGGAAGGGATGTTGCGTTGCTGACTAGCTTCATTGGCCGAGGGTGCTACAACCTTAAGGGACGTTTGGTAGTTAGTCCAGGCTTGCAAATGCATGGTGGTTAAATGTCTATGCATGCAACTTGTATTGAGACTTTTCAGATTCTGTCCTCTGCTTAAGGTAGTTGAACATTTTTGACAGATGACTTTGCGCTGATCAATTGGATGTTGTTTAAAAAAATGCCAGACTGCACTCTTTCTAGCATCGGATACCTTTTCAGGCATTGCAGACTGAGCTTTAACTGGATGGCCACGCTGTCCTCCAACAGGTTTTGGCTTTGCCACGCGTTTTGGGCAAGATACGGGCCCGGCAGATGGAACCTGTTGCGATGTTGATGCCTGCTGCGGCCCCTCCTCCTCCGCTTCAAAACTGCTGCCGCCTGCACCCTGTTCCCCCAATGGCTGCCAATCGGGGTCAAGAACTGGGTCATCTATTACCTCTTCTTGTAGCTCGTGTGCAACTTCGTCTGTGTCACCGTGTCGGTCGGTGGTATAGCGTTCGTGATGGGGCAACATAGTCTCATCAGGGTCTGATTCTTGATCAGCACCCTGCGAGGGCAATGTTGTGGTCTGAGTCAAAGGACCAGCATAGTAGTCTGGCTGTGGCTGTGCATCAGTGCACTCCATGTCAGATTCAACTTGTAATGGGCATGGACTGTTAACTGCTTCACTTTCTAAGCCAGGGACGGTATGTGTAAAGAGCTCCATGGAGTAACCCGTTGTGTCGCCTGCTGCATTCTTCTCTGTTGTTGTTTTTGCTGAAGAGGACAAGGAAGCGACTTGTCCCTGACCGTGAACATCCACTAACGACGCGCTGCTTTGACATTTACCAGTTTCACGAGAGGAGGCAAAAGAGCTAGAGGCTGAGTCAGCAAGATAAGCCAAAACTTGCTCTTGCTGCTCCGGCTTTAAAAGCGGTTTTCCTACTCCCAGAAAAGGGAGCGTTCGAGGCCTTGTGTAGCCAGACGACGAACCTGGCTCCACAGCTCCAGACTTAGGTGCAATATTTTTTTTCCCACGACCAGCTGATGCTCCACCACTACCACTACCCTCATTACCAGCTGACAATGAACGCCCCCGGCCACGACCTCTTCCACCATACTTCCTCATTGTTTTAAAAACGTAAACAAACTAACGGTATTTGTTGCTGTCACACAAATTACACGGTGAGCTATAACTTGTGTTGATTTAGCTACCCCTTTACAGGTGAGTGAGACCACAACGAAAATCAGGCACAATGTTACACACTCTGTTGTTGGTGGCAACAAATGAGAGAGATGCCACACACGCAGGACTGTCACTGAAGCACAAATGTAAATATTAATCTCCCACTGATTTGATTTTTTTTTTTTTTAAGGGAGACTTTAGGAAAAAAAATAATAGAATAAAATGATTTTTTCAGGAGGAATTTAGAAACCAAATAAAATAAAATGATTTTTTCAGGGAGAATTTAGAAAACAAATAAAACAAAAAAAGGCTTTCTATGGCCCACTGAGTGAGAGATGACGCACACAGGAGTCAGGAGTGGCACACAAGCCCAGAGGCCAATATTTATCTCCCACTGATTGATGTAGTGATTTTTTCAGGTAGATTTTGGAACCCAAATCAAGCTAAAAAAAATAATAGGCTTTCTATGGCCCACAATTGGAGAGAGAGAGATGGCACACCCAGGAGTCAAGACTGGCACACAAGCAGAAAGGGCAATATTAATCTCCCACTGATTTGTTTTTTTTTTTGTTTTTTTCAGGGAGACTTTAGGAAAAAAAAAATAGAATAAAATGATTTTTTCAGGAAGAATTTAGAAACCAAATAAAATAAAATGATTTTTTCAGGGAGAATTTAGAAAACAAATAAAACAAAAAAAGGCTTTCTATGGCCCACTGAGTGAGAGATGACACACACAGGAGTCAGGAGTGGCACACAAGCCCAGAGGCCAATATTTATCTCCCACTGATTGATGTAGTGATTTTTTCAGGTAGATTTTGGAACCCAAATTGTTGTGAATTCTGTGGCTGAGTTCACTTCTGTGGTCACAAGTGGTATTGCAGTCTCTGGGCTTCCTCCCTCAGGTGTTTTGGTGAGCTCGTTGGCTGCCTTGCTATTTAGCTCCACCTGAGTCTGTCTTCCTTGCTCCTTGTCAATGTTCCAGTGTTGGATCTGAACTACTGCATCTTTCCTTGGGCCTGCTGCTCTGCTAGATAAGTGCTTCTAGTTTGTTTTCTGTTTTTTCTGTCCAGCTTGTTATTATCTTTTGCTGGAAGCTCTGAGAAGCAAAGGGGTGCACCGCCGTGCTGTTAGTTCGGCACGGTGGGTCTTTTTGCCCCTTTGCGTGGTTTTCGTTTTAGGGTTTTTTTGTAGACTGCATAGTTCTCTTTGCTATCCTCGCTCTGTCTAGAATATCGGGCCTCACTTTGCTGAATCTATTTCATTCCTACGTTTGTCTTTTCATCTTGCTAACAGTCATTATATGTGGGGGCTGCCTATTCCTTTGGGGTATTTCTCTGAGGTAAGTCAGGCTTGTATTTCTATCTTCAGGCTAGTCAGCTCCTCAGGCAGTGCCGAGTTGCATAGGTAGTTGATAGGCGCAATCCACTGCTGCTTCCAGTTGTGTGAGGATAGATCAGGTACTGCAGTCTACAGAGATTCCACGTCTCAGAGCTCGTCCTATTGTTTTGGGTTATTGCCAGATCTCTGTATGTGCGCTGATTACTGCACGCTGTGTTGCCTGATTGCCAGCCAGAACAGTACAAGGAGCCCTTCAATGATTTCCAATAGAGGGAAAAAAGAAATCCTGACATCATTTTTTTTTCTTAGCTCTGTCTTCAGTCTTTTTTTTCCCCTAGACATTAGAGTGCTTCAGGACACAGCTGTGGACATGGATATTCAGGCTCTGTGCTCCTCAATGGATAATCTCGTTGTAAATGTACAAAAGATTCAAGATACTATTGATCAGAAATCGATGCTAGAACCAAGAATTCCGATTCCTGATTTGTTTTTTGGTGACAGAACTAAGTTCCTGAGCTTCAGAAATAATTGTAAGCTATTTTTGGCCTTGAAACCTCATTCTTCTGGTAATCCTATTCAACAGGTTTTGATTATTATTTCTTTTTTGCGCGGCGACCCACAGGACTGGGCGTTTTCTCTTGCACCAGGAGATTCTGCATTGAGTAATGTTGATGCATTTTTCCAGGCGCTGGGATTGCTTTACGATGAGCCTAATTCAGTGGATCAAGCTGAGAAAAATCTGCTGGCTTTATGCCAGGGTCAGGATGATGTAGAAGTATATTGTCAGAAATTTAGAAAATGGTCAGTACTCACTCTGTGGAATGAATCTGCACTAGCGGCTTTGTTCAGAAAGGGTCTCTCTGAAGCTCTTAAGGATGTAATGGTGGGATTTCCTATGCCTGCTGGTTTGAATGAGTCTATGTCCTTGGCCATTCAGATCGGTCGTCGCTTGCGCGAGCGTAAATCTGTGCACCATCTGGCGGTATTGTCTGAGAGTAAGCCTGAGCCTATGCAGTGCGACAGGACTATGACTAAAGTAGAACGGCACGAACACAGACGTCTGAACAGACTGTGTTTCTATTGTGGTGATTCTACTCATGCTATTTCTAATTGTCCTAAACGCACTAGGCGGTTCGATAGCTCTGCCGTTATTGGTACTGTACAGTCCAAATTCCTTTTGTCCATTACCTTAATGTGCTCTTTGTCATCATATTCTGTCATGGCGTTTGTGGATTCAGGCGCTGCCCTGAATCTGATGGATTTGGATTATGCTAAACGTTGTGGATTTTTCTTGGAGCCTTTGCGGTGTCCTATTCCGTTGAGAGGAATTGATGCTACACCTCTGGCCAAGAATAAGCCTCAGTACTGGGCCCAGCTGACCATGTGCATGGCTCCTGCACATCAGGAAGTTATTCGCTTTTTGGTACTGCATAATTTGCATGATGTGGTCGTGTTGGGGTTGCCATGGCTACAAACCCATAATCCAGTATTGGATTGGAACTCTATGTCGGTAACCAGCTGGGGTTGTCAGGGAGTACATGGTGATGTTCCATTTTTGTCTATTTCGTCATCCATTCCTTCTGACATCCCAGAGTTCTTGTCGGACTTTCAGGATGTATTTGAAGAGTCCAAGTCTGATGCCCTTCCTCCGCATAGGAATTGTGATTGTGCTATCGATTTGATTCCTGGTAGTAAATTCCCTAAGGGTCGTTTATTTAATTTGTCCGTACCTGAACACACCGCTATGCGCAGTTATGTGAAGGAGTCCCTGGAGAAGGGACATATTCGCCCATCGTCGTCACCATTGGGAGCAGGGTTCTTTTTTGTAGCCAAGAAGGATGGTTCGCTAAGACCGTGTATTGATTACCGCCTTCTTAATAAGATCACTGTTAAGTTTCAGTATCCCTTGCCATTGATTTCTGACTTGTTTGCTCGGATTAAGGGGGCTAGTTGGTTTACTAAGATTGATCTTCGTGGTGCGTATAATCTGGTGAGAATCAGGCAGGGAGATGAATGGAAAACGGCATTTAATACGCCCGAGGGTCATTTTGAGTATCTGGTGATGCCGTTCGGACTTGCCAATGCTCCATCTGTTTTTCAGTCTTTTATGCATGACATTTTCCGTGAGTATCTGGATAAATTCTTGATTGTTTACTTGGATGACATTTTGATCTTCTCAGATGATTGGGAGTCTCATGTGAAGCAAGTCAGAATGGTTTTCCAGGTACTGCGTGCTAATTCCTTGTTCGTGAAGGGATCAAAGTGTCTCTTCGGTGTGCAGAAAGTTTCATTTTTGGGGTTCATCTTTTCCCCTTCTACTATCGAGATGGATCCGGTTAAGGTTCAGGCCATCCAGGATTGGACTCAGCCGACATCTCTAAAAAGTTTGCAGAAATTCCTGGGCTTTGCTAATTTTTATCGTCGCTTCATCTGTAATTTTTCTAGCATTGCCAGACCATTGACCGATTTGACCAAGAAGGGTGCTGATTTGGTTAATTGGTCTTCTGCTGCCGTGGAAGCTTTTCAGGAGTTGAAGCGTCGTTTTTGCTGTGCCCCTGTGTTGTGTCAACCTGATGTTTCTCTTCCGTTCCAGGTCGAGGTTGATGCTTCTGAGATTGGTGCAGGGGCGGTTTTGTCACAGAGAGGTTCTGGTTGCTCAGTGTTCAAACCATGTGCTTTCTTTTCCAGGAAATTTTCTGCTGCTGAGCGTAATTATGATGTGGGCAACCGAGAGTTGCTGGCCATGAAGTGGGCATTCGAGGAGTGGCGTCATTGGCTTGAGGGTGCTAAGCATCGCGTGGTGGTTTTGACTGATCATAAGAACCTTACTTATCTTGAGTCTGCCAAGCGCTTGAATCCTAGACAGGCCCGTTGGTCGTTATTTTTTGCTCGTTTTGATTTTGTGATTTCATACCTTCCAGGCTCTAAAAATGTGAAGGCGGATGCTCTGTCTAGGAGTTTTGTGCCCGACTCTCCGGGGTTATCTGAGCCGGCGAGTATTCTCAAGGAAGGAGTCATTGTGTCTGCCATCTCCCCTGATTTGCGGAGAGTGTTGCAGAAATTTCAGGCTAATAAACCTGATCGTTGTCCGGCCGAGAAACTGTTCGTCCCTGATAGGTGGACTAGTAAAGTTATCTCTGAACTTCATTGTTCGGTGCTGGCCGGTCATCCAGGAATCTTTGGTACCAGGGAGTTGGTTGCTAGATCCTTCTGGTGGTCATCTCTGTCACGGGATGTGCGTGCTTTTGTGCAGTCCTGTGGAATTTGTGCTAGGGCTAAGCCCTGCTGTTCACGTGCCAGTGGGTTGCTTTTGCCCTTGCCGGTCCCGAAGAGGCCTTGGACACATATTTCGATGGATTTCATTTCTGACCTTCCCGTTTCTCAAAAGATGTCTGTCATTTGGGTGGTCTGTGATCGCTTTTCTAAAATGGTCCATCTGGTGCCCTTGGTTAAATTGCCTTCCTCCTCTGATTTGGTGCCTTTGTTCTTCCAGCATGTGGTTCGTTTACATGGCATTCCTGAGAATATTGTTTCTGACAGAGGTTCCCAGTTTGTCTCGAGGTTCTGGCGAGCCTTTTGTGGTAGGATGGGCATTGACCTATCTTTTTCCTCGGCCTTCCATCCTCAGACTAATGGCCAGACCGAACGAACCAATCAGACCTTGGAAACATATCTGAGATGTTTTGTTTCCGCTGATCAGGATGATTGGGTGTCATTTTTGCCGTTGGCTGAGTTCGCCCTTAATAATCGGGCCAGCTCGGCTACCTTGGTCTCTCCATTTTTCTGCAATTCTGGGTTCCATCCTCGTTTCTCTTCAGGACAGGTTGAGTCTTCGGACTGTCCTGGTGTGGATTATGTGGTGGACAGGTTGCAGCAGATCTGGACTCAGGTAGTGGACAATTTGACCTTGTCCCAGGAGAAGGCTCAGCTTTTCGCTAATCGCAGACGCCGTGTGGGACCCCGACTTCGTGTTGGGGATCTGGTTTGGTTATCTTCTCGTCATATACCTATGAAGGTTTCCTCTCCTAAATTTAAACCTCGTTTTATTGGTCCGTATAGGATTTCTGAGATTCTCAATCCGGTGTCTTTTCGTCTGACCCTCCCAGACTCCTTTTCCATACATAATGTATTCCATAGGTCGTTGTTGAGGAGATACGTGGCACCTATGGTTCCATCTGTGGAGCCTCCTGCCCCTGTTTTGGTGGAGGGGGAATTGGAGTATATTGTGGAGAAGATTTTGGATTCTCGTGTCTCTAGACGGAAACTCCAGTATCTGGTCAAATGGAAGGGTTATGCTCAGGAAGATAATTCCTGGGTTTTTGCCTCTGATGTCCATGCCCCAGATCTTGTTCGTGCCTTTCATGTGGCTCATCCTGGTCGGCCTGGGGGTTCTGGTGAGGGTTCGGTGACCCCTCCTCAAGGGGGGGGTACTGTTGTGAATTCTGTGGCTGAGTTCACTTCTGTGGTCACAAGTGGTATTGCAGTCTCTGGGCTTCCTCCCTCAGGTGTTTTGGTGAGCTCGTTGGCTGCCTTGCTATTTAGCTCCACCTGAGTCTGTCTTCCTTGCTCCTTGTCAATGTTCCAGTGTTGGATCTGAGCTACTGCATCTTTCCTTGGGCCTGCTGCTCTGCTAGATAAGTGCTTCTAGTTTGTTTTCTGTTTTTTCTGTCCAGCTTGTTATTATCTTTTGCTGGAAGCTCTGAGAAGCAAAGGGGTGCACCGCCGTGCTGTTAGTTCGGCACGGTGGGTCTTTTTGCCCCTTTGCGTGGTTTTCGTTTTAGGGTTTTTTTGTAGACTGCATAGTTCTCTTTGCTATCCTCGCTCTGTCTAGAATATCGGGCCTCACTTTGCTGAATCTATTTCATTCCTACGTTTGTCTTTTCATCTTGCTAACAGTCATTATATGTGGGGGCTGCCTATTCCTTTGGGGTATTTCTCTGAGGTAAGTCAGGCTTGTATTTCTATCTTCAGGCTAGTCAGCTCCTCAGGCAGTGCCGAGTTGCATAGGTAGTTGATAGGCACAATCCACTGCTGCTTCCAGTTGTGTGAGGATAGATCAGGTACTGCAGTCTACAGAGATTCCACGTCTCAGAGCTCGTCCTATTGTTTTGGGTTATTGCCAGATCTCTGTATGTGCGCTGATTACTGCACGCTGTGTTGCCTGATTGCCAGCCAGAACACCAAATCAAGCTAAAAAAAATAATAGGCTTTCTATGGCCCACAATTGGAGAGAGAGAGAGATGGCACACCCAGGAGTCAAGACTGGCACACAAGCAGAAAGGGCAATATTAATCTCCCACTGATTTGTTTTTTGTTTTTTTTTTTCAGGGAGACTTTAGGAAAAAAAATAATAGAATAAAATGATTTTTTCAGGAAGAATTTAGAAACCAAATAAAATAAAATGATTTTTTCAGGGAGAATTTAGAAAACAAATAAAACAAAAAAAGGCTTTCTATGGCCCACTGAGTGAGAGATGACGCACACAGGAGTCAGGAGTGGCACACAAGCCCAGAGGCCAATATTTATCTCCCACTGATTGATGTAGTGATTTTTTCAGGTAGATTTTGGAACCCAAATCAAGCTAAAAAAATAATAGGCTTTCTATGGCCCACAATTGGAGAGAGAGAGAGAGATGGCACACCCAGGAGTCAAGACTGGCACACAAGCAGAAAGGGCAATATTAATCTCCCACTGATTTGTTTTTTTTTGTTTTTTTTTTCAGGGAGACTTTAGGAAAAAAAAAATAGAATAAAATGATTTTTTCAGGAAGAATTTAGAAACCAAAGAAAATAAAATGATTTTTTCAGGGAGAATTTAGAAAACAAATAAAACAAAAAAAGGCTTTCTATGGCCCACTGAGTGAGAGATGACGCACACAGGAGTCAGGAGTGGCACACAAGCCCAGAGGCCAATATTTATCTCCCACTGATTGATGTAGTGATTTTTTCAGGTAGATTTTGGAACCCAAATCAAGCTAAAAAAAATAATAGGCTTTCTATGGGCCACAATTGGAGAGAGAGAGAGAGATGGCACACCCAGGAGTCAAGACTGGCACACAAGCAGAAAGGGCAATATTAATCTCCCACTGATTTGTTTTTTTTTTTGTTTTTTCAGGGAGATTTTAGGAAAAAAAAATAGAATAAAATGATTTTTTCAGGAAGAATTTAGAAACCAAATAAAATAAAATGATTTTTTCAGGGAGAATTTAGAAAACAAATAAAACAAAAAAAGGCTTTCTATGGCCCACTGAGTGAGAGATGACGCACACAGGAGTCAGGAGTGGCACACAAGCCCAGAGGCCAATATTTATCTCCCACTGATTGATGTAGTGATTTTTTCAGGTAGATTTTGGAACCCAAATCAAGCTAAAAAAAATAATAGGCTTTCTATGGCCCACAATTGGAGAGAGAGAGAGAGATGGCACACCCAGGAGTCAAGACTGGCACACAAGCAGAAAGGGCAATATTAATCTCCCACTGATTTGTTTTTTTGTTTGTTTTTTTTCAGGGAGACTTTAGGAAAAAAAAAAATTAGAATAAAATGATTTTTTCAGGAAGAATTTAGAAACCAAAGAAAATAAAATGATTTTTTCAGGGAGAATTTAGAAAACAAATAAAACAAAAAAAGGCTTTCTATGGCCCACTGAGTGAGAGATGACGCACACAGGAGTCAGGAGTGGCACACAAGCCCAGAGGCCAATATTTATCTCCCACTTTTTTTTTTTTGTTCCAGGGAAAATTTATAAACCCAATAAAAAAAATAATAAATAGGCTTTCTATGGCCCACTATCTGAGAGACAGAGAGAGATGGCACGCTTAGGACTGGCACACAAGCCCAAAGGCCAATATTAATCTCCCTTTTTTTTTTAAGGGAGAATTTATAAAACCAAAAAAAAATAAATAAATAGGCTTTCTATGGCCCACTATTTGTGAGAGAGATGGCACGCTCAGGACTGGCACACAAGCCCAGAGGCCAATATTAATCTCCCACTTTTTTTTTTTTTTTCCAGGGAAAATTTATAAACCCAATAAAAAAAAAAATAAATAAATAGGCTTTCTATGGCCCACTATCTGAGAGAGAGAGATGGCACGCTTAGGACTGGCACACAAGCCCAAAGGCCAATATTAATCTCCCACTGATTGATTTATTGATTTTTTCAGGTAGAATTTAGAACCCAAATAAAGCAAAAAAAAAAAAAAAAAATGGGCTTTCTATGGCCCACTGAGTGAGTGATGATGCACACAGGAGTCAGGAGTGGCACACAAGCCCTGAGGCCAATATTTTTCTCCCACTGATTGATGTAGTGATTTTTTCAGGTAGATTTTAGAACCAAAATCAAGCAAAAAAATAAATAGGCTTTCTATGGCCCACTGAGTGAGTGATGACACAGACAGGGATGGCACTCTAGCGGAAATGTCAATCTTAATCTCCCACAAAAAAAAAAAAACAGGGAGTGTCCTTCAATTACTATCTCTCTGCAGTAATCTCAGCCAGGTATGGCAGGCAGCAATAAGGAGTGGACTGATGCACAAATTAAATAAAAAGTGTGTACAAACCAAAAAGATAGCTGTGCAGAAAGGAAGGAACAAGAGGATTTGTGCTTTGAAAAAAGCAGTTGGTTTGCACAGCGGCGTACACACAGCAATGCAGCTATCAGGGAGCCTTCTAGGGCAGCCCAATGAGCTACAGCGCTGAGGGGGAAAAAAAAAAAATGTAGCTTCCACTGTCCCTGCACACCGAAGGTGGTGTTGGGCAGTGGAAATCGCTACAGCACAAGCGGTTTGGTGGTTAATGGACCCTGCCTAACGCTATCCCTGCTTCTGACGAAGCGGCAGCAACCTCTCCCTAAGCTCAGATCAGCAGCAGTAACATGGCGGTCGGCGGGAACGCCCCTTTATAGCCCCTGTGACGCCGCAGACAGCAAGCCAATCACTGCAATGCCCTTCTCTAAGATGGTGGGGACCAGGACCTATGTCATCACGCTGCCCACACTCTGCGTTTACCTTCATTGGCTGAGAAATGGCGCTTTTCGCGTCATTGAAACGCGACTTTGGCGCGAAAGTCGCGTACCGCATGGCCGACCCCGCACAGGGGTCGGATCGGGTTTCATGAAACCCGACTTTGCCAAAAGTCGGCGACTTTTGAAAATGAACGACCCGTTTCGCTCAACCCTAGTGGTAACATTTCTTCGATATTACTTGCGATTATTTATAAAAAACCGGAAATATGGCGAAAATTTTTAAAATTTTGCAATTTTCAAACTTTGTATTTTTATGCCCTTAAATCAGAGAGATATGTCACGAAAAATAGCTAATAAATAACATTTCCCACATGTCTACTTTATATCAGCACAATTTTGGAAACAAAATTTTTTTTTGTTAGGGAGTTATAAGGGTTAAAAGTTCACCAGCAATTTCTCATTTTTACAACACCTTTTTTTTTTAGGGACCACATCACATTTGAAGTCATTTTGAGGGGTCTATATGATAGAAAATAATGAAGTGTGACACCATTCTAAAAACTACACCCCTCAAGGTGCTCAAAACCACATTCAAGAAGTTTATTAACCCTTTACGTGCTTCACAGGAACTGAAACAATGTGGAAGGAAAAAATGAACATTTAACTTTTTTTTGCAAACATTTTAATTCAGAACCATTTTTTTTATTTTCACAAGTGTAAAAACAGAAATGTAACCATAAATTTTGTTATGCAATTTCTCCTGAATACGCCAATACCCAATATGTGGGGGTAAACCACTGTTTGGGCGCACCGCAGAACTTGGAAGTGAAGGAGCGCCGTTTTACTTTTTCAATGTAGAATTGTCTGGAATTGAGATCGGACACCATGTCGCGTTTGTAGAGCCCCTGATGTGCCTAAACAGTAGAAACCCTCCACAAGTGACCCCATTTTGGAAACTAGACCCCCCAAGGAACTTATCTAGATGTGTGGTGAGAACTTTGAATGCCCAAGTGCTTCACAGAAGTTTAGAATACAGAGTCGTGAAAATAAAAAATATTTTTTTTTCCACAAAAAAGATATTGTAGCCCCCAAGTTTTTATTTTCACAAGGGTAACAGGAGAAATTGGACCGCAATAGTTGTTGTCCAATTTATCCCGAGTACACTGATGTGCCATATGTGGGGGTAAACCACTGGACGCACGGCAGAGCTTGGAAGGGAAGGAGCGCCGTTTTGGAATGCAGAATTTGATAGAATGGTCTGTGGGCGTTATGTTGCGATTGCAGAGCCCCTGATGTACCTAAACAGTAGTAACCCCCCACAAGTGACCCCATTTTGGAAACTAGACCCCCCAAGGAACTTATCTAGATGTGTGGTGAGAACTTTTAATGCCCAAGTGCTTCACAGAAGTTTAGAAGTTTAGAATGCAGAGTCGTGAAAATAAAAAAAGTAAATCGTTAAAGTAAAGAAAACAACCACTACATACTTACCTACCGCTGTCTGTCCCCGGCGCTCTGCTTCTCTGCTCTGGCTGTGAGCACCGGGCAGCCGGAAAGCAGAGCGGTGACGTCACCGCTCTGCTTTCCGGCCGCTGTGCTTACACAGGGCAGAGAAGCAGAGCGCCGAGGACAGACAGCGGTAGGTAAGTATGTAGTGGTTGTTTTTTTTACTTTGACGATGGTAACCAGGGTAAACATCGGGTTACTAAGCGCGGCCCTGCGCTTAGTAACCTGATGTTTACCCTGGTTACCGGCATCGTTGGTCGCTGGAGAGCTGTCTGTGTGACAGCTCTCCAGCGACCAAACAGCGACGCTGCAGCGATCCGAATCATTGTCGATATCGCTGCAGCGTCGCTTAGTGTGACGGTACCTTAAGACCCCATTTTCGCTCATTTCTCCCACAGCTTTATCGTCGAAAATCTCATGAGTGACACCCTACTAAAAGTGATGTAATACCCTCAAGGGCATGATGTAAATACCCAGAGTGAATAGTGTATAAACAATCTTCCCTTACTAGGGGCAAAGGGTAAAAACACTGCTAATTCAAAATGTTCAGTGAGCATGTAGCCTTAGGCTAAAAGTCTGCAGTCACTATGATGTTTGTTTGTTATTGTATCTTCTTAGTAAACTTCCTTATCTTACCTATGTAAGAAGCTTGGTTGTGTTACAATATCTATGCATTCAGAGGTAAAATGGTTAAGGATGGGCCACTAGGCATGGGCCATTGTTATGTGCTTGCCACCAAGGGTAAAGCTTGTTGGCTAGCTCCAGTGCACAGTCTATTGAATATAGCCTACAGTCCAATTATTTCTGATCAGTAATTAGATACAGCTAGGAATTTACTTACATCAGGAATGAAAGCACGATAGCCATCTGTTCTTAGCCATAATGCATGTGGATGCTGAAAAATTTAAATCAATTATTTTAGGGACAAGCTTATTAAAGGGTCCCTTTAATTACATTCAGCTGGAGAATAAATTATTATGTAACCATGTCAGTTATTCTCAAACATCTCACCTTTGAAGAGCCTCCCAACTCTAATGTAAAAAAGATCCAGCTAAGATTTATCTGCATTGTTTCCCAACTTTAGAGTGCAGTCAGACTGCTGTATTACAATCCTCGGACTGGACGTCAGCTCTCCGGATCTGAGAATGACAGCTGCATAGAAATACATGCTGTCACGCTAAGGTCAGGATAGCCAACGGCCAATTCGAGGATTGCGATGCTATCCTTGCGTGAGTAATATGGTAGTCTGACTGTACCCATACATTAGTATTTTAAAGCAAGATCCATTTGCTGTACCTATTGTACACGTATCAGCGCCTCATGCTGCTGCCTTAAGGGGAACCTTTGATTGAAAAAGGTTCCAAGAATCACTAATGCAGTAGACATTTAACTTCACCATAAGCCAATTTATCCTATAAGAATATCCTTTTACACCCCTTTAGGCTTAAAGGTAGACGGAGAAGTCTTGGCTGCTAATCCAGCCAATCAGTGTCTTTCAGCCATTTTTTATATTGATTCCTGGAACTTGTCTGATGTGACTAACTAAATTTATATTTTTAACATTTAGAAGCTTAAAGGGGAATTAATATTTTAAACATTTATGCCATATCCCTCACCTATAAATAAAATGTCGTGGTGACCTCAGTCTGCCTGTTTCATAGTCACTGCTGTGTATTCATAGCTTAATAGAAACGTTGATGCTTGCAAGTGTTGCCATCACTCCATAAATTCCTATGGAGACTATCGAGGTGCTGAACTAGTCAAATGGTCTAATTGAACCCCTATTCTCCTTCTTGGTGAAAGTGTTAGAGGTGGGAGACAAACACCGATCAAGCATTTATGATATATCCTGTGAATTTTCTTTAGATGTTTAAAAGGACCTGTTTAGTCCTCATAGTTCCCTGTTACTCAGTTCCTGAGCTTGCATCAAAGATAGGATATAATAGTTTTAATGGTGAATGGATTTTTTATTTTTGATATTTTCTTTTAAAAATGTTCTTATCACTATCTATATTTAAAAAAAATCTTGCAATTTTCACACTGCCACTTGGCCTAATAATAGACCCAGGGGCCCCAATCATCGTTGCCTTTATGCTTGTTTTTTTGTCTAGTTTTGTGTTTTTTTCTCTTCTAATTCATTATTATATTTCCGCTTTATTTTAAGTCTGTTTTATATGTGCGCACCTGTTTTTTAACCCTGCTTTGCGGGCGGAGTTTAGTGTTTCCAGATGTTTTGATCTGATTGAGCAATTTAAACTTTTTAAAAAGTCACAAAATTTGGAGCAACTCTACTCAGCCTAGATTTATGCATCTTTTTCAAAAGTTGTATCTTTTGTGACGTTTTGAAAAAGTTGCGAGGTTTTGTTCAAAAAGTGGCTAAAATGGTTAATGACTAGTGTTGAGCATTCCGATACCGCAAGTATCGGGTATCGGCCGATACTTGCGGTATCGGAATTCCGATACCGAGATCCGATACTTTTGTGGTATCGGGTATCGGTATCGGATACATAGAGATGTGTAAAATAAAGAATTAAAATAAAAAATATTGATATATTTACCTCTTCGGCGGCCCCTGGACTCAGCGCGGGTAACCGGCAGGCTTCGTTGTTCAAAATCAGCGCTTTTAGGATCTGAGAATCACGTCCCGGCTTCTGATTGGTCGCGGGCCGCCCATGTGACCGCCACGCGACCAATCACAAGCCGCGACGTCACCGCAAGCTATTAACGCGCTCATTTTTAAAAATGAGCGCGTTAATGGCTTTCAAAGACGTAGCGGCTTGTGATTGATCGCGTGGCCGTGACCAATCACAAGCCGCTACGTCTTTGAAAGTCATTACCGCGCTCATTTTTAAAAATGAGCGCGTTAATAGCTTGCGGTGACGTCGCGGCTTGTGATTGGTCGCGTGGCGGTCACATAGGCGGCCCGCGACCAATCAGAAGCCGGGACGTGATTCTCAGGTCCTAAAAGCGCTGATTTTGAACAACGAAGCCTGCCGGTTACCCGCGCTGAGTTCAGGGGCCGCCGGAGAGGTAAATATATCAATATTTTTTATTTTAATTCTTTATTTTACACATCCCTATGGATCCCAGGGCCTGAAGGAGAGTTTCCTCTCCTTCAGACCCTGGGAACCATGAGAATACCTTCCGATACTTGATGTCCCATTGACTTGTATTGGTATCGGATATCGGTATCGGCGATATCCGATATTTTTCGGATATCGGCCGATACTATCCGATACCGATACTTTCAAGTATCGGACGGTATCGCTCAACACTATTAATGACAGAAAAGAAGCCCTTTTTTGACTTTGCAGCAAATTCATGAACTGCAGGTGCCATCTTGACAAAGTTGTCAGGGAGCGTTACAAGACAAAAAAGAAAAGTGACTTTCTGCCTTTGTGCTTTTGCTTTTTTAAGAAACCTTTTTTATCTCATTTGAGAGATAAGCTCCTATATAATAGAAACAGGCCTGCCGAAGGAGATTTTGACAGACCAGGGAACCCCCTTCATGAGCAAGGGAAAGAACTGTGTAGGGTCGTCCAGATTGTCCAGCTGCGAACTTCAGTGTACTGTCCACAGACTGATGGCCTAGTAGAATGCTTAAATAAAACCTTGAAAGCCATGCTTAAAAAGGTAATTGAGAAGCATGGTCGAGACTGGGATTACCTTCTTCCATTTTTCCTCTTCTACATCAGGTAAGTTCCCCACACCTCTATTGGCTTCCGGCCATTTGAGCTCCTGTATGGTAGACATCTGCGAGGGCTCCTGGACATCAGCAAGGGGACATGGGAAGCCGAGGTCACATTACACTGGAGCATCATAGAGCATGTCGCCCAGCTGCAGGAGAGAATGCCTATCATGAAGGAGCATCTTCTCCAGCACAGGACGCACAGGCAAGAGTGTATGACCGATCAGCAAGGCTGAGGCAGCTCCAGCACGGGAACCATATGCTAGTGATTATCACCACAGTGGAGAGCAAGTTCCTAGCCAAGTGGCAAGGCCCATATGAGGTGGTGAAAAAACTGGGCAAAGTTGATTACAAGGTACACCAGCTGGGGCGAAGGAAGCCACGCTAGGTCTATGATGTGAACTTGCAGAAACCCTGGCGAGACCAAGAATCGCTGGACACCCCTTGCCTGGGAGCCAGTCCCAAAGTCACAGTCGACGATGTCACCATTGCAGAGACTCTGATGCTGGCCCAGAGGCAACAGTGTCTGGAGCTGTTGCTGTAGAACCGTGACCTATTCTCAGAGTTGCCGGGGCATACGCAGGTGGTGGATTATGACGTGTTGACATGTTGACCGAACCGCATGAAAGGGTGATCCTCAAACCCTATAGAATTCCGGAAGCACAGAGAGGGGTGATATAGGGCCCGACAGTGAGTGGTGGTTTTGTAAAGACTACCTCAAGCTGAATGAAGTCTCTAGGTTTGATGCTAACCTGATGCCTTGTGTGGATGAACTCATTGAGAGACTTGAACCAGCGAGGTACATTACATCCCTGAACCTGACGAAGGGCTATTGACAGATCCCCATGTCCCAGAGTGTCAAGGAGAAGAAAGTTTTCTCGACTCCTGACAGGTGTGTTCGGTCTACAGAGGGTCCCAGCCACCTTCCAGAGGGCGATTGATTGGATCCTGGCTCTGCATAAAAAGTATGCCACAGCGTACCTCGATCACATTGTGATATTTAGCCTTGACTGGGCTAGTCAGCTGACAAAGGTACAGTTGGTTCTGGATGCTTTAAGAAGTGCGGGGTTCATCATAAATCTGAAAAAGTGTGCCATAAGGAAGGAAGAGGCCAAGTACCTAGGCTATGTCGTCAGAAGTGGCAAAATTAAACCACAAATAAATAAGATTAAAACGATTCAGAAGTGGCCGCAACCGCTTTCCAAGAAGCAAGTAAGGGCATTTCTTTGAATTGTGGGCTATTACCAGCAGTTCATCCAAAATTTAGCTATAATCGCTGCACCATTAATGGATTTTCTTAAAGGTACCAAGTTGACCCTCGTGAAATGGACTGCTGAAACAGAGATGGCATTCCAGGAGCTGAAGCAGGCTTTGTGTAAACATCCAGTTCTGGTCAGACCAGACTTCAGCAAGGAGTTTGTGGTCCAGACGGATGCCTCAGAAGTCAGGTTGGGAGCCATGCTGTCTCAGGAAATAAATGAGGAAGAGCATCTCAACCTGTATCTGATCTGGAAGCTCTAGTCATGTGAAAAAAATTATGCCTTTGTAGACAAAGAGTGTCTAGCCATAAAATGGGCGTGGATACATTGTGGTATTATCTACTAGACCGGAGATTCAAACTCGTGTACGAACATCCCCCTCTGAGATGGTTAAGGGAAAAAAGGGTAAGAATGCCAGTTTAACTAAGTAGTTCTTAGGCCTCCAGGATTTCAGGTTCCATGTAGGACACAGGTCCGGTAAGTTACACGGGAACACATATGCGCCCTCCCAAATTGTCTGTTTGGTGTCCGAAGGTGCCAAAGTCCCTGGTTTTTGGCATAGGGGAGAAATATATGACAAGGTCACTGATGCCGTATGTGAGGGGAGATATGTGTTGCAAAGGTTGCTTTTCTGCGTGATGTGAAAGCCATAAGTGTTTTCTCCAGCATGATATGCGCTGAAAGCAATCCAGTCTCTATATGGGCCTGGCTTTCATGGTGGATAGGGCAGAGATGGACGCAAAGCCTACCCACCATACCTCCAACTCCAGGGTGTGGCTGAAGGGAGTTAAATGTCCAGCCAGTGTTTTTCCTCTGTCTGTGTTGTGTGGCAGTAGGAAGCCTCCAGACCTTCAGCTCTTGCGGCTATATGTGTTGACCCAGAGGTACTGGGCAGGACTTTATATGAACTTTTTAAGAAAGGTTGTTTTTATGTTACCAGTTTCGTTTTTTGGTTTATGATGCAATAAACCACCCCAGAAACTTTAACCACACATGGTCCTGTGTCTACTTCGAGGAGCAGCTTAGTGAACCGACCTTCCACAATTGACATAGACCTGGATTCATCATTGCGTTTGCTCATGTTTTTATCTAGCTTTGTGTTTTGCACCTTTTTTTATTTGCACCCGATTAATTATTTTATATGCTTCTTTTTAAAGTCTATTGCTTGCTTGTTTTTTTTTTTTTTGTTTTACTTTGTGGGCGGAGTTAAGCAATTCCCGATGTTTTCGCCTGATTCATTAATTGTGACTTTTTTTTTTTTTTTTTTTAAAGTCTCAACTTAACTCCAGTTTTCTCTTGGTTTATTTTTGAGTATGACAAAATTTTGGTACAATTTTCATGACTTTTGGCACCAAAAGCCGCAAAACAGTTCAAGACAGGAAGAAAACCCATTTTTTACTTTGCTCGAAATTAAGGAAATTGCAAGCACAATTTTGATGAATTTGGCACCAAAAACAGCAGCTAATATCAAAAGACAAATAAGAAAAGTGACATTAAAAAAAATGCAAAAAATGAATCAGGGTCCCAATTTGTATTGAAGTATTTAATTTAATGAGTATGGTATCACCCCCTCTAAGTGGCATTTAAACATACCAGTGCTTTGATAAGAATATAGTGAGCAAGCCTAACCCCTCTCCCTGTATGCATGTTATATTTCTAATGTAAAGACATACAGACATTTGCTATGTATGGTCTTTATAAATTTTGTCCTTACCTGTTCCTGTGTAAGTGTCAGTTTTAGAATATCTGACATGAAATACGCTTTGCCTAAAGAGTTGAAAAAATATTCAGATAATCCCACCAAAAGCATGGATTGCCTTGTCTCAGGTAGAATAATAGGAGCTATGTTAGCTTCTTCCTGGTCGTGGGCTCCAGAATGGAGTATAGCTCCCTGTGTGTAATTCAATGAATAACATGAATTAAAGTCATAGCATAATGGCCACAAGCATATTTTACAGTTAAAGGGGTTGTCCAGTCAGACTTATCGATTTGGACCGGAAAGCCGATTTACAGGAAATCAGTCATCAGCAAAAATTAGGTTTACGTTACTTGCAGATATATTGGTAATTTGCAGGTAAATAGCATTACATTGCTGTCTGTCCACCTCACTGAAAGCATGACCACCGGGAGAAAAGGAATTTCTATCCTATAGAGAACCACTTGCTTTCAGTCAAACGGGTGTGCAGGGAGTGGTTACAGTCACAGCTCACTATACAGAGAATGTTGATTGCAATCACTCCCTGACAATTTAGGGAAGCCAGGGCTGCAGCTGATTCCGGACATCTTCTTCATGCTGAATTCGTATGATGGCGCCAGTGCTGATTGGACGCCAGTGTCATGTGTCACAACTCCTCACGAGAGCCCTGGGGAGAGCAAGTGCCAACACAGTGGGAATGGCGCCGCCACAGGAGTTGAGTATAAGCTTTATTATTTTCTGGAGGCCAAGTGAGGGGTATGAGAAGAAGTTGTCCAAGTAGTGGACAACTTCTTTAATTAACAACGGATTACCAAAATGACAATATACTTTAATAGAAAAGTACTAGTGCTAGTAATGTAAAATAAATAAATCGATCCCTTTTTACATTTGCTGTTTTTGGTTACCTCACCTCCCTAGAAAAAAGTGTCTTGTACCTTTGGTACTTTTACATATTCTAAGCCTGATGCTTTCTTATACCTGCGAGTGAAGACTGAGGGAAGTCTGCTGCAGCAGAGGTAATCCTCTGAAAACACTCAAGCTGCAAAGTATTGTGCCTATGCACAACCATAGAAGGTGAACACCTAAACTAACTAAGTTTTTATTATTAAAAAGCAGTAGAGCAAAAAAAATTATAAAAAGTTAGTGGGTTTCTTTTCCAATTACACCCAAAAGATTGTCTTTATATTTCCAATACACTAAACTGTAAGGTAAATGGTGGCATAAAAATATGAAAAATAAAGCTGCTATGTTACAAAAAAAAGTAAAAACAAAAGATATGGATCATAGCAGTGACATAAGCACTGTAGGAATAAAAATAGGAAAAAAAAAGAAATTCCTGTATCCTCATATGTTTATGAAAAAAAAACTTTTCAACTCATCATTTACACATTATTTTTATCAATATAGGTTTGCTCAGTTTGAAAGCCTGTCAGGTGACTATGAAGTTACTTTCTTTAAAATGTGACTCATTACCTTTAGATCCAGATCAATATGCATTTTCTGCACTCGTGGAGGATTTATCACAGAATAATCAATTTTATTATGGGCATCAAGATCTGCAGTAACTGAAAAAGAAAAATTAAGGAGAACCTAAATATCATTGTAAGGTGACATGAAAAAGTATGCATCTTTGTAGATGACTGCTGTAATCGGATATGTCACACTGAATGGTTTCTGGTTTTTGAACATTAAATTGGTATAACTGAAAAGAGGATTTTTGTCTAAACATTTTTTTTTTGCTGTTGTATCTCACTGTAACTTATTTGTCAGCTTTGCTGTCTAGACTGAGTCTGGATGAGCAGAGTCATCACACTATCATTAAAGAGGTATATTCACAAACAATTGCTCTAATAATCTTATAATAATAATCTTTATTTTTATATAGCGCTAACATATTCCGCAGCGCTTTACAGTTTGCACACATTATCATCACTGTCCCCAATTGGGCTCACAATCTAGAATTCCTATCAGTATGTCTTTGGAATGTGGGAGGAAACCGGAGAACCCGGAGGAAACCCACGCAAACACGGAGAGAACATACAAACTCTTTGCAGATGTTGTCCTGGGTGGGATTAGAACCCAGGACCCCAGCGCTGCAAGGCTGCAGTGCTATCCACTGAGCCACCGTGCTGCCCAATGTAATACTACTAGAATCCCTTCCACATGAAGGGTATTTGTACCATCCAAAACTTTATGTCTCACATGACCAATAAAATAAAATGATCTCCATTATGGTACTAGTCTAAAAGTCATAATTTTATTTTAACACAATAACATAAAAGATGTTAAAAAACACCATTTACTACATGTACAAAATCCAAAACAAGGGACTATACTGCCATAGGTAGTTTCAGAAAATCAGGAAAAACACTCGCAAGTATATGAACATATTTACCACTGATGAAAAGCCTAAATATATATTAAAGTTAGTGTTAAGCTATTATCTCAGAGTGTGTATGGTGGTAGGTATAGTTGTTAATCCTAATATCACTAAATGGGTAAGTAAATACTTATTCCCATAATAATCTAGCCACCAATTTTCTCTTAAATAGTGCCTCCCGAAGAAGCAGAACGCGAAACCCGCGTCGGGGCAGAGGGACGCCGAGGTACTTTCTTGTGGCTGACAGCAAGGTATACAACTCTTTTCATATACCATCCACTGTATGTATGCCATATATTAAGAGTAAATTGGTGGCTAGATTATTATGGGAATAAGTATTTACTTACCCATTTAGTGATATTAGGATTAACAACTATACTTACCACCATACACACTCTGAGGTAATAGCTTAACACTAACTTTAATATATATTTAGGCTTTTCATCCGTGGTAAATATGTTCATATACTTGCGAGTGTTTTGCCTGATTTTCTGAAACTACCTATGGCAGTATAGTCCCTTGTTTTGGATTTTGTACCCTTCTTTACATGTAGTAATTGGTGTTTTTTAACATCTTTTATGTTATTGTGTTAAAATAAAATTATGACTTTTATACTAGTACCATAGTGGAGATCATTTTATTTTATTGGTCACGCTAAGTGTGAGATATATCATTAAAGAGGGAAGTTTAATAGTAGCACAGCTGTACTGTGTGAGGTCTAAAAGGGGCAGAAGAGAATGCACTGTGCAGTTCTAATCTGTGTGCTCTAGAAATTTTAGAGTTAAAAATTCTAAATCCTGCAAATAACTAGAGTTACAATTACATTTTTTATCATTATTAATATGTTATCTTACTCCATTTCATAGCGCATTGCTTAAAAGGTACAGTAGTAAGACTATACAATACATGCTGAAAAGGCTCTGTATGTCTTTGTCCTCTCTGTTCTCTATAAAGGGACAGCTACTTCATTATTTCTTGGAGATATTAGTCATCTGACAATTGAGTCCCACTTATTTCAGCTGCCATATAAGCGCACGCAAAGTGTGACACTGTCTATACAGATAATTACACTACACATTATTAATAATAATAATTTTATATAGCTCCAATATATTCCGCAGCGCTTTACAAATTATAGAGGGGATTTGTACAGACAATAGACATTACAGCGTAACAAAAACACAGTTCAAAACAGATACCAAGAGGAGTGAGGGCCCTGCTCGCAAGCTTACAATCTATAGGAAAAGGGGAGACACGAGAGGTGGATGGTAACAATTGCTTTCGTTGTTCCGAGCAGTCATAGTGTAAGGATCGGGTGTTCATGTAAAGCTGCATGAACCAGTTAACAGCCTAAGTATGTAACAGTACAGACACAGAGGGCTATTAACTGCATGAAATATATGAGAACATGATGTGAGGAACCTGATTATGGGGTTTTTTTGGCCACATTTGAGAGTTCATTGCGAGAAACTCGCATCAAGTCGCGGCACTGCCACCGTCACTCAGGACCGTGGTGGACGCGGTGGACGCCGTGTCTGGAGGCGGTTCTCCTCCCCTCTTTATCCAGTTTGTTCAGTTGCGGGTGTGCTTCCCTACAGGTGGTCATTCCCCACCATTTCGTCTCTGCCCTCCAGCTCTTACTACCTCCCCTATTTACGTTATTTGGGGCGTTCTACGGATGCGCTATTATCATCTATATTGTGCTCAGCTCTATTTCCCTGGCCATATTGGCCCTCATATACACGTGACTGATGAAAGTCCCAAGGGACTGAAACGTTTCTTGTGCTACCAATAAATCGTTTCTACGGTTACTGAAGTTGAGTGCTAGACTTTTGTGCTATATATATTGATGGTTTGGGAACCTAAGTCTTAGCACCGATTTGTAGCAGTGCACACGGTGTTTTCTCTTCACGTGTACAATTTTCATAGTCATGAAAATACTGAAAAATCTTTAAATGAGAAGGTGTATCCAAACTTTTGGACTGTACTGTATATGTACACTGCTCCAAAAAATAAAGGGAACACTTAAACACCAGAATATAACTCCAAGTAAATCAAACTTCTGTGAAATCAAACTGTCCACTTAGGAAGCAACAGTGTTTGAAAATCAATTTCACATGAACAATCCTGGTGTTCTGTGGCAAATGCCAAGAGTCCTGCATGGTGTTGGGTTGTGAGCACAACCCCCATCTGTGGACGTTGGGCACTCAGACCATCCTCATGGAGTCTGTTTCTAACCATTTGTGCAGGCACATGCACGTTTGTGGCCTGCTGGAGGTCATTTTGCAGGGCTCTGTCAGTGCTCCTCCTGTTCCTCCTTACACAAACGCTGAGGTAGCCGTCCTGCTGCTGGGTTGTTGCCCTTCTATGGCCCCCTCCACATTGCCTGATGTACTGGCCTGTCTCCTGGTAGCGCCTCCAGCCTCTGGACACTACGCTGACAGACATAGCAAACCTTCTTGCCACAGCTTGCATTGATGTGCCATCCTGGATGAGCTGCACTACCTGAGCCACTTGTGTGGGTTGTAGAGTTCGTCTCATGCTACCACGAGTGTGAAAGCACAACCAACATTCAAAAGTGATCAAAACACCAGCCAGAAAGCATTGGTACTGAGATGTGGTCTGTGGTCCCCACCTGCAGAACCACTCATTTATTGAGTGTGTCTTGATAATTGGCAATAATTTCCATCTGTTGTCTATTCCATTTGCATAACAGCATGTGAAATTGATTGTCAAACAGTATTGGACAGTTTGATTTCACAGAAGTTTGAGTTACTTGGAGTTATATTCTGTTGTTTAAGTGTTCCCTTTATTTTTTTGAACAGTGTATAATGGAACAGCACAAAAGTATAAGCAGGGAATCCCACGCTTGGAATCCCTTCCTTGCATAGCAGTATACAAATAAGACTTGTATACCCACCTGACAACTCCAGTGGGTTGAATGTACATACTCTCATGTAATTTAATGTGTAAGATTGTGATATGATTAATGACCACTAGATGTCAGTGGAGATTTTAGGTACCGTATATACTCGAGTATAAGCCGAGATTTTTAGCCAATTTTTCTGGGCTGAAAGTCCCCCTCTCGGCTTATACTCGAGTAATACCCAGGAGTTGGCAGGAGAGGGAGAGCGGGGGCTGTCTAATTATGCTCACCTGCTCCTGGTGCGGTCCCTGCACATCTTTTCCTCGGCGCTGACAGCTTCTTCCTGTACTGAGCGGTCACATGGTACCGCTCATTACAGTAATGAATATGTGGCTCCACCGCCGCATATTCATTACTGTAATGAGCGGTAACAGTGAACGCTCAGTACAGGAAGAAGCTGCCGGCGCCAGGGAATAGACGTGCAGGGACCGCACCAGGAGCAGGTAAGTATAACGAGGAGGGGAGCACTGCGCTGCGCGATATTCACCTGCTCCTCGTTCCAGCACCGCTCCGTCTTCAGCAGTGACGCTCAGGCCACCGGGCGCGGTGACGTGGTTAATGCGCGCCCTGTGCCTGAACGTCAGTGCAGGAGACACTGAAGATGGAGTGGCGCCGGAACGAGGAGCAGGTGAATATTGAAAGTGCCGGGGGCCTGAGCAACGGAGAGGTACGTATGTGATTTTTTTTATTTTTTATTGCAGCAATAGCAAATGGGGCAAGTGTCTGTATGGAGCATCTTATGGAGCCATAACGTTTGTGCAGCATTATATGGGGCCATAACGTTTGTGCAGCACTATATGGGGGCACGTTTGTGCAGCACGATATGGGGCCATAACGTTTGTGCAGCACTATATGGGGTCACAACGTTTGTGCAGCACTTTATGGGGCCATAAAGTTTGTGCAGCACTATATGGGGCCATAACGTTTGTGCAGCACTGTATGGGGCCACAACGTTTGTGCAGCACTATATGGGGCCATAACGTTTGTGCAGCACTGTATGGGGCCATAACATTTGTGCAGCACTTTATGGGGCCATAACGTTTGTGCAGCACTACATGGGGCCATAACGTTCGTGCAGCACTATATGGGGCCACAACGTTTGTGCAGCACTATATGGGACCATAACGTTTGTGCAGCACTATATGGGGCCACAACATTTGTGCAGCACTTTATGGGGCCATAACGTTTGTGCAGCACTATATGGGGCCATGACGTTTGTGCAGCACTATATGGGGCCACAACGTTTGTGCAGCACTATATGGGACCATAACGTTTGTGCAGCACTATATGGGGCCACAACATTTGTGCAGCACTGTATGGGGCCATAACGTTTGTGCAGCACTATATGGGGCCACAACGTTTGTGCAGCACTATATGGGGCCATAACGTTTGTGCAGCACTGTATGGGGCCATAACATTTGTGCAGCACTTTATGGGGCCATAACGTTTGTGCAGCACTATATGGGGCCATAACGTTCGTGCAGCACTATATGGGGCCACAACGTTTGTGCAGCACTATATTGGACCATAACGTTTGTGCAGCACTATATGGGGCCACAACATTTGTGCAGCACTTTATGGGGCCATAACGTTTGTGCAGCACTATATGGGGCCATGACGTTTGTGCAGCACTATATGGGGCCACAACGTTTGTGCAGCACTATATGGGACCATAACGTTTGTGCAGCACTATATGGGGCCACAACATTTGTGCAGCACTGTATGGGGCCATAACGTTTGTGCAGCACTATATGGGGCCACAACGTTTGTGCAGCACTGTATGGGGCCATAACGTTTGTGCAGCACTTTATGGGGCCATAACGTTTGTGTAGCACTATATGGGGCCATAACGTTTGTGCAGCACTGTATGGGGCCACGACGTTTGTGCAGCACTATATGGGACCATAACGTTTGTGCAGCACTGTATGGGGCCATAACGTTTGTGCAGCACTTTATGGAGCCATAACGTTTGTGCAGCACTATATGGGGTCATAACGTTTGTGCAGCACTATGTGGGGCCACAACGTTTGTGCAGCACAATATGGGGCCACAACATTTGTGCAGCACTATATGGGACCATAACGTTTGTGCAGCACTGTATGGGGCTACAACGTTTGTGCAGCACTGTATGGGGCCATAACGTTTGTGCAGCACTTTATGGGGCCATAACGTTTGTGCAGCACTATATGGGGCCATAAAGTTTGTGCAGCACTATATGGGGCCACAACGTTTGTGCAGCACAATATGGGGCCACAACATTTGTGCAGCACTTTATGGGGCCATAACGTTTGTGCAGCACCATATGGGGCCACAACATTTGTGCAGCACTTTATGGGGCCATAACGTTTGTGCAGAACTATATGGGGCCACAACATTTGTGCAGCACTATATGGGACCATAACGTTTGTGCAGCACTATATGGGGCTATAACGTTTGTGCAGCACTGTATGGGGCCATAACGTTTGTGCAGCACTTTATGGGGCCATAACATTTGTGCAGCACTGTATGGGGCCCATGATGTTTGTGCAGCACTGTATGGGGAAAGTGTCTGTATGGGGCCATAATGTTTGTGCAGCACTATATGGGACAAGTGTCTGTATGGTGCCATAACATTTGTGCAACACTATATGGGGCAAGTGTCTATATGGGGCAAATGTCTGTATGGAGCCATGATCAACGTTTTTGCAGCACTCTATGGGGCAAATATCTTTATGGAGCATCTTATGGGGCCATAATCAACATTTGTCCAGCATTATATTGGGCAAATGTGTCTATGTAGCATCTTATGGGGCCATTATTAACCTTTATGCAGGGTTATATGGGGCATACTTTAATAGAGAGCATCTTATGAGGCCCATCATAAACCTTATGGGGCATTATATGGGGCTCCTGATTCAATATGGATATTCAAAAACACTTAACCTATTGATGTCTCAATTAATTTTACTTTTATTGGTATCTATTTTTACTTTTGACATTTACCGGTAGCTGCTGCATTTCCACCCTAGGCTTATACTCGAGTCATAAAGTTTTCCCAGTTTTTTGTGGCAAAATTAGGGGGGTCGGCTTATAATCGGGTCGGCTTATACTCGAGTATATACGGTAATTATTAGGAACTAGATGGTGGCCCGATTCTAACGCATCGGGTATTCTAGAATATGTATGTATGTACATTATGAATATAGCAGCCACATAGTATATAGCACAGGTCACGTAGTATATAGGAGCCATGTAGTATATAGCAGACAAACACTACGTGGCCTGTGCTATATACTATGTGGCTGCTATATATATACATATTGTAGAATACCCGATGCGTTAATACAGGCCACGCAGTATATAACAGTGGCCACGCAGTATATAACACAGCCCAAACAGTATATAACACAGCCCACGCAGTATATAACACTGGCCACGTAATATATAGCACAGCCCGCGCAGTATATAACACAGCCCACATAGTATCTAATACTGGCCAGGTAGTATATAGCAGCCACACGGTATATAACACAGCCCACATAGTATATAGCAGTGTGGGCACCATATCCCTGTTAAAAAAAATTATTAAAATAAAAAATAGTTATGTACTCACCCACCGGGATCCAGCAAAGCTGTGCCAATGCACACGCGGCTGCCGCCATCTTCCGTTCCCAGGATGCATTGCGAAATTACCCAGATGACTTAGCGGTCTCGCGAGACCGCTACGTCTTCTGGGTAATTTCGCAATGCATCTCTGGGAACGGAAGCTAGCGGCAGCCGCGCGCACCTGGGCGGACTACGGAAGGTGAGAATAGCAGGTTTTTTGTTTTTTTATTATTTTTAACATGACATCTTTTTACTATTGATGCTGCATGGGCAGCATCAATAGTAAAAAGTTGGAGACACACAGGGTTAATAGCAGCGTTAATGGAGTGCGTTAGCGGCGGCATAACACGATCCATTAATGGTAGCATTAACCCTGTGTGAGCGCTGACTGGAGGGGAGTATGCAGGCGCCGGGCACTGACTGCAGGGGAGTAGGGAGGGACTAATTCTCGCCGGACTGTGCCCGTCGCTGATTGGTCGGGGCAGCCAGGAGAGGCAGCTGGCAAAACCAATCAGCGACGCGGGATTTCCGTGATGAAAGTTGCCAACAGAAAGATGAAAGTACCCCTTAGACAATTATATAGTAGATGGGCAAACATGCTCGGTGATACTCAGATACCACTCTAGTATCTGGGTGCTCTGATGTACTCGGCACTTGGCGACCATTAACTGGATTTGAAGGTTGAGTCCCCGTCCTGCATGTTTGGCATTTGTTACATAGCCAATAAACATGCAGGGATTGTCAGCCAGTCACTGTAATACCATAGCCATCTTGGTAGTGCCTTTACTGTGATTACCTCATCAGCAGTTATAAAAGAAAAGGCACAGCCACGTTCAGCACACTGATGCTATTGTGCAGCTCACCAGAATCCTGGTCGTTGCAGTAATGTTATTCTTCCATCAGGGGGAGTGATGTTACGTCTGAGGGCAATGAAGGAGATCTTCTGTCCAGGTATCACAACCACAAAACACACTTCACACTCCAGTCCGCCAGGGGGAGCCATGCTTCTATCTATTTGGGCACTCCTCACACTTGGGTAAAACTGGTGGGTTGGTTAGGAAGTTAGGCAGAAGCTGACTGGAGGAAGTAGGAGATATTCATTGAGTCCTAACCGAGTTTGGCAGAGGCTGGTTGGAGTGGGTTCCAGGAGCTGCGCCTGCATCCCATGCGGCAGCATCCCACGAAAGAGACATTGAAAGGAATTGTGTTGCTGTGAGTGAGAAACGAAGTCATAGCAACAGGAGAGGAACATCAGTGGGAGACCAGCTAGAAGCAGGCTGCCTCCTTCTGAAGCGCACTACCGGTAGCCAGAACACCGAGGGAGTAAGGATCTCTATGCCATTACTTCAGAGACTGGCAGGACAGTTGATTCCACGTTGACTGCCCGACCATATACACAGGAGGCAGGGTGGCAACTTGTGGGGGCCGGGGCGTCTCTAGGGTCCCTATAATAAGTCTCAGGCCACCAATCATATGGGTTTGTCCTATCCGTCAGGGGGACAGAGAGGAAGAGGCTTAACATCTACAATAGTTGTGAGGACCTTACCGAGTTGCTCAGCAGGGAGGTACTACAACACCCAGGCACTAGAGGAAGGCTATTGAATTCCACCTGGATAAGGGGACTCTGGATTTGCGTTCAGACCGGCCGGACTCTGCCTACCCTGTGGTCCCTACCCTGGACTGTGGATGCTGAAGCCTTCAGTAAAGGTAAAGAGACTGCAACCTTGTGTCCTCGTTATTCCCTGCGCCTTACATCATCCACCATCCACCATCTACCATCTAGCTGCCATAACATCACCCAGTGGACCCCTAAGCAGCGTTGGTCACCCTGACCAAACACCACATGTGGCGTCTCGAACATTATCCCTTTAAAGACCTTTCCCCCACTACATCAACAGACCTCCCGAGGGCCACGGACCGGGTCAGCCACCGTGACATTCCCATTGAGAACAGAATGACCCAGATTCGAGTACCACACAGCCCTTGGGGGCGCTCCAATTGCACAGCTCAGGGACAGTTCTTATTGAAGGGAGAAGGTGCTTGTCTAGACTTGTGTGTGCAAAATTTAATGAATCCGAGTCCTCTAGTGTTGTTACTGGTACGGAAGCTGAACCATCATACCAATAGCCCTACTAAGTAAAGATGGGCGGACACCTGGATGTTCGCGTCTGGCGGGTTCAGCCGAACAGTAACAAAAAGTTTGGGTTTGTGTATCAGAACAGTACTCGCACCCGAACCCTGACCACATTCACTTGAATAAGGGCCCAAACGTCCAATGTTTGTCATGCTGTCATGTGCATGACAGCACGACAAACACTGCTTCTGATCAGCAGTGAAATCATCCCCGCCAGTCAGAGAGGCGTTCCAACGCTGTCAAAAGACAGCGAGAGCACTCAGCTATGATCGGAGGTATAAAGTTTACCTCTAGTCACTGGTGTCAGCTAATGTGAATACCGCTCCCATCATCCGACACCTGCTGCCGCTAATAACAACGAGAGAAGGTGTAATCATTAGCCGGTTCCTGTGCTGTAAATAAATATTTAAAAAAAAAAACCGGTATTGGTTCCCCCGTATTTTTGAAACTCACAGCTTGGGGCTGCAACCTTCAGCTGTCAGCTTCAACAAGGCTGGTTATCAAGAATAGATAATTTAAAAATACAGTGTGGGTTCCCCCCCATTTTTGACAACCAGCCTTGCTAAAGCTCACAGCAGATGGCTGGTATTCTCAGGCTGGTAAGGGGCCAGGGATATTGGCCCCCAGCCTAAAAATAGCAGCCCTGAGCTTCACAGAAAAAGCATATCTATTAGATGCACCAGAACTTTGCCGACTCTTTCCACTTGTCCTGTAGTGGTGACAAGTGGGGTTCATATTTGTGGGATTGATGTCACCTTTGTATTGTCAGGTGACATCAAGCCCATGGCTTAGTAATGGAGAGGCGTCTATAAGGCACCTATCCATTACTAATCCTATTGCTACAAGGTAAATAAAGACACATCAAGAATAAAGTCCTTTATTAGAAATAAAGCAGAACATTTCCATTTCCTTGTGACCCTCCTTGAGATGGTTCTACTCCTTCATTGGAGTCCAGCTGTGTTTATTTAAACTGATAGGACTTGATTTGAAAAGGCACACACCTGTTTATATGACATCACAGCTCACAGTGTATGTCAGACCAAATGAGAATCATGAGGTCAAAGGAACTGTCCAAGGAGCTCAGAGACAGACTTGTGGCACCGTTGGTCTGTCCTGGAGTGGTACCTGCTGTTTATGGGGAGCCAAGTCTAACCTCACCATCAGAGGCTCTAGTGAACAAAGGTAGCATTTCTTATGTCACATCTTGGAGGTAAGGCCCTGGCATGGTTGAATCCATCATGGGAGAGAGAGGACCCTATCATCTCCAATTTGTCAATATTCGTGGAAGCTTTTCACAAAGTATTCGATGAACCTGGGTGAACCACCTTGTCAGCTTCTGCTCTTCTTCGCTTATGCTAGACCAACTCATTTGTGGAACAATATGTGGTACGCTGTCGTACTCTGGCATCCAAACTCGGTTGGAATAACGAAGCATTGGTGGCAACATTCATGGAGGGGAAACATAAACGATGAGCTAGCTGGTCAGGACGTACCAACTACTTTCAATGGCCTGGTCTCCCTCGCCATCAGTATAGACCTGTGCTTCGAGGAGCATGCCCACGAGGTGGGACGTGAAAGAGGATTGCAGCGTCTGGCTCCGTCCTTTCAAAGACAGTTTGTTTCCTCCACCCTCCCTTGTCGAGGCCTCACTGGAACCCATGCATGTCGACCGCTTTGCCCTTGTCAGTCAGTGACAGGCACTAGCCTTTAGCACGGTGATCCCTCTCTCGCAGATCATGACTGCTGCACTATGATGCAGACCCTGCCTGCTGCACTCTCATACAGACTCTGCCTGCTGCACTCTGATACAAACTCTGCCTACTGCACTATGATACAAACTCCGCCTGCTGCTCCATCCAGTCTGTCCTTCTTGGTCCAGCTACTGTGCAACCGTTGATCTGTCCTGGAGTGGGACCTGGCATTTATCTGGAGCCAAGTCTAACCTCACCATCAGAGGCTCAAGAAAACAGTCTGGTGCTCATTTAGTCACTCCCCCAGGTTCTCCGCAATCCATGGCACTGTGGTTCCACAAACCACATCTGTGACAGTAGCATATGCATCACAGGAGACACTGGGACTGGAGTATATACATCACAGAATATATTTGGGGCTGGTGCACATATCACAGGAGACATTTGGGGCTGGTGCATGCATCATAGGAGTAGTGATGGGCAAACCCGTGGATGTTCAGGTCCTGCTGGTTTGGGCGAACATCTAAAAATAGTTAGGTTTGGGTACCAGAATGGTACCTGAACCCAGACCCCATGCAGATGACTAGGGGGCTCGAACATCTTTTTGCATGACAGCACAGCAAACATGGGCTCTGATCAGTCGTAAGATTGTTACCGCTGGTCAGAAAGCTGTGGTTCGACGCTGTCAGAGATCAGCGTGAGCCAGCAGATGTGACCGGCGGTAAAAAATTTACAGCTGGTCACAGGCGTTGGCTGATGAGAGAGGACTACACCCATTAGACTACTCCTGAATTTGCTGATAACAGCAAGAGCTGGCACCGCTGATGGAAGTATTCATCCGGCACTGTGCTATAAATAAATAAATACATTTAAAAAATGATGATGTGGATTCTCCTATATTTTTTATAAGTAGTGCAGGAAAAACTGTCAGCTGCAGGCTGCAATCCTCAGCTGTCAGCTTTATTATGGCTGATTATCAAGAATAGAGGAGTCCCAAGCCATATTTTTAAATTATGCAAATAAATAATTTTAAAAACAATGTGAGGTACCCCCTCACAGCCAGCCAAGCTAAAGCAAACAGCTTGGAGCTGATATTTCAGACTGATAAGGGGCCATGAATATTGTCTCCCCCATCCTAAAAGTAGCAGCCCGCAGCTGCACCAGAAACGATGCATCCTGTTGCAAATTCTGTTGTCGGGCTCCCTCCTGTGGTCATGAATGGTACTTCGGCTTGTTCTGTCCATGGACTTCCTCTGGTGGGTGTTTCTGAGTTTCCTTCCACAGGTGACGAGGTTAATTCGTTAGCTGGCTGCTCTATTTAACTCCACTTAGATCTTTGCTCCATGCCACCTGTCAATGTTCCAGTATTGGTCTAGTCCACTCCTGGATCGTTCTTGTGACCTGTCTTCCCAGCAGAAGCTAAGTTCCTGCTTGTTTTTCTTTGGTTTGCTATTTTTCTGTCCAGCTTGCTATTTTTATTGTTGTCTTGCTTGCTGGAAGCTCTGGGACGCAGAGGGAGCGCCTCCGCACCGTGAGTCGGTGCGGAGGGTCATTTTGCGCCCTCTGCGTGGTCTTTTTGTAGGTTTTTGTGCTGACCGCAAAGCAACCTTTCCTATCCTCAGTCTGTTCAGTAAGTCGGGCCTCGCTTTGCTAAATCTATTTAATCTCTGTGTTTGTATTTTCATCTTTACTCACAGTCATTATATGTGGGGGGCTGCCTTTTCCTTTGGGGAATTTCTCTGAGGCAAGGTAGGCTTTGTTTTTCTATCTTCAGGGCTTCAGGGAGCGTTAGGAGCAATCCACGGCTATTTCTAGTGTGTGATAGGATTAGGGATTGCGGTCAGCAGAGTTCCCATGTCCCAGAGCTCGTCCTTTATTATCAGTGACTATCTGGTCATTCCGTGTGCTCTTAACCACCAGGTCCATTATTGTCCTGACCACCAGGTCATAACAGTACAGGTGGCCCAAAGTACTAATGCATCTCAATAGAGGGATAAGAGAAGTTCTGAGACCATTTTTTTTTCTTTGCAGTGTGTTTTGTCTCTCTTTTCCCCTTTACCTCTGGGTGGTTCAGGACACAGGTGTAAACATGGACATTCAAGGTATGTCCTCTTGGATGGATAATCTCACTACAAGGGTACAAAACATTCAAGATTTTGTGGTTCAGAATCCGATGTCAGAGCCTAGGATTCCAATTCCTGATTTGTTTTTTGGTGATAGATCTAAGTTCTTGAATTTCAAAAATAATTGTAAATTGTTTCTTGCCTTGAAACCTCGCTCCTCAGGTGACCCTGTTCAACAAGTAAAGATCATTATTTCTTTGTTACGTGGTGACCCTCAAGACTGGGCATTTTCCCTTGCGCCAGGAGATCCGGCATTGCGTGATGTTGATGCGTTTTTCCTGGCGCTTGGATTGCTTTATGACGAACCTAATTCAGTGGATCAGGCAGAGAAAATCTTGCTGGCTCTGTGTCAGGGTCAGGATGAAGCGGAGATATATTGTCAGAAGTTTAGAAAGTGGTCTGTGCTCACTCAGTGGAATAAATGTGCCCTGGCAGCAATCTTCAGAAAGGGTCTCTCTGAAGCCCTTAAGGATGTCATGGTGGGATTTCCCATGCCTGCTGGTCTGAATGAGTCTATGTCTTTGGCCATTCAGATCGATCGACGCTTGCGTGAGCGTAAAGCTGTGCACCATTTGGCGGTACTATCTGAGCATGGGCCTGAGCCTATGCAATGTGATAGGACTTTGACCAGAGCTGAACGGCAAGATCACAGACGTCGGAATGGGCTATGTTTTTACTGTGGTGATTCCACTCATGCTATCTCCGATTGTCCTAAGCGCACTAAGCGGTTCGCTAGGTCTGCCACCATTGGTACGGTACAGTCTTAATTTCTATTGTCCATTACTCTGATTTGCTCTTTGTCATCCTATTCTGTTATGGCATTTGTGGATTCAGGCGCTGCCCTGAATTTGATGGACTTGGAGTATGCTAGGCGCTGTGGTTTTTTCTTGGAGCCCTTGCAGTATCCTATTCCATTGAGAGGAATTGATGCTACGCCTTTGGCCAAGAATAAGCCTCAGTACTGGACCCAATTCACCATGTGCATGGCTCCTGCACATCAGTAGGATATCCGCTTTCTGGTGTTACATAATCTGCATGATGTGGTCGTTTTGGGGTTGCCATGGCTACAGGTTCATAAGCCAGTATTGGACTGGAAATCTATGTCTGTGTCCAGCTGGGGTTGCCAGGGGGTACATGGTGATGTTCCATTTTTGTCTATTTCATCTTCCACTCCTTCTGAAGTTCCAGAGTTTTTGTCGGATTATCGGGATGTATTTGATGAGCCCAAAGCCAGTGCCCTACCTCCTCATAGGGATTGCGATTGTGCAATTAATTTGATTCCTGGTAGTAAGTTTCCTAAGGGCCGATTGTTCAATTTATCTGTGCCAGAACACGCCGCTATGCGGAGTTATATAAAGGAATCCTTGGAGAAAGGCCATATTCGCCCGTCGTCATCACCGTTAGGAGCAGGGTTCTTTTTTGTGGCCAAGAAGGATGGTTCTTTGAGACCTTGTATTGATTACCGCCTTCTTAATAAAATTACAGTCAAATTTCAGTATCCTTTGCCGTTGCTGTCTGATTTGTTTGCTCGTATTAAAGGGGCTAGTTGGTTCACCAAGATAGATCTTCGAGGGGCGTATAATCTTGTGCGTATTAAACAAGGCGATGAATGGAAAACAGCATTTAATACGCCCGAGGGCCATTTTTAGTACCTGGTTATGCCATTCGGGCTTTCCAATGCTCCATCAGTATTTCAGTCCTTTATGCATGACATCTTCCGAGAGTACCTGGATAAATTCCTGATTGTGTATTTGGATGATATTTTGGTCTTTTCGGGTGATTGGGAGTCTCATGTGAAGCAGGTCAGAATGGTGTTCCAGGTCCTTCGTGCGAATTCCTTGTTTGTGAAGGGGTCAAAGTGTCTCTTTGGAGTTCAGAAGGTTTCATTTTTGGGGTTCATTTTTTCCCCTTCTACTATCGAGATGGACCCTGTTAAAGTCCAGGCCATTTACGATTGGACTCAGCCGACATCTGTGAAGAGCCTGCAAAAGTTCATTGGCTTTGCTAATTTTTATCGGCGCTTCATTGCTAATTTTTCTAGTGTTGCTAAACCGTTGACTGATTTGACCAAGAAGGGTGCTGATGTGGTCAATTGGTCTTCTGCAGCTGTAGAGGCTTTTCAGGAGTTGAAGCGTCGTTTTTCTTCTGCCCCTGTGTTGTGCCCGCCAGATGTTTCGCTCCCGTTTCAGGTTGAGGTTGATGCTTCTGAGATTGGAGCAGGGGCTGTTTTGTCGCAAAGAAGTTCTGATGGCTCGGTGATGAAGCCATGTGCTTTCTTTTCTAGAAAGTTTTCGCCTGCTGAGCGTAATTATGATGTTGGTAATCGAGAGTTGTTGGCCATGAAGTGGGCATTCGAGGAGTGGCATCATTGGCTTGAAGGAGCCAAGCATCACGTGGTGGTCTTGACAGATCACAAGAATTTGACTTATCTTGAGTCTGCCAAACGGTTGAATCCGAGACAGGCTCGATGGTCGTTATTTTTCTCCCGTTTTGATTTTGTGGTTTCGTACCTTCCGGGCTCTAAGAATGTGAAGGCTGATGCCCTGTCAAGGAGTTTTGTGCCTGACTCTACGTGTGTTCCTGAGCCGGCGGGTATTCTCAAAGAGGGGGTAATTTTGTCTGCCATCTCCCCTGATTTGCGGTGGGTGCAGCAAAAATTTCAGGCTGATAGACCTGACCGTTGCCCAGCGGAGAAACTGTTTGTCCCTGATAAATGGACTAGTAGAGTTATCTCTGAGATTCATTGTTCAGTGTTGGCTGGGCATCCTGGAATCTTTGGTACCAGAGATTTGGTGGCTAGATTCTTTTGGTGGCCGTCTTTGTCACGGGATGTGCGTTCTTTTGTGCAGTCCTGTGGGACTTGTGCTCGGGCTAAGCCCTGCTGTTCTCGTGCCAGTGGGTTGCTTTTGCCCTTGCCGGTCCCGAAGAGGCCCTGGACGCATATTTCTATGGATTTTATTTCGGATCTCCCCGTCTCTCAAAAGATGTCGGTCATTTGGGTGGTTTGTGATCGCTTTTCTAAGATGGTCCATTTGGTACCTTTGTCTAAATTGCCTTCCTCCTCTGATTTGGTGCCATTATTTTTCCAGCATGTGGTTCGTTTACATGGTATCCCGGAGAACATCGTTTCTGACAGAGGTTCCCAGTTTGTTTCGAGGTTTTGGCGATCCTTTTGTGCTAGGATGGGCATTGATTTGTCTTTTTCCTCGACTTTCCATCCTCAGACAAATGGCCAAACCGAACGAACTAATCAAACTTTGGAAACATATCTGAGATGTTTTGTTTCTGCTGATCAGGATGATTGGGTGTCCTTTTTGCCGTTGGCTGAGTTCGCCCTTAATAATCGGGCCAGCTCGGCTACTTTGGTTTTGCCGTTTTTCTGCAATTCTGGTTTCCATCCTCGTTTCTCTTCAGGGCAGGTTGAGTCTTCGGACTGTCCTGGTGTAGATACTGTGGTGGATAGGTTGCAGCAGATTTGGACTCATGTGGTGGACAATTTGACATTGTCCCAGGAGAAGGCTCAACGTTTCGCTAACCGTCGGCGCTGTGTGGGTCCCCGACTTCATGTTGGGGATTTGGTTTGGTTGTCGTCTCGTTATGTTCCTATGAAGGTTTCCTCTCCTAAGTTTAAGCCTCGTTTCATTGGTCCGTATAAGATTTCTGAGGTTATCAATCCTGTGTCATTTCGTTTGGCCCTTCCTGCTTCTTTTGCCATCCATAATGTGTTCCATAGGTCGTTATTGCGGAGATACGTGGTGCCTGTGGTTCCATCCGTTGATTCTCCTGCCCCGGTGTTGGTTGAGGAGGAGTTGGAGTATGTGGTGGAGAAGATTTTGGATTCTCGTATTTCGAGACGGAAACTCCAGTACCTGGTCAAGTGGAAGGGTTATGGTCAGGAAGATAATTCCTGGGTTTTTGCCTCTGATGTTCATGCTGCCGATCTGGTTCGTGCTTTTCATTTGGCTCATCCTGGTCGGCCTGGGGCTCTGGTGAGGGTTCGGTGACCCCTCCTCAAGGGGGGGGTACTGTTGTGAATTCTGTTGTCGGGCTCCCTCCTGTGGTCATGAATGGTACTTCGGCTGGTTCTGTCCATGGACTTCCTCTGGTGGGTGTTTCTGAGTTTCCTTCCACAGGTGACGAGGTTAATTCGTTAGCTGGCTGCTCTATTTAACTCCACTTAGATCTTTGCTCCATGCCACCTGTCAATGTTCCAGTATTGGTCTAGTTCACTCCTGGATCGTTCTTGTGACCTGTCTTCCCAGCAGAAGCTAAGTTCCTGCTTGTTTTTCTTTGGTTTGCTATTTTTCTGTCCAGCTTGCTATTTTTATTGTTGTCTTGCTTGCTGGAAGCTCTGGGACGCAGAGGGAGCGCCTCCGCACCGTGAGTCGGTGCAGAGGGTCTTTTTGCGCCCTCTGCGTGGTCTTTTGTAGGTTTTTGTGCTGACCGCAAAGCAACCTTTCCTATCCTCAGTCTGTTCAGTAAGTCGGGCCTCACTTTGCTAAATCTATTTCATCTCTGTGTTTGTATTTTCATCTTTACTCACAGTCATTATATGTGGGGGGCTGCCTTTTCCTTTGGGGAATTTCTCTGAGGCAAGTAGGCTTTGTTTTTCTATCTTCAGGGCTAGCTAGTTCCTTAGGCTGTGCCGAGTTGCATAGGGAGCGTTAGGAGCAATCCACGGCTATTTCTAGTGTGTGTGATAGGATTAGGGATTGCGGTCAGCAAAGTTCCCACGTCCCAGAGCTCGTCCTTTATTATCAGTGACTATCTGGTCACTCTGTGTGCTCTTAACCACCAGGTCCATTATTGTCCTGGCCACCAGGTCATAACAGCATCCAATAGATGTATATGTAAATTCTGGAGCTTTTCCTGCTCTTCCCATTTGCCCTGGTGCGGTGGCAAGTGAGGTAATGGTTGTGGGGTTGATGTCAGCTGTTTTATGACCGCTGACATCAATTCCATGGGTTAGTAATGGAGAGGCGTCTATAAGATGCCCCCATTACTAACCCCATAGTTTGATTGTAAAAAAGCCACAGCCAGAATAAAATGCTTTAATGGAAAGAAAGACAAAGTCTCCTTTATTTGAAATAAAAAAAAAATCACAACTATACTCACCTTATGCTTAATCCACTGATGCCCCTGTTACCTGCTTAATCCATTGATGCCCATGTAAAAATCAGAAAATAATAACCATATCTCTCACCTGTCCGATGTGGAGATAATCCATACTATCTGACAACGATCTTGATAACTTGGAGAGCAGTCACATCAGTGACTGCTCTCCCCATCAGCTGAAACATACTGACAGGAGCATAATTGATTCTGCAGTGTCTAGCGCTGAGATACCATGAGAACATTCTGAAGCAGCAAGTGGTGCTGCAAGTGAGATCACAGCAGGTTCATCCAGTGAACTTTCTCACGGCAACTCAGAGCTAGACACTGCATGAGTGATTACGCTCTTGTCACTGTGTTCCGGCTGGCAGGGATAGCGATTGCACCGATAATGTGACTGCTATCCAAATCATTCATTGTCATCGTGGGACAATATGTATGGTGTGACTGAGGACTGATGATCTTAACCTGGGAGACCCCCCCAAAAAATAACGTAGAGTCCTCCCCATAATATCAGTCCAGCAAAGGCTAAACAACCACATGTTGACTGATATATGCAGGGAAGGGGCCATGGAAATAAGCCCTTCTCCCAGGCTAAGAAAATCAGCCCTTAGCTGCCACAGAAATGGAGCATCAACAAGATATGCCAAATCTGGCATTTAGCCTCACTCTTCCCCCTTGCCCTGTGGCGGTGGCAAGAGGAAGAATATTTGTGGGGTTCATGTCAGTTTTACATTGCCAGCTGACATCAAGCCCATTGGTTAGTAATTGAGAGTCATCTATAAGACACCCCCATTACTAACCATTACCAACCCCATAGTTAGATTGTAAAAAAGACATAGCAAAAATAAAGAACTATATCCCTCACTTGTCCAACGTGAAGATAATCCATATTACCCCACTGCCATGAGAAAGTTCAACGGAGTTCAAACCTGTTGAACCCCGGTGACCTAACTTTTAGCAGAGATCGCTGCAAGAGAACTTTCTCACAGTAGCTCAGCACTACACACTGCTCCTGTCAATGTGTTTCAGCTGAGGGGGAGAGGAATCACTGAAAAGACTGCTTTCCAAATCATCCGGATCGTCGTAGGGCAGTATGGATTATTCTCACTTCAAACAGATGAGAGATATGGTTATTATTTTCAGTTTTTCACAGGTGACATTGGCATCGGCGGGTTAGGCTTCAGGTGAGTAGAACTCTACTGTTTTATGTTTATTTCAAATAAAGGAGTCGCTGTCTTTCTTTCCATTAAAGGATTTTATTCTCTGTGTCTTTTTTACAATCTATCTATGTATGAGGTTAGTAATGGAGGTGTCTTATAGATGCCTCTCCATTACTAATCTGTGGGCTTGATGTCATTGGTCAAAAAACAACTGACATCAACCCCACAATCATTACCTCACTTGCCACCACACAAGGACCAGTGGGAACAGCAGAGTAAATCACCCAAATTGGCGCATCCAATAGTTGCACCCTTTTTGGGGCAGCTGCGGGCTGCTTTTTTTAGGCCATGGGGGCAATATCCATAGACCCTTACCAGCCTAAGAATACCAGCCCCCTGCTGTTTGCCTTAGCTTGGCTGGTTGTTAAATATGGGGGAAAGGCACGTAATTTTTTAAAATTATCTATACTTGATAATCAGCTATGATAAGCTGATGTCTGAGGGTTGCAGTCCACAGCTGTCAATTTTGCCTGCTCTGGTTATTAAAAATAGAAGAGGCAAGAGACTCCACATCATTTAAAAAAAATGTATTATCTCATCAGCTGAAGCTGATGACCAGAGGCAACCATTTTACTGGCTCCTGCTATGAAATGATCTTACTGCCAATCAGAGTCACCGCTGTTTCTCACGCTGTCATAATTGGGATAATCAAACTGCTGCTACTTCATAGGCTGCCGTCATACTAGCAGTATTTGGTCAGTATTTTACATCAGTATTTGTAAGCCAAATCCAGGAGTGAAACAAATAGAGGAAAAGTATAATAGAAACATATGCACCACTTCTGTATTTATCACCCACTCCTGGCTTTGGCTACAAATACTGATGTAAAATACTGACCAAATACTGCTAGTGTGATGGCAGCCATACTGTCATAGGGTCTCTGAATAGTAAATCCAGAGGAGAAATGACATACAAAAGTGTATAATACAATAATAATGTGTCTGGAATGTGTGTCTGGTACTTAGAGGCGCAGGCCCTTTGGACATCTTGATATTTGTTGCTAAACCCCTATTTTTGGCGTATTTTCTAGTGAATACATGTTTATATGTATTTCTAGACTACTTGGCCTGCTGCTATTTATATTTCTGCCTTACTGAGAGGCGCCTATCTCTAGGACATTCTAACATTTGCTACTTAGCCTCACTTTCAGCATTTTTTTCAGTGAACATATGTTTATATGTCTTTGCTAGTACTTATACTTGCTATTATGCAACATATTGCGCTTGGAGATTTATTGTTAGTGTAGTCATTCCATACACATTATTATTGTATTATACATTTTTGTATGTCATTTCTCCTCTGCATTTACTCTTCAGAGACCCATGACAGTATGAAGTAGTTTGATTATCCCATATACTGCCTGCAGATATTATTCACTTGTATATACCTCATCTCACTAGTATTTTGGGGACTTTTAGCTATACATTGTTAAGCTATACCGTATGCACTTTAGTATTTTGGGGACTTTTAGCTATACATTGTTAAGCTATACCGTATATACTTGATTGTCTATTTGCACAGGGCAGACTATGTGAGCCCATACCATATATTAGGTATTACAGCTTGTTTGGTTAGGGCAGTGGTCCCCAACTCCAGGCCTCGAGGGCCGCCAACAGTGCAGGTTTTCAGGATTTCCTTAGTATTGCACAGGGGTTGGAATCATCACCTGTGCAGATGATCACATTACCACCGATGCAATACTAAAGAAATCCTGAAAACCTGCACTGTTGGCGGCCCTCGAGGCCTGGAGTTGGGGACCCCTGGGTTAGGGTCTTCATTAAGACACTAGTCTAGTTAAAGAGGGTATAAAGCCAGATTAGGTAGTACCTTTATGTTAATGTATCTTCATTTTTTAATTTATATGTTTTTATTCGGATGTTGTCATTAAAGGTTATAATTTTATTTTTTTTATCATGACTGATGCTTCCTTGTTCTATTTGGATTGCTATTGTATGCTATAAGTGTCGGACGTGACTTTCGAGTGTTCTGGGACTTGTGGGCTAAAGCTGTAGAACCTAGTAGCCCAGTATGCCGTCAAGAGTCGACCATGGTAACAAGGTCAAATGATATAACTGGTGACTTCCCTTTCACTGTACTGACTAGAGAGGAGAATGAGGAAGAAATCCCTGAAGTCAATATATCCTGACCTGGAGGAGTCCCAGCACAAATTTGGGACTGCCTAGAGCAGGGACTTAATGATAAAATATACTCTGGAAAATGTGCTTTAAATGGTGTTCCCCAGGACCTGGGAGCCAATAATAGTTTTCCACAATTGACCAGGCATAATAATCTGTTGTGTGGAGGAACCAAAGTGAGAGGCCAGGTGAAAGAGTACCTCCTCAACCCAAGAGGCAAAATCCAGGGGATATAATCAGTTGACTCGATGGAGATCATTAAGGCCTTGGAATCATGTACTTGTGTTTGTGCCCACAGCGGAGAGCCAATTCCTTACCAAGTGGTGGTGACTAGGGTTGAGCGAAACGGGTCGAACATTTTCAAAAGTCGCCGACTTTTGACAAAGTCGGGTTTCATGAAACCCGATCCAACCCCTGTGCGGGGTCGGCCATGCGGTACGCGACTTTCGCGCCAAAGTCGCGTTTCAATGACGCGAAAAGCGCCATTTCTCAGCCAATGAAGGTAAACGCAGAGTGTGGGCAGCGTGATGACATAGGTCCTGGTCCCCACCATCTTAGAGAAGGGCATTGCAGTGATTGGCTTGCTGTCCGCGGCGTCACAGGGGCTATAAAGGGGCGTTCCCGCCGACCGCCATGTTACTGCTGCTGATCTGAGCCTAGGGAGAGGTTGCTGCCGCTTCGTCAGAAGCAGGGATAGCGTTAGGCAGGGTCCATTAACCACCAAACCGCTTGTGCTGTAGCGATTTCCACTGCCCAACACCACCTTCGGTGTGCAGGGACAGTGGAAGCTACATTTTTTTTTTTTTTTCCCCTCAGCGCTGTAGCTCATTGGGCTGCCCTAGAAGGCTCCCTGATAGCTGCATTGCTGTGTGTACGCCGCTGTGCAAACCAACTGCTTTTTTCAAAGCACAAATCCTCTTGTTCCTTCCTTTCTGCACAGCTATCTTGTTTTTGTCCACACTTTTTATTTAATTTGTGCATCAGTCCACTCCTTATTGCTGCCTGCCATACCTGGCTGAGATTACTGCAGGGAGATAGTAATTGAAGGACAGTTCCTTTTTTTTTTTTTTTTTTGTGGGAGATTAAGATTGGCATTTCTGCTAGAGTGCCATCCCTGTCTGTGTCATCTCTCACTCAGTGGGCCATAGAAAGCCTATTTATTTTTTTGCTTGATTTGGGTTCTAAAATCTACCTGAAAAAATCACTACATCAATCAGTGGGAGAAAAATATTGTCCTCAGGGCTTGTGTGCCACTCCTTACTCCTGTGTGTGCCATCTCTCAGTGGGCAATAGAAAGCCTATTTATTTTTTTCCTTGATTTGGGTTCCAAAATCTACCTGAAAAAATCAATAAATCAATCAGTGGGAGATTAATATTGGCCTCTGGGCTTGTGTGCCAGTCCTAAGCGTGCCATCTCTCTCTCTCAGATAGTGGGCCATAGAAAGCCTATTTATTATTTTTTTTATTGGGTTTATAAATTTTCCCTGGAAAAAAAAAAAAAGTGGGAGATTAATATTGGCCTCTGGGCTTGTGTGCCAGTCCTGAGCGTGCCATCTCTCTCACAAATAGTGGGCCATATAAAGCCTATTTATTTTTTTGGTTGATTTGGGTTCTAAATTCTACCTGAAAAAATCAATAAATCAATCAGTGGGAGATAAATATTGGCCTCTGGGCTTGTGTGCCACTCCTGACTCCTGTGTGCGTCCTCTCTCACTCAGTGGGCCCTAGAAAGCCTATTTTTTGTTTTATTTGTTTTCTAAATTCTCCCTGAAAAAATCATTTTATTTTATTTGGTTTCTAAATTATTCCTGAAAAAAATCATTTTTTTTGTATTTTTTTTTTCTAAAGTCTCCCTAAAAAAAAAACAAAAAACAAATCAGTGGGAGATTAATATTGCCCTTTCTGCTTGTGTGCCAGTCTTGACTCCTGGGTGTGCCATCTCTCTCTCTCCAATTGTGGGCCATAGAAAGCCTATTAATTTTTTTGCTTGATTTGGGTTCCAAAATCTACCTGAAAAAATCACTAAATCAATCAGTGGGAGATAAATATTGGCCTCTGGGCTTGTGTGCCACTCCTGACTCCTGTGTGCGTCCTCTCTCACTCAGTGGGCCCTAGAAAGCCTATTTTTTGTTTTATTTGTTTTCTAAATTCTCCCTGAAAAAATCATTTTATTTTATTTGGTTTCTAAATTATTCCTGAAAAAAATCATTTTTTTGTATTTTTTTTTTCTAAAGTCTCCCTGAAAAAACAAAACAAAAACAAATCAGTGGGAGATTAATATTGCCCTTTCTGCTTGTGTGCCAGTCTTGACTCCTGGGTGTGCCATCTCTCTCTCTCCAATTGTGGGCCATAGAAAGCCTATTAATTTTTTTGCTTGATTTGGGTTCCAAAATCTACCTGAAAAAATCACTTAATCAATCAGTGGGAGATAAATATTGGCCTCTGGGCTTGTGTGCCACTCCTGACTCCTGTGTGCGTCCTCTCTCACTCAGTGGGCCCTAGAAAGCCTATTTTTTGTTTTATTTGTATTCTAAATTCTCCCTGAAAAAATCATTTTATTTTATTTGGTTTCTAAATTATTCCTGAAAAAAATCATTTTTTTTGTATTTTTTTTTTCTAAAGTCTCCCTGAAAAAAAAAAAAAAAATCAAATCAGTGGGAGATTAATATTGCCCTTTCTGCTTGTGTGCCAGTCTTGACTCCTGGGTGTGCCATCTCTCTCTCTCCAATTGTGGGCCATAGAAAGCCTATTTATTTTTTTGCTTGATTTGGGTTCCAAAATCTACCTGAAAAAATCACTAAATCAATCAGTGGGAGATAAATATTGGCCTCTGGGCTTGTGTGCCACTCCTGACTCCTGTGTGCGTCATCTCTCACTCAGTCGGCCATAGAAAGCCTTTTTTTGTTTTATTTGTTTTCTAAATTCTCCCTGAAAAAATCATTTTATTTTATTTGGTTTCTAAATTCTTCCTGAAAAAATCATTTTATTCTATTATTTTTTTTTCCTAAAGTCTCCCTGAAAAAAAAAAAAAAATCAAATCAGTGGGAGATTAATATTTACATTTGTGCTTCAGTGACAGTCCTGCGTGTGTGGCATCTCTCTCATTTGTTGCCACCAACAACAGAGTGTGTAACATTGTGCCTGATTTTCGTTGTGGTCTCACCCACCTGTAAAGGGGTAGCTAAATCATACTGAAGTTATAGCTCACCGTGTAAGTTGTGTGACTGCAACAAATACCGTTAGTTTGGTAACGTTTTTAAAACAATGAGGAAGTCTGGTGGAAGAGGTCGTGGCCGGGGGCGTTCATTGTCAGCTGGTAATGAGGGTAGTGGTAGTGGTGGAGCATCAGGTGGTCGTGGGAAAAAAAATATTGCACCTAAGTCTGGAGCTGTGGAGCCAGGTTCGTCGTCTGGCTACACAAGGCCTCGAACGCTCCCTTTTCTGGGAGTAGGAAAACCGCTTTTAAAGCCGGAGCAGCAAGAGCAAGTTTTGGCTTATCTTGCTGACTCAGCCTCTAGCTCTTTTGCCTCCTCTCGTGAAACTGGTAAAAGTAAAAGCAGCGCGTCGTTAGTGGATGTTCACGGTCAGGGACAAGTCGCTTCCTTGTCCTCTTCAGCAAAAACAACAACAGAGAAGAATGCAGCAGGCGACACAACGGGTTACTCCATGGAGCTCTTTACACATACCGTCCCTGGCTTAGAAAGTGAAGCAGTTAACAGTCCATGCCCATTACAAGTTGAATCTGACATGGAGTGCACTGATGCACAGCCACAGCCAGACTACTATGCTGGTCCTTTGACTCAGACCACAACATTGCCCTCGCAGGGTGCTGATCAAGAATCAGACCCTGATGAGACTATGTTGCCCCATCACGAACGCTATACCACCGACTGACAAGGTGACACAGACGAAGTTGCACACGAGCTACAAGAAGAGGTAATAGATGACCCAGTTCTTGACCCCGATTGGCAGCCATTGGGGGAACAGGGTGCAGGCGGCAGCAGTTCTGAAGCGGAGGAGGAGGGGCCGCAGCAGGCATCAACATCGCAACAGGTTCCATCTGCCGGGCCCGTATCTTGCCCAAAACGCGTGGCAAAGTCAAAACCTGTTGGAGGACAGCGTGGCCATCCGGTTAAAGCTCAGTCTGCAATGCCTGAAAAGGTATCCGATGCTAGAAAGAGTGCAGTCTGGCATTTTTTTAAACAACATCCAATTGATCAGCGCAAAGTCATCTGTCAAAAATGTTCAACTACCTTAAGCAGAGGGCAGAATCTGAAAAGTCTCAATACAAGTTGCATGCATAGACATTTAACCACCATGCATTTGCAAGCTTGGACTAACTACCAAACGTCCCTTAAGGTTGTAGCACCCTCGGCCAATGAAGCTAGTCATCAACGCAACATCCCTTCCGGCAGTGTAGGGCCACCATTTTCTGCACCACCTGCAGTATCTGTGCAGGTTTCTTTGCCAGGCCAAAGAAGTCAGGGTCAGGGAATCACCAGTTTCATAGTAGGAAACACTGCATCTAGGGCACCGGCGGCAACAATACCATCTCCCACCGTCTCTCAGTCTGCCATGTCCACCGGCACCCCCGCTAGTTCCACGATCTCCAGCTCTCCAGTCCAGCTCACCCTACATGAGACTATGGTTAGAAAAAGGAAGTACTTAGCCTCGCATCCGCGTACACAGGGTTTGAACGCCCACATAGCTAGACTAATCTCGTTAGAGATGATGCCCTACCGGTTAGTTGAAAGCGAAGCTTTCAAAGCCCTGATGGACTACGCTGTACCACGCTACGAGCTACCCAGTCGACACTTTTTTTCCAGAAAAGCCATCCCAGCCCTCCACCAGCATGTTAAAGAGCGCATCGTCCATGCACTCAGGCAATCTGTGAGCACAAAGGTGCACCTGACAACAGATGCATGGACCAGTAGGCATGGCCAGGGACGTTACGTGTCCATCACGGCACACTGGGTAAATGTGGTGGATGCAGGGTCCACAGGGGACAGCAAGTTTGGGACAGTTCTGCCTAGCCCACTGTCTAGGAAACAGTTGGCTGTAGCCATTCGTACCCCCTCCTCCTCCTCCTCATCCTCCTGCAGAAGCGAGACCTCGTCCACAGACCGCAGTCGCACAACCACTCCATCCGCAGCTGCCACTGTTGCACACCAGGTCTCCCATTATGGGGCAGCTACTGGCAAACGTCAGCAGGCTGTATTGGCTATGAAGTGTTTGGGCGACAACAGACACACCACTGAAGTTCTGTCCGAGTTCTTGCAGAAAGAAACGCAGTCGTGGCTGGGCACTGTAGATCTTGAGGCAGGCAAGGTAGTGAGTGATAACGGAAGGAATTTCATGGCTGCCATCTCCATTTCCCAACTGAAACACATTCCTTGCCTGGCTCACACCTTAAACCTGGTGGTGCAGTGCTTCCTGAAAAGTTATCCGGGGTTATCCGACCTGCTCCTCAAAGTGCGTGGACTTTGCTCACATATCCGCCGTTCGCCCGTACACTCCAGCCGTATGCAGACCTATCAGCGTCCTTTGAACCTTCCCCAGCATCGCCTAATCATAGACGTTGCAACAAGGTGGAACTCAACACTGCACATGCTTCAGAGACTGTGTGAACAGAGGCGGGCTGTTATGTTTTTGTGGGAGGATACACATACACGGGCAGGCAGTAGGATGGCAGACATGGAGTTGTCAGGTGTGCAGTGGTCGAAGATTCAAGACATGTGTCAAGTTCTTCAGTGTTTTGAGGAATGCACACGGCTGGTTAGTGCAGACAACGCCATAATAAGCATGAGCATCCCCCTAATGCGTCTGCTGATGCAAAGTTTGACGCACATAAAGGATCAGGCGTCTGCAGCTGAGGAAGAGGAAAGCCTTGATGACAGTCAGCCATTGTCTGGCCAGGGCAGTGTACAGGACGAGGTAGCGGGCGAAGAGGAGGACGAGGACGAGGAGGATGATGGGGATGATTATATTTTTAATGAGGAAGCTTTTCCGGGGCCAGTGGAAATTGTTGGCGCGGCAAGGCCGGGTTCTGGTTTTTGGAGGGACACAAATGACGTGGATTTGCCTGAAACTGCCCCTCAACCAAGCACAACCACAGATTTGAGAACTGGAACTTTGTCCCACATGGCGGATTATGCCTTACGTATCCTCAAAAGGGACACACGCATAACAAAAATGATGAACGATGACGATTACTGGTTGGCCTGCCTCCTTGATCCTCGCTATAAAGGCAAATTGCAAAATATAATGCCACATGAGAACTTGGAACTAATATTAGCAACCAAACAATCAACTCTTGTTGACCGTTTGCTTCTGGCATTCCCTGCACACAGCGCCCGTGATCGTTCTAACACGAGCTGCAGGGGCCAGCAGACCAGAGGTGTTAGAGGGGCAGAAATCAGAAGTGTCGTTGGCCAGAGGGGTTTTCTGACCAGGTTGTGGAGTGATTTTGCAGACAGGACAGGTACTGCAGCATCAATTCAAAGTGACAGGAGACAACATTTGTCCAGTATGGTTACTAACTATTTTTCATCCCTTATCGACGTTCTCCCTCAACCGTCATTCCCATTTGATTACTGGGCATCAAAATTAGACACCTGGCCAGAATTGGCAGAATATGCATTGCAGGAGCTTGCTTGCCCGGCAGCTAGTGTCCTATCAGAAAGAGTATTCAGTGCTGCAGGTTCAATACTAACAGAAAAAAGGACTCGTCTGGCTACCCAAAATGTAGATGATCTAACCTTCATTAAAATGAACCACAACTGGATTTCGAAATCTTTTGCCCCACCTTGCCCGGCTGACACCTAGCTTTCCTATGTAAAGGTCTTGCCTGTGGACTATTCTGAACGACTTTTCCAATCTCGTAATTTGCAGCACCTGATTGTCCAGCATCCGACATGTTAACACCTCCCTAAATGGCCAAAGTCCCCACACGGGGCCGTGGTATCGCCACTTGGCGCCAGCACCCGTGAGAGTACTGTTTGTCTGAAGAGGTGGGTGTGCCCGCTTTTGGTCGACGGCACTGCCACTAGGTCCCTCATAGTACAATAAAGTGTCTGGCGGTGGTGGTGCGCACCCAACGTCAGACACACCGTTGTAATATGAGGGGCCCTGGGCCTGTACCGCCGGCCACAAGACAGTCCCCCCCCCCAGGTCAAACAGTGCTCTACCACTTGCAAAATTTTCTCTCACAGCTCCACCAATGTTTAGTCTATGCGCTGACATCCTTCAATGCCTGGCACTGTCAATACCATTGTATTGACATTTTTCTTATGTTAGGCCTTCGAAGCCTGTCTGCGGTCACTCCATCCACTAGGCCTCCACTGACCTGTCTACTGCTGCCCGGGTTCCCCTGGAACCAATTTTAAATTGCCTACAGCCAGCCCAATTTATTATGTTAGGGCTTCGAAGCCTGTCTGCGGTCCCTCCTTCCACTAGGCCTCCACTGACCTGTCTACTGCTGCCCGGGTTCCCCTGGAACCAATTTTAAATTGCCTACAGCCAGCCCAATTTATTATGTTAGGGCTTCGAAGCCTGTCTGCGGTCCCTCCTTCCACTAGGCCTCCACTGACCTGTCTACTGCTGCCCGGGTTCCCCTGGAACCAATTTTAAATTGCCTACAGCCAGCCCAATTTATTATGTTAGGGCTTCGAAGCCTGTCTGCGGTCCCTCCTTCCACTAGGCCTCCACTGACCTGTCTACTGCTGCCCGGGTTCCCCTGGAACCAATTTTAAATTGCCTACAGCCAGCCCAATTTATTATGTTAGGGCTTCGAAGCCTGTCTGCGGTCCCTCCTTCCACTAGGCCTCCACTGACCTGTCTACTGCTGCCCGGGTTCCCCTGGAACCAATTTTAAATTGCCTACAGCCAGCCCAATTTATTATGTTAGGGCTTCGAAGCCTGTCTGCGGTCCCTCCTTCCACTAGGCCTCCACTGACCTGTCTACTGCTGCCCGGGTTCCCCTGGAACCAATTTTAAATTGCCTACAGCCAGCCCAATTTATTATGTTAGGGCTTCGAAGCCTGTCTGCGGTCCCTCCTTCCACTAGGCCTCCACTGACCTGTCTACTGCTGCCCGGGTTCCCCTGGAACCAATTTTAAATTGCCTACAGCCAGCCCAATTTATTATGTTAGGGCTTCGAAGCCTGTCTGCGGTCCCTCCTTCCACTAGGCCTCCACTGACCTGTCTACTGCTGCCCGGGTTCCCCTGGAACCAATTTTAAATTGCCTACAGCCAGCCCAATTTATTATGTTAGGGCTTCGAAGCCTGTCTGCGGTCCCTCCTTCCACTAGGCCTCCACTGACCTGTCTACTGCTGCCCGTGTACCCCTTGAACCAACATCAGAAAATATAAAAATAAGTATTTTGCTTATAAAAAAGAAAATACTGGAGAGATATCAAATGCAGACATTTTAACATTAAAAACAAACACATACAACAAAAATCTGGTATAGTACTAAAAATGGCCACCAGCTACAATAACTTTCTCCTGCAAGTAGTTAACTGAAAGTTTTTTTCAATTTAAAACACAGATATGGCATCCACCGAGTGTTGTCCTGTCGCGTCTTCTTTATATTATTGCCAAGAAGATGCAAAACAATGAAAATAATAAAATCATTATTTACCAAAAAAATAGAGTAAGTCAAAACCGCATTGCAAATAAACATTCATTACAAATAAAGAAGCAGGGCGCGTCCGAGGGTGAGTATATACCTAATAAGAATATAATCACCCTCGGACGCGCCCTGCTTCTTTCCGACAGCCTTCCTTCCTAAGAATCAGCCCTTCCGTGGTGTAGAGAGAGGGTGTGTTACACTCCAAGGTGTTCCCCAGGTTGCCTTTCCTGAGCTTCGATCTTCATGCTCTCGTTTAGTAGTTGTCGGAAAGTAGGCTGCATTAGGCCTACAAAATGGGTATGGGGTGGAGAGAGATGGTGTGTTACACTCCAAGGTGTTCTCCAGGTTTCCTCGCCATTGCTTCGATCTTCCGACTCTCGTTTAGTAGTTGTAGAAAACTACACTGCATTAGGCCTACAAAATGGGTATCGGGTGGAGAGACATGGTGTGTTACACTCCAAGGTGTTCCCCAGGTTGCCTTGCCATTGCTTCGGTCTTCCGACTCTCGTTTAGTAGTTGTAGAAAACTACACTGCATTAGGCCTACAAAATGGGTATGGGGTGGAGAGAGATGGTGTGTTACACTCCAAGGTGTTCCCCAGGTTGCCTTGCCATTGCTTCGGTCTTCCGACTCTCGTTTAGTAGTTGTAGAAAACTACACAGCATTAGGCCTACAAAATGGGTATGGGGTGGAGAGAGATGGTGTGTTACACTCCAAGGTGTTCTCCAGGTTTCCTCGCCATTGCTTCAATCTTCCGACTCTCGTTTAGTAGTTGTAGAAAACTACACTGCATTAGGCCTACAAAATGGGTATCGGGTGGAGAGAGATGGTGTGTTACACTCCAAGGTGTTCCCCAGGTTGCCTTGCCATTGCTTCGGTCTTCCGACTCTCGTTTAGTAGTTGTAGAAAACTACACAGCATTAGGCCTACAAAATGGGTATGGGGTGGAGAGAGATGGTGTGTTACACTCCAAGGTGTTCTCCAGGTTTCCTCGCCATTGCTTCGATCTTCCGACTCTCGTTTAGTAGTTGTAGAAAACTACACTGCATTAGGCCTACAAAATGGGTATCGGGTGGAGAGAGATGGTGTGTTACACTCCAAGGTGTTCCCCAGGTTGCCTTGCCATTGCTTCGGTCTTCCGACTCTCGTTTAGTAGTTGTAGAAAACTACACAGCATTAGGCCTACAAAATGGGTATGGGGTGGAGAGAGATGGTGTGTTACACTCCAAGGTGTTCTCCAGGTTTCCTCGCCATTGCTTCGATCTTCTGACTCTCGTTTAGTAGTTGTAGAAAACTACACTGCATTAGGCCTACAAAATGGGTATCGGGTGGAGAGAGATGGTGTGTTACACTCCAAGGTGTTCCCCAGGTTGCCTTGCCATTGCTTCGGTCTTCCGACTCTCGTTTAGTAGTTGTAGAAAACTACACTGCATTAGGCCTACAAAATGGGTATCGGGTGGAGAGAGATGGTGTGTTACACTCCAAGGTGTTCCCCAGGTTGCCTTGCCATTGCTTCGGTCTTCCGACTCTCGTTTAGTAGTTGTAGAAAACTACACTGCATTAGGCCTACAAAATGGGTATCGGGTGGAGAGAGATGGTGTGTTACACTCCAAGGTGTTCCCCAGGTTGCCTTGCCATTGCTTCGGTCTTCCGACTCTCGTTTAGTAGTTGTAGAAAACTACACAGCATTAGGCCTACAAAATGGGTATGGGGTGGAGAGAGATGGTGTGTTACACTCCAAGGTGTTCTCCAGGTTTCCTCGCCATTGCTTCGATCTTCCGACTCTCGTTTAGTAGTTGTAGAAAACTACACTGCATTAGGCCTACAAAATGGGTATCGGGTGGAGAGAGATGGTGTGTTACACTCCAAGGTGTTCCCCAGGTTGCCTTGCCATTGCTTTGGTCTTCCGACTCTCGTTTAGTAGTTGTAGAAAACTACACAGCATTAGGCCTACAAAATGGGTATGGGGTGGAGAGAGATGGTGTGTTCCACTCCAAGGTGTTCTCCAGGTTGCCTTTCCTGAGCTTCTATCTTCAGGCTCTCGTTAAATTGTGGTTAAATGGAACAACTGCATTTGGCGTACTAGTTGGTTTGGGGCCTACTAACAGTGTCTGCCGCTCCTTGCTGTTCTCCTGGTTTCCTGTCCTGAAATTCCGTTTTCAGGCGCTCGTTAAGTAGTTGTTAATGTTAGACTGCATTTGGCCTACTAGTTGGGTTGGGGCCTACTATCGGTGTCTGCCACTCCTTGCTGTTCTCCTCCACTGAACAAAGCTGTGCCGCCTGTTTACTACGGTTTCCAATTTTGAACTGCATTTTGACTACTTACTGATTTGGGCCTACTCTCTGTGTCAGCCTCTCATTCCAGTTGTCCTCCACTGCAATGCCCTCTGGTTATTCCTGTGTTACCAATTTTGAACTGCATTTAGCCCACTTTATTATTTGGGCCTATATCTGTGTTTCCTCCTCATCCTGCCCATTGCCCAGCCAGTGATAGATGAGTCTGCTGGTACATTGACCCATAACGCAACATTCCCCGTGCACGCTACACAACAACATTGTGACCCTGCTGAAAGTCAGGTTGCTCTTCCCGCATACCATACCACCTTACACGGGGACAAAGAGGAAGGTGCAGATGAAAGTGCAGGTTCCTTCATCAGGTGGGGGGAGGAATACTAGTTGGCGACGTCACTGGCACAGGGCCTCTCATAGTACGCAAAAGTGTTGCTGCCGGTGGGAGGCGCTCCCGCCGTGCAAACACACCGCTGTACTTTGAGGGGCCCTGTGCCAGTGCCAATGCCAACGAGTGGGCCCCCCCTGCTTGCTCAGGTTCACAGCACTTGCAAAGTTGAAATACTTACCTCACCCTGCTCCACTGCCGTGACGTGGTCCAGATTTCCTGGGCCCACTAATTACTTGAACCAGCCCTACCCACCACAACTTTAGCCAAATGACCCCCAATTTCAAATGCCTTCCAATTATTATAAGGTAAATTACGCTTGACAAGCTTCATTAAGAAGAATGGATGGTTTTGACATTAAAATGGGCACTCTAGGTGTTTTCCTGGCCCCCACTCACTGCCGACTATGCTGCCCCATTGACTTGCATTGGGTTTCGTGTTTCGGTCGATCCCGACTTTACGTCATAATCGGCCGATTTCACTCGACCCGACTTTTGAGATAGTCGGGTTTCGCGAAACCCGGCTCGACTCTAAAAAGGTCAAGGTCGCTCAACTCTAGTGGTGACCCTATGAGGTGGCGAAAAAGGAGAGAGAGATTAACTATAAAGTACACCAGCCAGGCAAATGAAAGTGCTTTCCCATATATCATGGCAACCTGTGAAAACCCTGGAAGGATAGTGGAACACCTGCTACGACCGTGGGGTGCTCTGTACCGGGCTGGTTCTGATCTTAAAGGAGTGGTCACGGTGTCCAGTAAAAGGGGTTAATGAAAATGGAAATAAAGTCTAATGTAGTAATGTTCGTGACGCCACCTGTGGTACTCGGCTAGGGGTGGCAGACGCTGCTTAAAGTGGTCCTCTGGGGCTGTTGATATTGCAGCTTAGATGGTATAGATCCCCATAGGAAGAGCTTGGTCCCCAGGATAGTTAGTTGTGTGGGTAGCAATGTTGCTAGTGGCAGGTAGTCAGAGGCGTAGCTAGAGCTTTTGCCGCCCGGGGCTGTTCCCGAGCTTGGCGCCCCCCCAGCAGGAATAAGACCTCAGATGGAGAAGTTAAATTGTTTTGCCGGTGAATGTTACCATCACATGATCGGGACTGCAAAAAAAAAAACAAGTTCTGCTTACCTGACCGAGCTCCTGCTCTTTCCACGCAGCTGAAACGTGCACTCGCCGGCGACTGACAATGATGTCAGACGCCGGCGACATGCACACTGGGACTGACGTCAGCTGCCAGCCTCAGATTGGCTGGCGGCTGTTAACTATTGACGTGCGGGCGCGGGCCCGCACGTCAATAGCGTTAAACAGCTGCAGCGCCGGCCCAGTGACCCACCCCCAGGGCTGGCTCCAGGTTTTTGAGGGCCCCGGGCAAAAGAGTCTCAGTGGGTCCCCCCTTTAACACATACCACGATTCATGATGCCCAGATACGGCAGAGAAATCTAGGTATAGTACAATGCCAGATTTCACTTCTAACATGAGTGACAGCTATTGCAAATTCTACAGTGTATATATACAGGATAGGAGGAGTGGTACTGTGCAGTGTATATATACAGGGGAGAGGTACTGTGCGGAGTATATATAGAGGGGAGTGGTACTGTGCATTGTATATATACAGGGGAGTGATACTGTGCAGTGTATATATACAGGGCAGTGGTACTGTGCAGTGTATATATACAGGACAGGAGGAGTGGTACTGTGCAGTGTATATATACAGGATAGGAGGAGAGGTACTGTGCAGTGTACATATACAGGATAGGAGGAGAGGTACTGTGCAGTGTACATATACAGGAGGAGTGGTACTGTGCAGTGTATATATACAGGGCAGTGGTCCTGTGCAGTGTATATATATACAGGGCAGTGGTACTGTGCAGTGTATATATACAGGGCAGTGGTACTGTGCAGTGTATATATACAGGAGGAGTGGTACTGTGCAGTGTATATATACAGGGCAGTGGTACTGTGCAGTGTATATATACAGGAGGAGTGGTACTGTGCAGTGTATATATACAGGGCAGTGGTCCTGTGCAGTGTATATATACAGGAGGAGTGGTACTGTGCAGTGTATATATACAGGATAGGAGGAGAGGTACTGTGCAGTGTACATATACAGGAGGAGTGGTACTGTGCAGTGTATATATACAGGGCAGTGGTCCTGTGCAGTGTATATATATACAGGGCAGTGGTACTGTGCAGTGTATATATACAGGGCAGTGGTACTGTGCAGTGTATATATACAGGAGGAGTGGTACTGTGCAGTGTATATATACAGGGCAGTGGTACTGTGCAGTGTATATATACAGGAGGAGTGGTACTGTGCAGTGTATATATACAGGGCAGTGGTCCTGTGCAGTGTATATATACAGGAGGAGTGGTACTGTGCAGTGTATATATACAGGGCAGTGGTACTGTGCAGTGTATATATACAGGAGGAGTGGTACTGTGCAGTGTATATATACAGGAGGAGTGGTACTGTGCAGTGTATATATACAGGGCAGTGGTCCTGTGCAGTGTATATATATACAGGGCAGTGGTCCTGTGCAGTGTATATATACAGGGGAGTGGTACAGTGCAGTGTATATATACAGGGCAGTGGTCCTGTGCAGTGTATATATACAGGGCAGTGGTCCTGTGCAGTGTATATATACAGGGCAGTGGTACAGTGCAGTGTATATATACAGGGCAGTGGTACTGTGCAGTGTATATATACAGGGCAGTGGTACTGTGCAGTGTATATATACAGGGCAGTGGTACTATGTGCAGTGTATATATACAGGGGAGTGATGGTACTGTGCAGTGTATATATTTCAGCAGTCGCCCAGGCCCCCAGCACCTGTCCTGTATATATATTATATATACTGTCATGCAGGCTGTACAGATACAGTATATACATATACAGGACAGGTGCTGGGGGCCTGGGCGGCTGCTGAAGTATATATATATCAGCTGTGGCCGCCCCAGGTCACCCAGACTGTCAGAATACAAAGATACATAGCACTCACTCAGGGCAGCAAGGAAGGAACTCCTCCAGAATCTGCATCTGTCCTAATAAGGCTATGTTCACACTTTGCGTTGTCCTTCTGCGGGTTCTCCCGCAGCGGATTTGATAAATCTGCAGGGCAAAACAACTGCGGTTCTCCCTGCAGATTTATCGCGGTTTGTTCCGCGTTTTCCGCTGCGGGTTTCCGCCTATACTATTGATGCTGCATATGCAGCAATATGCAGCATCAATAGTAATGTTAAAAATAATAAAAATTGGTTATACTCACCCTCTGATGTCCGGATCTCCTGGGCGCTGCACCCGGCGGTCCGGTTCCAAAGATGCTGTGCGAGAAGGACCCTTCGTGACGTCACGGTCATGTGACCGCGACGTCACTGCAGGTCCTGGTCGCACAGCAACTCTGACCGGACGGCCGCGTGCAGCGCTGAAGACTTCAGAGGGTGAGTATAACATGATTTTTTATTTTTTAACCCCAAATATGGTTCCCAGGGCCTGGAGGAGAGTCTCCTCTCCTCCACCCCGGGTAGGAACCGCACATTATCCGCTTACTTCCCGCAACGTGGGCACAGCCCCATGCGGGAAGTAAGCGGTTCAATGTATTCCTGTGGATGCAGAATCGCAGCGATTCTGCACAAAGAAGTGACATGCTGCGGGTTTTAAACCGCTGCCTTCCCGCGCGGTTTTTCCCGCAGCATGTGCACAGCGGTTTGCGGTTTCCATAGGGTTTACATGTTACTGTAAACGCTATGGAAACTGCTGCGGACCCGCAGCATCAAAATCGCAGCGGTTCCGCGGTAAAAACCGCAAAGTGTGAATATAGCCTAAGTGTTCACTTCACAGCAGCCAGGGAGGGGCGGGCGGAGGAGCAGAGCAGGAGAAGTGCTCTCTCCGCCCACAAACAAAGTCACGCTACATTCTTAACCCCGATGTGCCTGCACTGCCTGGCCCTGCACTGAATGAAAAGATGCTTGTGCCAGCAGGGCTAGATGCCCGCCCCCCGCTTCCCTTCCTACGCCACTGCAGGTAGTAGTGCAGAGTAGGTGATGCAGGAAAGAAATGGAAGGACACAGCATGTTGCAGTTTTCACAGTTTTACTTACAGTTCGGGCCCCCAGCCAGGGTGCATTGTCCTCCAGGTAAGAAGTCCAGGAAACTTTCTGGCAAGTTAAGCACCTGTCCAGAACTCCTCTTATATGTATGCCACTCCTGGCCATCTTTCTGTGCTGGCTATTGCCTCTCCTGCCCTGCACTTGCCACCCAGTGTCCCATGCCAGTGAACGCGGGTCTTGTCGGGCGACGTACTCTCTGTCTCATGGACCCTATGTGTTCACCTTTTCGGCGAGTAGGTGCAAATGTGGTTGCTGCACCTGCAATAACATCAGCCTCCTGATTCTTAGCTGGAGCCTGGAGTGTTCCCACTAATTCAAGGGGCCGGTCCCCTTCTGCGGCCCGGTTCCTCCACTTCTGGATATGGGTCCCATGGGTGGCCTTCGCACTTCCCGTGTCCCTGGAACTCCTTCTTTCTGGGAGTGTCTTCTCCCTTTCAATTTTCTTGCTCTTTCTGTGTCTGTCAGGTGCTGGTTGTATTGATGCAGAAGAAACATAAGCCAGATTCTCCCTGAAAAGGAAACTGCACAGGCTGTGTGCACCAAACTGCAAGTAACACTGGTTGGATTATAAATGTGTTATGTGACCAAACTGAAACTGGTTCAGCCATGTCTGAGTAGTCAGGGTCTGGATTGTTTAGTTAGTTCTTGTACAAGACTATGGATTTTATGTGTATGGTTTTGTTTTGGTACTGCACAACCAGTGGAAATTTACACTCTTCTGTGTGATATATGCATATATAATAAGCTGAATGTGTGTGTGTGTGTGTGTGTGTGTGTATGTCCGGGATTGGTATCTGCACCATTACAGCTACAGCCACAAAATTTTGCACAGTCACACGCTATGTTTTAACCCCACGCATTCTAATTCACCAAACAATTTTGCCCCTATCTACATAATGGGGAAAAAGTGAAAGGAAAAGTGTTGGAGGCAAATTGACAGCTGCCAGATGTGAACAAGGGGGACTTAAAGAGTGAGAGCGATGGCGCCAAAGAGTATATACTGTACAGTTGCTAAGGTGGGGCCCCATCATGGGATACTCACCACACACGGGGATATGAACACACACACAAAATGCGCCACACACTACCAGGTGCTTGAACACATATACCACCCTCAGCACACATTTCACCACACATACAACAACTTCACCACATAAAAGTCGAAACACAAAAGTCACCGATCAAAACTCGCCACGCGCAAAACTCGCCACATGCAAAAATAGGCTCATGCAAAACTCGCCACACGTGCAAAACTCACTTCATGGAAAACTCGCCACACGTAAAACTTGCACACGCGGAAAAATTGCCACATGCACAAAAGTTGCAACACATGCAAAAGTTGCCTCACACAAAGCTTGCACATACTCAAAACGCACCACACATAAAACACGCCACGTGCAAAACTCGCCATGTGCAAAACTTGCTGCACACAACTTGCTACACTAATATGTCACATGCAACTCGACATGCAAAAAGTTGCTACACGCATGTCGCCACACAAAACTCATCTCACAAAAGTCGCTACATGCATGTCACCACATGCAACTCAACACACACAACTTGACACATGAAACTCACCAAAAAATACACACAAGTCTGGTATTATCCTTCAAAAATAAAAATCTGATTAATAAGCAGACAAACTACAGGAGCAACAAATGTACCATATAGGAAATACGGCAGCTGTCTTTCACATGACCTGTCTATTATGTGTATGGGTGAGCTAATATATACTGCCAGGGGGGAGGGCTTCCTGTTGGCTGGGGATTTATCAGGCTGCCAATTTAGCTTACAAATACTGAGGTAAAAATACTGACCAAATAATGTGTGAATGCGGTCTAATACAGGAGGAGATGACATACAGATATATACCATATACAGGGGAGATGATACACAGGTATATACTATATACAGGAGGAGATGACACACAGGTATATACTATATACAGGAGGAGATGACACACATATATACTATATACAGGGGAGATGACACCCAGGTATATACTATATACAGGAGGAGATGACATACAGGTATATACTATATACAGGAGGAGATGACACACTCGTATATACTATATACAGGGGAGATGACACACAGGTATATACTATATACAGGGGAGATGACATACAGGTATATACTATATACAGGAGGAGATGACATACAGGTATATACTATATACAGTAGGAGATGACACACTGGTATATACTATATACAGGGGAGATGACATACAGGTACATACTATATACAGGGGAGATGACACACAGGTATATACTATATACAGGGGAGATGACACAGGTATATACTATATACAGGGGAGATGTCACACAGGTATATACTATATATAGGAGGAGATGACACACAGTTATATATTATATACAGGAGGAGATGACACACAGGTATGTATTATATACAGGAGAGATGACACACACATATATACTATATACAGGGGAGATGACACATAGGTATATACTCCCCTTGAGAAAGCGGTGGATCAAACACACGAAACACGTGTCAGGGGTACCTAACACTGGCCTGGGGTCCTTGTGCAACTGCCCTTGGTAAGTTCTCTCTCTCCCTAGGGGTCTCTTTGACTGGAGGTGGTAACTTAATATATCCCCTGTTGGAGGAGCTCCCTTACCATGTTTTATATCACTGCACAAACACTTTAGATTAAGACCTCTGTTTACATTTCGGCCATGTGCAATCATCGCCCCTGTGGCTTGTTCTGTTTTCTTCCTGCTGATATGTCATTCTGTATGATTATTTTTTGGTGATTATTTTCTGTAATTTAATACACTTTTTGAACTTTCAATAAAATATATAATTTTATCTATTGTACCTGGTTGCTCTTGTTCCTCCTGTTATATATATACACAGGAGATGACATACAGGTATATACTATATACAGGAGGAGATGACACACACATATATACTATATACAGGGGAGATGACACACAGGTATATACTATATACAGGGGAGATGACACACAGGTATATACTATATACAGGAGGAGATGACACACAGGTATATACTATATACAGGAGGAGATGACACACAGGTATATACTATATACAGGAGATGACACACAGGTATATACTATATACAGGAGGAGATGACACACAGGTATATACAATATACAGGAGGAGATGACATACAGGTACATACTATATGCAGGATGAGATGACACACAGGTATATACTATATGCAGGAGGAGATGACACACAGGTATATACTATATACAGGAGCAGATGACACACAGGTATATACTATATACAGGAGGAGATGACACACAGGTATATACTATATACAGGGGAGATGACACACACATATATATTATATACAGGGGAGATGTCACACAGGTATATTCTATATACAGGAGGAGATGACATACAGGTATATACTATATACAGTAGGAGATGACACACTGGTATATACTATATACAGGGGAGATGACACACAGGTACATACTATATACAGGGGAGATGACACACAGGTACATACTATATACAGGGGAGATGACACACAGGTATATACTATATACAGGGGAGATGACACACAGGTATATACTATATACAGGGGAGATGTCACACAGGTATATACTATATACAGGATGAGATGACACACAGGTATATACTATATACAGGAGGAGATGACATACAGCAGGTATATACTATTTACATGGGAGATGACATACAGGTATATACTATATACAGGAGATGACATACAGGTGTATACTATATATAAGGGAGATGACAAACATGTATATACTGAGGGGAAAATGAGAGGTGTGAGGTAAAAATGAGGGGTGTGAGGTGAAAATGAAAAGGTGTGAGTGCAAAATGAGAGGAGTGAGGGAAAATAGTGGAGTGATTGGACAATGACAGATGTGAGGTCGAAATGACAAGTGTTAGGGGGGGAATGAGAGGAGTGAGGGGGAATATAAGAGGAGTGAGGGGGAAAATGAGAGGTGTAAGGGAGAAAATGAGAGATGTGATGGGGAAAATGAGAGGCGTGGTGGGAAAATAAGAGAAGCGAAGTGCTATAACTAACCACAGATATTTACTATGCACAGGCAACGCCGGGCTCTTCAGCTAGTATATATATATATATATATATACTAGATGGTGACCCAATTCTAACGCATCGGGTATTCTAGAATATGTATGTATATAGCAGCCACTTACTATATAGCACAGGCCACGTAGTATATAGGAGCCATGTAGTATATAGCATACAAATAGTACGTGGCCTGTGCTATATAGTATGTGGCTGCTATATACATACATACATATTGTAGAATACCCGATGCGTTGTATATAACGCAGCCCACGCAGTATCTAACACAGGCCATGTTGTATACAGCAGCCATGTAGTATATAACACTGCCCACGTAGTATATAGCAGCCATGTAGTATATAGTACTGCCCACATAGTATATAGCAGCCATGTAGTATATAGTACTGTCCACATAGTATATAGCAGCCATGTAGTATATAGTACTGCCCACATAGTATATAGCAGCCATGTAGTATACAGTACTGTCCATGTAGTATATAGCAGCCATGTAGTATATGGTACTGCCCACGTAGTATATAGCAGCCATGTAGTATATAGTACTGCCCACGCAGTATATAGCAGCCATGTAGTATACAGTACTGTCCATGTAGTATATAGCAGCCATGTAGTATATAGTACTGTCCACATAGTATATAGCAGTCATGTAGTATATAGTACTGCCCACATAGTATATAGCAGCCATGTAGTATACAGTACTGTCCACGTAGTATATAGCAGCCATGTAGTATATAGTACTGCCCACGTAGTATATAGCAGCCATGTAGTATATAGTACTGTCCACGTAGTATATAGCAGCCATGTAGTATATAGTACTGCCCACGTAGTATATAGCAGCCATGTAGTATACAGTACTGTCCATGTAGTATATAGCAGCCATGTAGTATATGGTTCTGCCCACGTAGTATATAGCAGCCATGTAGTATATAGTACTGTCCACGCAGTATATAGCAGCCATGTAGTATATAGTACTGCCCACGTAGTATATAGCAGCCATGTAGTATATAGTACTACCCACGTAGTATATATCAGCCATGTAGTATATAGTACTGCCCATGTAGTATATAGCACCTTAGCACCCATGTAGTATATAGTACTGTCCACGTAGTATATAGCAGCCATGTAGTATATAGTACTGCCCACGTAGTATATAGCAGCCATGTAGTATACAGTACTGTCCAAGTAGTATATAGCAGCCATGTAGTATATAGTACTGCCCACGTAGTATATAGCAGCCATGTAGTATATAGTACTGTCCACGTAGTATATAACAGCCATGTAGTATATAGTACTGCCCACATAGTATATAGCAGCCATGTAGTATATAGTACTGTCCACGTAGTATATAGCAGCCATGTAGTATATAGTATTGCCCACGCAATATATAGCAGCCATGTAGTATATAGTACTGCCCACGTAGTATATAGCAGCCATGTAGTATATAGTACTGCCAACGTAGTATATTGCAGCCATGTAGTATATAGTACTGCCCACGTAGTATATAGCAGCCATGTAGCCCACACAGTATTTAGCAGTGTGGGCACCATATCCCTATTAAAAAAAAGGAATTAAAATAAAAAAGTTACATACTCACCCCCTGGGATCCAACGGCGCTGTGGCGATGGGCGCGCGGCTGTCGCCATCTTCCGTTCCCAGGATGCATTGCGAAATTACCCAGAAGACTTAGCGGTCTCGCGAGACAGTTAAGTCTTCTGGGTAATTTCACAATGCATCGCTGGGAACGGAAGATGGCGGCAGGCGCGAACGGCTCGGCGGACTACGGAGGGTGAGTATAGCAGGTTTTTTGTTTTTTATTATTTTTAACATTACATTTTTTTACTATTGATGTCGCATAGGCAGCATCAATAGTAAAAAGTTGGGGACACACAGGGTTAATAGCGGCGGTAACGGAGTGCGCTACCCGCAGCATAACGCGGTCCTTTACCGCCAGCATTAACCCTGTGTTAGCGGTAGCCGGAGGGGAGTATGCGGGCGCCGGGCAGTGACTGCGGGGAGTAAGGAGCGGCCATTTTCTTCTGGACTGTGCCCGTCGCTGATTGGTCATGACTGTTTTGCCGTGACCAATCAGCGACTTGGATTTCCTTGACAGACAGAGGCCGCGACCAATGAATATCCGTGACAGAAAGACAGAAGGACAGAAAGACGGAAGTGACCCTTAGACAATTATATAGTAGATATAAAAAACCTGTGACTTTGTGATGAAAGCAACTACCCAACAGAGTGAACCCCGACACACTATAACAATAAAGAACAACCTATATTTACATACACTGCCATATCATAGTAATGTGTAGCTTGTAAAAATATGTTCAATATACATTCACGTCGTCACAAAAAATGCATCACATAAACATGCACAGCCTCAAGATTATGAAATTATAGACATGTATTATCATTCTATTATTATTGCAAAGTACAGTCTATAGGGATCATATACCATAGTAAAGAAGAGCCTATAGACACATGTACACACTACTCTGACATCATGACAATAAAGTGCATCCAATAAAACACACTCAATTTATTATGTTAACACGAGTACAGCACATAAGTAAACACTTTTATTATTGCAAATTAACCCCTTAACGACCGCCGATACGCCTTTTAACGGCGGCCGCTAAGGGTAAAAAATAAATAGCGCCCCCCAGAGTCGGATTTTCTCCGGGGTCTCGGCTGCCGAGGGTAGCCGAGACTCCAAAGAACATGATTCGGGGTTTTTTTTACCGACCCCGCATTTGCGATCGCCGGTAAACGGTTAATTACCTTAACGCGATTTCTTTTTAATTTCTCTGTCCTCCGATGTGATCGCACATCAGAAGACAGAGAAATGGGGTCCCAGGTAGCTAACAATACTTACCTGTCTCCCCCGGTGCTTCTCGTGGCTCCCGATGGGCGCCGCCATCTTCAAAATGGCGGGCGCATGTGCAGTGCGCCCGCCGGCCGGCACCGGGAGAATCTTTGGGGTCTCGGCTGCCGGGGGTAGCCGAGACCCCAAAGAACATGATCGGGGTCGGTTTTACCGACCCCTGTTTTACGATTGCCGGTAATTAACTGTTTACCGGCGACCGCAAAAAAAAAAAAAGCAAAGTGTAATTATAGGGGGATTCGGGAACCCTATCATACTCACCGGTGTCCCTGGGTCCTCCTGCTGCTCCTCCTGGCAGTGCGCCCGCCATCTATCGCCATCTGCTGGCCGACAGGAGAAGAGCAGTTGGGGCTAAAATTAGGGTTAGGGTTAGGGTTAGGGCTAGAGTTACGGTTAGGGCTAGGGTTAGAGCTAGGGTTAGGGCTAGGGTTAGGGCTAGGGTTAGGGCTAGGGTTAGGGTTAGGGCTAGGGTTAGGGCTAGGGTTAGGGTTGGGGCTAAATTCAGGGTTAGGGTTGGGGCTAAATTTAGGGTTAGGGTTGGGGCTAAATTTAGGGTTAGGGTTGGGGCTAAATTTAGGGTTAGGCTTCTTTCACACGTCGGTACGGGGCCGTCGCAATGCGTCGGCCCGACATACCGATGCACGTTGTGAAAATTGTGCACAACGTGGGCAGCGTATGTAGTTTTCCAACGCATCCGCTGCCCAATCTATGTCCTGGGGAGGAGGGGGCGGAGTTACGGCCACGCATGCGTGGTCAGAAATGGCGGACGCGACATACAAAAAAAGTTACATTGAACGTTTTTTGTGCCGATGGTCCGCCAAAACACAACTGATCCAGTGCACGATGGACGCGACGTGTGGCCATCCGTCACGATCCGTCGGCAATACAAGTCTATGGGCAAAAAACACATCCTGCGGGCACATTTGCAGGATCTGTTTTTTGTCCAAAACGATGGATTGCGACGGATGCCAAACGACGCAAGTGTGAAAGTAGCTTTAGGGCTAGGGTTTGGGTTGGGGCTAAAGTTAGGGCTAGGGTTGGGGCTAAAGTTAGGGTTAGAGTTGGGATTAGGGTTAGGGTTTGGATTAGGCTTGGTATTAGGGTTAGGGTTGGCATTAGGGTTACGCTTGGGATTAGGGTTAGGTTTGGGATTAGGGTTAAGGTTAGGGTTGTGATTAGAGGTGTATTGGGATTAGGGTTAGGTTTGAGGTTAGGGTTGAGATTAGGATTAGGGGTGTGTTGGATTTAGGGTTTTGATTAGGGTTATGGTTAGGGTTGACATTAGGGTTGTTTTGGGGTAAGGGTTGTGATTATCGTTAGGATTAGTGATTAGGATTATGGATCGGGTTGGGATTAGGGTTAGGGGTGTGTTGGGGTTAGGGTTGGAGCTAGAATTGGGGGGTTTCCACTGTTTAGGTACATCAGGGGGTCTCCAAACCCGACAGCCAATTTTGCGCTCAAAAAGTCAAATGGTGCTCCCTCCCTTCTGAGCTCTGCCGTGCGCCCAAACAGTGGGTTACCCCCACATATGGCACATCATTGTACTCAGGATAAATTGGACAACAACTATTGTGGTCTAATTTCTCCTGTTACCCTTGTGAAAATAAAAACTTGGGGGCTACAAAATCTTTTTTGTGGAAAAAAAAATATTTTTTTATTTTCACGACTCTGCATTCTAAACTTCGGTGAAGCACTTGGGCATTCAAAGTTCTCACCACACATCTAGATAAGTTCCTTTTGGGGTCTAGTTTCCAAAATGGGGTCACTTGTGGGGGGTTACTACTGTTTAGGTACATCAGGGGCTCTGCAATCGCAACATAACGCCCACAGACCATTCTATCAAAGTCTGCATTCCAAACAGCGCTCCTTCCCTTCCGAGCTCTGCCGTGCGTCCAAACAGTGGTTTACCCCCACATATGGCACATCAGTGTACTCGGGATAAATTGGACAACAACTATTGTGGTCTAATTTCTCCTGTTACCCTTGTGAAAATAAAAACTTGGGGGCTACAAAATCTTTTTTGTGGAAAAAAAAAATATTTTTTATTTTCACGACTCTGCATTCTAAACTTCTGTGAAGCACTTGGGCATTCAAAGTTCTCACCACACATCTAGATAAGTTCCATGGGGGGTCTAGTTTCCAAAATTGGGTCACTTGTGGGGGGTTTCCACTGTTTAGGCACATCAGGGGCTCTCCAAACGCGACATGGCGTCCGATCTCAATTCCAGACAATTCTACATTGAAAAAGTAAAACGGCACTCCTTCTCTTCCAAGCTCTGCGGTGTGCCCAAACAGTGGTTTACCCTCACATATTGGGTATCGACCTACTCAGGAGAAATTGCACTACAACTTTTGTGGTCTAGTTTCTCCTGTTACCCTTGTGAAAATAAAAATTTGGGGGCAAAATATCATTTTTGTAGAAAAAATGCGATTTTTTATTTTTATTTTCACGGCTCAACGTTATAAACTTCTGTGAAGCACATGGGGGTTCAAAGTGCTCACCACACATCTAGATAAGTTCCTTAAGGGGTCTAGTTTCCAAAATGGTGTCACTTGTGGGGGGTTTCCACTGTTTAGGCACATCAGGGGCTCTCTAAACGTGACATGGCGTCCGATCTCAATTCCAGCCAATTCTGCATTGAAAAAGTCAAACGGCGCTCCTTCACTTCCAAGTTCTGCGGTGCGCCCAAACAGTGGTTTACCCCCACATATGGGGTATTGGCATATTCAGGAGAAATTGCATAACAAAATTTATGGTTACATTTCTGTTTTTACACTTGTGAAAATAAAAAAAATGGTTCTGAATTAAAATGTTTGCAAAAAAAAGTTAAATGTTCATTTTTTCCTTCCACATTGTTTCAGTTCCTGTGAAGCACGTAAAGGCTTAATAAACTTCTTGAATGTGGTTTTGAGAACCTTGAGGGGTGTAGTTTTTAGAATGGTGTCACACTTGGTTATTTTCTATCATATAGACCCCTCAAAATGACTTCAAATGTGATGTGGTCCCTAAAAAAAAAGTTGTTGTAAAAATGAGAAATTGCTGGTCAACTTTTAACCCTTATAACTCCCTAACAAAAAAAAATTTTGATTCCAAAATTGTGCTGATGTAAAGTAGACATGTGGGAAATGTTATTTATTAACTATTTTTCGTGACATATCTCTCTGATTTAAGGGCATAAAAATACAAAGTTTGAAAATTGCAAAATTTTAAAATTTTTTGCCATATTTCCGTTTTTTTCATAAATAATCGCAAATAATATCGAAGAAATGTTACCACTATCATGAAGTACGATATGTCACGAAAAAATCTCAGAATCAGCAGGATCCGTTGAAGCGTTCCAGAGTTATAACCTCATAAAGTGACAGTGGTCAGAATTGCAAAAATTGGCTCGGTCATTAAGTACCAAATTGGCTCTGTCACTAAGGGGTTAAATTAGTTAGACCTTCATATAGGGGAATAAGCCCATAAAAAAGCAATATTGGTACTGCAGATTTTAGTATCTGTATTTTTAGAGAACCAGTTTTATTAGATAAATAAATGAGGGGTTATAAATGCAACCATAGAGTGGCGACTGCTAGGTGCATTTTTCTGCCCTCACAATTACAGTACTCCACATCTCACCACATGGTGATTGAAGCACTCACTGTGAAGCGCTGTCTGGTCTAACGCTCCAGACTTGAACATATTGACACTGGAGCAACCTTGCTCCTGCACACACAGTATTATTGTTGGCAGGGGCAGAGTTCTCATTCCTTCTCCTGTTTATAGTGGCCACTCGCTTTACACAGGATCAGAGAGCAGCATGTGGCTGCTATAGAGAGGAGAGGGGGATGAGAAGATGCACATTGTAAAAATGTGCACATTCTCATCACACTCCAGTGTGTGTAGCTGCTGCTGTCTGTGTTGGCAGGTATGAAACAGATACAGACTTAGGCTACATTGACACTAGCGTCGTACTCGGCCCGTCACAGTGCATCGGGCCGACGTACCGACGCATACTGTGGAAGCGCCGCATAACGGGGGCAGCGGATGCATTTTTTCAATGCATCCGCTGCCCCATTGTGAGTTGCGGGGAGGTGGGGGAGGAGTTCTGACCGCGCATGCGCGGTCGGAAATGGCGGATACGACGCTCCAAAAAACTTTGCAAGCAACTTTTTTTGTTCAGACGGTCCGCCACAACACGACGCAACCGTCACACGACGGTTGCGACGTGTGGCAATGTGCCGCAATGCGTTGCTAATGTTAGTCTATGGGGAAAAAATGCATCCTGCAGACAACTTTGCAGGATGCGTTTTTTCCGCAAAACGACGCATTGCGATGTATCCCAAATGACGCTAATGTGAAAGTAGCCTTATTTGTGTGAAGGAGTTTACACTTTTCTGACAGTAGATGGTGGATCGCCCCCAAGGGCCGTGGGGTACTCGGTATCGGGTCCTGCAGTTCACAGGGGGATGTCACGGTGGCTGACCCAGTCCGTGGCCCTGGGACGTCCGTATAAAAGGGAAAGGTCTTTAAAGGGATATAGTTTATGCTTGTGACGCCACCTGTGGTATTCGGTCAGGGTGACCGATGCTGCTTTAAGGGGTCCGCTGGGGTGATGTTATGGCAGCTAGATTGTATACCTTCCCACAGGTGAAGTATGCCCCCAGGGCTTCCCGAAGTGTAGATGGTGGTATGGTGAGAGGTGCAGAGAAGAACGAGCACACAAGGTTGCAATCTCTTTACCTTTACTGAAAACTTCAGCATCCACTGTCCAGGGCACCAGACCACAGGGTAGGCAGAGGCCGGCCGGTTTAGAGGCAAGTCCAGAGTCCCCTTGTCCAGGTGGAAATCAGTAGCCTTCTCTTGCGCTGTAGTGGTGTAGTCCCTTGCTGCCTAAGGCTTCACATAAGGGTCTCACAGATGTGATGTTTCGCTCTCTCTGTCCCCCATATAGGATAGGACAAAACTCGTATGACTGGTGACTTGAGCCTTCTTATAGGGTCTTTTAGATAACCCAGCTCTGTGGGGTGTCACCGTGCCTCCTGGGTGTAGGTGCGGACAGGTAACCTGCAATTAGCAGTCCTGCCAGTCTCTGAAATAAGGCGTAGAGGTCCTTACTCCCGCAGTGTACCGGCTACCGGTGTACTGCGCCTCAGAAGGAGGCAGCCTGTTCAGGGCTGGTCCCCTTCTGGTATCCTCTCCTTCGCTTTGACTTCCTTCATGCTCGCTGCAATACAATTCTCCTTCAAAATGTCTCTTTCTGGGAGCTGCAGCTCTGAGGCCATGCTCAGCTCCGTGGACCCTCTGTCCTGCTCGTTCTACTGTCTGGAACTCACTGTGTTAGAAACTGACTACCTTTCCCTACAGACTACAGTTACATATATATGGGGCGTGACCTAATAAACAGGAGCAGAAGCTCCCCATGGTGGCCTGGAGTGTGAATGTTTTGCATATTTGTGATACCTGGATGCAGTTATCCTTTCTTGCCTCCAAACAAAGCATCACTCTTTCCCCGGAAGGAAAGCTACACTACTGCGCCGACCAGGACCCTGGGGCGCCGCAATGGCAATGTTGTTACTGTTATATGCTTAGTTGAATGTATTGCATATACTTGTTGTACTTTGGATTAATTTTTCTCTCTGGTAAAAGGTCCTTCAGACTTTATGTTATGCTGTATTAAAGAACTGATGCATGTACCTCATGTTCTGTGAAGATAAAAGTTGAATTACCCCATATAATCTACTCTCACAAGTTTCTTCTGTGATCAAACTATGCAACAGCCAGGTTCTGTGTCCAGTAAGTGTCCGTTACACAGAAAAGAGAGATAACTGTGCCTTCTAACTGACACTGTTTGTGCAGGCACTTTGCAGCTCCAGTATCAATAGGTGCAGGTCTTGGGGAATAGATCAAACAGCTCTCAAAAGCGAGGGGAGGGGCTGAGGATGGAAATTGATGGGTCAAAAAGTTCACTTGGCTATGCCAAGAAGAAAACAAAGCCACAAAAAAGTTGGATGCTGTAACATCCCTGCTGGCATCACTGCATGGCTTCCCATCTCCCATCTTACTCACCACTCCGGGCCGTGCTGTGAGTTCTGTCTTCTGCCGACTCCTTGCTCTGGGCCCCATGTTCTTGCTTGCTGAATACTTCCTGGCTGTATATTTAGGGAGGCGGCCCCGGCACTTCCTGATTCGTATAGAGACTGTGTGCACTCTCCTAATTTGTCCCCAGCCAATTACCAAGAGGCATCAGGTACTTAAGGAATATCCACCCATTGGGAGATGCCTGAGCAACGAATTCTCTCAGTAGTGTCTGGCTTCTGAGTTGCCAGGTCCTGTTCTGTTTTCTGCCTCTCTGGGGGCTTCATACCAGACTCGATTTGTGTGTCTTGTTTTCCGCCACCCTGGGGGCTGCATACCCAGGCCCGTATCTGTAGTCTTTGTGTATTGTTTCTGCCACCCTGGGGGGCTGTATACCCAGGCCTGAATCCTAGTTCTGTACTTGCTCCCATGTCTGTACCTGGCTGAACTCTGGTCTATACCTGTACCTGTTTGTGTCCTTATCTGTTGCCTTTCCCATTCAGCTGTGCGTATCCTTGTGTCCACTCCCTCTGCTCTGCTTGCCGCGACCTGCGGCTTTGCTCTGTTCTGCTCTGCTTGCCATGACCTGCGGCTCTGCTCGATGCAACTTGCAGCTCTGCTCTGCTCACCGCAACCTGCGGCTCAGCTCACTGCAACCTGCGGCTCTGCTCTGCTCGTCGCAACCTGCAGCTTAGCTCTGCTCTGTCCTGCTCGTCGCAACCTGCGGCTCTGCTCTGCTCGCTGCTACCTGTGGCTCTGCTCATCGCAACCTGCAGCTCAGCTCTGCTCCACTCTGCTCGCCGAAACCTGCGGCTCTGCTCTGCTCACCGCAACCTGCAGCTCTGCTTTGCTCGTCACAACCTGCAGCTCAGCTCTGCTCGCTGCAACATGCGGCTCTGCTATGCTATGCTAACCACATCACGCGGGTCTACTCTTCACAAAGCAACCTGCGGCTCTACTCCGCTCTGCTCAAAGCAACCTGCGGCTCTGCTCTGATCGCCGCAACCTGTGACTCTGCTCTGCCCGCCACATCCTGCGGCTCTGCTCTTCTCTACTCACCGCAATCTGCGGTGCTGCTCTGCTGGTTGCATTCCGCATCTCTTTTCCTCCCTCTCACCTCCTGTGGCTTTGCTCTGCTCCTGCTCCACACCCTGTTTGTCCTTGTCCTTCTAGTCTGAACTGGTTCCTTACAGTTCCTGTCCCTCCAGTTTGTACTGGTTCCTACCTGCTCCCTTATCCTACTCATACCTGCTTGTGTTCCCGTGTCTCCTGAAGCAGTTCCTGTCCCTTCAGTCTGAACTGGTTCCTATCTGCTCCCTACTCGTACCTGCCTGTGTTCCTGCCCTACCCGCTTCAGTCTTGATCCCTCCAGTCTGTGCCGTGCCCACCTGCCTGCCAGAGTGCCAGCCGTGCCTGCCTGCCAGAGTGCCAGCCATGCCCGTCTGCCTGCTAGCCATGTCCACCTGCTTGACAGAGTGTCAGCCGTGCCCGCCTGCCTGCCAGAGTGCCAGCCTTGCCCATCTGTCTGCCCGAGTGCCAGCTGTGCCCGTCTGCCTGCCAGAGTGCCAGCCGTGCCCGCCTGCCAGCCGTGTCCACCTGCCTGCCAGAGTGCCAGCCATGCCCGCCTGCCATCCAGAGTGCCAGCCGTGCCTGTCTGCCTGCCAGAGTGCCAGCCGTGCCTGCCTGCCTGCCAGAGTGCCAGCCATGCCCGCCTGCCTGGCTGCTAAATTACCAGCTATACCTGCCTGCCAGCCATGCCTGCCAGAGTACCATCCGTGCACGCCAGACTGCCAGCTGTGCCCACCTGCCTGCCAGAGTGCCAGCCATGCCCACCTACCAGAGTGCCAGCCGTGCCCGCCAGAGTACCAGTCATGCCTGTCTGTACTTGTCCGCACCTGTCAATAGACATCTGTTCCTCAGTGGGATCAGCTGCTATGGCCATATGGCCCTGGAGTGGCACCTGGCAGCTACCTGCTGCACAAGCCTGACCTCACCACTAGAGGCTCCAGTGAACACCAAGGTAGCTGCTTAGTCTCGCCCCTCCTGGGTAGTCTGGTTTATGGCACAGTGGGGCCATAATCCTTGCTCACACTATCCAGCCTGGGTGCGAGTGTGACAGATGCTTGAGCAAAAGGGAGTCAAGAGGCTGCCACATATAGTTGAGGTTCATCCGATTCTTTCAATATCGATGGCTAAGACCAACTTGGGTCATACTGTATGTCCATGGAGACTTTAGGCTAAGTGCACACGCTGCGGATTCCATTGCGGAATTTTCCGCAGCGGATTTCCAAAATCCGCAGTGAAAAACCGCTGCGGTTTTTACTGCGGATTTACCGCGGTTTCTTTTGCGGTTTCCTCTGCGGGTTTTCACCTGCAGATTTCTATTGGAGCAGGGGTAATCCCGCAGCGGAATCCGCAGAAAGAATTGACATGCTGCGGAAAATAAACCGCTGCTTTTCCGCGCGTTTTTTTCCGCAGCATGTGCACTGTGGATTTCATTTCCCATTGCTTTACATGGTACTGTAAATGCGTGGGAAACTGCTGCGGATCCGCAGCAAAATCCGCAGCGTGTGCACATACCCTTAAACAGAGCACGGGGAGTGCCCAATAGCCACCTATGGTTGAGCTTGTTTGACCATATAATGTAATCCGAAGCTACAACAACAGAGGTGACATCACCTTCCTCTGGTGAGCAATGCAAATGAAGATATTGGTAGGTACATAATAATTCGTTAGTATCCCATTTTAGTGTGCTATGTCGCTCATTTTTCTTATTTTCATGGGCCATACAGTTTCATAATGCAATAAGTTCAACTTTGCTACAATGAAATCAAAAGATAAACATCTCACCTGTCCTGTGAGTGGGAAATTACTTCCCCATATAGTAATGCTTAAGCACATTATTATTGTCTTCTGCAGAGTGAATCATCAAGTATATTCACAATAGAATAGGTTCTGTACTAAACATTGATTCCCCTTACTCATGGCTTTACTTCAGTCACGCCACATGACATGTTCCTGCTTGTTTCAGAAATGAGAAGACTGTGTAATAGATACACATTGTGACATTCCACCCAACCCTCTGCAACAGCTGTGACCCATCTAAATTCATGGGAATACATTATACTTATCAGAAAATCCATGTATACTCCTCAACATTGAAATTGCAACACCAAGAATGAAACGTCATGGAGTTAGGGAATTCAAAGGATCAAAAGACACATTAATAATATGTTAATAATATGTAAATGATGAAAAAATAAATTTTTCAAAACATCTAGATTTATTTAGCATTGCATATTATTTATTTTTCCACAGGACCATGCATAGCATATAAGTCTACTCCCTATAACATGCCAGACCTGGCTTGTCACTCTACACATGGAGAAAGGTTACCATTTACACAACTTGGCATGCTATTAATGGTTATTAATGGATGTCTATGGAACGTTCTGCCATACTGAATGAAGGAGTTTGTCTACCTTACATTGTGTAAGCCCACAGCATAATCCCGAGGCACATGTGATATTCCCCCTCTTGGATGCTTCTTCGTGGCATTGCCCACATGGTCTCCAAACCAATCTCTGGCTATCATTGTGTCCAAGAAAAAACTAAACTCATTGAGTTTGTTTAAGTCAGCAGAATTTTAGAAAGTGTGTGCCTGATTTGTACTGCCTTATGTTTGGACAACATAAATAATAAAACATGTTTCCTATAAGGCTAGTACACAATGGCTAAGGAATCTTGTTGAAGTGGAAAACACTAAAAATATGATGAACTAGCTTTTAGAGTGGGGAGGCAAAAGAGTCCTTTAACTTTACAGTAAAGAAAGCTAAAACCATTGGTTTTGGCTGGAACAGCTGATTGTTTTATGTTTATGGTGACCGTCCGACTCGTGCCTGACAGATGATAAATTTGCAGGTAAGGTTACCCACTGTCAAAGGATGTCTTGCCATTGGAAACAAGGATAATCTTCTGAATCAAGTGTGCATGTCTATAAAGGGTCAAGAAGAATAACTTTGCCAAACGAGAGTTCAGTCATTAGCTACTGAAGTGATTTGTGCATAATAGTAGGGCTGATCCTAGAGCAACTATTGTAGAAAGTAGAGGAAGGATTGTATACATAGTATTTCATTTGTTATCATCTATGAAATACATTGGTCATGATTCATTGGGACCGGCAATTTTCTTGCCATTCTTGTTGAGGTGGTGTGGTGAAGCTAGACACTTCTGATTCATTAAGAGGTGAGAGAAAAAAAAATTTCCTTTCTTGGCGCTTCCGGAAGACAAGGATAGTTTGAAGGTTGAGATAATTTGCTCAGTACCAAATTTATTAGGACACTTTAATAAGAATAAAACAACGCATTTCAGCCCACAACGGCCTTCATCAGGTATTATATGTGCACATATAATACCTGATGAAGGCCGTTGTGGGCTGAAACGCGTTGTTTTATTCTTATTAAAGTGTCCTAATAAATTTGGTACTGAGCAAATTATCTCAACCTTCAAACTATCCTTGTCTTCCGGAAGCGCCAAGAAAGGAAATTTGTATTTATTTTTTCTCTAACCATTGTATTCACATGCAATCCTTGGATCAAGGCTGGCATAGTTCCTGCAATAGTGCTGCATACCGGAATATTATAAGGCGTGGATCCATCATACGGATCAATTGAATGTACATACAAGACATCCAAAGGGTGAGTGCAACAATATATATCTCTTGCTGTGAATATACACCTACACTTAGACTCTGCGCCCCTTGTCTCCCCTTTTATATCTCCTTCCGATATCATTAAGAGGTGAGAGGAAGATTTCAGTCATAAGGTGTAAGGGTGGGCCAGGGTGGTAGTTGTGGCTGAAAACTTTCGCTCCATCACACCCTGGCCTCCCCTCACATAAACATGGTGCCCCTTAGTCAGCCTACCTGAGTCTTCAGGTCCAGCATCGTCTGGTTCTCTTCTCTGAAGGCTGTCTGCAGACTATTTCACAAGAATTGAGACACAGTCCATTCCAACTTGAACCTGAACATCTTTACTGTTTCCATTTCCCAGCACCTCCAAATATTTCACAGCATTAACCACAAGTTGCACAGCACATGTATCTTTCCCTGCACTACTTGCCATGTCCTCCAGTACATTACGGGGTAGTAGCGCCTTTGGGGGTACCGCAGCTTCCTCCTTGTCCAGACTTACTGCATATGGGGTTCCCCTCATCCGTTTCGCACCAATTACCTGCCGCATATTGGACAATCTGCGCCCTGTACTCTTCCCTCATCGCTTTCTTTCCTCACCTCCAAACTGCTGCAATACTGATTCTTAATACTGCTCTTCAGTCCTAAGGACTACACAAATTGCTGGGTTTTTCTGCTTTCTTAACATTACAGGCCTGTTGTGGCACCCTGGGCCTATAACCCATGTGGACGGGTTGGGTGCCCGGGCCCTTCTCCCTCTACCTTAACATCTACATTTCCTTACCACACAGCAGCTCCTCCTATCCTTAACTATTTCCTATACTAAGCTACATCCTAAATGTAATTACGTTTACTTTGATGCCCCCATCTAGTGGCCAATATCATAACTGCACTTACCCTATACATAGCTGCACAAAGAAACATCTTATCAAGCATACATTTAGCATGGAGCGGTAATACACATAATAGTGTTGTAGTACCATTATATAGAAACAGTAATACACATAATCGTGTAGTGGTACCATTATATAGAAACTATTAGACTTACAACATACGGCACTGGGATGAACAAGAAATGAAAGGTGTAGCAGTAATATAGTATACCCCTTACTCTACTTTCAGACTTGCGTTTTTTGTTTCCCGTCGACGTGCAGTGAAATGACGTATCGACGGACGTCATGAAAATAGTGAAAAATGTTTCCGGAATTCAAATGTCTGGGGGAGAGAGAGAGAAACTTTTTCCTGACTTGAAAATCCTTCCGGGCATACTCAGAGGGGAAAAACTGGATCCGTCGCTGGATTCCTGTGTGTGACGGTCAGCGACGGATCCTGCGTCGACGGGCAGCGCAGGATGCATCGCTGCCCGATTTTCCGATGCGCACAAAAAACGTTACAATGAACGTTTTCTCTGCATGACGGACCGCTATTTTACGACGGATCCAGTACACGACGGATGAAACGGATGGCCATCCGTCACAATCCGTCGCTAATACAAGTCTATGGGAAAATGCAGGATCCTGCAAATTTTTGGCAGGATCCTGCATTCTCAAAAAACGACGGATTGTGATGGATCTGAAAAGATGGAAGTGTGAAAGAGGCCTTACAAAGGTACACCACAGCTCGCATGAAATAAGCAAGCTGTGATCTCAGGCCTTCATTTCCAGAGCTCTACCTAGTCCACCTCTTCATGAATCTAGAGCATGTACCTCCGTCTGTTACACAGAAATCTTATTTCAGTTGGGAAGATTTCTTAAGTATTGAATGCCACAGCTTGCCATGAACTAGATGAGCTGTTGTTTCACTTCCCTGCTGTGCCAATGTCCCGCCTAAGCTCCTGACGATCTGGGAGAATCTGTTGTGAAAAAGCCAAAAGTTGCTAAATTTTGGCACAAATTATTTACAAACTTTTCAAAGCTTTTATGCCACTTTCTCTCCCTGATGATGTCATAACATTGTATGTATTAACAGCCTGCACTTTCTTTCTTTACCCGGTGATGTCACAACAGTATACGAGTATATTGATAGACTGCATTTTATTGCCATAAGTTAATGCTTTAACCACTCTAAGGCAACGGCATTTCTGCCAGTGAATTTAGTGAGACAGTGATCCAGGCAACTTAAATAAAAAGTCATTTATTGTCAAAATACTGCACACAGCAAATTGTTCACCTCCGGATGGCAGCCAGGAATATGGAAATAATGTACAGTGCCGCTGGCATTTGCACTCCCATAAGTTTCTCAGGTGCTATTGCGACACCCGCTAGGGCCGTGGGGTACTCGGAACCGGGTCAGACGATTCTCAAAGGGGTGGTCACGGCAGCGGTGACCTAGTCCATGACCCGGAGCGCGCAATAAAAGTATGAGGGAATGTTTGTAGGGGATTTTACGTGATGCCACCTGTGGTGTTCAGCAAAAACTTAATTTCTGGAAAGGGTACCAAAACCAACACTTTTGTTTAAAAGGACCTAATTATGGCCTTTCTATTGTAAAATCGGCTCTCAACTGCCTGGGCATTCAGGAGATGTTCCTTTACAATAGGCATTATGGACTTATCCAGTCCTGCATACTCGCAACGTGCTCTGTAACCCTTTTATGAGGAGTAGGCTCCTGCTCCCACTAAAATGTCTACCAAATAATAGTTTGAATGGAGCGAATCCAGTGGAAGACTGTGGTACATCCCGGATGGCGAACATTAGATACGGAAACAACATATTCCAGTCCTTCCCATCTTTAGCCACCACCTTTTTTAACATAGATTTTAGGGCCTTATTTAATCTTTCTACTAGACCATTTGTCTGTTAATGGTTTACATGTGAAATTGTTTGATTTGGAGCAGTTTACACAATTATTTAGTGACCTTGGACATAAAAGAAGTCCCTTGATCAGTGAAGATCTCCTTTGGTAGCCCAAGGCAGAAGAACAGGGCAAACAGCTCCTGGGCAGTAAGTTTCACCAAGGTATGACAAAGAGGAATCTCTTCCAGGTAATGAATTGCAAAATCCACTATGACCTGAAGTTGTTGGTGGAAAATAGATATTGGCGTGCACACTGAGGTATTTCACTAATGGAGGTGCCAATTGAGAGGATTGGTGACATCCCAATGTGTGCAAAACTGTAAAGCGCTGCGGAATATGTTAGCGCTATATAAAAATAAAGATTATTATTATTATCCCTCGTAGACTATGTAGACACATAGACACTAAAGCAACCACCCAGTCCGGGACATGTGAAATACAGGCTTTTCACATTCATCAACCTACTCATGGATATCTCTTTAACAATACCCTCCAGACTTAACAAATTGCACCACCAGGGAAGAGAAAATCCCGTCCTTGTGACCAGGGCACTTCAGATAGTTCAGACCCGTAGACGGAACTGTAGCATCCCCAACACAGTCGCCATCACAGGTTCTGCAGATATGGCCTCTCCGTGTGCTATTTAGGAAGTCCAGTCCCAAGCTGTACCAACACACAGGCCATCAGTCCATGACCTCACCATGTGATTCCAGGAATCCAGTCCACTCCAGGACATTCCAACACAGACCATTCACAGGATCTCATATTCTGACCATTCAGGTCCATAAACTCTCAACATATGACCCAAACCCTGGTCACACTTTGTACCTGTAACAACCCCCATATGTGAGAGATGTGTGTGTGGTTAGCCAATCCTGCCCAGCTCTCTGACTAACCCTGCAAACCTCCCTTTTAACTATACAAATACTTGTGGGACTACAGGTCCCAGAACAACAATACTACAGGCTTACAGCGTAAACTCCCTCTGCAACACATACCGGCCATTTACAATCATGCCAGACACTGTTTCATTATCACCATTACAGATACGCCTCCATGTGTATCTTGAAGAGCACATAGAGTGCCCCCTGGCTGTAATAAGGGTCACTGCATCACTATATATACTTATAAGTAACCCACAGGGGTTTTTCAGCCCATTGGATTAACCAGTCTAAGATATCCACTCCTTAATAATGGGAAAAAATGTTTTCTGAGGCCCTCCACTATGTCTCTTCTCAGGGGTATTGGAGAGCTTTCTTCTAATTTTTGGCATTTCTTGCATTTAGTGCATATGCTTTACCAGTCTAGGAGACTCACTCCTTAGGAATGGGAAAAAATGCTTATCTGAGGATTCACCTTCTAGTTGAGGGAAAAAATTTGAAACCAAAGGAGCCAGTGGGTTCTAATAGTATATGATCCAGTGTCTTGTTGTGGGCTGTCAGATGGTCGTCACACTGCATACAGGATTTCATAGCCGGGACAGGAGAGTTTGTACCGTAAGTACAGAAGATCCTGGTCGCCTACATATCAGGCTGAGGTAGATGAGAAATGATGCACTCTATTCCCTAGTAGGGTTGATGAAATAACAGCTATTGATGCTGGTACATTAAACTAATCCCTTTTTTCATGGCCAATTCATATAAATTCTATTCTCTAATAATACTGCTCTTATCTGCAATTCACCTATGGTGAGTTGTGGTAGTAGGTATAGTGTATGAAAGACATCTAGTCAGGGATTATTGCCTTAAATTCTAAGCCTTGCTGTGCCTTTTTTACATGGACTCATTGACCGATTAATGTTTTTAACGGTGATTTGTACTCAGAAATCCAAAGCTGCCAGTGTTACTTGCGTTCCTTCAGAGTTTGTTGCTGCCATGTACAAGAAAATATCTTTTCAGGACCAGTTCAAATCCCTTCTATATTCTACAATAATAGGTATGGCAGTAGGTATAGCATTTGACAGGCATCTAGGGATTATTACCTTATAAATTCTAAGCCTTACTGCTGCTTTTTCCCATGCAGTCATTGACAGATTCATGTTTTTTACGGTGTTCTGTACTCAGAAATTCATCAAAGCAGGCAAAATTAACTGTATGCATGTGTCCATTCACAGTTTCTCTCTAGCTTCTGTATGTAAGAGGTAGTGGGAGGACACTTTATGCTACTGGAGCTGGAATTACCACATCTGATCTCTCCAATGCTTTGCTTCCATCTATTTCTGGATGCATCTGTAAGGATGTTTGGGGTCATTGTCCTGCTGGAAAACCAATGAACGAGGATGCAAACCCAGCATTCAGACTCCGGGCATTACGTATTGCAACTCACAATTCTTTAGACACCCAGGGCCAGAGGAAGGAAAACAACCCCAAATTATCTTTGAACCTCCACCATTTTTTACTGTAACTACTGTGTTTTTTTATGTGCATGCCTCATTACATTTAGAGTAAACAGTAGAATGATATGCTTTACCAAAAAACTCTATCTTGGTTTCATCTGTCCACGTGAAGCCTGCTGGCCCTCTAAAAATAGTGGTGGCTGCCTGCTGTCCCTCTATAAATTGTTAGGGCCTCCTATTAGCCCACCAGATTCTAAACTTTACTCTATTAATACAAAAAAGAAAATTTACCCACCTCGGATGGATAAATTATATTGCAGTAGCAATATATGGCTATGCACATACTTCTGCTGTTATGCATATACGACTGCTCCAAAAATGCTTAGTGAGGGCCACCTGATAGCCCTCTGACAATAGTAAGGGAAGCCGGATGGCCAGTTACAAATAGAGATGGCCGCCTAATGGCCCTGAAAAACAAAATGACTTTCAGAATTCCTCCTTCATAAATGAAACAGGATGTGTCTGATCATGTCTGACACACCACATTGCCAGATTAGGTATTAAAATGATAAAATTACATTTTTTGTACATGTTTTTTTCACCATTAACCCCTTTACCCCCAAGGGTAGTTTGCACGTTATGGACCTGGCCAATTTTTACAATTCTGACCACTGTCCCTTTATGAGGTTATAACTCTGGAACGCTTCAACGGATCCCAGTGATTCTGACAATGTTTTCTCGAGACATATTGTACTTCATGATAGTGGTAAAATTTCTTTGATATTACCTGCGTTTATTTGTGAAAAAAATGGAAATTTGGCAAAAATTTTTGAAACTTTCGCAATTTTCCAACTTTGAATTTTTATGCAATTAAATCACACAGATATGTCACACAAAATACTTAATACGTAACATTTCCACATATGTCTACTTTACATCAGCACAATTTTGGAACCAAAATATTTTTTTGTTAGGGAGTTATAAGGGTTAAAATTTGACCAGCAATTTCTCATTTTTACAACACCATTTTTTTTAGGGACCACATCTCATTTGAAGTCATTTTGAGGGGTCTGTATGATAGAAAATATCCAAGTGTGACACCATTCTAAAAACTGCACCCCTCAAGGTGCTCAAAACCACATTCAAAAATTTTATTAACCCTTCAGGTGTTTCACAGGAATTTTTGGAATGTTTAAATAAAAATGAACATTTAACTTTTTTTCACAAAAAATTTACTTCAGCTCCAATTTGTTTTATTTTACCAAGAGTAACAGGAGAAAATGGACCCCAAACGTTGTTGTACAATTTGTCCTGAGTACGCCGATACCCCACATATGGGATAAAACACTGTTTGGGCGCATGACAGAGCTCGGAAGCGAAGGAGCGCCATTTGACTTTTCAATGCAAAATTGACTGGAATTGAGATGGAACACCATGTTGCGTTTGAAGAGCCACTGATGTGCCTAAACATTGAAACCCCCAACAAGTGACACCATTTTGGAAAGTAGACCCCCTAAGGAACTTATCTAGAGGTGTGGTGAGCACTCTGACCCACCAAGTGCTTCACAGAAGTTTATAATGCAGAACCGTAAAGATAAAAAATCATTTTTTTCACAAAAATTATCTTTTTGCCCCAAATTTTTTATTTTCCCAAGGGTAAGAGAAGAAATTAAACCCCAAAAGTTGTTGTACAATTTGTCCTGAGTACGCTCATACCCCATATGTGGGAGTATACCACTGTTTGGGCGCATGGGAGAGCTCGGAAGGGAAAGAGCGCCGTTTGACTTTTCAATGCAAAATTGACAGGAATTGAGATGGGACACTTTGTTGCGTTTGGAGAGCCACTGATGTGCCTAAACATTGAAACCCCCCACAAATGACACCATTTTGGAAAGTAGAACCCCTAAGGAACTTATCTTGATGTGTGGTGAGCACTTTGACCCACCAAGGGCTTCACAGAAGTTTATAATGCAGAGCCGTAAAAATAAAACAAAAATTTTTTCCCACAAAAATTATTTTTTAGCCCCCAGTTTTGTATTTTCCCGAGGGTAACAGGAGAAATTGGACCCCAAAAGTTGTTGTCCAATTTGTCCTGAGTGCGCTGATACCCCATATGTGGGGGGGACCACCGTTTGGGCAAATGGGACGGCTCGGAAGGGAAGGAGCGCCATTTGGAATGCAGACTTAGATGGAATGGTCTGCAGGCGTCACATTGCATTTGCAGATCCCCTAATGTACCTAAACAGTAGAAACCCCCCACAAGTGACACCATTTTGGAAACTAGACCCCACAAGGAACTTATCTAGATATGTTGTGAGAACTTTGAACCCCCAAGTGTTTCACTACAGTTTATAACGCAGAGCCGTGATAATAAAAAATCTTTTTTTTCCCACAAAAAATCTTTTTTAGCCCCCAGATTTGTATTTTCCCAAAGGTAACAGGAGAAATTGGACCCCAAAAGTTGTTGTGCTATTTGTCCTGAGTACGCAGATACCCCATATGTTGGGGTAAACCCCTGTTTGGGCACACGGGAGAGCTTGGAAGGGAAGGAGCACTGTTTTACTTTTTCAACGCAGAATTGGCTGGAATTGCGATCGGACGCCATGTCGTGTTTGGAGAGCCCCTGATGTGCCTAAACAGTGGAAACCCGCCAATTATAACTGAAACCCTAATCCAAACACACTCCTAACCCTAATCCCAATGGTAACCCTAACCACACCTCTAACCCAGACAGACCCCTAACCCTTATCCCAACCTTTTTCCCAACCGTAAATGTAATCCAGACCTTAACCCTAACTTTAGCCCCAACCCTAACCCTAACTTTAACTTTAACTGTAGCCTTAACCCTAGCCCCAACCCTAGCCCTAACCCTAACCCTAACCCTAGCCCTAACCCTAACCCTAGCCCCAACCCTAACCCTAGCCCTAACCCTAGCCCTAACCCTAACCCTAACCCTAGCCCTTACCCTAGCCCTAACCCTAACCCTAGCCCTAACCCTAATGGGAGAATGGAAATAAATACATTTTTTAAATTTTTTAATTTTTCCCTAACTAAGGGGGTGATGAAGGGGGGTTTGATTTACTTTTATAGCGGGTAATTTAGCGGATTTTTATGATTGGCAGCCGTCACACACTGAAAGACGCTTTTTATTGCAAAAAATATTTTTTGCGTTGCCACATTTTGAGAGCTATCATTTTTCCATATTTTGGTCCACAGAGTCATTTGAGGTCTTGTTTTTTGCGGGACGAGTTGACGTTTTTATTGGTAACATTTTCAGGCACGTGACATTTTTTGATCACTTTTAATTCTGATTTTTGTGAGGCAGAATGACCAAAAACCAGCTATTCATGAATTTCTTTTGGGGGAGGTTTTTATACCGTTCCGCATTTGGTAAAATTGATAAAGCAGTTTTATTCTTCGGGTCAGTACGATTACAGCGATACCTGATTTATATAATTTTTTTATGTTTTGGCGCTTTTATACGATAAAAACTATTTTATAGAAAAAATAATTAGTTTTGCATTGCTTGATTCTGAGGACTATAACTTTTTTATTTTTTGCTGATGATGCTGTATGGCGGCTTGTTTTTTGCGGGACAAGATGACGCTTTCAGCGGTACCATAGTTATTTATATCTGTCTTTTTGATCGCGTGTTATTCCACTTTTCGCTCGGTGGTATGATAATAAAGCGTTCTTTTTTGCCCCGTTTTTTTTTTTTTTTACGATGTTTACTGAAGGGGTTAACTAGTGATATAGTTTTATAGGTCGGGTCGTTACGGACGCAGCGATACTAAATATGTGTACTTTTATTGTTTGTTTTTTTTATTTAGATAAAGAAATGAATTTATGAGAATAATATTTTCTTTTTCTTTTTTTTTCATTATTTAGGAATTTTTTTTAATTTTTTTTTTACACGTGTGGAAATTTTTTTTTACTTTTTTACTTTGTCCCAGGGGGGACATCACAGATCAGTGATCTGACAGTTTGCACAGCACTCTGTCAGATCACCGATCTGACTTGCAGCACTGCAGGCTTCACAGTGCCTGCTCTGAGCAGGCACTGTGAAGCCACCTCCCTCTCTGCAGGACCCGGATGCCGTGGCCATCTTGGATCCGAGCCTGGAGCAGGGAGGGAGGTGAGGAGACCCTGGCAGCAACGCGATCACATCGCGTTGCTGCGGGGGGGTCAGGGAAGCCCGCAGGGAGCCCCCTCTCTGCGGGATGCTTTCCTGTACCGCCGGCACACCGAGATCATGTTTGATCGCGGTGTGCCGGGGGTTAATGTGCCAGGAGCGGTCCGTGACTGCTCCTAGCACATAGTGCCGGATGTCAGCTGCGATAGGCAGCTGACACCTGGCCGCGATCGGCCGCGCTCCCCCTGTGAATGCGCGGCCGATCGCGCTGGACGTACTATTCCGTCCTTGGGAAGTAGGGCCCACCCCACATGGACGGAATAGTACGTCCATTGGCAGAAAGGGGTTAAAAACAATGCAAATGTGCAGAAATGCAGCTAAAACACTGTGTGAACACATCCCAAGGTGTGGAGGAACATTTTTTTTCTTATTTATTTTGGGTTATATACAAGTCACTATCCTGGAAAGAATGTTTCTTAACATTTTTTTCCAGTCAAATCCATTTTATCTGCAGTTTTGTATATTTTATTGTCAGTCCGTAAAAGTGGTGTAATACTCTGACAACATTGTTCCCAGCAGTGACATGTGATTTAGAGATGCTTCTAGAGATCTTTCCCATGCTGTTCCCATGTCATTTCAGTGCTGTTTCCTTTGTTTTTAGCTATTTTAACCACTTTCAGACATTGGGTGTACATTTACACGGATGTCGGACTCCCTCCCTTTGATGTGGGCTCCGGTGGTAAGCCCACATCTTTACATGTTTTGAACATCTGACATGTGACCAGACCTGCCGCGGGTGGAATCGCGAACCACACGCGGTTATTAACCCGTTAAATGCCACTGTCAAACGCTGATAGAGACAATTAACATACATTTCTGGCAATCGTGCTGGAAATCCACCCACCGATGACCCCGTTACGTGATTATGGGTCACCGGTGGGTTGCCATGACAACCTGAGGTCTCCTAGAGACCCCTATGGTTGTCACTGCCGGCTTGCTCTGAGCGCCACCCAGTGATTTGATCATCGCCTGTAAGTATCAGAGCCAATCGGGTTATGACAGCTTCTAGTCTTCCATGGAGACTATTTAAGCATGTAAAAAAAAATGTTTTTAAAAATACAAAAAAATAAATAAATAAAAGTTTAAATCACACCCATTTCACCCATTCAAAATAAAACAGTTATAAAAAATCAAACATACACATATTTGGTATCACTGCATTCAGAATCGCCCGATCTATCAACTAAAGAAAGAAAGAATTAAACTGATTGTTAAACAGCGTAGCGAGAAAAAAGTCAAAATGCCAGAATTACTTTTTTTGGGTTGCCGCGACATTGCATGAAAATGCAATAACAGCCGTTCAAAAGATTATATCTGCACCAAAATGGTAGAATTAAAAATGTAAGCTCGGTGCGCAAAAAATAAGCCCTCACCCAACCCGAGATCACGAAAAATGGAGACGCTATGGGTATCGGAAAATGGCGTTATAATTTTTTTTTAACAAAGTTTGGAATTTTTTTCACCACTTAGATAAAAACGAACCTAAACATGTTTGGTGTCTATGAACTTGTAAAGACCTGGAGAATCATAATGGCAGGTCAGTTTTAGTATTTAGTAACTTAGATAAAAAACAATCAAAAAACAAGTGCGGAATGCACTTTGCTTGCAATTTCACTGCACTTGGAATTTTTTTCCTGTTTTCAACAAGACATGGTAAAACCAATGGTGTCGTTCAAAATTACAACTCGTTCTACAAAAAACAAGCCCTTTTTGACCAAAAAATAAAAAAGATATGGCTCTGGGAAGAATCGGAGCAAAAAATGAAAGTACAAAGCCAAAAATGCCTCTGCTCCTTAAGGGGTTTCACCTCCTCCAATCCTTAGGGGGGGGCAGCACTGGAAAAATGCCTGAGTTTCCTATTAATAATAATCTTTATTTTTATATAGCGCTAACATATTCCGCAGCGCTTTACACACATTATCATCGCTGTCCCCGATGGGGCTCACAATCTAAATTCCCTATCAGTATGTCTTTGGAATGTGGGAGGAAACCGGAGAACCTGGAGGAAACCCACGTAACAAACATACAAACTCTTTGCAGATGTTGTCCTTGGTTGGATTTGAACCCAGGACTCCAGCGCTGCAAGGCTGCAGTAATAACCACTGCGCCACCATGCTGCCGTTGACTTCCATTATACTTGTTACTTGGGTCGAGCACCCGAGCATTGCGATTTGCTCGACTTGCTTAATGAGCACCCGATCATTTTAGAACTCGCCCATCACTAATGAGCATTACACAATAATATATATATATTTTTTTTTTACTTTTTATTTGTGGAGGGAGTATATTCAGCAACAACTTCCCTTTGGATGAGTATGTCCAGTGGTAACAACAGCATTTAGTACACAGTACAAGTTCACTTATTATGTGTCTGTTCTCAGATATCACTCACACACCTATGACAAATATATCGTTGCCTTCATAAAGGAGAATACTAATAGAATTGTGACCAGTTATCATAACTACAAACCATACTATGTAGGTAGGATCAGGAGACAACTGATTTCTAACAACTTTAGATTGGGTCTCGAAATGCCATAAAACACACTTAGCCTACAGTTCTATTGTCTGTGCATCCAATATGGTGATTATCACACATTTCTATGCTCCTGCATTAAATCTTGTCTCTAGTATACTTTTCTCATAATAATCACACTTATACTGTATCTACTTGCAACTCTATCTCCTCACCCATTTTCTACCACAGTGATCATTTGAAAGAAGGTCATTGCACTATTAGAAGTATTGAAGGCTAATAAAGAAAAAAAGTTACGTATTTTAGCAGTATCTCATACAATAAGAAAAAGAAGTAATAAACTAGCAGAGAACATTTACAAGAGAAAAGACTTTAAAACCCACCTTGAAATGTTTCCAGCTCATTCTGAAGAATCTTAATGGCTTCCTTCACTCTTGGACACAGCTGAAAAACACACCAAGGGTAAAAGTTATGACAAACCATCTCACAATGAATATTTAGTGAAGTGCAACATCTCTTCGCAAACTTTCAACATATGATAGAAGTTTTGATGCTGGGACCCTACAAATCGCTGAAACCAAGAAGCAAAAGTACTCATCCAAATGATGCTCTCTGCCAAGACTAAACGCCAAGACTAACCTATCTTCCATTTTGTAGGAGAGCAGTGCCAAGCTGAGAGTTCTGTCCCTTAATTTTTGGAATCTGTAATGGTTTCAGCACCCGAATCCACACCTATTGAAACATCGGAAATCTCTGAAAGTGCAGTTGACACTTTTTATTTTACTTTATAATTAATTTACTCTCTTTAAATGCAAAAAGAGAAGAAATCTGTCAATTCAATGTCAGATCTTGAACTGTTCTATCATGTTAATTTATAAAAAAATGTATTCATCCAGTAGAGTACATGGTGTAGGAAAGACTATTTAGCAACCCCATCTGCTTTGCACCCAGGACGTGAAGACTTGCAGCTTTTTTATTTCAATCTCCTTTGAGTTAATAAATGGCATTTTAGCTTTGTTTGCCAAGCCTGTGAGAAGGGAATAAAACCAACATGGAGTGGGCCTACTCTATCCCCTTAATGATCGGGCTACATTTTTAAAATCCGACCAGTGTCACTTTATGTGGTAATAACTAGGGTTGAGCGAAACGGGTCGGCCATTTTCAGAAGTCGCCGACTTTTGGCAAAGTCGGGTTTCATGAATCCCGACCCGAACCCTGTGTGGGGTCGGCCATGAGGTCGGCGATCTTCTGAATCTGGTATCGGAATTCCGATACTGAGTTCCGATATGTTTGCAATATCGGAAATCGGTATCGGAATCCATAATTAAGTGTAAAATAAAGAATTAAACTAAAAACTATTGCTATACTTACCCTCTGACGCGCCCTGGTACTAACCGGCAGCCTTGCTTCCTTAGAATCAGCGCGTGAATGACCTTAGATGACGTCGCGGCTTGTGATTGGTCACGCGACTGTTATGATCTGGTGGTTTAGGAACAACATGAGACAAGCTCTGAAGGAGGTGGTATCTGTACTGACCGCAGACCCTGAACCTAGCAGCGCAACTAGAAATAGCCGTGGGGGGTACCTGACGCTCCCTAGACCCCTCGGCACAGCCTAAGATCTAACTTCCCCTAAAGATGGAAACAGGAAACCTATCTTGCCTCAGAGAAAATCCCCAAAGGAAAGATAGCCCCCCACAAATATTGACGGTGAGAGGAGGGGAAAATAACATACGCAGATTTTAGCATAGGAGGCCAGTCTAGCTTGATAGGACAGGAAAGGATACTGTGCGGTCAGTATAAAAACTACAAAACAATCCACACAGAGTTTACAAAATCTCCACACCCGACTAAAAGTGTGGAGGGTAAATCTGCTTCCCAGAGCTTCCAGCTAACCGAAAAAATCCATAATGACAAGCTGGAGAATCCAAGCAGAGATGTGAATCCAGCCAGAGAACATTGACAAGTGGTCTAGGCTGAAGACTAGAGCCAGGTTAAATAGCAGAGCCAGGAGAGACGATTAGTGAAAGCAGCTGCTAAAGCTAAACCCAAGGAGCAGCAGTTCCACTCAAAACCACCAGAGGGAGCCCAAGGGCAGAATTCACAAAAGTGCCATTTACAACCACCGGAGGGAGCCCAAGAACGGAATTCACAACAGTACCCCCCCTTGAGGAGGGGTCACCGAACCCTCACCAGAGCCCCCAGGCCGATCAGGATGAGTCAAGTGAAAAGCACAAACCAAATCGGTAGCATGGACATCAGAGGCAACAACCCAAGAATTATCCTCCTGGCCATAACCCTTCCACTTGACAAGATACTGGAGCCTCCGCCTCGAAAAACGAGAATCCAAAATCTTCTCAACCTCATATTCCAACTCTCCCTCAACCAACACGGGGGCAGGAGGGTCAACCGAGGGAACAACGGGCACCACATATCTCCGCAACAAAGATCTATGGAAAACATTATGAATGGCAAAAGAGGCTGGAAGAGCCAAATGAAAAGAGACCGGATTAATAATTTCAGAAATTTTATAAGGACCAATAAACCGAGGCTTAAACTTAGGAGAAGAAACCTTCATAGGAACATGACGAGAAGACAACCAAACCAAATCCCCCACACGAAGCCGGGGACCAACACGCCGACGGCGGTTAGCAAAACATTGAGCCCTTTCCTGAGACAACGTCAAATTGTCCACCACATGAGTCCAAATCTGCTGCAGCCTGTCCACCACAGAATCAACACCAGGACAATCAGAAGGCTCAACCTGCCCAGAAGAAAAACGAGGATGAAAACCAAAATTACAAAAGAAAGGTGAAACCAAAGTAGCCGAACTAGCCCGATTATTAAGGGCAAACTCGGCCAACGGCAAGAAAGTCACCCAATCATCCTGATCAGCAGACACAAAGCATCTCAAATAGGTCTGCAAGGTCTGATTAGTTCGCTCAGTTTGGCCATTAGTCTGAGGATGAAACGCCGAAGAAAAAGACAAATCAATGCCCATCCTAGCACAAAAGGCCCGCCAAAATCTAGAGACAAACTGAGAACCTCTGTCAGACACAATATTCTCCGGAATGCCATGCAAACGAACCACATGCTGAAAAAACAATGGAACCAGATCTGAGGAGGAAGGCAACTTAGGCAAAGATACCAAATGGACCATTTTAGAGAACCGGTCACAAACAACCCAGATAACAGACATCTTCTGGGAAACAGGAAGATCTGAAATAAAATCCATGGAAATATGCGTCCAGGGCCTCTCAGGGACCTGCAAAGGCAAAAGCAACCCACTAGCGCGGGAACAGCAAGGCTTGGCCCGGGCGCAAGTCCCACAGGACTGTACAAAAGCACGCACATCGCGAGACAAGGAAGGCCACCAAAAGGACCTAGCAACCAAATCTCTGGTACCAAAAATCCCAGGATGACCAGCCAAAACTGAACAATGAACCTCAGAAATTACCTTACTTGTCCATCTATCAGGAACAAACAGCTTCCCCACTGGACAGCGGTCAGGCCTATCAGCCTGAAATTCCTGAAGCACCCGGCGCAAATCAGGGGAAATAGCAGAAAGAATCACGCCCTCCTTAAGAATTCCAACCAGCTCAAGGACTCCAGGAGAATCAGGCGAAAAACTCCTAGAGAGGGCATCAGCCTTAACATTCTTAGATGTCCAATATAGAAGATAGGACGGCACTAGAGCAGTACTTTATCCAATATAGGACTCTGTATGAGCGGCTGTGTGTCAGGTGTCACGAAAGCTCCGGGTATTGGTGCTCAGCATAAAAGATAAACTTTGAATCAGTCCAAGAAGAAATGAAAATGCGGCACTCACCCCAATACAGCTGTGCAGATCGTGAACTTTATTGGAGAGAAACTGAAAAATACATCCGTCAGGACATCAGGTAAACCATGAGGGTGCGGTATAGGAGCACGGACGACGGCCGTTTCGCACACACAGGTGCTTCGACGGGTCCGAGTAGTAGATTTCGACACGTCATTTCCTTTTAAAGGATTTCTGACGTGAACACCATAATATCAACGTGGATATACCACCAAAAATTAATGTGATTAGTGGATAATAGTGAAAAACTAAAACATCTACATAACAGACTGACATTACTTAAGAAATACTTTTAAATATATATAGATTCAAGATTCAAAGAAGCTTTATTGGCAGGACCAAATACACATCAGTTTTGCCAAAGCAAGTGTATAGAGGCAATAGGGATAGGGATTGTGGGGATGTTGGGTAGGAGCTGTGGGGGAGGTGGATGGGGCAGATCCAGGTTGGGGGCTATAGTCCATGGCATAGGGGAGGTGGATGGGGCAGATCCAGGTTGGGGGCTATAGTCCATGGCATAGGGGAGGTGGATGGGGCAGGTTCAGGTTGGGGGCTATAGTCCATGGCATAGGGGAGGTGGATGGGGCAGGTCCATTGTGGGGGCTATAGTCCATGGCATAGGGGAGGTGGATGGGGCAGGTCCAGGTTGGGGGCTATAGTCCATGGCATCATAGTTCTCTTTCTCGCAGTCTATGACATTCGCTCACATACCGTGCTGCTATCTCCACTGCTCTCTCTTCTTCTCCCAGCAAGATATATGTTTTCTCTTCCTCCTTCATGGTGATGAAGTCTGGGAAGAGATGTGAGAGTCTCCTGAAGTGAGTGTCCCTCACTGCTGAGTATTTGGAGCAGTGTAGCAGGAAGTGGGTTTCGTCCTCTATGGCCTCCTGATCACAGTGTTGGCACAGTCTTTCCTCCCTGGGCTTGTAGCTCTGCCTGTGTCGGCCACATTCGATGGCCAGACTGTGGGCACTGAGTCTATATCGGCTCAGGATCTGGTGGTCTCTGGGGTCCGGGAGTTTCTCCAGATATGGGGCCAGTCTGTAATCTCTCTATAGGCTCCGGTACATGGTCAGTTTCTGTGAGCTGATGATATCATTCTTCCAGTCACTGACATACCTCTCCTGGCCTTCATCTGCCATCTTCCTAATTCCGGCTTTTGTCAGGTTGTTGTGATTGGTGTTCTGCTCCGGTTGGGTTTGGCTGGGCTGTTCCGGGGGTTCTGGTTTTTCTGTTTCACCTTCATGTATCAGGGCTTTATGGTGATGGGAGCTTGGATTGCTCCTATGCAGGTGAGCCCGGAATGACAGCGCCCTCTTTAGAACTGTCAGGTGTAGAGGGAATCTGCCCAGCTCGGCCCGACAAGCACTGTTGGAGGTGCTCCGATGGACCTGGAGAAGGTGCTTGCAGAATTCCAGGTGGAATATTTCTGTTGGACTGGAGTCCCACTTTGACCAGTCTGGGTAGGTGTGAGGACCCCAGACTTCTCTGCCATACAGGAGGATTGGGGCGATGATGGAGTCGAAGATTTTTAGCCAGGCCCTCACTGGTGGCTTCAGATGGTAGAGTGTCCTTCGGATGGCATAGAAGGTTTTGCAGGCCTTGTCTTTCAGGGTCTCTATGGCTTGTTTGAAGTTCCCTGACCGGTGAATCTCTAGGCCCAGGTAGGTATATTTGTCCGTTCCTGTGAGGTCGCAGTTGTTGAGGATAAATGATGGGTGTTGGTCTGATCTTCTCTTTCTCCTCTGGAACACCATGGTGTTGGTTTTCTTTAGGTTGACTGGTAGGGCCCAGGTGGAGCTGAATTTCTCTAGGATTTTCAGGTTGTCCTGGAGGCCTTTCTCGGTTGGTGACAGCAGCAGCAGGTCATCACAAATATATGATATTACTTTTTACAAGTCTTATATAACAATGCAATAATTTAATTTACATCAGCACTATAATCTCTGAAACATTCTCATAAAAATACAGACATGTCAAGCCGATCGTTTAAACCAATTGCCCCTGTGCATTCGTATTTAAGATCCATTTGGCTTCTTTTTGTAAAAGGATTCTATTCTGATCACCTCCTTTCGAAGGATACGCTACAATTTCAATACCAGCAAAACCAAGTACATCAGGGTCAGCATTATGTTTTTCTCTCATGTGATGGATTAACCTTAAGCAGCCTTTACCTGTTCTAACAGAATTATAATGTTCTTTAAAACGGATGATTAATGGTCTAATTGTTTTACCGATATAAAAATATCGGCAAGGGCAGAATAACACGTAAATAACAAATCTGCTCTTACATGAAATAAAATCTCTCACAGTATGGGCAATGGAACCTATTTGGAGTGGATTTTTTATTATATGAAGGTGGCAGAACCTACAATTGCCGCATCTGTAATTGCCGGCTGGTGTACTACTATTAAGCCATGTGTTTCTAGGAACGCTCATTTTATTCTGTATCAATAAGTCTGACAGATTGTTAGTACGTCTATACGCAAATCTTGGGGCATATTTATAGACAGATGAAAGATCTCTATCCGTCTGTAGTACATGCCAGTTTTTTCGGATAGAGGCATGGATCACTTTATCCAAATTACTGTGTTTAAAGCAGAACGAAAAATTCTTATTCTCTACTGATTCTTTAGATCTTTTTCTTTTTAAAAAATCTCGTTGAGTAAATTTTTTGATGCGATCTTCAGCTTCGTTTAATATCTGTGCAGGATAGCCTCTTTTTGTAAGACGGGATTTTAATTCCTTAATCTGCTCATTAAATATTATCTCACTGTTATTGATTTTACGAAATCTGACCATTTGGCTGTATGGAAGCCCTCTTATAGTATGGGGCGGGTGTGCACTCTCAAAATGTAATATGTTGTTAGTTGCAGTTTGCTTTCTAAAGATTTTTGTCAATATGTCTCCCTCAATAATCTCGATTTTAACATCTAAGAATTCTAGGCTATCTGACCCAAAACAGGACGTGAATTTCATATTACAATCATTGTAGCTATTAAGATACTCTACAAACTCATTGAACTCTGTTTCGGTACCATCCCAAATCATCATAATATCATCCACAAACTTGCTATAACCTCCTTATGTACTCGTGTGCCTTGTTATCTGCTCATGTTTAATGTATTTGTCTATATTCGCCCCGTATTCACATGTAAAGCGCCATGGAATAAATGGCGCTATAAAAATGTATAATAATAATAATAATAAAAGCGAATGTGTTTGATAAACGGGTTACTGATATTGTTAACAAAAACTTCCTCAAAAACCGCTAAAAATAAATTAGCACATGCCCCCTGTCTCTCCTGGTAACGCCATCGATCTTTTTCAAGATCTGGTTATTAAGGATGTGGAATCTATCTTATATGAAACACCCGCCAACAATCTTAATAAAAAAGAATTGTCAGCTTTAAAAGATTTACGTAGTTGGGACGATGTCGTTATCAGGAGAGCAGATAAAGGTGGCAATATTGTTATTTTAGATAGGGAATATTATATTAAAGAAGCTCTTGGCCAGTTGAGTGACCAGACGACGTATAATGTACTGCCAAATAACCCAACCCATCAATATACAATTAAACTAAGATCATTATTAAGGAAATACGTAGAAAATGGAGTGTTATCTAAAAAGCGAGCAGAAAGTTTGTTACCTGAACATCCTCAATTTCCATATTGGTATACTATACCCAAAATCCATAAGGATATAAAAGAACCTCCAGGGCGCCCTATAATTTCAGGGATAAATTCTGTCACTGAAGTGTTATCGAAATATATTGATTGGTTATTAAAACCGTTATTATATTCCATCCCATCATATATTAAAGACTCAGGAGATCTAGTGGCAGCCCTGAAAGAAATAGATTGGCAACCGACATTTATGTTGACATCCATAGATGTAGTAAATTTATACACCCGCATCCCTAAAGACAAAGGTATAGAGGCAATACGGATTATTTTACAAAAAAGAAATGTAGATTCAGAGATTATTCAATTTATTACAGATAGTTTGGATTTCATTTTGTCTAACAATTCTTTCAAATTTTTGAATAAGTGGTATAATCAATTAACTGGAACTGCCATGGGTACGCCCACTTCTTGTACATATGCTAATTTATTTTTAGCGGTTTTTGAGGAAGTTTTTGTTAACAATATCAGTAACCCGTTTATCAAACACATTCGCTTTTATACCAGGTTTGTGGATGATATTATGATGATTTGGGATGGTACCGAAACAGAGTTCAATGAGTTTGTAGAGTATCTTAATAGCTACAATGATTGTAATATGAAATTCACGTCCTGTTTTGGGTCAGATAGCCTAGAATTCTTAGATATTAAAATCGAGATTATTGAGGGAGACATATTGACAAAAATCTTTAGAAAGCAAACTGCAACTAACAACATATTACATTTTGAGAGTGCACACCCGCCCCATAGTATAAGAGGGCTTCCATACAGCCAAATGGTCAGATTTCGTAAAATCAATAACAGTGAGATAATATTTAATGAGCAGATTAAGGAATTAAAATCCCGTCTTACAAAAAGAGGCTATCCTGCACAGATATTAAACGAAGCCGAAGATCGCATCAAAAAATTTACTCAACGAGATTTTTTAAAAAGAAAAAGATCTAAAGAATCAGTAGAGAATAAGAATTTTTCGTTCTGCTTTAAACACAGTAATTTGGATAAAGTGATCCATGCCTCTATCCGAAAAAACTGGCATGTACTACAGACGGATAGAGATCTTTCATCTATCTATAAATATGCCCCAAGATTTGCGTATAGACGTACTAACAATCTGTCAGACTTATTGATACAGAATAAAATGAGCGTTCCTAGAAACACATGGCTTAATAGTAGTACACCAGCCGGCAATTACAGATGCGGCAATTGTAGGTTCTGCCACCTTCATATAATAAAAAATCCACTCCAAATAGGTTCCATTGCCCATACTGTGAGAGATTTTATTTCATGTAAGAGCAGATTTGTTATTTATGTGTTATTCTGCCCTTGCCGATATTTTTATATCAGTAAAACAATTAGACCATTAATCATCCGTTTTAAAGAACATTATAATTCTGTTAGAACAGGTAAAGGCTGCTTAAGGTTAATCCATCACATGAGAGAAAAACATAATGCTGACCCTGATGTACTTGGTTTTGCTGGTATTGAAATTGTAGCGTATCCTTCGAAAGGAGGTGATCAGAATAGAATCCTTTTACAAAAAGAAGCCAAATGGATCTTAAATACGAATGCACAGGGGCCAATTGGTTTAAACGATCGGCTTGACATGTCTGTATTTTTATGAGAATGTTTCAGAGATTATAGTGCTGATGTAAATTAAATTATTGCATTGTTATATAAGACTTGTAAAAAGTAATATCATATATTTGTGATATATATTTAAAAGTATTCCTTAAGTAATGTCAGTCTGTTATGTAGATGTTTTAGTTTTTCACTATTATCCACTAATCACATTAATTTTTGGTGGTATATCCACGTTGATATTATGGTGTTCATGTCAGAAATCCTTTAAAAGGAAATGACGTGTCGAAATCTACTACTCGGACCCGTCGAAGCACCTGTGTGTGCGAAACGGCCGTCGTCCGTGCTCCTATACCGCACCCTCATGGTTTACCTGATGTCCTGACGGATGTATTTTTCAGTTTCTCTCCAATAAAGTTCACGATCTGCACAGCTGAATTGGGGTGAGTGCCGCATTTTCATTTCTTCTTGGACTGATTTAACATTCTTAGATCCCGGAAGATACGAGACCACAAAATCAAAACGGGAGAAAAACAGGGACCATCGAGCCTGTCTAGGATTCAGCCGCTTGGCCGACTCGAGGTAAATCAGATTCTTATGATCGGTCAGGACCACAACACGGTGTTTAGCTCCCTCAAGCCAATGTCGCCACTCCTCAAACGCCCACTTCATAGCCAACAACTCCCGATTGCTGACATCATAATTGCATTCCGCAGGCGAAAACTTTCTGGAAAAAAAAGCACACGGTTTCATCAAAGAACCATCAGACTCCCTCTGAGACAAGACGGCCCCTGCCCCAATCTCAGAAGCGTCGACCTCAACCTGAAAAGGAAGAGAAACATCCAGTTGACGCAACACAGGGGCAGAAGTAAATCGGCTTTTAAGCTCCTGAAAGGCCTCAACAGCCTCAGAGGACCAATTCGTCACATCAGCGCCTTTCTTCATCAAATCAGTAAGGGGCTTAACCACACTGGAAAAGTTGGCAATAAAACGGCGATAGAAATTAGCAAAGCACAAAAATTTTTGAAGACCCTTCACAGATGTGGGTTGGATCCAGTCAGGAATAGCTTGGACCTTAACAGGATCCATTTCTATAGACGAGGGAGAAAAGACAAAACCCAAAAAGAGACCTTCTAAACTCTGAATAGGCACTTAGACCCCTTCACAAATAAAGCATTATCACGAAGGATCTGGAACACCATCCTGACCTGCTTCACATGAGACTCCCAATCATTGGAAAAAATCAAAATATCATCCAAATATACGACCATGAATTTATCAAGATAATTGCGGAAAATATCATGCATGAAAGACTGGAACACAGATGGAGCATTAGAGAGCCCAAATGGCATCACAAGGTATTCAAAATGGCCTTCGGGCGTATTAAATGCAGTTTTCCATTTGTCACCCTGTTTAATACGAACAAGATTATATGCCCCTCGGAGGTCAATCTTAGTAAACCAACTAGCCCCCTTAATCTGAGCAAACAAATCATTAAGCAAAGGCAAGGGGTATTGGAATTTGACCGTGATCTTATTAAGAAGACGATAATCAATACAGGGTCTCAAGGAGCCATCCTTCTAAGCACCAAAAATAAACCTGCTCCCAATAGTGACGAAGAGGGCCGAATATGCCCTTTCTCCAAAGATTCCTTAACATAGCTCCGCATAGCGGCATGCTCTGGCACAGACAGATTGAAAAGTCGGCCCTTAGGGAACTTACAACCAGGAATCAAGTTAATAGCACAATCACAGTCCCTATGTGGAGGAAGGGAACTGGACTTGGGCTCTTCAAATACATCCTGGAAATCCGACAAAAACTCAGGGAGCTCAGAAGAGGGGGAAGAGGAAATTGACATCAAAGGAACGTCACTATGTACCCCTTGACAACCCCAACTAGTCACAGACATAGTTTTCCAATCCAGCACCGGATTATGTTCCTGTAACCATGGAAATCCCAGCACAACAACATCATGCAGGTTATGCAACACCAGAAAACGGCAATCTTCCTGATGTGCAGGAGCCATGTACATAGTCATCTGTGTCCAGTACTGAGGTTTATTCTTGGCCAAGGGTGTAGCATCAATGCCCCTCAAAGGAATAGGGCTCTGCAAAGGCTGCAAGGAAAAACCACAGCGCCTGGCGAATTCTAAGTCCATTATGTTCAGGGCAGCGCCTGAATCCACAAATGCCATGACAGAAAAGGACGACAATGAGCAAATCAGGGTCACAGATAAGAGAAATTTAGGCTGTATAGTACTAATGGTAACAGACCTAGCGACTCTCTTAGTACGCTTAGAGCAATCAGAGATAACATGAGCCGAATCACCACAGTAAAAACACAGCCTATTCTGACGTCTGAATTCCTGTCGTTCTATTCTAGTCAAAATCCTATTACATTGCATAGGTTCAGGACTATGCTCAGAGGATACTGCCATATGGTGCACAGCTTTGCGCTCGCGCAGACGCCGATCAATCTGAATGGCTAGAGACATAGATTCGTTCAAACCGGCAGGCGTAGGAAAGCCCACCATAACATCTTTAAGGGTTTCAGAAAGACCTTTTCTGAAAATAGCAGCCAGAGCCTCTTCATTCCATTTAGTGAGCACAGACCATTTTCTAAATTTCTGGCAGTATAACTCTGCCGCTTCCTGACCTTGACACAGGGCCAACAGTGTTTTCTCAGCATGCTCTACAGAGTTAGGTTCGTCATATAATAATCCGAGCGCTTGAAAAAATGCATCTACATTCAATAATGCTGGATCTCCTGTTTCAAGAGAAAAAGCCCAGTCTTGCGGATCACCACGCAGCAAGGATATGATGATTTTCACCTGCTGAATGGGATCACCTGAAGAACGGGGTTTCAAAGCAACAAACAATTTGCAGTTATTTTTAAAGTTCAAAAACTTGGATCTGTCCCCAAAGAACAAATCCGGAGTAGGAATTCTGGGCTCTAAAGCCGGAGTCTGGACAACGTAGTCCTGGATACTCTGTACTCTTGCAGCCAGTTGATCCACATGAGAAAACAAACCCTGAGCATCCATGCCAGAGCATCCTGCACCACCCAGATATCAAGAGGAAAAAAGAGGCAAACCAGAGCACAGAAAAAAAAATGGTTCAGAACTTTCTTTTCCTTCTTTTGAGATACATTTAATTCATTTTTGGCCACTTGTACTGTTATGATCTGGTGGTTTAGGAACAACATGAGACAAGCTCTGAAGGAGGTGGTATCTGTACTGACCGCAGACCCTGAACCTAGCAGCGCAACTAGAAATAGCCGTGGGGGGTACCTGACGCTCCCTAGACCCCTCGGCACAGCCTAAGATCTAACTTCCCCTAAAGATGGAAACAGGAAACCTATCTTGCCTCAGAGAAAATCCCCAAAGGAAAGATAGCCCCCCACAAATATTGACGGTGAAAGGAGGGGGAAAATAACATACGCAGAGATGAAATCAGATTTTAGCATAGGAGGCCAGTCTAGCTTGATAGATAGGACAGGAAAGGATACTGTGCGGTCAGTATAAAAACTACAAAACAATCCACACAGAGTTTACAAAATCTCCACACCCGACTAAAGGTGTGGAGGGTAAATCTGCTTCCCAGAGCTTCCAGCTAACAGAAAAAATCCATAATGACAAGCTGGACAAAAATAGAATGCACAGAACAATAAGTCCACAACATGTGGACTGAAATGAGCAAAGCCAGAACTTATCTTAGCAGAACTGGTCAGGAAACCAGGAGAATCCAAGCAGAGATGTGAATCCAGCCAGAGAACATTGACAAGTGGCCTAGGCTGAAGACTAGAGCCAGGTTAAATAGCAGAGCCAGGAGAGACGATTGGTGAAAGCAGCTGCTAAAGCTAAACCCAAGGAGCAGCAGTTCCACTCAAAACCACCAGAGGGAGTCCAAGGGCAGAATTCACAAAAGTGCCATTTACAACCACCGAAGGGAGCCCAAGAACGGAATTCACAACACGCGACCGCCCATGTGACCGCTCGCGCGACCAATCACAAGCCGCGACGTCACCGAAGGTCCTTCAAGCGCTGATTCTTAGGAAGGAAGGCTGCCGGAAAGAAGCAGGGCGCGTCCGAGGGTGAGTACTGTATATAGCTAATAGAAATATACTCACCCTCGGACGCGCCCTGCTTTATTCCGGCAGCCTTCCTTCCTAATTATCAGCGCTTGAAGGACCTTCGGTGACATCGCGGCTTGTGATTGGTCGCGCGAGCGGTCACATGGGCGGTCGCGCGACCAAATCACAAGCCGCGACGTCATCTAAGGTCATTTACGCGCTGATTCTAAGGAAGCAAGGCTGCCGGTTAGTACCAGGGCGCGTCAGAGGGTGAGTATAGCAATATTTTTTATTTTAATTCTTTATTTTACACTTAAATATGGATCCCAGGGCCTGGAGGAGAGTTTCCTCTCCTTCAGAGCCTGGGAACCATTGGAAACCCAATGCACTGCATTGGGATCGAGTTTCGGCCGACCCCGACTTTTTTATAGGATCGGCCGATTCCACTCGACCCGACTTTTGAAAAAGTGGGGTTTCATGAAACCCAACCCGATCCTATAAAAGTAAAAGTCGCTCAACCCTAGTAATAACTCTAAAACGCTTCAACATATAGCGGTGATTTTGAGATTGTATTTTTCAAGGCACATTATAATTTATTGTAATGGTAAATTTACAGTTAGGTCCATATATATTTGGACAAAGACAACATTTTTCTAATTTCGGTTACAGACATTACCACAATGAATTTTAAACAAAACAATTCAGATGCAGTTGAAGTTCAGACTCTCGGCTTTCATTTGAGGGTATCCACATTAAAATTGGATGAAGGGTTTAGGATTTTCAGCTCCTTAACATGTGCCACCCTGTTTTTAAAGGGACCATAAGTAATTGGACAATTGACTCCAAGGCTATTTCATGGACAGGTGTGGGCAATCCCTTCATTATATCATTCTCAATTAAGCAGATAAAAGGCCTGGAGTTGATTTGAGGTGTGGTTCTTGCATTTGGAAGGTTTTGCTGTGAAGTAAACATGCGGTCAAAGGAGCTCTCCATACAGGTGAAACAAGCCATCCTTAAGCTGCAAAAACAGGAAAAAAAACATCCGAGAAATTGCTACAATATTAGGAGTGGCAAAATCTACAGTTTGGTACATCCTGAGAAAGAAAGAAAGCACTGGTGAACTCATTAATGCAAAAAGACCTGGGCGCCCACGGAAGACAACAGTGGTGGATGATCGCAGAATGATCTCCATAGTGAAGAGAAACCCCTTCACAACAGCCAACCAAGTGACCAACACTCTCCAGGAGGTAGGTGTATCAATATCCAAATCTACTATAAAGAGAAGACTGCATGAAAGTAAATACAGAGGGTTCACTGCATGGTGCAAGCCACTCATAAGCATCAAGAATAGAAAGGCTAGACTGGACTTTGCTAAAAAACATCTAAAAATGCCAGCACAGTTCTGGATGAACATTCTTTGGACAGATGAAACCAAGATCAACCTCTACCAGAATGATGGAAAGAGAAAAGTATGGCGAAGGCGTGGTACAGCTTTTGATCCAAAGCATACCACTTCATCTGTAAAACACAGCGTTGGCAGTGTGATGGCTTGGGCATGCATGGCTGCCAGTGGCACTGGGTCACTAGTGATTATTGATGATGTGACACAGGACAGAAGCAGATGAATGAGTTCTGAGGTATTCAGAGCCATACTGCGTGCTCAGATCCAGCCAAATACAGCAAAACGGATTGGTCGTCATTTCATACTACAGATGGACAATGACCCAAAACATAAAGCCAAAGCAACCCAGGAGTTTATTAAAGCAAAGAAGTGGAATATTCTTGAATGGCCAAGTCAGTCACCTGATCTCAACCCAATTGAGCATGCATTTCACTTGTTAAAGACTAAACTTCAGACAGAAAGGCCCACAAACAAACAGCAACTGAAAACCACAGTAGTGAAGGCCTGGCAGAGCATCAAAAAGGAGGAAACACAGTGTCTGGTGATGTCCATGAGTTCAAGACTTCAGGCAGTCATTGCCAACAAAGGGTTTTCAACCAAGTACTAAAAATGAACATTTTAGTTAAAATTATTGAATCTGTCCAATTACTTTTGGTCCCTTTAAAAACATGGTGGCACATGTTAAGGAGCTGAAACTCCTAAACCCTTCATCCAATTTTAATGTGGATACCCTCAAATGAAAGCTGAAAGACTGAACTTCAACTGTATCTGAATTGTTTTGTCTAAAATTCATTGTGGTAATATCTATAACCAAAATTAGAAAAATGTTGTCTCTGTCCAAATATATATGGACCTAACTGTAGGTCGATATGTTTTGTGTTTATTTACAAAAAATATCAAAAATTTGACAAAAATGTTAAAAAATTAGCAATTTTCAAACTTTGAATGATTATCCATTTAATCCAGATATTCTTACCATATAAAACATTAATAAATAACATTTCCCTTAAGTCTGCTTTACATCAGCACCATTTGTAAAATGTTCTTTTATTTTGTTAGCATTTTAGGAGGTTTAAAAATGTAGCAGTCATTTTTCATTTTTTCAAGGAAATTTATAAAACTTATTTTTTTTAGGGACCTATCCAGGTTTGAAGTGATTTTTGGGAAACCCGCAAAAGTGATACCATTTTAAAAACCGCACCCCCTGACATATTAAAAACTTCTGTCAGATAGTTTATTAACCCTTCAGGTGCTTTTCAGGAATTACTTCTGAACAGGTCATTATAGCCAGCAGACTCTGAGGCCGCTATTTGCTCATGAATTGCCATGGCAAACATCAGGACCACACAATCATGATCTCAGGGTGCCGATGGGGAAACAGAGGAAGCCCCCACATTCTGATAATCATTTGTATGATGTAGTCACCATTGACAGCAGCATCTAAAGGTACCGTCACACATAACGATATCGTTAACGATATCGTTGCTTTTTGTGACGTAGCAATGATATCGTTAAGGAAATCGTTATGTGTGACAGCGACCAACGATCATGCCCCTGCTGGGAGATCGTTGGTCGCTGAGGAAAGTCCAGAACTTTATTTCTTCGCTGGATCTCCCGCTGACATCGCTGGATCGGCGTGTGTGACGCCGATCCAGCGATGTCTTCACTGGTAACCAGGGTAAACATCGGGTTACTAAGCGCAGGGCCGCGCTTAGTAACCCGATGTTTACCCTGGTTACCAGCGTAAACGTTAAAAAAACAAACACTACATACTTACCTTCAGCTGTCTGTCCCCGGCGCTGTGCTTCTCTGGACTCCTCCTGCATCCTGTGTCAGCGCCGGCCAGCCGGAAAGCACAGCGGTGACGTCACCGCTCTGCTTTCCGGCTGACCGGCGCTGACAGTGCAGAGGAAAGCAGAGCACCGGAGGACAGACAGCTGAAGGTAAGTATGTAGTGTTTGTTTTTTTAACGTTTACGATGGTAACCATGGTAAACATCGGGTTACTAAGCGTGGCCCTGCGCTTAGTAACCCGATGTTTACCCTGGTTACCGGGGACCTCGGGATCGTTGGTCGCTGGAGAGCTGTCTGTGTGACAGCTCTCCAGCGACCAAACAGCGACGCTGCAGCGATCGGCATCGTTGTCGGTATCGCTGCAGCGTCGCTGAGTGTGAAGGTACCTTAAGGGCTTAAACGACCATAGTCGGTGCCAACACTGATCGTGGCTGATGCAGCAAGTTGTCAGATATAGTGTACAGGCTACAGCTGCTGGATTGTCACCAGTAGGGGAATGCTAGTCTCTTATCTCGCAGGTCAGTAAAATGACTATTGGCGGTCATTAAGGGGCTATTCTATGGGACCCATTATAGCCACATTGACAAGTTCTAAAGGTACCTTCACACATAACGATATTGTTAACGATATCGTTGCTTTTTGTGACGTAGCAACGATATCGTTAATAAAATCGTTATGTGTGACAGCGACCAACGATCAGGCCCCTGCTGTGCCATCGTTGGTCGCTGAAGAAAGTCCAGAACTTTATTTCGTCACTGGATCTCCCGTGGACATCGCTGGATCGGCGTGTGTGACACCGATCCAGCGATGTCTTCACTGGTAACCAGGGTAAACATCGGGTAACTAAGCGCAGGGCCGCGCTTAGTAACCCGATGTTTACCCTGGTTACCATCCTAAAAGTAAAAAAAACAAACACTACATACTTACCTAACGCTGTCTGTCCTCCAGCGCTGTGCTCTGAACTCCTCCTGTACTGGCTGTGAGCGTCGGTCAGCCGGAAAGCAGAACGGTGACGTCACCGCTCTGTTTTCCGGCCGCTGTGCTCACACAGACAGTACAGGAGGAGTGCAGAGCAGAGCGCCGGGGACAGACAGCGGTAGGTAAGTATGTACTGTTTGTTTTTTTTACTTTTAGGATGGTAACCAGGGTAAACATCGGGTTACTAAGCGCGGCCCTGCGCTTAGTTACCCGATGTTTACCCTGGTTACCGGCATCGTTGGTCGCTGGAGAGCTGTCTGTGTGACAGCTCTCCAGCGACCAAACAGCGATGCTGCAGCGATCCGGATCGTTGTCGGTATCGCTGCAGCGTCGCTTAATGTGAAGGGGCCTTAATCCTCTTCAGACAACAAGTATTGCAAAGGGCTTGGCAATGCTATCTTTAGGTGCTGTGCAGTGCTTCAGTTTTCAAGGACGAGATCTCAAACCAACCAAATGATCTTGATGCCAAAAGACCTTAGCTAGTACTAGGAGGACCTGGTCAATTTAAAAAGAAACTTGTCAGGAGCTATACGGTCTTTAAAATAATTACATTGACTGGTATGGTTGTAAAAGGCACATTCAAACATACCTTTTTTTTATTGAAGTAAAGACATCTGCTCCGACGACATGCCAATTCCTGGTTAGTGCATCAATCCTCTACATTTCCCACCTAGCAACAACTTCATGGGCTTGACTAACATCTGTTCAGCACCACTATAACAGTTTTTTAGTATCACTAAATAGACTACAATGAATCACATGTGAGTGGCGCTAGAAGGGGAATAATGTAGAGGATCAGGGCGCTGATGGGAATAGACCCGCATTCTCATTTATATAAAAATGCGTAATAGATTTTCAAAGACTATTTCTAAATGTAACCTATTTGCCAATAAAAGATAACTGAAATTTGCTGAACTGGACACTATTACATCTATTACAACACAATAGCAGTTAAATACATCTAAAAAAAAAATACTGCTTTGAGAAGCAGTTTTAGGCATGGTTGGACTGGTCCGCCATGGTAACATAGGAACTGTGGGCACAGTCTCTGATACCAAATTGCAACACTGGGGGTCTGACAATATAGAGAATCACTAGTCACAAAGGTCAAATTCTTCATTGATTCACAAATTAAAGTTTAATATCCTATTTCAACAGATTGGCTGTATTCTCTACGTGCACAGAACAGAACAGTCAGTAATTGTTCAAGGCAGCACATGTCCTTTTTACCCTGCAAGATGTGCTGCCGAGAATAAGGTTTTTAAGCCTGCTTAAAAATAATGTAACCGAACAAATGAGCGTTATGATTGGCAATTCTTAGGAATGCTCATAATCAATAATCAGCCAGTGTAAAGCCAGTTTAACCCCTTAATGACCGCCAATACGTCTTTTAACTGACCTGAGATATAAGAGAATAGCCTCCCCATACAGATGACAATCCAGCATCTGTCGGCTGTCCTCTATAGCTGACAACTTGCTGTATCAGCCACGATCAGTATTTGCACCTTCTAAATCTGTTTAACCCCTTAGATGCTGCTGTCAATAGTGACTACATCATTATAAATGGTTAACAGAGTGTGGGGGCTTCTTCTTTATCCCAATTGGTGCCCTCAGATCATGATTTTGTTGTCCTGATGTTTGCGATGGCAATTCATGACCAAATAGCGGCCTTAGAGTCTGATGGCTGTAGTAATCTGTTTAGAAGTTAGCAACATATAGGTGGTAAAAATACACATTTTCATTTCTGTCATGCCACTTTGCATTAATTCCTGTAAAGCACCTGAAGGGTTAATAAACTACCTGACAGCAGTTTTCAATATGTCAGGGGGTGCTGTTTTTAAAATGGTATCACGTTTGGGGGTTTCCCAATATATGGGACCCCTAAAGTCACTTCAAACATGGATAAGTCCCTAAAAAAATAAATGTGGTAAATTTCTTTGAAAAAATGAAAAATTGCTGCTACATTTTTAAACCTCCTAAAATGCTAACAAAATAAAATAACATTTTACAAATGGTGCTGATGTAAAGCAGACATGTGGGAAATGTTATTTATTAATGGTTTGCTGTTGTATGACTATCTGGATTAAAGAGATAATTATTCAAATTCAGAAAATTGCTAATTTTTTAACATTTTTCTCAAATTTTTTATATTTTTTATAAATAAACACAATAAATGTTGAACTAAATTTACCATTATCATAAAGTATAATGTGTCACGAAAAAACAATCTCAAAATCACTGCGATTTGTTGAAGCGTTGCAGAGTTATTACCACATAAAGTGACACTGGTCAGATTTCAAAAATTTGGCTCGGTCACTAAGGGGTTAATCCTATAGAATGAATAACATATGTTCCTTTTGTTATGCATTGTTTGTGATGCCTCTAAGCATAAAATTGTTATTTAATGTTCTCATATTACCTCTTCATTTAGATTATCTCTGATGGGCCTTTCTAGAAATCCAGTAAAGAGATTGTACAACCAGCTGTAAGACAGAAAAGCAGGTTAAGTAACATCAAGATTAAATCAGATAATTAAATAAAACTGGCGACTAATCAGAAGAGATTTGGGAAGGGAACAACTCATTCTTGTTGAACAGGTTTTCTTGTGAACACATTGCTGTAATCTGGTGATACATTATGCTTTTAGCAACACGTCTAGATATGGTACTTGGTAAATCTGCTTGTGTGGAATATAAGACTCACGTATGCTTGGAATAGCAATGATAATGATAAATAGATAAATCCAAATTATGTTTAATCTGTTCATCTACCTGGCGCCTCCAGAAAGGTGGACTTTCGCATTTTTCACCTCTGAATGGCAGGAAGAAAGAGATACAGATGGCCGGGCAGCTGAGTCTTTCAAGGTAGTAAACTGTGCTTTTAATGTTACTCCAGAAATCGAGAGCGAAAAATCACCATTGTCATTTCTGTTTAACAGAATACAAAGTTTCAGACATAGATATCCTAAAACCACAACAGAAAAACCTAAAGGGGTTGTCTCACAACAGACAAGTTTGGGATATCCCTGATTCCGCATCCTTACTGGTGTCCAAACCTCAATTATAGAAGTGGTGCAAGTCATGCGCAGTTCTCTCCTATCACAGCTAAAAGAGAACCAAATTCAGCCAAGTACCTTTGCTCCGGGACCCCTGCTCTGGAGATAGCTGTGAGTCCCTGAAGTGGTGTTCCCATTTAATAGAAATTAATGGCATATGCCATGAATTTACCATAAATGTGTTTTGTAAGACAAACCCTTTAAGGTGACTATAAACATTAAAACAAGTAAGCCAGATCCATAAATTTCAGAGCAAGTGGTTGACTATGTTATACAGTATGTACAATGAGTCAGTGACCTCCTAATATGCTACTGACGATGTCAAGTGAAAGAAGGATTGTACATGATGAATTTGATCACCTGATTATTTTGTTCTCATAGGGGATACCTCCTCCACAAAGCTGTCTGGCACCGGCTTACTTTACTCTCCACTTTAGAAGCACATGCACACTTAACTCAATCGAGCATGCATGTAGAAGTATCGGGCGGAATACTTGCCAGCTGAACTAGGATTCATCCGACAGTTATTGAAAGTGCATGACTCCCTTTATTGTACAATGTTTATGAACAACAGAACATGCCATCAATCTGTATGAATTTTGGGGTTGAATTGCTTTCTGAAAACAGCCTTTTGAGTGTCATAGGCTCAGAAGTAGTGATGAGCAAATATGCTCGGAAAAGGTGTTATCTGAGCTCGCTCGTGTGTCTCTTCGGTGTGCTCGAAAAATATGTTCGAGTCCCCGTGGCTGTTCGACAGCCACAACAAATGCAAGGATTTCCTTTTTGTTAGGCAGTCTCCACATGTGTTGCAGCTGTCCTAGCATGTTCCCTCATTACTACTCAGACGTTAACACCTTCTGTACCTGAAAGAGAGCTCTAGACTATAAGTGGTAGATACCGGAAGTGTGAAATGATAGTCAGCCCACCACTAATTAACATAAAGTGGTGGTACATATCTGGCAAGGCAGTTCCAATACTTTAAGAAAATGATAAGCGGGCACAACATCACCCTATTCTGATCAATATGTCAATGATAGGAATCTAGAGCAGTTCTATCAGGCAAGGGAGTGTTGGAATAATTCTGCCGAAAATCTATCAACTATTGTCCTGGCTTGTTACAAAAATCTACAGTCACTCTATGTGACTGCTAAATTGTGACAGCATGACTGTCCACTTGCTCTGGGAATACTGGGGAATCATGACAGCGTGCACACTGTCCATAGTCACGATTCAGCAGTCTGCAGTCACTTGATTGCCCGGACAACCTCTTTATCAACTAGAATCACTATTCCTTTTGTCAATAGGATATGTTACTACACATCTTGGCACTGTCCAATGGTTCCAACAGTGTCATGCCCTGCAGAGACACAGCCCATTGACATAGCATTATAACAAACAGTTGACTATTTATTCATACATTTCCAGGAGGAACAGTGGAGCTTTGGCTTAATAGAGTTCTAAGAAAAATTGTTCCAGGATGGTTATTTCATGTGAAATGTAAGTATTTACTAAATCAAATGTCAGAAGAGCTGTTCCTTTTTATACAAATGGGGCAGAGATTTATGATTGTAGTGTGGAATGGGCATAAAGGGAACCTGTCACGTGAAAAAAGCACTATTAACCTGCAGATGTGGAGTTAATCTGCAGGATAATAACGCTCTGAAGCTGTACGGCCACTGCACGGAGAGCAGCGCTGCCGAGTCGAAGTGAACTATATTCCTCCAGGTAGGCTTGGACTTTCAGACACAAGGGTTTGCTGTACCCCCGTCATTGACTGACAGCCAACTGAGCATTAGAGCCAGCTGTCAGTCAGTGTTGGCGGTGTAGTTACAGCCACCACTCACTGGATACTGAGTGATGACTGAAGCATCACAGGCCGCACCCCTATGACTAAAAGCCCAAGGCCACTGGGAGGAATAAAGTTCATTTCCTGCCAGCAGCAGAATTTTCAATGTGGGCTCTGAGTAGGCTCAGAATGCTATTAACATGGAGATTAACCCTATATCTGCATGTTAATACCATTTTTTCACATTACAGGTTCATTTTAACGTTAATTTTCATCATTTACTAGAAGGAGTCTGTAATTACAAAGTGACCATTCAAAAGAAGAACAGGAACTCATTGCCATGGACAAACAGTTCAGTGCACTTTTCTACCTAATTGTCTTCCATGCATCTTTGCCCTCCTCCTGGCTTCTGGGGAACAATGAGGAGAAGATAATATGCTATACTGTTTGATCACACCAAGTCAACAAAAATTTGTTTGCACCGTTATTTTATGTTGGAATAATCACTGTAATAAAGCTGGAGTGCCTTTTCTGTAAAAATCAGGACATTTTTCAAATATACTAATGAAAATAGTGTCATAATGGTGAAAATTTTAATGAAGTTTAATTAAAGGGGGTGTCTGGTCCAAATCGATAAGTCTGCAGTCACTCTGTCTGACTGCAGAAATATGAATCTCCACAAAGTACACACTGTGCACTGAGAGGATTTGCCGGTTGCTGAGCCGTGACCGCAGGGTATGTATGAGTTATACATACTCCAGGCCAGATGCCGTCCAGTGGGTTCAGCTTTGCTCTATACACTAGTATTGAGCGAGGCAGTGCCCCATCTACTGATGTTGTTTCTGTGTGCATGGTCAACAAGAGGGCACGACCTAACTCCATACAAGTGTGTAATGCAAGGTCGCGCCCACTGGACGGGCTCTGGCTGGGAGTATGTATAGCGCATACATACTCTCTAGTCCCGGCTCAAAAACCAGTGAATCTCTGCAGTGCACAGTGCATGCACTGGCGGAATTCATACAGTAAGTCTGCAGTCACACACAGTGACTGCAGACTTATCAAATAAGATAGGACAACCCCTTTAAGTTTAGTTGAGTTTAATTAAAACTGAACCAAATGCCCACTTGCCTATGTGTATTCATTTTATTAATATGCCAATTGTGCAGAACATCAAAGAACAAGAAAACAATATGATGAAGCCTGATTTTTATTAATTAATATTAGCCCTACATCAACAGTCCTCAAACAGTGGTTAGCTTGTATACTTACATTAACCAATGTTTTACCCTCCACTGGCCAAACACCTTGGCTATTGCACCTTCAACATTTAACTGAATATCCGCTGGAGGTACTGGGACAGCCATAGTATGAGAAGTTTCAAATTCTTCAATTGATATTCTGTGAGATAAAATAATAAAACCTTAATATTGTAGAACAAAACAGTGTGTAGCTGCAATACATTTTCCCAATTCTTACCCTGTAATTGCATAGTCAACATTGCCAAAAACACGTGTAGACCCAATAATATTTGGTAGATGGTCACGTTTAAGCATGTGGCGAAAAACTTCTGTTCCTTCTGATAACACTAGATGCAGAAAATGTCAATATTAAACTGTGGCCTGGAATTGTTCCTACAAACAGGTTTCATATATCAGGTTACTTACTGTAGTCCATCCATTTTTGAGTTACCCGCAAAACAACACCAGGACTACAGTGTCCACACAATGAAAGGCAACTCCACAAGAGCAGCCACACTGGCTTCATTCTCACTGAAAATAAAGAAGTGCATACAGTACATAATATAGTAATACATTATATACAAAACTTTATCTTAACTCCTCCTTAGTCCATGGACAAATATCATGGTCTGATGAAGATAATGGATCCATCCAATTTTTTTTTACTTTAAAGTTACGTTGATCATTTAAAAATATCTAAAACGACTTTAGAGAGCAAACTTTTATCCAAAAACCATTTGAGGTTTCATGGATCCTAGTTTAAGACTCCCTAATAAATAGGGTTACATCTGCCGGCGCCTCAGCATGGTTTCCCTCCTCCCACCATGTGGGGACACCGACTTACTCACCACTAGGGTTGAGCGAAACGGGTCGAACATTTTCAAAAGTCGCCGACTTTTGGCTAAGTCGGGGTTTCATGAAACCCGATCCGACCCCTGTGCGGGGTCGGCCATGCGGTACGCGACTTTCGCGCCAAAGTCGCGTTTCAATGACGCGAAAAGCGCCATTTCTCAGCCAATGAAGGTAAACGCAGAGTGTGGGCAGCGTGATGACATAGGTCCTGGTCCCCACCATCTTAGAGAAGGGCATTGCAGTGATTGGCTTGCTGTCTGCGACGTCACAGGGGCTATAAAGAGGCGTTCCCGCCGACCGCCATCTTACTGCTGCTGATCTGAGCTTAGGGAGAGGTTGCTGCCGCTTTGTCAGAAGCAGGGATAGCGTTAGGCAGGGTCCATTAACCACAAAACCGCTTGTGCTGCAGCGATTTGCACTGTCCAACACCACCCTCGGTGTGCAGGGACAGTGGAAGTTTTTTTTTTTTTTTTTTTCCCCTCAGCGCTGTAGCTCATTGGGCTGCCCTAGAAGGCTCCCTGATAGCTGCATTGCTGTGTGTACGCCGCTGTGCAAACCAACTGCTTTTTTCAAAGCACAAATCCTCTTGTTCCTTCCTTTCTGCACAGCTATCTTTTTTGTTTGTCCACACTTTTTATTTCATTTGTGCATCAGTCCACTCCTTATTGCTGCCTGCCATACCTGGCTGAGATTACTGCAGGCAGGGAGATAGTAGCTGCCTGCCATACCTGGCTGAGATTACTGCAGGCAGGGAGATAGTAATTGTAGGACATTCCCTGTTTTTTTTTTTTTGGTGGGAGATTAAGATTGGCAATTTGGCATTTCTGCTAGAGTGCCATCCCTGTGTGTGCCATCTCTCTCACATAGTGGGCCATAGAAAGCCTTTTCATTTTTCTGTATTTTTTTTTGTGGGGTGTATAAATTCTCCCTGATAAAAATACAGTGGGAGATTAATATTGGCCTTTGGGCTTGTGTGCCAGTCCTGAGTGTGCCATCTCTCTCACAAATAGTGGGCCATAGAAAGCCTATTTATTTTTTTTTTTGGTTTTATAAATTCTCCCTGAAAAAAAGGGAGATTAATATTGGCCTCTGGGCTTGTGTGCCAGTCCTGAGCGTGCCATCTGTGCCAGCCCTGAGCGTGCCATCTCTCTCACAAATAGTGGGCCATAGAAAGCCTATTTAATTTTTTTTTTTGTTTTATAAATTTTCCCTGAAAAAAGGGAGATTAATATTGGCCTCTGGGCTTGTGTGCCAGTTGTGAGCGTGCCATCTGTGCCAGTCCTGAGCGTGCCATCTCTCTCACAAATAGTGGGCCATAGAAAGCCTATTTAAATATTTTTTTGGTTTTATAAATTCTCCCAGAAAAAAAGGGAGATTAATATTGGCCTCTGGGCTTGTGTGCCAGTCCTGAGCGTGCCATCTGTGCCAGCCAGCCCTGAGCGTGCCATCTCTCTCACAAATAGTGGGCCATAGAAAGCCTATTTAATTTTTTTTTTTGTTTTATCAATTTTCCCTGAAAAAAGGGAGATTAATATTGGCCTCTGGGCTTGTGTGCCAGTTGTGAGCGTGCCATCTGTGCCAGTCCTGAGCGTGCCATCTCTCTCACAAATAGTGGGCCATAGAAAGCCTATTTAAATATTTTTTTGGTTTTATAAATTCTCCCAGAAAAAAAGGGAGATTAATATTGGCCTCTGGGCTTGTGTGCCAGTCCTGAGCGTGCCATCTGTGCCAGCCAGCCCTGAGCGTGCCATCTCTCTCACAAATAGTGGGCCATAGAAAGCCTATTTAATTTTTTTTTTGTTTTATCAATTTTCCCTGAAAAAAGGGAGATTAATATTGGCCTCTGGGCTTGTGTGCCAGTTGTGAGCGTGCCATCTGTGCCAGTCCTGAGCGTGCCATCTCTCTCACAAATAGTGGGCCATAGAAAGCCTATTTAAATATTTTTTTGGTTTTATAAATTCTCCCAGAAAAAAAGGGAGATTAATATTGGCCTCTGGGCTTGTGTGCCAGTCCTGAGCGTGCCATCTGTGCCAGCCAGCCCTGAGCGTGCCATCTCTCTCACAAATAGTGGGCCATAGAAAGCCTATTTAATTTTTTTTTTTGTTTTATCAATTTTCCCTGAAAAAAGGGAGATTAATATTGGCCTCTGGGCTTGTGTGCCAGTTGTGAGCGTGCCATCTGTGCCAGTCCTGAGCGTGCCATCTCTCTCACAAATAGTGGGCCATAGAAAGCCTATTTAAATATTTTTTTGGTTTTATAAATTCTCCCAGAAAAAAAGGGAGATTAATATTGGCCTCTGGGCTTCTGTGCCAGTCCTGAGCGTGCCATCTGTGCCAGTCCTGAGCGTCCCATCTCTCTCACAAATAGTGGGCCATAGAAAGCCTATTTTATTTTTTTTTTGGGTTTCAGAAATTCTCCCTGGAAAAAAAAAGGGAGATTAATATTGCCCTTTGGGCTTGTGTGCCAGTACTAAGCGTTCCATCTCTCTCTCTCTCTCAGTCAGTGGGCCATAGAACGCATATTTTTGGTTTTATTTGTTTTCTAAATTCTCCCTGAAAAAATCATTTTATTTTATTTGGTTTCTAAATTCTTCCTGATAAAATCATATTTTTTTTATTATTTTTATTTCTAAAGTCTCCCTGAAAAAAAAAAAAAAAAAACAACCAAAAAAACAGTGGGAGATTAATATTGGCCTTTCTGCTTGTGTGCCAGTCTTGACTCCTGGGTGTGCCATCTCTCTCTCTCTCTCTCTCTCTCTCTCTCTCCAATTGTGGTCCATAGAAAGCCTATATTTTTTTTCCTTGATTTGGGTTCTAAAATCTACCAGAGAAAATAACTACATCAATCATTGGTAGAAAAATATTGGCCTCTGGGTTTGTGTGCCACTCCTGACTCCTGTGTGCGTCATCTCTCAGTCAGTGGGCCATAGAACGCCTATTTTTGTTTTTATTTGTTTTATAAATTCTCCCTGAAAAAATCATTTTATTTTATTTGGTTTCTAAATTCTTCCTGATAAAATCATATTTTTTTTATTATTTTTATTTCTAAAGTCTCCCTGAAAAAAAAAAAAAAAAAACAACCAAAAAAACAGTGGGAGATTAATATTGGCCTTTCTGCTTGTGTGCCAGTCTTGACTCCTGGGTGTGCCATCTCTCTCTCTCTCTCTCTCCAATTGTGGTCCATAGAAAGCCTACATTTTTTTTCCTTGATTTGGGTTCCAAAATCTACCAGAGAAAATAACTCCATCAATCATTGGTAGAAAAATATTGGCCTCTGGGCTTGTGTGCCACTCCTGATTCCTGTGTGCGTCATCTCTCACTCAGTGGCCCATAGAAAGCATATAGTTTGTTACATTTGTTTTCTAAATTCTCCCTGCAAAAATCTATTTTTTTTTTTGGGGGGGTTTCTAAAGTGTTCCTGAAAAAAATAAAAATAAAAAAAAAATAATAGTGTGACATTAATATTAACATTTGTGCTTCAGTGACAGTCCTGCGTGTGGGGCATCTCTCTAATTTGCAGCCACCAAAAAAAGAGTGTGTAACATTGGGCCTGATTTTCGCTGTGGTCTCACCAACCTGTAAAGGGGTAGCTAAATCATACTGAAGTTATAGCTCACCGTGTAAGTTGTGTGACTGCAACAAATAACGTTAGTTTGGTTACGTTTTTAAAACAATGAGGAAGTCTAGTGGAAGAGGTCGTGGCCGGGGGCGTTCATTGTCAGCTGGTAATGAGGGTAGTGGTAGTGGTGGAGCATCAGGTGGTCGTGGGGGAAAAAATATTGCACCTAAGTCTGGAGCTGTGGAGCCAGGTTCGTCGTCCGGCTACACAAGGCCTCGAACGCTCCCTTTTCTGGGATTAGGAAAACCGCTTTTAAAGCCGGAGCAGCAAGAGCAAGTTTTGGCTTATCTTGCTGACTCAGCCTCTAGCTCTTTTGCCTCATCTCGTGAAACTGGTAAAAGTAAAAGCAGCGCGTCGTTAGTGGATGTTCACGGTCAGGGACAAGTCACTTCCTTGTCCTCTTCAGCAAAAACAACAACAGAGAAGAATGCAGCAGGCGACACAACGGGTTACTCCATGGAGCTCTTTACACATACCGTCCCTGGCTTAGAAAGTGAAGCAGTTAACAGTCCATGCCCATTACAAATTGAATCTGACATGGAGTGCACTGACGCACAGCCACAGCCAGACTACTATGCTGGTCCTTTGACTCAGACCACAACATTGCCCTCGCAGGGTGCTGATCAAGAATCAGACCCTGATGAGACTATGTTGCCCCATCACGAACGCTATACCACCGAACGACACGGTGACACAGACGAAGTTGCGCAGGAGGTACAAGAAGAGTTATTAGATGACCCAGTTCTTGACCCCGATTGGCAGCCATTGGGGGAACAGGGTGCAGGCGGCAGCAGTTCTGAAGCAGAGGAGGAGGAGGGGCCGCAGCAGGCATCAACATCGCCACAGGTTCCATCTGCCGGGCCCGTATCTTGCCCAAAACGCGTGGCAAAGCCAAAACCTGGTGGAGGACAGCGTGGCCATCCGGTTAAAGCTCAGTCTGCAATGCCTGAAAAGGTATCCGATGCTAGAAAGAGTGCAGTCTGGCATTTTTTTAAACAACATCCAATTGATCAGCGCAAAGTCATCTGTCAAAAATGTTCTACTTCCTTAAGCAGAGGTCAGAATCTGAAAAGTCTCAATACTAGTTGCATGCATAGACATTTAACCACCATGCATTTGAAAGCTTGGACTAACTACCAAACGTCCCTTAAGGTTGTTGCACCCTCGGCCAATGAAGCTAGTCATCAACGCAACATCCCTTCCGGCAGTGTAGGACCACCATTTAGCGCACCACCTGCTGTATCTGTGCAGGTATCTTTGCCAGGCCAAAGCAGTCAGGGTCAGGGAATCACCAGTTTCGTAGTAGGAAACACTGCATCTAGGGCACCGGCGGCAACAATACCATCTCCCACCGTCTCTCAGTCTGCCATGTCCACCGGCACCCCCGCTAGTTCCACGATCTCCAGCTCTCCAGTCCAGCTCACCCTACATGAGACTATGGTTAGAAAAAGGAAATACTTAGCCTCGCATCCGCGTACACAGGGTTTGAACGCCCACATAGCTAGACTAATCTCGTTAGAGATGATGCCCTACCGGTTAGTTGAAAGCGAAGCTTTCAAAGACCTGATGGACTACGCTGTACCACGCTACGAGCTACCCAGTCGACACTTTTTTTCCAGAAAAGCCATCCCAGCCCTCCACCAGCATGTTAAAGAGCGCATCGTCCATGCACTCAGGCAATCTGTGAGCACAAAGGTGCACCTGACAACAGATGCATGGACCAGTAGGCATGGCCAGGGACGTTACGTGTCCATCACGGCACACTGGGTAAATGTGGTGGATTCAGGGTCCACAGGGGACAGCAAGTTTGGGACAGTTCTGCCTAGCCCACGGTCTAGTAAACAGTTGTCTGTAGCCGTTCGCACCCCCTCCTCCTCCTCCTCCTCGTCCTCCTGCAGAAGCAAGAGCTCGTCCACAGACCGCAGTCGCACAAACACTCCATCCGCACCTGCCACTGTTGCACACCAGGTCTCCCATTATGGGGCAGCTACTGGCATACGTCAGCAGGCTGTATTGGCTATGAAGTGTTTGGGCGACAATAGACACACCGCGGAAGTTCTGTCCGAGTTCTTGCAGCAAGAAACGCAGTCGTGGCTGGGCACTGTAGATCTTGAGGCAGGCAAGGTAGTGAGTGATAACGGAAGGAATTTCATGGCTGCCATCTCCCTTTCCCAACTGAAACACATTCCTTGCCTGGCTCACACCTTAAACCTGGTGGTGCAGTGCTTCCTGAAAAGTTATCCGGGGTTATCCGACCTGCTCCTCAAAGTGCGTGGACTTTGCGCACATATCCGCCGTTCGCCTGTACACTCCAGCCGTATGCAGACCTATCAGCGTTCTTTGAACCTTCCCCAGCATCGCCTAATCATAGACGTTGCAACAAGGTGGAACTCAACACTGCACATGCTTCAGAGACTGTGCGAACAGAGGCGGGCTGTTATGTTTTTGTGGGAGGATACACATACACGGGCAGGCAGTAGGATGGCAGACATGGAGTTGTCAGGTGTGCAGTGGTCGAAGATTCAAGACATGTGTCAAGTCCTTCAGTGTTTTGAGGAATGCACACGGCTGGTTAGTGCAGACAACGCCATAATAAGCATGAGCATCCCCCTAATGCGTCTGCTGATGCAAAGTTTGACGCACATAAAGGATCAGGCGTCTGCACCAGAGGAAGAGGAAAGCCTTGATGACAGTCAGCGATTGTCTGGTCAGGGCAGTGTACATGACGAGGTACCGGGCGAAGAGGAGGTGGAGGATGAGGAGGATGATGGGGATGAGTATATTTTTAATGAGGAAGCTTTCCCGGGGGCACGGGAAATTGGTGGCGTGGCAAGGCCGGGTTCTGGTTTTTTGAGGGACACAAGTGACGTAGATTTGCCTGCAACTGCCCCTCAACCAAGCACAACCGCAGATTTGACAACGGGAACTTTGGCCCACATGGCGGATTATGCCTTGCGTATCCTCAAAAGGGACACACGCATTACAAAAATGATGAACGATGACGATTACTGGTTGGCCTGCCTCCTTGATCCTCGCTATAAAGGCAAATTGCAAAATATTATGCCACATGAGAACTTGGAACTAATATTAGCAACAAAACAATCAACTCTTGTTGACCGTTTGCTTCTGGCATTCCCTGCACACAGCGCCCGTGATCGTTCTCACACGAGCTCCAGGGGCCAGCAGACCAGAGGTGTTAGAGGGGCAGAAATCAGAAGTGGCGTTGGACAGAGGGGTTTTCTGACCAGGTTGTGGAGTGATTTTTCTATGACCGCAGACAGGACAGGTACTGCAGCATCAATTCAAAGTGACAGGAGACAACATTTGTCCAGTATGGTTACAAACTATTTTTCATCCCTTATCGACGTTCTCCCTCAACCGTCATTCCCATTTGATTACTGGGCATCCAAATTAGACACCTGGCCAGAATTGGCAGAATATGCATTGCAGGAGCTTGCTTGCCCGGCAGCTAGTGTCCTATCAGAAAGAGTATTCAGTGCTGCAGGTTCAATACTAACAGAAAAAAGGACTCGTCTGGCTACCCAAAATGTAGATGATCTAACCTTCATTAAAATGAACCACAACTGGATTTCAAAATCTTTTGCCCCACCCTGCCCGGCTGACACCTAGCTTTCCTATGAAAAGGTCTTGCCTGTGGACTATTCTGAATGACTTTTCCAATCTCGTAATTTTCTTCACCTGATTGTCCAGCATACGACATGTTTCCACCTCACGAAATGGCCAAACTCCCCACACGGGGCCGTGCTATCGCCACTTTGCGCTTGGACCCTTGAGAGTGCTGTTTGTCTGAAGAGGTGGGTGTGGCCGCTTTTGGTCGACGGCACTGCCACTGGGTCCCTCATAGTACAATAAAGTGTCTCTGGCGGTGGTGGTGCGCACCCAACGTCAGACACACCGTTGTAATATGAGGGGCCCTATGCCTGTACCGCCGGCCACAAGACAGTTCCCCCCCCCAGCTCAAACAGTGCTCTACCACTAGCAAAATTATCTCTCACAGCTTCACCAATGTGTAGTCTAGCCGCTGACATCCTTCAATGCCTGGCACTGACAATACCATTGTTTTGACATTTTTGTTATGTTAGGCCTTCGAAGCCTGTCTGCGGTCCCTTCTTTCTACAACTACTACACTGACCAGGCCACTGCTGGCCGTGTTACCCTGGAACCAATTTAAAAGTGCCTACAGTCAGCCCAATTTTGTTATGTTAGGCCTTCGAAGACTGTCTGCCGTCACTCCTTCCACTAGACTTCCACTGACCATACACTGCTGCCCATGTACCCCTGGAACCAATTTAAAGTGCCTACAGCCAGCCCAATTTTGTTATGTTAGGCCTTCGAAGCCTGTCTGCGGTCACTCCTTCCACTAGACTTCCACTGACCAGACCACTGCTGCCCGTGTACCCCTGGAACCAATTTAAAAGTGCCTACAGCCAGCCCAAGTTTGTTATGTTAGGCCTTGGAAGCCTGTCTGCGGTCACTCCTTCCACTAGACTTCCACTGACCAGACCACTGCTGCCCGTGTACCCCTGGAACCAATTTAAAAGTGCCTACAGCCAGCCCAAGTTTGTTATGTTAGGCCTTGGAAGCCTGTCTGCGGTCACTCCTTCCACTAGACTTCCACTGACCAGACCACTGCTGCCCGTGTACCCCTGGAACCAATTTAAAAGTGCCTACAGCCAGCCCAAGTTTGTTATGTTAGGCCTTGGAAGCCTGTCTGCGGTCACTCCTTCCACTAGACTTCCACTGACCAGACCACTGCTGCCCGTGTACCCCTGGAACCAATTTAAAAGTGCCTACAGCCAGCCCAAGTTTGTTATGTTAGGCCTTCTAAGCCTGTCTGCGGTCCATTCTTTCAACTACTACTACACTGACCAGGTCACTGCTGCCCGTGTACCCCTGGAACCAATTTAAAATTGCCTACAGCCAGCCCAATTTTTTTATTTTAGGCCTTCGATGCCTGTCTGCGGTCCATTCTTTCAACTACTACTACACTGACCAGGTCACTGCTGTCCGTGTACCCCTGGAACCAATTTAAAATTGCCTACAGCCATGTGTTATTATTTTAGGCCTTCGATGCCTGTCTGCGGTCACTCCTTCCACTAGGCCTCCACTGACCACACCACTGCTGTCCGTGTACCCCTGGAACCAATTTAAAATTGCCTACAGCCAGCCCAATTTTTTTATTTTAGGCCTTCGATGCCTGTCTGCGGTCCATTCTTTCAACTACTACTACACTGACCAGGTCACTGCTGTCCGTGTACCCCTGGAACCAATTTAAAATTGCCTACAGCCATGTGTTATTATTTTAGGCCTTCGATGCCTGTCTGCGGTCACTCCTTCCACTAGGCCTCCACTGACCACACCACTGCTGTCCGTGTACCCCTGGAACCAATTTAAAATTGCCTACAGCCATGTGTTATTATTTTAGGCCTTCGATGCCTGTCTGCGGTCACTCCTTCCACTAGGCCTCCACTGACCACACCACTGCTGCCCGTGTACCCCTGGAACCAATTTAAAATTGCCTACAGCCAGCCCAATTTTTTTATTTTAGGCCTTCGATGCCTGTCTGCGGTCCATTCTTTCAACTACTACTACACTGACCAGGTCACTGCTGCCCGTGTACCCCTGGAACCAATTTAAAAGTGCCTACAGCCAGCCCAAGTTTGTTATGTTAGGCCTTGGAAGCCTGTCTGCGGTCACTCCTTCCACTAGACTTCCACTGACCAGACCACTGCTGCCCGTGTACCCCTGGAACCAATTTAAAAGTGCCTACAGCCAGCCCAAGTTTGTTATGTTAGGCCTTGGAAGCCTGTCTGCGGTCACTCCTTCCACTAGACTTCCACTGACCAGACCACTGCTGCCCGTGTACCCCTGGAACCAATTTAAAAGTGCCTACAGCCAGCCCAAGTTTGTTATGTTAGGCCTTGGAAGCCTGTCTGCGGTCACTCCTTCCACTAGACTTCCACTGACCAGACCACTGCTGCCCGTGTACCCCTGGAACCAATTTAAAAGTGCCTACAGCCAGCCCAAGTTTGTTATGTTAGGCCTTGGAAGCCTGTCTGCGGTCACTCCTTCCACTAGACTTCCACTGACCAGACCACTGCTGCCCGTGTACCCCTGGAACCAATTTAAAAGTGCCTACAGCCAGCCCAAGTTTGTTATGTTAGGCCTTCTAAGCCTGTCTGCGGTCCATTCTTTCAACTACTACTACACTGACCAGGTCACTGCTGCCCGTGTACCCCTGGAACCAATTTAAAATTGCCTACAGTCAGCCCAATTTTTTTATTTTAGGCCTTCGATGCCTGTCTGCGGTCCATTCTTTCAACTACTACTACACTGACCAGGTCACTGCTGTCCGTGTACCCCTGGAACCAATTTAAAATTGCCTACAGCCATGTGTTATTATTTTAGGCCTTCGATGCCTGTCTGCGGTCACTCCTTCCACTAGGCCTCCACTGACCACACCACTGCTGTCCGTGTACCCCTGGAACCAATTTAAAATTGCCTACAGCCAGCCCAATTTTTTTATTTTAGGCCTTCGATGCCTGTCTGCGGTCCATTCTTTCAACTACTACTACACTGACCAGGTCACTGCTGTCCGTGTACCCCTGTAACCAATTTAAAATTGCCTACAGCCATGTGTTATTATTTTAGGCATTCGATGCCTGTCTGCGGTCCATTTTTTCAACTACTACTACACTGACCAGGTCACTGCTGCCCGTGTACCCCTGGAACCAATTTAAAATTGCCTACAGCCATGTGTTATTATTTTAGGCCTTCGATGCCTGTCTGCGGTCACTCCTTCCACTAGGCCTCCACTGACCACACCACTGCTGCCCGTGTACCCCTGGAACCAATTTAAAATTGCCTACAGCCAGCCCAATTTTTTTATTTTAGGCCTTCGATGCCTGTCTGCGGTCCATTCTTTCAACTACTACTACACTGACCAGGTCACTGCTGCCCGTGTACCCCTGGAACCAATTTAAAATTGCCTACAGCCATGTGTTATTATTTTAGGCCTTCGATGCCTGTCTGCGGTCACTCCTTCCACTAGGCCTCCACTGACCACACCACTGCTGTCCGTGTACCCCTGGAACCAATTTAAAATTGCCTACAGCCATGTGTTATTATTTTAGGCCTTCGATGCCTGTCTGCGGTCACTCCTTCCACTAGGCCTCCACTGACCACACCACTGCTGTCCGTGTACCCCTGGAACCAATTTAAAATTGCCTACAGCCATGTGTTATTATTTTAGGCCTTCGATGCCTGTCTGCGGTCACTCCTTCCACTAGGCCTCCACTGACCACACCACTGCTGTCCGTGTACCCCTGGAACCAATTTAAAATTGCCTACAGCCATGTGTTATTATTTTAGGCCTTCGATGCCTGTCTGCGGTCCATTCTTTCAACTACTACTACACTGACCAGGGCACTGCTGGCCGTGTACCCCTGGAACCAACATCAGAAAATATAAAAATAAGTATTTTGCTTATAAAAAAGAAAATACTGGTGAGATATCAAATGCAGACATTTTAACATTAAAAACAAACACACAACTCTAATCTGGTACAGTACTAAAAATGGCCACCAGCTACAATTACTTTCTCCTGCAAGTAGTTAACTGAAAGTTTTTTTAAATTGAAAACACACATATGGCATCCACCGAGTGTTGTCCTGTCGCGTCTTCTTTATATTATTGCCGAGAAGATGCAAAATAATGAAAATAATAAAATCATTAATTACCAAAATAATAGAGAAAGTCAACACCACATTGCAAATAAACATTCATTCCAAATAAAGAAGCAGGGCGCGTCCGAGGGTGAGTATATACCTAATAAGAATATAATCACCCTCGGACGCGCAATGCTTATTTCCAACAGCCTTCCTTCCTAAGAATCAGCCCTTCCGTCGTGTAGAGAGACGTTGTGTTACACTCCAAGGTGTTCCCCAGGTTGCCTTTCCTGAGCTTCGATCTTCCGGCTCTCGTTTAGTAGTTCTTGGAAACTACTCTGCATTAGGCCTTCAAATTGGGTATGGGGTGTAGAGAGATGGTGTGTTCCACTCCAAGGTGTTCCCCAGGTTGCCTTTCCTGAGCTTCGATCTTCCGGCTCTCGTTTAGTAGTTGTTGGAAACTACGCTGCATTAGGCCTTCAAATTGGGTATGGGGTGTAGCGAGAGGGTGTGTTACACTCCAAGGTGTTCCCCAGGTTGCCTTTCCTGAGCTTCGATCTTCCGGCTCTCGTTTAGTAGTTCTTGGAAACTACACTGCATTAGGCCTTCAAATTGGGTATGGGGTGTAGAGAGAGGGTGTGTTACACTCCAAGGTGTTCCCCAGGTTGCCTTTCCTGAGCTTCGATATTCCGGCTCTCGTTTAGTAGTTGTCGGAAACTACGCTGCATTAGGCCTACAAATTGGGTATGGGGCGTAGAGAGAGGGTGTGTTACACTCCAAGGTGTTCCCCAGGTTGCCTTTCCTGAGCTTCGATATTCCGGCTCTCGTTTAGTAGTTGTCGGAAACTACGCTGCATTAGGCCTACAAATTGGGTATGGGGTGTAGAGAGAGGGTGTGTTACACTCCAAGGTGTTCCCCAGGTTGCCTTTCCTGAGCTTCGATCTTCATGCTCTCGTTTAGTAGTTGTCGGAAACTACGCTGCATTAGGCCTACAAATTGGGTATGGGGTGTAGAGAGAGGGTTTGTTACACTCCAAGGTGTTCCCCAGGTTGCCTTTCCTGAGCTTCGATCTTCCGGCTCTCGTTTAGTAGTTGTTGGAAACTACGCTGCATTAGGCCTTCAAATTGGGTATGGGGTGTAGCGAGAGGGTGTGTTACACTCCAAGGTGTTCCCCAGGTTGCCTTTCCTGAGCTTCGATCTTCCGGCTCTCGTTTAGTAGTTCTTGGAAACTACACTGCATTAGGCCTTCAAATTGGGTATGGGGTGTAGAGAGAGGGTGTGTTACACTCTAAGGTGTTCCCCAGGTTTCCTTGCCATTGCTTCGGTCTTCCGACTCTCGTTTAGTAGTTGTAGAAAAGTACACTGCATTAGGCCATACAAAATGGGTATGGGGTGGAGAGAGATGGTGTGTTACACTCCAAGGTGTTCCCCAGGTTGCCTTTCCTGAGCTTCTATCTTCAGGCTCTCATTAAATTGTGGTTAAATGGAACAACTGCATTTGGCGTACTAGTTGGTTTGGGGCCTACTATCGGTGTCTGCCACTCCTTGCTGTTCTCCTCCACTGAACAAAGCTGTGCCGCCTGTTTACTACGGTTGCCAATTTTGAACTGCATTTCGACTACTTACTGATTTGGCCCTACTCTCTGTGTCAGCCTCTCATTCCAGTTGTCCTCCACTGCAATGCCCCCTGGTTATTCCTGTGTTACCAATTTTGAACTGCATTTAGCCCACTTTCTTCTTTGGGCCTATATCTGTGTTTCCACTTCATCGTGCCCATTGCCCAGCCAGTGATAGATGAGTCTGCTGGTACATTGACCCATAACGCAACATTCCCCGTGCACGCTACACAACAACATTGTGACCCTGCTGAAAGTCAGGTTGCTCTTCCCGCATACCATACCACCTTACACGGGGACAAAGAGGAAGGTGCAGATGAAAGTGCAGGTTCCTTCATCAGGTGGGGGGAGGAATACTAGTTGGCGACGTCACTGGCACAGGGCCTCTCATAGTACGCAAAAGTGTTGCTGCCGGTGGGAGGCGCCCCCGCCGTGCAAACACACCGCTGTACTTTGAGGGGCCCTGTGCCAGTGCCAATGCCAACGAGTGGGCCCCCCCTGCTTGCTCAGGTTCACAGCACTTGCAAAGTTGAAATACTTACCTCTCCCTGCTCCACTGCCGTGACGTGGTCCAGATTTCCTGGGCCCACTAATTACTTGAACCAGCCCTACCCCCCACAACTTTAGCCAAATGACCCCCAATTTCAAATGCCTTCCAATTATTATAAGGTAAATTACGCTTGACAAGCTTCATTAAGAAGAATGGATGGTTTTGACATTAAAATGGCCACTCTAGGTGTTTTCCTGGCCCCCACTCACTGCCGACTATGCTGCCCCATTGACTTGCATTGGGTTTCGTGTTTCGGTCGATCCCGACTTTACGTCATAATCGGCCGATTTCACTCGACCCGACTTTGGACATAGTCGGGTTTCGCAAAACCCGGCTCGACTCTAAAAAGGTCAAGGTCGCTCAACTCTACTCACCACCCCAGCCACAGAAACTTCCTCGCATGCTCCTTCCTCCTTCCTTGTGCATGCCGCATTGTGCTCCTGGTGCGCGCTCCCCTTTTCTTCAAGGGAGTAGCGCGCCCACATTGTAAAATGCTTCCACCTTTCAGCTGGCCGGCATTTGGTTAATGTGAACACCTGCAAGTGGTCTCTGTTATGAACTGGTGGTTAGGACAACAATGGACCTGGTGGTTAAGAGCACACAGAAAAAACCTGATAGTGACAAAAATACAGCACAAGCTCTGGGAAGTGGAAACTCTGCTGACCGCAATCCCTAATCCTATCGCACACACTAGAAATAGCTGTGGATTGCGCCTAACGCTCCCTATGCAACTCGGCACAGCCTAAGAACTAGCTAGCCCTAAAGGAGGAAAACAAAGCCTACCTTGCCTCAGAGAAAACTCCCCAAAGGAAAAGGCAGCCCCCCACATATATTGACTGTGAAACAAGATGAAAATCACAAACACAGAGATTAAATAGATTTAGCAAAGAGAGGCCCGACTTACTGAACAGAGAGAGGATAGGAAAGGTAACTTTGCGGTCAACACAAAACCCTACAAAAAACCACGCCGAGGGTACAAGACCTCCGCACCGACTCACGGGGCGAAGGCGCCCCTCGGCGTCCCAGAGCTTCCAGCAAGCAGGACAAAAATCAGATAGCAAGCTGGACAGGAAAATAGCAAACAGTAAAATTCAAGCAGGAACTTAGCTTCTGATAGAGTAGACAGGTCACCAGCAAGATCCTGGAGCGGACTAGACCAATACTGAAACATTGACAGGTGGCATGGAGCAATGAACTAAGTGGAGTTAAATAGAGCAGCCAGCCAACGAATTAGCCTCGTCACCTGTGAAAGGAAACTCAGAAGCAGCAGCACCACTCACCGCCACCAAAGGAAGTTCATGGACAGAACTAGCCGAAGTACCATTCATGACCACAGGAGGGAGCTTGACAACAGAGTTCACAACAGGTCTCCCAGCCAATAGCTGGGAGACTTCTTGTATAAGAGGCACCCTCCCCTATTGGAAGGTGCCTGAGCAACCCCTATAGTTTGTGTTAGGTGTATTGGTGGTGCAGCTGTATGTTGCAAAGTCCCCATTCCATAGTCTGTTAATGTTTCCCATATCATGTGTCCCATTAGTCTTAAATAGTTAATCCTTGTTCCAATGACCATACCCTGAAACCTCATCAGCGGTGCCTGCGCTGATCCCGAGACCTGTGTCTCTAACCTGCCCTTGTAGCCATCCCATCACCACAGTCTGAATCTGTCTCTTTGGCTGTCCTGTCTGCTATCCGGAGACTGCACAGTCTGATCTATCCCAAGGGGCCATCTGTTGTGAGTTCTGTTTTTGGGCTCCCTCTGGTGGTTACTGATGGTACTGGGTGACTTGTGTTCTCTGCGGTCTCTGGTGTCCACCTGTTCCATCAGGTTATGGGAGTTTCCTATTTAACCTGGCTTTTTTGTCATTTCCTCGCCGGCTATCAATGTAATCAGCGTGTCCTTTTACCTCTGCTCCCTGCGTCTGTTATCTTCAGGACAAGCTAAGTTTTGATTTTCCTGTTCCACGTTTTGCTTTATTTTTGTCTTAGTCCAGCTTGCAGATATGTGATTCCTTGCTGCTGGTTGCTCTAGTGGGCTGAAATTACTCCTGATGTTCCATGAGTTGGTACATGAGTTCAAGTAATTTCAGGATGGTTTTTTGAAGGGTTTTTCGCTGACCGTGCAGTTCACTTTTGTATCCTCTGCTATCTAGCTTTAGCGGGCCTCATTTTTGCTGATTCTATTTTCATAACTACGTATGTGCTTTCCTCTCATTTCACCGTTATTACATGTGGGGGGCTGCTATTTCTGTGGGGTGTTTCTCTGGAGGCAAGTGAGGTCTGTGTTTCTTCTAATAGGGGAAGTTAATCCTACGGCTGGCGCGAGACGTCTAGGAATCATCTTAGGCACGTTCCCCGGCTACTGCTAGTTGTGTGTTTAGGTTCAGGATCGCGGTCAGCTCAGGTTCCATCACCCTAGAGCTTGTTTTGTTTTTGTGCTTGTCCTTTTGTGATCCCCTGCCATTGGGATCATGACAGCCATCCTGTCGGCACAATCTGAACTTGTTCCAGTGTATAACCTGCCCTGCCTAGGAGTCTTTATTAATGGCTCAGATCCTTGGAGTCAGCTGCTACTGCCGGAAGTTGACTGTTGTGAATTCTGTGGCTGAATTCACTCCTGTGGTCACAAGTGGTACTGCAGCTTCTGAGCTTCCTCCCTCAGGTGTTCTGGTGAGCTCGTTGGCTGCTTCATTACTTAACTCCGCCTGATGCTGCTATCCTTGCTCCTTGTCAATGTTTCAGTGTTGGATCTGAGCTTCTCCTGATTGTTCCTGTGACCTGCTGCTCTGTATAGCTAAGTGCTTTTTGCTTTTTTGTTGCTTTTTTCTGTCCAGCTTGTCTTTTGTTTTGCTGGAAGCTCTGAGACGCAAAGGGTGTACCGCCGTGCCGTTAGTTCGGCACGGTGGGTTTTTTTTGCCCCCTTTGCGTGGTTTTGCTTTAGGGTTTTTTGTAGACTGCAAAGTTCGCTTTACTGTCCTCGCTCTGTCCTAGAATATCGGGCCCCACTTTGCTGAATCTATTTCATCCCTACGTTTTGTCTTTTCATCTTACTCACAGTTATTATATGTGGGGGGCTGCCTTTTCCTTTGGGGAATTTCTCTGGGGCAAGTCAGGCCTATTTTTCTATCTTCAGGCTAGCTAGTTTCTTAGGCTGTGCCGAGTTGCCTAGGTAGTTGTTAGGCGCAATCCACAGCCGCTTTTAGTTGTGTTTAGGATAGGATCAGGTGTGCAGTCTACAGAGTTTCCACGTCTCAGAGCTCGTTCTTGTATTTTTGGGTATTTGTCAGATCACTGTGTGCGCTCTGATCGCTAAGCACACTGTGTTTCTGGATTGCCTTCATAACACCTGTCATTAGCAAACATAACAGTACAAGGAGCCTAACTAATGATTCTCAATAGAGGGAAAGAAAAAAATTCTGACATCATTTTTTTTTTTTTTCTGCTCTGTGTTCACTTTTTTTTTTTTTTCCCTAGACATTTGGGTGATTCTGGACACAGGTGTGGACATGGATATTCAGGGTCTGTGCTCTTCAATGGATAATCTCGTTATAAATGTACAAAAAATTCAAGATACTATTGATCAGAAATCTATGTTAGAACCAAGAATTCCTATTCCTGATTTGTTTTTTGGAGATAGAACTAAGTTTCTAAGTTTCAAAAATAATTGTAAGCTATTTCTGGCCTTGAAACCTCATTCTTCTGGTAATCCTATTCAACAGGTTTTGATTATTATTTCTTTTTTGCGCGGCGACCCTCAAGACTGGGCATTTTCTCTTGCGCCAGGAGACCCTGCATTGAGTAGTGTCGATGCGTTTTTCCTGGCGCTCGGATTGCTGTACGATGAGCCTAATTCAGTGGATCAGGCTGAGAAAAATTTGCTGGCTTTGTGCCAGGGTCAGGATGATATAGAAGTATATTGTCAGAAATTTAGGAAATGGTCAGTACTCACTCAGTGGAATGAATCTGCGCTGGCAGCTTTGTTCAGAAAGGGTCTCTCTGAGGCTCTTAAGGATGTCATGGTGGGATTTCCTATGCCTGCTGGTTTGAATGAGTCTTTGTCTTTGGCCATTCAGATCGGTCGACGCTTGCGCGAGCGTAAATCTGTGCACCATTTGGCGGTACTGCCTGAGGTTAAACCTGAGCCTATGCAGTGCGATAGGACTATGACTAGAGTTGAACGGCAGGAATACAGACGTCTGAATGGTCTGTGTTTCTACTGTGGTGATTCCACTCATGCTATTTCTGATTGTCCTAAGCGCACTAAGCGGTCCGCTAGGTCTGCCGTCATTGGTACTGTACAGTCCAAATTCCTTCTGTCCATTACCTTGATATGCTCTTTGTCGTCGTTTTCTGTCATGGCGTTTGTGGATTCGGGCGCTGCCCTGAATCTGATGGATTTGGATTATGCTAAACGTTGTGGGTTTTTCTTGGAGCCTTTGCGGTGTCCTATTCCATTGAGAGGAATTGATGCTACACCTTTGGCCAAGAATAAACCTCAATACTGGGCCCAGCTGACCATGTGCATGGCTCCTGCACATCAGGAAGTTATTCGCTTTCTGGTGTTGCATAATCTGCATGATGTGGTCGTGTTGGGGTTGCCATGGCTACAAACCCATAATCCAGTATTGGATTGGAATTCCATGTCGGTATCCAGCTGGGGTTGTCAGGGGGTACATGGTGATGTTCCATTTTTGTCGATTTCGTCATCCACCCCTTCTGAGGTCCCAGAGTTCTTGTCTGATTATCAGGATGTATTTGAAGAGCCCAAGTCCGATGCTCTACCTCCGCATAGGGATTGTGATTGTGCTATCAATTTGATTCCTGGTAGTAAATTCCCTAAAGGTCGATTATTTAATTTATCTGTGCCCGAACACGCCGCTATGCGCAGTTATGTGAAGGAATCCCTGGAGAAGGGACATATTCGCCCATCGTCATCACCACTGGGAGCAGGGTTCTTCTTTGTAGCCAAGAAGGATGGTTCGCTGAGACCGTGTATTGATTACCGCCTTCTTAATAAGATCACTGTTAAATTTCAGTATCCCTTGCCATTGTTATCTGACTTGTTTGCTCGGATTAAGGGGGCTAGTTGGTTCACTAAGATAGATCTTCGTGGTGCGTATAATCTGGTGAGAATCAGGCAAGGAGATGAATGGAAAACTGCATTCAATACGCCCGTGGGTCATTTTGAGTATCTAGTGATGTCGTTCGGACTTGCCAATGCTCCATCTGTGTTTCAGTCTTTTATGCATGACATCTTCCGTGAGTATCTGGATAAATTCCTGATTGTTTACTTGGATGACATTTTGATCTTCTCAGATGATTGGGAGTCTCATGTGAAGCAGGTCAGAATGGTTTTTCAGGTCCTGCGTGCTAACTCTTTGTTTGTGAAGGGATCAAAGTGTCTCTTCGGTGTGCAGAAAGTTTCATTTTTGGGGCTCATCTTTGCCCCTTCTACTATCGAGATGGATCCAGTTAAGGTCCAAGCCATGCAGGATTGAATTCAGCCGACATCTCTGAAAAGTCTGCAAAAGTTCCTGGGCTTTGCTAATTTTTATCGTCGCTTCATCTGTAATTTTTCTAGCATTGCCAAACCATTGACCGATTTGACCAAGAAGGGTGCTGATTTGGTTAATTGGTCTTCTGCTGCTGTGGAAGCTTTTCAGGAGTTGAAGCGTCGTTTTTGTTCTGCCCCTGTGTTGTGTCAGCCAGATGTTTCTCTTCCGTTCCAGGTCGAGGTTGATGCTTCTGAGATTGGAGCAGGGGCGGTTTTGTCACAGAGAGGTTCTGATTGCTCAGTGATGAAACCATGTGCTTTCTTTTCCAGGAAGTTTTCGCCCGCTGAGCGTAATTATGATGTGGGCAATCGAGAGTTGCTGGCCATGAAGTGGGCATTCGAGGAGTGGCGTCATTGGCTTGAAGGAGCTAAGCATCGCGTGGTGGTATTGACTGATCATAAGAACTTGACTTATCTCGAGTCTGCCAAGCGCTTGAATCCTAGACAGGCCCGTTGGTCGTTATTTTTTGCCCGCTTCGACTTTGTGATTTCGTACCTTCCGGGCTCTAAAAATGTGAAGGCGGATGCTCTGTCTAGGAGTTTTGTGCCCGACTCTCCGGGTTTATCTGAGCCAGCGGGTATCCTCAAGGAAGGAGTCATTGTGTCTGCCATCTCCCCTGATTTGCGGCGGGTGCTGCAAAAATTTCAGGCGAATAAACCTGATCGTTGTCCAGCAGAGAAACTGTTCGTCCCTGATAGGTGGACTAATAAACTTATCTCTGAACTTCATTGTTCGGTGTTGGCTGGTCATCCTGGAATCTTTGGTACCAGAGAGTTAGTGGCTAGATCCTTCTGGTGGCCATCTCTGTCACGGGATGTACGTACTTTTGTGCAGTCCTGTGGGATTTGTGCTAGGGCTAAGCCCTGCTGTTCTCGTGCCAGTGGGTTGCTTTTGCCCTTGCCGGTCCCAAAGAGGCCTTGGACACATATTTCGATGGATTTCATTTCTGACCTTCCCGTTTCTCAAAAGATGTCAGTCATTTGGGTGGTCTGTGATCGCTTTTCTAAAATGGTCCATCTGGTGCCCTTGGCTAAATTGCCTTCCTCCTCTGATTTGGTACCTTTGTTCTTTCAGCATGTGGTTCGGTTGCATGGCATTCCTGAGAATATTGTTTCTGACAGAGGTTCCCAGTTTGTTTCAAGGTTTTGGCGAGCCTTTTGTGGTAGGATGGGCATTGACCTATCCTTTTCCTCGGCTTTCCATCCTCAGACTAATGGCCAGACCGAACGAACCAATCAGACCTTGGAAACATATCTGAGATGTTTTGTTTCTGCAGACCAGGATGATTGGGTGTCCTTTTTGCCGTTGGCTGAGTTCGCCCTTAATAATCGGGCCAGCTCGGCTACCTTGGTTTCTCCATTTTTTTGCAATTCTGGGTTCCATCCTCGTTTCTCTTCAGGACAGGTTGAGTCTTCGGACTGTCCTGGTGTGGATTCTGTGGTGGATAGGTTGCAGCAGATCTGGACTCAGGTAGTGGACAATTTGATCTTGTCCCAGGAGAAAGCTCAACTTTTCGCTAATCGCAGACGCCGTGTGGGTCCCCGACTTCGTGTTGGGGATCTGGTTTGGTTATCTTCTCGTCATATTCCTATGAAGGTTTCCTCTCCTAAATTTAAACCTCGTTTTATTGGTCCATATAGGATTTCTGAGGTTCTCAATCCTGTGTCTTTTCGTTTGACCCTCCCAGACTCCTTTTCTATACATAATGTATTCCATAGGTCGTTGTTGCGGAGATACGTGGCACCTATGGTTCCATCTGTTGAGCCTCCTGCCCCAGTTTTGGTGGAGGGGGAATTGGAGTATATTGTGGAGAAGATTTTGGATTCTCGTGTTTCTAGACGGAAACTCCAGTATCTGGTTAAATGGAAGGGTTATGCTCAGGATGATAATTCCTGGGTTTTTGCCTCTGATGTTCATGCTTCCGATCTTGTTCGTGCCTTTCATGCGGCTCATCCTGGTCGGCCTGGGGGCTCTGGTGAGGGTTCGGTGACCCCTCCTCAAGGGGGGGGTACTGTTGTGAATTCTGTGGCTGAATTCACTCCTGTGGTCACAAGTGGTACTGCAGCTTCTGAGCTTCCTCCCTCAGGTGTTCTGGTGAGCTCGTTGGCTGCTTCATTACTTAACTCCGCCTGATGCTGCTATCCTTGCTCCTTGTCAATGTTTCAGTGTTGGATCTGAGCTTCTCCTGATTGTTCCTGTGACCTGCTGCTCTGTATAGCTAAGTGCTTTTTGCTTTTTTGTTGCTTTTTTCTGTCCAGCTTGTCTTTTGTTTTGCTGGAAGCTCTGAGACGCAAAGGGTGTACCGCCGTGCCGTTAGTTCGGCACGGTGGGTTTTTTTTGCCCCCTTTGCGTGGTTTTGCATTAGGGTTTTTTGTAGACTGCAAAGTTCGCTTTACTGTCCTCGCTCTGTCCTAGAATATCGGGCCCCACTTTGCTGAATCTATTTCATCCCTACGTTTTGTCTTTTCATCTTACTCACAGTCATTATATGTGGGGGGCTGCGTTTTCCTTTGGGGAATTTCTCTCGGGCAAGTCAGGCCTATTTTTCTATCTTCAGGCTAGCTAGTTTCTTAGGCTGTGCCGAGTTGCCTAGGTAGTTGTTAGGCGCAATCCACAGCCGCTTTTAGTTGTGTTTAGGATAGGATCAGGTGTGCAGTCTACAGAGTTTCCACGTCTCAGAGCTCGTTCTTGTATTTTTGGGTATTTGTCAGATCACTGTGTGCGCTCTGATCGCTAAGCACACTGTGTTTCTGGATTGCCTTCATAACACCTGTCATTAGCAAACATAACAGTTGACCTAGAGTGGCACCTGGCAGTTACCTGCTGCACAAGCCTGAGCTCACCACTAGAGGTTCCAGTGAACACCAGAGTAGCTCCTTAGTCATGCCTCTCAAGGATGGTTCCGGTCAGTGGCACAGTGGGTCCATGAACCATGTGTACCACCTGCATGCGTAACAGTTTGCTCAGGCCATGAATTCCGCTGATCCCAAGATTCCCCAGGTCTCAGACCTGTTCCAAGAAATCTCCTGTCAGTGTAAACAGCAAAGATATTTTTTTTGTATTTGAGGATTATAACTACTCGCTTGGATGCGCTGAACATGGCCGCTCCTTCCGCTCCAGCTCAATTTGCCGCAGCTGCTGGCAAGTCTAGCCTGCCTGTGACTTATACCCCTGGTGTGAATATTGGGTTATCGGCTCCTCCATGATTCAGCAAAGACTCTAAGCTGTACCATGGATTCTTAAACCAGTGCACTCTGCACTATGAACAGTTGGCCCATCAGTCTCCATCTGATCAGGTTAAAGTGGGATTTCTGATATCCCATCTGGCAGGGAAAGCCCTTCCATAGATTAACGCCTTGTTGGAGAGGGGGGTCATGTGACCATGGACCTACAGGTCTTCCTGGTGGCCTTCTGAAAGATCTTTGATGAACTTGGTCATGCTTCTTCAACTCTATCTTCCCTGCTCAGACAGCATCAGGGAGAATTGCACATCAGCTAGTATGCTGTCCGGTATCGCACCTTGTGTTCTGAGCTGTAATGGAATGATGAAGTTTTGGTAACTGCCTTCTGGGAGGGATTATCCAGAAGGGTCAAGGATGATTTAGCTGGATGTGAAATCCTGGCATCCCTGGATGAATTAATCTCCATGGCAATCCATATTGACCTCTTGTTTTAAGAGCAGCAAATTAAAGAGGTGACGTGTGATAGAAAACTGGAGTGTCTGGCTCCTTCTTTCCAAAGGCAGCTCTTTCCTCAGCCTCCTGAAAGAGTTGTTCTGGTGGAACTCATGCAGGTTGATTGAGTTAGGCTGGCAGAGCGGCAGTCTGGAAGTGGTTGTGCCAATGGAATGTGCTTCGGCTGCGCTAGCACGGAGTACTTTAGACCTCTTAGGACAGTCAGGAATAAAGTTCTGAACATAGGGCTTGGTGAGTGAAGCCTCCTTAGGTGAGAGAGAAGATTCTGCATCACCGACTGTAAATGTTGTTGTGTCCTATGGAGGAGTTCAGTTCAATGAGACAGCCTTTCTTGACTCCGATTCAATGGGAAATTTTGTACAACAGGTCGTGGTGGATCGGTATCGAATTAACTTTTGATGTCTTCTGAATCCGCTGAAAGTCACCCGCTAAAGGAGAGGACCTACCTGAACACTTTCAAGTCATCACTGAACCTGTTGTCCTCCAGATAGGAGCACTACATTCAGAGAAAATTGCTTTTTATGCGCTGACTGGCATTTTTCACCCCTTTTACTTAGGTCTTCCGTGGCTGGGAACTTATGAGCCAGTATTAGTTTGGAAGTCTGGTGAGGTACTTCGATGTAGAGAGTCATGCTACAAGATGTAACCTTTCTTCCAGTGACTTGGAGAGAATGTGGTTCCAATGGGAGGTTGTGGGCATTCAGGAGGCAGATTTTAGCTTCATCTTCTCTGAAAGGAGTCCTTGGGGGGTTTGAAGAAGAGGGGGCATAAAGGGAGGGGGTACTGTTACATCTGCAAGTGCCTCCATGTGGATTCCCTCCTCCCACCATGCGGTGACACGGGTGACTCCAGCCGCAGCAGCTTCCTCATGGGCTCCCGCCTTCTTCCCTGTGTGCACCGCAATGTGCTCTGGCGGTGTGCCACATGTGCACATGCTCCCCTCTTAGGCTGGTTTCACATTTGCGGTTGTGTGCAGCGTTTCTTCCGCAATTATCCCCATGCGTCGTGTATTCCTATATTTAACAATAGGGACGCATGTGTCTGCGATCGGTTGCGTTTTGCCACGTTTGACGACGCATGCGTCACTTCATTGTCTGCGGTTTGGCGCTGTAAACGCTACAAGTAGTAATTTTAGAGCTGTCAATTTGCCGCCTAGAAAAGTATGTTTGTGGGTAAAATCCTGAGGGCATTCTAAGGGATGCTATACTGGAGTATCTGAAGAGGAATAACCTCATGACCCAGTATCAGCACGGGTTTACTAGGGACCGTTCATGTCAGACTAATTTGATCAGTTTCTATGAAGAGGTAAGTTCCGGATTGGACCAAGGGAACCCAGTGGATGTAGTGTATATGGACTTTTCAAAAGCTTTTGATACGGTGCCACACAAAAGGTTGATACATAAAATGAGAATAATGGGGATAGGGGAAAATATGTGCAAGTGGGTTGAGAGCTGGCTCAGAGATAGGAAACAAAGGGTGTTTGTTAATGGAGCACACTCGGACTGGGTAGTGGTTAGCAGTGGGGTACCACAGGGGTCAGTATTGGGCCCTCTTCTTTTTAACATATTTATTAATGACCTTGAAGGGGGCATTCAGAGTAGAATTTCAATATTTGCAGATGACACTAAACTCTGCAGGGTAATCAATACAGAGGAGGACAATTTTATATTACAGGATGATTTATGTAAACTAGAAGCTTGGGCTGATAAATGGCAAATGAGCTTTAATGGGGATAAATGTAAGGTCATGCATTTGGGTAGAAGAAATAAGATGTATAATTATGTGCTTAATTCTAAAACTCTGGGCAAAACTGACAATGAAAAAGACCTGGGTGTATGGGTGGATGACAAACTCATATTCAGTGGCCAGTGTCAGGCAGCTGCTACAAAGGCAAATAAAATAATGGGATGCATTAAAAGAGGCATAGATGCTCATGAGGAGAACATAATTTTATCTCTATACAAGTCACTAGTTCAACCACACTTAGAATACTGTGCACAGTTCTGGTCTCCGGTGTATAAGAAAGACATAGCTGAACTAGAGCGGGTGCAGAGAAGAGCGACCAAGGTTATTAGAGGACTGGGTGGTCTGCAATACCAAGATAGGTTATTACACTTGGGGCTATTTAGTTTGGAAAAACGAAGACTAAGGGGTGATCTTATGTTAATGTATAAATATATGAGGGGACAGTACAAGGACCTTTCTGATGATCTTTTTAATCATAGACCTGAAACCGGGACTAGGGGGCATCCTCTGCGTTTGGAGGAAAAAAGGTTTAAGCATAATAACAGATGTGGATTCTTTACTGTAAGAGCAGTGAGACTATGGAACTCTCTGCCGTATGATGTTGTAATGAGTGATTCATTACTTAAATTTAAGAGGGGACTGGATACCTTTCTGGAAAAGTATAATGTTACAGGGTATATTCACTAGATTCCTTGATAGGGCGTTGATCCAGGGAACTAGTCTGATTGCCGTATGTGGAGTCGGGAAGGAATTTTTTTCCCCAATGTGGTGCTTACTCTTTGCCACATGTGTTTTTTTTGCCTTCCTCTGGATCAACATGTTAGGGCATGTTAGGTTAGGCTATGGGTTGAACTAGATGGACTTATAGTCTTCCTTCAACCTTAATAACTATGTAACTATGTAACTATGTGGTTGTTAGTGGAAGGAATGCAGCAAAAAAACGCATTGCTGTCTATGTGAACACATGCGTTCGCAAGCACATGCGTTTGCTTGCGTTTGTGAACGCATGCGTTGCACCACAGGAAAACATGTCTAGACACATAGTTTTTCCTTTGTTTATCACCCCTGTGACCCATGTACAACTTGTGATTTATGAGAGGGTATGTCATTTGTTTCCTTTATCCACTCTATGTACCTGCCCCATTGTCACATCATCACGATTGCTGAACTCACGATCTTGCACCATGCTCTATCAGTTTCTCTTATCCTCACACTAGGATTTTTCTATGATGCTTGGATGGGAAACGGTTATTTTGTACCAGTACTATGTAATTCTACATCATTATCTGTAACCGTATACTGCTATTTACATGTATGAACTCGTTTACCTTTTGAGCCACCTTTGAATTTTTATTGTATGTACTTTATTTTCATTTTATTTTATTTATTGTTTTATCCTGATATAGTACATTGATGAAGGTCTATATTTGACCGAAACGTCAACTACTGTATGTACTCTCCATATTAAAATTTTCACTGCATCCCACCAAGTGTGTGCCAAGTCTATCTTCTACATGGTCGGGAGGCTAGGCGGCAGCGTGTACGTATACGTGGCTGATTGTTTATTGCATCCTCACTTTACTATTGGATGTTCATTTCTTTACTTTCCTCTTTCTTTCCCTTTTTCTTCTTGACTCCTTTTGTTTCTTGACTTTCAATATTCATGCCAGTTTTCTGTCTCTGTTTTCTTTCTATTCTTTATGTTAATGTATCCAACATTAATGTCTTTATTTATTTTTTAGGTTCCAGAACGGGATGAGGACCTCATTGAAATGACCTCCTTATCTCCCTAGTCCATGACCGAGTCCTGTTGTGGGACACCCGGGTTCAGCAGCACTCGGACAACGTGACGATCCGGCGGCTATGGAATAAGGTGGCCAAAGAGATGTGGGATGGCTGGGACAACGCCCCGACTCGGGTCCGAAATGCATTTTGTAAGTACTGCAATGCAGTGTGATGCAGCAGTGACCTTGGCCGGGATCACACAACTGTGTGTGATGAGAGAAACTTCCAGGACTTTCTCTCATCACACACAGTTGTGTGATCATGGCCAAAAGTCCATTGTCTAACCATTCTTTTTTGTTTATCCAACAGTGCTCAAAGTCAAAACACGTTGGCGTTCGATGAAGGATCGCTTCAACAAGGACCTTCGTCAAGTTAGCCGGGTTCCTAGTGGTTCTGGTGCAAGGATCAGAAAATATAAATACCACTGCATTCAGGCATTTTTGAGACCGGTCCTTGCCCAGAGAACGTAAGTATTTTTTTGTGTATTAGGTTGTGCTGTATTGCCTTAATTTGTATGTTTCTATTCCACAGGAGTTGGAGCTTAACTTTTGTAAATGTTTGGTAGTAATGTGTTTTTTTCTTCTTTTTTCACAGCACATGGAGCAGCACTCTTGACCCTGGTTCTGGAGCAGTCCTTCATCAGACAGCTACGGACCCGTCCAAGCCATCCAACAGCGCTGCAGCAAGTGGGCCTGGCACACAACCTGGAAACCCGGAAGCTGGTCCATCAGGTGTTCCCCTTTCCCAGTCCTCTGCCTTTGCCCCCTGTTTTGGGGGGCTCTTCCCGGCAGCAGCAGAGGGCCTCGGACAGGTCACTCATGCCTGAGTTTTTGCACTTGAGCTCGGTCTTTCATGATGGACTCAAGGCGATGGGTGACCGACTGGATACTGCCATTAGCCATATGAATACACATATCCGGGAGGTATCCAAAAGCCTTGACCACGTGAAAGCCGACCTCCAGAGGCCAGCACATCATTTTTTTTAATCAAATTGAACAGGGCATGTCGGAACACCTTACTTCTGATCTCCAGATTAGTGTCATGCAGGCCTGCAATGCTGCTTACGTGCAGGCTATGCAGCAGAGTCGGTATTTTCAGCAGACAGTGGCGGCATATCCACCTGTGTCAACACTGTGACGCTTGACATCAATGTCGAGCTCTGCTGCATACCACTGCACGGCCACCTCCATTCCAAGCACTGCCGGACACTACTACAGCACCACCACAATGCCGAGTGCTGTTGGATAGCCCACTGCCACCACCATGACAACTTCTGCTCCTGCTTGGACCTCCTCCACTGCCACCACCATGCAGCAGCAGCACCCGGATCAGGACAGGTCGGCCACCATCACCAGGTCCCAGATGCAGCAGCAGCACCCGGATCCTGGCATGGTTTTCAGCACCAGCATGCAGCAGCAACATCCGGATCCTGGCATGCTTTTCACCACCAGCATGCAGCAGCAGCACCCGGACCCTGGAATGGCTTTCACCACGACCAGGATGCAGCAGCAGCACCCGGACCCTGGCATGGCCTTCCCCACCACCACAAACATGCAGCGGCACACGGACCCCAGACCGCAGGGCCGTTCCCAAAAAGGAAACAAAATTAAAAACAAAGGACGATCTCAATTCCTCCCCCCTGACCTCCCAATGTGTCTGTAATGTCTGGTTTGTCTCACCCTTCCAATGTGTCTCTGTCCTCTCATGCATCAAGCCCCATCCCCGAACTCCCAGACCCCACTATTTTAATTGCCCCTTCTCCTGCCACCCCTGCGTCGTCCACATTAAGCCAGGCCCCATAGCTACACACACACCATTTCCATCACTCTACCCCAAGCAGGCATAGTTAAATTAATTTGTTTGTTAAAAAATAAATAATAATTTTTTTGCCCCCAATAATGTTTGGTTAATTGTGTATTTCGCCGCCGGCAACACACACCGTGCGCCAAATAAAACACTGTGCCGCACACTTTATTTTTTTGCCCCCTCATAGCGCCAGTAGTTAGTAAGTACAACACTGCAGCTTTGTGTGTGTTTGGTATAGAGAAATGAGGTGGCCCAAAAAAATAATACTTGTATTTTCTCCATAATCTCTTCCTTCTGCTTACTCTGTGACTTTGTTTTGCAGACTGAAGAGAAAATGGCGGTAATACAAAGCAGAACTATACTCAAAGGGTCATGTGTCCAAAAACTCATTAGTTATGACACCTGACTTGGTAAGTAGAGAGCTGCCTTGTATAACCTCCATTTTCTCTTCTGTGTACGTAATCTATTTCACACAAAGTGAAGGGACGATGGAGGTCATACAAGGCATATCTATACTCACCTGGACATGTGTCAGAAATAGTGAATTCATGAGGCTGTTATTTGTGCATCATGAATTCATTATTTCTGACACCTGACTTGATGAGTATAGATCTGTTTTGTAAACAGTCATCATCTCTTCAGTCTGCGTCCAATAGATACTGCAGAACAGAATCAGGATGCAATGACGTCAACAACCTTACCACTAACAACCTAAGGGCTTTGTAGAGGAAATACATAGGAGACATGGTCAAGATAACAAAACACGTAATTTATTAACAACAAATATTAGTAACATTTAACACATAACTGCTACAGACCCAAACCCAACAGGACATTTTACACAATATTGTCCTGCCATGCCTCTCATCTAATATCAGAATCAAAAAAGGCAGCAAATTGGTCCCGCATGTGGCCAACTTCAACAGTTGACCACAGCAGGTGATGCTGGTAATCTGGCAATGGGTTTGCAACTGGTTCCCTGGCTTTGACTTGACTTGGATCCTGACCTGTTTCTGTCCTTTGTCTTTTGGCTTATCTGCTCCTGACCGTTACTGACCCCTTGGCTTGTCTCTGACCACGAGTTTGCTTATTCCTTTAGTACTTCGGTACAGTCTAGGATTTGACCCGGCTTGTTTGAATATTCTGCTGCCACCTGTGGTAGACTCACTGCTGCACTGCAGGTCAGCTCTGTTTAAGTGCAGACCTGCTTCCTCTCTACTGCCATCTAGTTAAGCCTGCACCTACCTGCATTGCAGCAGCTATTTCATCAAGGGTAAAATAATGACAATACTGTCCTCATACTCGTCAGCGTCAGCTCAGTAGATTTTACATGGGACTTATTATTCATGGCAATTTAATATACCCATAGACGTAGATTGGTGTTTCTCTTTAGGAAGCATGTAATATGAACCTTCTTTATGGCACAATGCCTTCTAATTGGCATGTGCATACACTGTATCTTTGCCTATTTCCTAAAGGGTCTTGGCACTTGAATGTGTTGAAAATTGTACAGATTTTTTTCCATACAGAAAAACAGAATAGTTAAGAAGTGAACTGTTGTGTTTAGTCTCTTCTGTGTTAATAGACACCCACATCATTATCACCATTTGATTTCATACTTGGCATTTAAGGGGGCACAGAGGCTCAGAGGTTGGCATGGTCATCTAGCAGCACTGAGGTGATGACTTTGAATCTGCCAGGGGCAACATCTGTATGGAGTCTGTGTGTTTTCTCTGTATTTGTGTGAGTTTCCTCCAAACTCCAAAAAATTAATAAGGGTCCTGTTACCTTTCTTCAAAATTGACCCTAGTGTTATTATAAGCCCTATTAGGCCTGATATTAATGGCAAAGTAGACCTACATATTTTCTTCATGACATCCATTCTACATGTACATCGCATTTCGGGTAGAGGCATATGAAGTGGACTCAGGAGTTGAGCACACTAAAAATATGGCAGATGACTACTGTGAAATAGGGCCAGCACCCCACACTAGCAGCAACAACCAGAGATTGCTCTACGTACTCCCATGAAGCCTGTGGAGATAGCAGATCTTCATATTGTTTATACATAGAACAAGCAATTGCAGATTTAAGTTCCCTAGGAGGAGACTAAATGTAAAATATTTTTTAATACAAAATAACAAAGAAGTTTGAATGTTCTCCGCATGTGCCCCAGTTGAAAATAAAGATATAAAAAATAAACATATTCAGTATCGCCAAATCTACAAAAATCCAGTCTGTCAAAATATCAGGTAAAATCCATACAGTAAATGCTATAAAGCAAAAAAAAGAAAATTATATCAATAAAATTGTCAGCTGGCCATGTTAAAAAAAACAAGGCCTGATGTAGAAAAATAAAAGTTACATGTCTCAGAAAATGAAGATCAAAACCAACATTATTTTTTATTTACAAATTTATGATTTTAACCACTAAAGTGTATACTGTATATATATACAAGGTTGTTAGTGCAGTAATTGTACTGACTGGAGAATCGTATAGCAATGGTCATTTTTACCACACAATCAACACTAAAAGGAAAACACAAAAAACAATGGCAGAATTGCATTTTTATCTCTCACAATTTTACTCTTCTTGAAATATTTCTTACAATTTTTCAGCACATCATATGGTAAAAAAAAGATGTATTTTAAAACTACAACTCATGTAACAAAAAAGAAACCTCATTGATAGGACAATGGAAAAATAAAAACGCTATGGCTCTTGTAAGAAGGGGAGGAAAAACGAAAAACGAAAGAGCAGAAATGAAAGTTGGCAGCAGCGGGAAAGGGTTTATAAAATTCTACAAGAGAAGTTTTGATAGGACACCTGTCAAACTGAACATTTTTTATGTTAAAATTTTTAATGTGAACATGTAGTATCTTCAGCACTAATTTGACAGGGGAGTTTTCAGGGCCTTTAGGCCACGTGCGCATGTTGGGTATTTGGTGAGTTTTTACCTCAATATTTGTAACCAAAACCAGGAGTGGGTGATGAATACATAAGTGGTGACGTGTTTCTATTATGCTTTTCATCTGATTGTTCCACTCCTGGCTTACAAATACTGAGGTAAAAAACTCACCAAAAACTCAAAATTTGCACGTGGACTTAACTTTTGGATAGGTCATTAATATCTAAGGCCACATGCACAAGTATTCACATTTTTAATTGGGTTATTAAACACATAAGACATAGCATAAAGTGACTACAAATAATGTGTCTTGCTTTGAAGAACCCAACAAGTCCACGTATTAATATCCAGCTAATCCTGACAATTATGATATACATCAAACAGTCCATTGAACAATAATTATTGTCAACCGATCATGATTCACACCTAACACACACTCGACAAAGACTACATGCTAAAAATACACAAGGATCTGTCTATATTAATGCTTCAGCAATGTAGCATATTGATTAATACAACTCACCTCTACTCTGCACTTGGAACGAAGATCAGTGACCGATGCATGATTCAGTCGTCTACTTTATACATTTTTTTCCAAGGAAATAGGGTTCTTCTCATCCAGAGATTAAACTCACAGGGGATTATAAAACGTGTTTTCATCAGCAAACAAGATAAAATGAGATAAGCGAATAAGATGTGTACAAAGGAAAATCCTGTTACGTGCCACCTAAACCTGATATACGGTACAAGGATTACTGCCAGTTTGGTAAATGTGGTTAAAGGGGAACTAAATGTGCAAACATAAATATATAAAATTTTAACCATATCATATTTCATTGCCCCATTTCACATTCTTAAAGGAAATTGTTTTTGCCACCTAATCTGAGAGCACCCCCTGACGAAGGACTTGATCCAAACAGCGCGTCGGGGCGCATCCCACCCTTATACAGTCAGCTGCGTTATGTGTCTGCTTATTCATGCACCCACAACCCTGCCAATCCCATGGTTATTCCATACCCTAACCTTGTCTCTATACATGCGCCTTACTGGCCTTTCTCATTACACTATGTAACACAATTTTTGTTCCTGGCTTCCAAGTGTAATATTTCAACTGCTTATGTTTAAAGACTATGGAAAAACTACTACATGCAGCATAAACTTTGATTTTATGACCACAGGCCAGAAAAATTTCGAATTTATTGGGACAAAAAAAAAGAAATTATTATATTTTCATTTATGCGGTCTGATAAAAAACAACACTTGCATGGTAAATAGACAAATACAGTCAAAAATCACTCAAAAAGGTTCAGAAATTAGTAGTTTTTCTAGATTTGCAAGTGTACTGCAAATCCCTTTCTCGCCCATCATGTTTTCTTTATACTGTCCATGGTAACGAAGTTCAAAGTTCAATATATCTTGATGAAAGCACTGGTCTTGCTCCTCTTAGTAAGCTCCCATGTTCTCCTTGAACTTGTCAAGATGAGCGTCAAGGATATGAACTTTAAGAGACATTCTGCATCCCATTATGGCGTAATTCTTTATGAGAGTCTGAACTAACTGCACATAGTTTTCGGCCTTGTGATTACCCAGGAAGCCATGAACCACTGCAACGAAACTATTCCAAGCCGCTTTCTCTGTCAAGTTCAGCAGCTTGGCGAACTTGTCACATTCTATGATCTTCTTAATCTGTGGTCCGACTGTAGGGAGGTAAGAAAAGTTAATGGTCTCTCCTGCGTGTCTGGGCCGGAACCGTCAGAGCTGTCACCAGTGTTGCAGGGGGAAGAGATTGCTGACCGGAGCAGTACAGGGCATTTGACTGATGGGGCGGGTCCGACTTAAATAGCAGTATGAGCGGGAAGACAGGTTAACTCCCTCTTCATGGACCCATGCCCGCTGGCTGTGCCTATACCCCCAGCTAGCCAGACTGCCGAGGCGTCCTACCCTCAGCCCAGAGAGACTTCCTCACCGGGTAGTGATGAGGATAGAGTATGGACCTTCGATCCACTCACCACCGCAGAAGCACCGCTTAGTCCCATCCTTGCGGTGCCTGTTGAGGACCAGCCCGTGCCTGTGGCTGTATCCGCAGGACTGTGTGCTCCTACTGCGGCCTTGCTCACTGAACTCTCTGCTTCTTCTTCTGTGCCGCCGATCATCACCTCTGCCTCACCATGCGCATGGATCAGGAGATCGCGTGCCGAAGAACTCAAAGGATACGCCGTCGCAAGGAGAAAGTGCATCGTTCATCTGCAGGACCAGATTGGAGAAATCTCGCACCACCTGAGGCGTTGCCGAGGGATCTTCCAGCCACCTTCCTCCAGCGCAGGAGGAGGCGCAGCGAGACTGATAAGTTAACCTATTAAATTCTATCGCATTTGACTTTCCCCCATCCTTTAATCACATCCTTTACCCTTCTGCTTGTATAATTAATGCTCCTATATATATAAAAAACCTGTTAACCCTTGCTCTGTCTCCAGTGTGTCACTGCATATTATGCACCTGCCAGCATCCTACAAGTGGCGTAGTTGGCAGGATGCAGTCCAATAACATGCAGGCAGCAGACCAAGTAGTTGGTGGTGGCCCCAGGACTAGCCTTTCCTTGGGGGCCATGCTGAGCAATTTGCCTAAGTTCACGGGGAGCAACACTATGCTTTGGAGCTGGACTGAGCGACTTAGCGGTATGATGAGAATGCACCCCATGAACCCTGCGCTGGAGGCTGAGATGGCCATTATGGCCCTGGATGGAGAAGACAGGGATTCAGTAATGTTACGGACCCCAAGAGACCGGGATACCTTTAATAAGGTGCAACAGATCTTGGAGGAGACACACGGGGACCCCACAGATGTAGGGGAACTGAGAACATGACTTTTTAGTAGGATGTAGAAGGAGACTGTGACCCAATATGTGAATGCCTTGCAAGAGCTACACACTGCCATTATTAGGAAAGACAGCAGGGGAGTAGGACCCACAGACATAATGCTACGAGACCTCCTAGTGACAGGCTTGAGAGACATGCTGACAAAACAAGCCCTGCAAGAACTTGTATAGGTGAACCCCCAACTTTCCCTGAAGTAGGGAGTGAGGCACGCATGTGTGAACAGGAGTAGGTGGTGACAGTCCCGGTGGGGAAGATCCAAAGCGTGGGGGTGTCTGTAAATGCTATTGCTGAACCCAAGTGAGTAGAAGAACTGAGAAGAGCACTGCTGAGTGTGAAAGTAGAACTGGCTGACATCAAGAGAAAAATGGAGGCTACCAGTAACCCTTCAGAGGGAAAGGAAGGTCCGGAGCCCCGACACCTTCTTCCAGCGCACAGAGACTGATAAGATAACCTGTTATATTCTATTGCATTTGACTTTTCCCCGTCCTGCAATTTCATCCTTTATCTCTCTGCTTGTATAATTACTGCTCCTACATATAAAGAACCTGTTAACCCCTTCATCTAACTCCTGTGTGTCACTGCATCCTACGCCCCTGCTAGCATCCTACATGACAAAGATACCAGCCTTGACCTTTCCCTCGGACAGCTTTGGAAAGAGATCTTGGAAGTACTTGAAAGCTCCTTGTCAAGAGCAGTGACAAATTGCTTGATGAGGCCGAACTTGATGTGCAGTGGTGGCATCAGCACCTTCAGAAGTTCTATCAACAGCTCGCAATTCACGTTGCTCTTCCCCACAGAGAACTCAGTCTGCAGTGGCCAGTGCTTTTTGTGATAGGGCGCCTTAGTGTCACAGCTGTCCCAGAGGCAAAGGAAACAAGGACATTTTGTGAAACCGATTTGAAGGCCCATCAGGAATGACACCTTTTTTGAAGTCTCCAATAACCTCCCATCCATAGTCGTCATACTTCAAGGCACTCAGCAACATTTTGACACTGGTGTAGTCCTCTTTGAAATACACAGAGTGAGCCATAGGGAGAGATGGGTAGTTGTTTCCCTTGTGAAGCAGCACGGCTTTGAGGCTCTGGGATGAACTGTCTATGAATAGGCGCCATTTACTCGGGTTCTATGTGATACCTACAGCCTCAAAAAGACAGGCCACATTGTTGTAGAAGCACAACCCATCTTCCCGACTGAAGAAGTTGGAAAATGTTTGGTGACTCTTTCTCTGATCTGTGACTTGCACGCTTTCATCCAACAAGTACCACTGCTTGAGCCTGGATGTCAGAAGCTCAGCATTGGACTTGGTAAGACGAAGGTCTCTGATCAGATCGCTAAGAAAATATAACGTGGCACAACCTTTGGTTTGCTGGTACTCAGGTAGGGTCCTAGACCTTAACTAGTTGAATGAAGCCTTGGCACACAAGCAGGTACTAGGTGAATTATTTTAATATTCATCCAATATTTAGTACAACAATGCAAAACGTTTTGGTCATGTTACTCTGACCTTCCTCAGTGTACTACAAAAGGGAACTAGATATATTGTATTCATAAAGTATACGCAAAAACATGTAAATTCCAAATTCAAGAATCAAATAAAGCTTTTTACAGAAAGTATATGTGAATTAGCAGAGAAAACAACTGAAGCATATATTAAGACGAATCCTCATCTCATTATGTCACTATATTCAGTGACTCTTTAATTGTATTATAATTCAAAAGTGCAAGGGACTGGAAAAGGGAAGGAAAAAGGATAAGAAGATACAGTCTAATATTGATCAACATAGAAGGAACACGGAGATGAAGAAGAGGAACAAGTTTGTACGTGACACAGAGGACTATGAACAAAATCGGGTGTATCGCTGGCGTGATACAACAGACCCTAGAAGGAATGTTACGCGATCATTCAACCGTTCTTCAACGGATGCATCTACTTCAGGATACGAAATGGACAGACGAGAACCACAAGGGGATTCAGGACGTTTTTTAGTACAGCCACAAAGATACACCAATAAAAAAGGAGGACAAGGAAGGGCAAACGTACCAGGGTCCAAAACGGACTCGACCAGAGTGACGCGCTCTCAGGTATTTGTCCCCTTATAGTGAATATTTCCTCCAAGACACTAGGCATTGCAGAATGTAAATTATTGCAGAAGGGCTTGTCCTTCTGCCCATCCCAGAGATTCAGAACATTTAATATGGAGATGGAACTCCAACGTTTCTATAGGAATTTGAAATTAAGAGTACATTTTGCTAAAACACCTGACACCTCACCCCCCGGCAATTTAGCTGAGTCCAACATGTTAAATAATTCACCTAGTACCCGCTTGTGTGCCAAAGCTTAATTCATCTGATCAGATCGCTGACGTCTTTCTGGTTACGAAAGTATGGCCTTCTCTCCTCAACTGCATGTGTGAAAATGTAATCTTGATCTCCAATATCTTCCTCGCTGTCTGACCTGCAGCTTTTTCCTGAAGATGGCTGATCTCTTTTCAGGGGAGTTGGAACAGGCACCTCGGGGCAGTGTGATACCAGGGCAATGGAAGTAGGAATGTCTGGATAAACTATTTGATGCGCATTCTAGCCTGTGTGATGTTTGGCAGGATCCACCATGCAGAAGTAGCAGTTGCTTGAGCGGTGGGTTGTTTGCCGCCAAATTCGCAGGATAGCAAACTTCATGGCTCTCTTTTCTCCCCTTTACCAACCTATAACATAGCAGGTTTAATTAATAATATACATTTAAAAGCAGGAAATTTTACACATTACTTGATGCATATTTTACTATAGTGCATTGACATATGTGAAAATTTTGTCAATTGCAACTCGTTAAACTGTACTAGATCTAAATCATTGAAATTCTACAAAATAAAGCACTGCCATCTAAACGAGCAGCAATTCTTCACCCTACCTTCAAGAGTTTTCTCTCAATATTCGCATTTGAAATTAGGTGCCCAGGACTTGTCTTGATCCCCGACAGGCATGCCAAAATATGCCTTGAAGGCCTCGCAAATCACACGACATTCTTTCACGGAATATTTTCTCGCTCTTGTCTTTATAAATTGTCCACACACGCCAAAAAGGCAAAATGCATCTGCTTGGCGCAAACAACCTCTTAATGCCATCTAAAAAAAAAATAGCTCTTTAACTACTATTCATTATTCTCTTACTCAGCAATAACATAAACCGTAATGTTAGTTCGAGTCACCTGTGCTTTTATACTTGTATGACTACTATTGAACAGTCCGAGAACGTTCTAGAAAGTTCTAAAAGTTTCTAGAAACTTCTAGATAATTCTGGAAAACTATATAAACTTCTGCACAATTCTAGCAGTTCAACAACATTCTAGAAGACTACTCAGTGTTGAATAGAAATCGAGAATTTTCCCAAAAAGTGTGTTGTGTCAAGAGTGGGAGAAGAGGGTTGCATTGACAATCCAACACAATGGGCAGCACTTTGAACACATTTTATAAGTGGTCATAAACTTTTAAATAACTCATGAAAGAATAAAGTTATGTTGAAACCAAGCACACCATTGTTTTTCTTATGAAATTCTCAATAAGTTTGATGTGTCACATGACCCTCTTCCCATTGGAAAAAATAAAGTTGGATCCAAAATAGCTGACATCAAAATGACCACCATAGTCACCAACTATCTTGAAAAGTTTTCCCCTCCCATATACTAATGTGCCACAAACAGGAAATTGATATCACCAACCATTCCCATTTTATTTAGGTGTATCCATATAAACTGCCCACCCTGTACTCTTAATAACTTACTCCTTACTAACAGATAGCTGCATACGTATATATGTATACATAGGTGTGTCTCTGTGTGCCCACAGCTTCTGTAATCTGTCTCCCTGACCCCATCTGTTCCATACTGTGCCTCCCTTCATATGGCAGTCCCTGGTCCAGCAAAGGTTCCTACTTCATAGGTACATACTTTTTACTTTTGTTGGACAATTATTGTATATTTCAGACATACAGCTCTCGCAAAAATTAAGAGACCACTGCAAAATGTTCAGTTTGTCTGATTTTTCTCTTTATAGTATATTTTTGTGTAAAATGTAAATTGTTCTTTTATTCTCTAAACTTCTGACAACATGTCTCCGAATTTCCAAGCAAGAAATTTTGTATTTTTTTTCTGACAAAGAAAAATGGTCAAAATAAAAAAAAAAACAGTGCGTATTCATGATGGTGTTCCGCTGGTGGTTCCATGCAAGAGGCTGCGTACAGCGTATACAGTGAGTGTGTGTGTGGTGCATACGGCGTATACAGTGTATGTGTGTGTGATGCGTACAGCGCATACAGTGTGTGTGTGTGGTGCGACGGTGTTCCGCTGGTGGTACCGCGCAAGAGGCTGGTACCACCATCAGCTTCCATATTGAGACATCCATCACTTGGGTGTCCCAATATGGTAGTTGGTGAACATCTGTCGCTTGGAATTCTGGGATCCGGACACATCTGGACGGACCAGGATGTGAAGACATTACAAGGTAAGTATATATTAAGATACAGTGGGGGAAAAAAACTATTCAGTCAGCCACCAATTGTGCAAGTTTTCCCACTTAAAAAGATGAGAGAGGCCTGTAATTGACATCATAGGTAGACCACTACTATGAGAGTCAAAATGAGAAAACAAATCCAGAAAATCACCTTGTCTGATTTGGCAAGATTTATTTTGCAAATTATGGTGGAAAATAAGTATTTGGTCATTAACAAAAGTTCATCTCAACATTTTGTTATATATACGGTAATTTGTTGGCAATGACAGAGGTCAAATGTTTTCTGTAAGTCTTCACAAGGTTGGCATACACTGTTGGTGGTATGTTGGCCCATTCCTCCATGCAGATCTCCTCTAACGCAGTGATGTTTTGGGCCTGTCGCTGGGCAACACGAACTTTCAACCCCCTCCAAAGGTTTTCTATGGGGTTGAGATCTGGAGACTGACTAGGTCACTTCAGTACCTTCATATGCTTCTTACAAAGCCACTCCTTCGTTGACCTGGCAGTGTGCTTGGGATCATTATCATACAGAAAGACCAATCCACGTGTCATATTCAATGCCCTTGCTGATGGAAGGAGGTTTGCACTCAAAATCTCATGATACATGGCCCCATTCATTCTTTCATGTGCACGGATCAGTCGTCCTGGTCCCTTTGCAGAGAAACAGCCCCAAAGCATGATTTTGCCACCACCATGCTTCACAGTAGGTATGGTGTTCTTTGGATACAACTGAGCAATCTTTCTCCTTCGAACATGACGAGTTTTGTTTTTACCAAACAGTTCTACTTTGGTTTCATCAGGTCAGATGACATTCTCCCAATACTCTTCTGGATAGTCCAAATGCTCTTTAGCAAACTTTAGATGGGCCCGGACTTGTACTGGCTTAAGCAGGGGGACACATCTGGCACTGCAGGATGAGTCAGTGGCAGCATAGTGTATTACTGATGGTAGCATTTGTTACGGTGGTACTAGCTCTATGCAGGTTATTCACAGGTCCCCCCGTATGGTTCTGGGATTTTTGCTCAATGTTCTTGTGATCATTTTGACCCCACGGGGTGAGATCTTGCGTGGAGCCGCAGATCGAGGGAGATTATCAGTGGTCTTGAATGTCTTCCATTTTCTTATTATTGCTCCCACAGTTGATTTCATCACACCAAGCTGCTTGCCTATTGCAGATTCAGTCTTTCCAGCCTGGTACAGGGCTACAGTTTCTGGTGTCCTTTGAGAGCTCTTTGGTCTTCACTATAGTGGAGTTTGGAGTGTGATTTTTTGAGGTTGTGGACAGGTGTCCTTTATACTGATTACAAGTTCAAACAGATGCCATTACTACAGGTAATGAGTGTAGGACAGAGGAGCCTCTTAAAGAAGAAGTTACAGGTCTGTGATATGTATATTTAAAATCAATTTGGCTACCCATCTGCATTGCACTTTATTATTATTATTAATATTTATTTATTTATTTATTTATATAGCACCATATGACTATCATTGGTTGGTTACCTTAACTAGATATACAACTCTGGCAAAAACTAAGAGACCACTGCAAAATGTTCAGTTTGTCTGATTTTTCTCTTTATAGTTATATTTTTGTGTAAAATATAAATTGTTCTTTTAGTCTATTAACTTCTGCCAACATGTCTCCGAATTTCCAAGCAATACATTTTGTATTTTTTTTCTGAAAAAGAAAAATGGTCAAAATTAAGAAAAAAAAAAAACAGTGCTTTCAGACCTCAAATAATGCAAAGAAAACAAGTTCATAATAATTTAGAAACAACAATACTAATGTTTTAACTCTGGATGAGTTCAGAAATCAATATTTTGTGGAATAACCATGATTTTTAAAATCAGCTTTCATGCGTCTTGACATGCTTTCCACCAGTCTTTCACTGCTTCTGTCACAAAAATTTAAGCAGTTCCTCTTTGTTTGATGGCTGTGACTATCCATCATCCTCTTGATTACGTTCCAGAGGTTTTCAATGGGGTTCAGGTCTGGAGATTGAGCTGCCCATGACAGGGTTTTGATGTGGTGGTCTCTTAATTTTTGCCAGAGCCGTATATACAGTATATTTTTCTCATTTTTGCATAATTTTCATAATTTGCATATTTTTTTAATCCTCATTGGCCGCTATGCCTTTTTATAAACTTTATACCTTATTGTGTCACATTATATGAGTGCTGGCACTCTTTTGTTTTAGTGCAACCTTTTACCATTTTTTGTCTCAATAAAATTGTGTTTTATTTGCCATACATGTTTTGACCTTTATTCGGTTATATCCTACCAATCTACCTTATCTGAAAGCAGCATAATGTAGTAGCAGAAACCTTGATTCTAGCAATGTATCACCTAATGGGCTACTTAGTGTAGTTTTGATAAACTCACTGTTTTATAAGCAGAAGATCATTATTAGAGGACTAGTAAACCTACGGCTTCATGAGGTCTGTATAACCCTGCCCCAACAGAGCAAGTAGCCCAGTAAATGCCCCTTCACTGGAATCAGGGTCTCTGCCACTACATCATGCTACTCTCAGAGAAGGACGCAAAAACCTGGTGACAGATTCCCCTTAACCCCTTAATCCCATATGACGTACTATCCCATTGAGGTGACCTGGGACTTAATTCCCAGTGACGGGATACAGTCATGGCCAAAAGTATTGACACCCCTGCAATTCTGTCAGATAATACTCATTTTCTTCCTGAAAATGATTGCAAATACAAATTATTTGGTATTATTATCGTCATTTAATTTGTCTTAAATGAAAAAACACAAAAGAGAATGAAGCAAAAAGCAAAACATTGGTCATTTCACGCAAAACTCCAAAAATGGACCAGACAAAAGTATTGGCACCCTCAGCCTAATACTTGGTTGCACAACCGTTAGCCAAAATAACTGCGACCAACCGCTTCCGGTAACCATCAATGAGTTTCTTACAATGCTCTGCTGGAATTTTAGACCATTCTTCTTTGGCAAACTGCTCCAGGTCCCTGATATTTGAAGGGTGCCTTCTCCAAACTGCCATTTTTAGATCTCTGCACAGGTGATCTATGGGATTCAGGTCTGGACTCATTGCTGGCCACCTTAAAAGTCACTCTCCAGTGCTTTCTGTCAAACCATTTTCTAGTGCTATTTGAAGTGTGTTTTGGGTCATTGTCCTGCTGGAAGACCCATGACCTCTGAGGGAGACCCAGCTTTCTCACACTGGGCCCTACATTATGCTGCAAAATTTGTTGGTAGTCTTCAGACTTCATAATGCAATGCACACGGTCAAGCAGTCCAGTGTCTAAGACAGCAAAGCAACCCCAAAACATCAGGGAACCTCCGCCATGTTTGACTGTAGGGACCGTGTTCTTTTCTTTGAATGCCTCTTTTTTTCTCCTGTAAATTCTATGTTGATGCCTCTGCCCAAAAAGCTCTACTTTTGTCTCATCTGACCAGAGAACATTCTTCCAAAATGTTTTAGGCTTTTTCAGGTAAGTTTTGGCAAACTCCAGCCTGGCTTTTTTATGTCTCGGGGTAGGAAGTGGGGTCTTCCTGGTCTCCTATCATACAGTCCCTTTTCATTCAGATGCCGACGGATAGTATGGGTTGACACTGTTGTACCCTCGGACAGCAGGGCAGCTTGAACTTGTTTGCATGTTAGTCGAGGATCTTTATCCAACATCTGCACAATCTTGCGTTGAAATCTCTTGTCAATTTTTCTTTTCCGTCCACATCTAGGGAGGTTAGCCACAGTGCCATGGACTTTAAACTTCTTGATGACACTGTGCACGGTAGGCACAGGAACATTCAGGTCTTTGGAGATGGACTTGTAGCCTTGAGATTGCTCATGCTTCCTCACAATTTGGATTGTCAAGTCCTCAGACAGTTCTTTGGTCTTCTTTCTTTTCTCCATGCTCACTGTGGTACACACAAGAACACAGGTCAGAGGTTGAGTCAACTTTAATCCATGTCAACTGGCTGTAAGTAGTGTTGAACATTCTGATACCGCAAGTATCGGGTATCAGCCGATGTTTGCGGTATCGGAATTCCGATACCGAGTTCCGATATTTACCGCATATCGGATACCGGAATCGGAAGTGCCCAGAATTCAGCCAATGAGGAATGATTACAAGTGTGGGCACATCCTGTTCAGCATGGTGGGCATGTAACTACTGGCAAGGCTGTGATTGGCTGCTGAAATGATGTCATGATGCACAATAAAAAACACTGCCGCAATTTTGCGCTCACTCTGCTGTGAATTCAGTTAGGCATAGGATGCCGTGTTGTGACTGAGGGCCAGTTGAGATAGCGATTTGCTTCATTGCGCTTTTCCCAGGCTAATTTAGCAACCACTGTGTGTTCACCTTGCTTTTGCCTTGCAGCGCTGTTTTCACAGCGATCTGCAAGGTCTCTGTGTGTGTGTGTGTGAGTGCAGCCCACTCTGTAGTCTATGTGCAGCCATAGCCGGTTGTATTCAGCTCAGGGTAGTTCACTGCCTCATAATGTTCTATCCATTGTCCTTTTTTGCAAATAGTGCATCCTGCTGCACATTTTTTCAAATAATTCCTATTAGTGGCTTTCCACCCGTATCCAGCCAAATTGTGGAAAAACACTACATAGGATAACGTAGAGGAGGTTTTTTGGGCCTTGCAGTGCCGTTTACGGCTGTCTGCACGGTCTCCGTCTGTGTGCAGCCACAGCCGGTTGTATCCAGCTCGGGGTGCGTAACTGCCTCATACCGTAAAATACCTTGTCCTTTTTTGCAAATAGTGCAGCCTGTTGCACATTTTTTCAAATAATTCCTATTAGTGGCTTTCCACCCGTATCCAGCCAAATTGTGGAAAAACACTACATAGGATAACGTAGAGAAGGTTTTTTGGGCCTTGCAGCGCCGTTTACGGCAGTCTGCACGGTCTCCGTGTGAGTGCAGCTCGCCCTGTAGTCTGTGTGCAGCCACAGCCGGTTGTATCCAGCTCGGGGTGCGTCACTGCCTCATACCATAAAATACATTGTCCTTTTTTGCAAATAGTGCAGCCTGCTGCACATTTTTTCAAATAATTCCTATTAGTGGCTTTCCACCCGTATCCAGCTAAATTGTGGAAAAACACTACATAGGATACCCTAGAGGAGGTTTTTTGGGCCTTGCAGCGCCGTTTACAGCTGTCTGCACGGTCTCCGTGTGAGTGCAGCTCGCCCTGTAGTCAGTTCTGCCAAAAAAAATAATAATAATAAAGTTCACCAAACACACCACTTTACAGTTGTGTAGGTCACATTAGCTCATATTAAAGTCTAGTCCACACTTTAGAAAATTAGTGTTTCTTATACCTGTTAGGAGCTGTTCAGGAATAAGCACACTAAGCCCTTAGTACTTTTCTGCTTATCTTTATCAGTCAACCAAGATGAAGAAGGCAGGGAGTAAGGCACGTAGGCGTGGACGCGGAGCAGGGAGAGGACGTGGGGATTCTGTGCCTGCTGCGGGCAGCGGGACTCATCATCACCCAGATTCAGCAGAGAACAGTCCTTCATGCGCAGCTTTGTAGGAGAGCGCCATACACCGCTGCTGCGTGAAGATCAAATTGAAGTCGTTGTCGGATGGATGGCAGCTAATGTATCGACTTCAATTAGCGCCACATCCTCTCAGGCACAGAGCACTGGAGAGCACCCATCTGTCTCTTCACCTGCCAAATTGCCCAGGCAGTCAGAGAGCCCAGGACAGGAACCGTCTCTACTTCTGTTCTCTGAATCTCTTGGCTTGGAAACAGGGCCAGCCAAGCAGCATTGGAGAAATGGAAGAAGAGGCAGTGTGCAGTGATGCCCAACAGCTTTGTCTCTCTGACTCTGAAGAGGCGGGTGGGCCAGTGCCTCCGGTCACCACACCGCAGTACGCATCAGATGATGAGTCTCAGGTGCCGCTTTCTGGTGCGTACTGTGCTACCGAGACTACCCAGGAGGAGCAGTTGGTGGCAGAGGGTAGTGTAGATGATGAGGTCCTTGACCCATCATGGCGTGAGGAACAGGAAGGTGGTGGGAGCAGCTCTGAGGAAGAGATTCCCCGAACGGGCCAAAGAGGGAGAGGGAGGGGGAAGACTGCGGAGCCTGTAGCCTCCACTTCGGCACCCGTTAGGAGCATGTCTCTTCCAAAAGCCAAAAAGGGCGCTCCCAAGACTTGCAGTGCCTGGTCCTTTTTTGACACAGTTGCAGATGACATTTGCTTTGTCAAATGTAAGGTGTGTCATCAGAAAATCAAAAGAGGGAGAAATGTCAGCAACCTCAATACCTCAAATATGTGGAAACATGTGCGGACCAGGCACGCGGTGGAGTTACAAAAACACACTGAAGACCTAGGCCAACCAACAGCGGCAGCTACCACCTCTTCAGCTCGTGTTGCCTCTTCCTCCAGCTCACACACAGCTGGTTCGGCTTCCTCCCAGGATCGCCATGGAAGAACCTCTGGCACTGTTGTCCAGAGACCCACTGTAATTCCACCTACAGCACCACGTTCCCAGTCATCCTCACACTCCCAGCCCAGTCTACAGCCATCGGTAGTACAGGCATGGGAGAAAAGGCGGCCATTCTCGGCAAACCACCCACGAACACAAGCTCTGAATGCAGGCATTGCCAAACTTCTTTCACTGGAAATGCTGTCATTCAGGCTGGTGGAGACTGACAGCTTCCGTGACTTGATGGCATTGGCAGTCCCACAGAACAATGTGCCCAGCCACTTTTATTTCAGCAGGCAAGCTGTCCCTGCCCTGCACAAGCATGTGGAGGGACACATAAAACACGCGCTACCGAACGCCGTCAGTAGCAAGGTCCACCTCACCACCGATGCGTGGACCAGTCACCATGGACAGGGGCGATACCTTTCCCTCACTGCCCATTGGGTTAATGTTGATGAGCCGGGTACAGATCGTGCGAGTGGCGCAGGATGTGTCCTGCCCACTCCAAGGATTGCAGGAATCCAGTCTGTACGCATTGACTCCTCCTCATACACAAGTTCCTCAGAATCATCGTTGCAGGAGCCATCACAGTCCACCTCCACATGGACCCGTGAACATTTACCTGTTACGACCGACATGAGCACAGCCGTGGCCAAACGTCAACAGGCCGTCTTGAAATTAATTTCTTTGGGGAATCGAAGCCACACAGCGCAGGAGCTCTGGAGTGCCATCAAGCAGGAGAGCGATGTGTGGTTTGTGCCAGCGAATTTCCAGCCAGGCATGGTAGTGTGTGACAATGGCCGAAATCTGGTGGCAGCTCTGGGCCTCGGCAACCTCACTCACATCCCATGTCTGGCACATGTGCTCAACTTGGTCGTGCAGAGTTTTTTGAGGGACTATCCGGATCTTGATGCACTGCTGCACAAGGTCCGCCTAGAGTGTGCTCACTTGCGGCGTTCCAGCTCGGCAAGATTGCGCATTGCAACTCTGCAGCACCGATTCCGCCTTCCGGAACATCGCATCATATGTGATCTACCCACCAGGTGGAATTCCACGTTACATATGTTGGAGCGGTTGTGTGAGCAGCAGCAAGCAGTAACGGAGTACCAGCTGCATCAGGCGCAAAGAAGTCGCGCCGTTCAGACTTCACAACCACAGAGTGGGCCACTATGAAGGATGTCTGCCAGGTTTTGTGTCCCTTCAATTATTCCACGTGGATGGCGAGTGCAGATGATGCACTAGTCAGCATGACTGTCCCCCTTATCTGCCTGCTTCAACAAACACTGCAAGCGCTAAGGGATGATGTTGTGGAAGAGGTGGAGGATGAGGAGTCACCATTTCCATCAGCTTCTGGACAGTCAGCGCCACGTGGTTCCTCACAAACGCGTAGGCAGGGGACACTTTGTGAGGAGGATGAGGAGTCAATGGAGGAGGAAGACATCCGTCCAGAGGAGGGAGTTACACAATTGTCCAGTAGTCAGTGTGTACAGTGAGGGTGGGGTGATGAAGAGCGGGCAGAGATCACACCTCTTGCAGGGGACAGCGTTTCTTGGCCAGTTGGCAGTCTGCAGCACATGGTTGATTACATGCTGCAGTGCCTGAGAAACGACCGCCGCATCGCCCACATTCTCAACATGGCTGATTATTGGGTGTACACCCTCCTCGATCCTCACTACCAGGACAACGTACAAAACCTCATCACACCGTTGACCCGGGAGCATAAAATGCGGGATTACCAAGACACACTGGTGAATTCCATCATCTTCTCCAGTCCAACTGAGGGCAGTGCTGCTAGTGATTTACAAAGCAGCTCAGTGCGTCGAGACAGTGGAGGAGGCTCTGCACAAAGAGGGAGCAGAAGCAGTGCCTCTGCCCAAGGCAAGACCAGTATGGCCCAACTGTGGCAGTTTTGTGTGCCCGCCCCAAATGTCTACACCATCACCGGCAGCTCCAGTCAGCAGGAGGCAACGGTTCCGTCAGATGGTGACAGACTACATGTCTTGCCCTCTTACTGTACTCCCAGACGGCTCTTCCCCTTTCAAGTTTTGGGTCTCTAAGCTGGATACATGGCCAGAGCTAAGCCAGTATGCATTGGAGGTGCTGGCTTGCCCTGCGGCTAGTGTATTATCGGAACGCGTCTTTAGTGCTGCAGGTGGTGTACTAACAGACCGTCGCATGCGACTATCCTCCGATAACGTTGACCGGCTTACTTTTCTGAAAATGAACCAGGCCTGGATCTCGCAGGAATTTGCCACTCCTCTTCCTGATTAAATAATTGGGTGTCATCCAGGTCTCCTGATGTGTTCATCTTTCTACCACCTGAACTGTAATTCCTGGGCTCTAACACCGCCAGTTGAGGCTCAGAAGTGCAGGCTGCACAGTCAAAACATATGAACCAGTGTTATTGGGTTTCAGTAACGTCAGCTGATCCCCAGCTGTGTAGCCGACAATGTGTCCTGCGACCTGCGACCGCCACGCTGACACAACAACTGAAATTTAAGGGAACCTGTCCCCCCCCAGGCGTTTGTTACTGAAAGAGCCACCTTGTGCAGCAGTAGTGCTGCACAAGGAAAAGGTAGCTCTTTTAGTTTAGCTCCTTGCACACGCAGAACTTAACACTTATAAAATGTGTCCACTGATACCGTAAAACCGTCCCGGAGGTGGGACTTTCCTTCGTAATGTGGCGCAGCACAGCCGTCATTCCTACCCCCTTGGTGCCGTGCGCCGCCTCCTCAGCATTGTTTGAAGCTGTCCCGGATCCTGCGCTGTTCTGTTATCCCTTGGCCATGCGCACTTAGCGCTGCCCATCTTCTGACATCATTTGGTGTCAGGCTGGCTGCGCCTGTGCAGCCACGCTGCCCAAGATGCTGCCTCGCAGTGTCTTCTGATTTAATCACACTGCGGGCCTGGGATCCATGGGCATGTGCAGTGCATATCTTCACCTCACGCTCTCACTCATCTCCCTCCGCCTTCTTGAGACTGTGCGCCGTCAGCTGATGGAGTGGAGTGAGAGGCGAGGATATGCACTGCGCATGCCCATGGATCCCAGGCCCGCAGTGGGGTTACATTAGACGACACTGCGAGGTGGGATCTCGCGCACAGGCGCTGCCAGCCTGAAACCTAAATGATGTCAGAAGATGGGCAGCGCTAAGTGTGCATGGCCAAGGGATAACATAACAGCGCAGGCTCCGGGACAGATTCAAACAATGCTGAGGAGGCGGCGCACGGCACCAAGGGGGTAGGAATGACGGCTGTGCTGCGTCACATTAGAAAGGAAAGTCCCACCTCCGGGACGGTTTTACGGTGTGAGGGGACATATTTTTTAAGTGTATAGTTCTGTGTTTGCAAGGAGCATAATTAAAAGAGCCACCTTTTCCTTTTGCATTCTTAGTGCTGCACAAGATGGCTCTTTCAGCAACAAATGCCTGGGGGGGGGGGGGTTAAAGGTTCCCTTTCAACTTGTTCCAGTGCAGGCTTCGGCCTACACTCAGCTCCTCCTGCTGTCCCTGGGCTCTAACACCGCCAGTTGGTGCCCGGAAGTGGTAGCTGCACAGAGAAAAACACCCGCCAATGTGTCAGTGGGGTTCCCCTGCTGTGTAGCCGGCAAAGTGTCCTGCAAATGCCACGCAGACACAACAGACCTAAAGCTGCCGCAAGTGCAGGCTTCAGCCTACACTCTGCTCCTGTCCTCCTGCTGACCCTGGGCTCTAACACCGCCAGTTGGTGCCCGGAAGTGCTGACTGCACAGAGAAAAACACCCGCCAATGTGTCAGTGGGGTTCAGCAACGCCAGCTGTTCCCCTGCTGTGTAGCCGGCATCGTGTCCTGCAAACGCCACGCAGACACAACAGACCTAAAACTGCCTCCAGTGCAGGCTTTGGCCTACACTCTGCTCCTCCTGCTGACCCCTTGCTCCAACACCGCTAGTTGGGGCTCTAGGAAGACAAGCTTGAATAGGTCCCCATCCTGGTTCCAGTACTGTCAGCTGGTTCCGGGTAGAGCCTTTGGCTTAGGTGCCTCCTTCTGGATATCCTCCTTCCACCAATGTCCTTCGGCTCCGGGTAGAGCCTTTGGCTTAGGTGCCTCCTTCTGGATATCCTCCTTCCACCAATGTCCTTCGGCTACCCATCCGGGTTCCAGTACCGTCAGCTGGTTCTCGGCAGTGTCTTTTGCTCTTGTACCTTCTGCTCCCCATCCTGGTTCCAGTACCGTCAGCTGGTTCTGGGCAGAGCCTTTGGCTTAGGTGCCTCCTTCTGGGTATCCAAGTTCCACCAATGTCAGGTGGTCCTTGGTAGTGCTTTCAGGCACGGGTACCTCCTGCTTAGTATCCGGGTTCCATTAACGTCAGCCATCCAAGTTCCAGTTCCATCAGTTGGTTCTCGGCATTTTCTCAGCCTTCTTGTACCTTCTACTACATTTCCAAGCTGAAGACCCTAAAGACGACGACCCGGAAGACCACCCCTAAGATGACGACGACACCAGAGACGACAACCACTGAGATGACGACGACCCTGGAGACAATGACCCTGAAGACCACCCCGATGACGACGACGACGACCCCGGAGACGACGACCCTGGAGAAGACGACATGGAAGACCGAGAAGCAGAAGAACAAGAGGCTGCAGAACAAAGAGCAGAAGGACATCTAAATTATAAGCAGAAGAAGACTAAGCAGTGTATGGGGGTGAGTCCGTTCCTCCTCGTGGTGCCCCTGGATAAAGCCTGATGCTGCAGGCCAAATTGAACGCGGACAAATGTAACTGTTTTGTGACAGGCAGAACGGAAGGTGTAATCTTCAAACTTTTATAGATAACAACTACAGGAATGCTTGTCACAAATAAGAATATGATGAAGAAGTAGAATATGAATAAGAATAATAGTTGAATAAAAAGAATATGAAGAATGTAACAAAAAAATAATAGGTAGAAGATGAAGAAGAAGATGAATAAGGTGAAGAAGCTGTTAATTACACAAATTAGAGAAGCATCACATGATTTTTCGAACAGTGCCAATAATTTTGTCCACCCCCTTTTTTATGTTTGGTGTGGAATTATATCCAATTTGGCTTTAGGACAATTCTTTTTGTGTTCTTCCATTTAAGACAAATTAAATGAAGTTAATAATACCAAATAATTTGCGTTTGCAATCATTTTCAGGAAGAAAATGAGTATTATCTGACAGAATTGCAGGGGTGTCAATACTTTTGGCCTTGACTGTAGTACGTCATATGCGATCGGCCGCGCTCACAGGGGGAGCGCGGCCGATCGCGGCCGGGTGTCAGCTGACTATCGTAGCTGACATCCGGCACTATATGCTAGGAGCAGTCACGGACCGCCCAGCGGTATAGGAAAGCATCGCACAGGGAGGGGTCTCCTACCTTCTTCTCCCTGCAGGCCCCAGATCCATAATGACCGTGGGGCTGCATCCGTGTCCTGCAGGGAGGTGGCTTACCAGTGCCTGCTCAGAACAAGCGCTGGTTAGCCTGCAGCCCTGCCTGTCAGATCGCCGATCTGACACAATGCTGTGCAAAGTGTCAGATCAGCGATCTGAACCTATAACATGGTGCCCCTCCCCCCCTCCCCCCGGGGCAATGTTGTAAAGTAAAAAAAAATTAATTCACTTGTGTAAAAAAAAAAAAATTCCTAAATAAAGAAAAAAAAAAATATTGTTTCCATAAAGACATTTCTTTATCTAAATAATAAAAGAAAACAATAAAAGTACACATATTTAGTATCGCTGCGTCCGTAACGACCCCACCTATAAAATTGTCCCGATAGTTAACCCCTTCAGTGAAAGTGGTAAAGAAAAAAAAACAAGGCAAAAAACAACGCTTTATTATCATACCGCCGAACAAAAAGTGGAATAACACGCGATCAAAAAGACGGATACAAATAACCATGGTACCACTGAAAACGTCAGTCCCGCAAAAAACGATGCCGCCATACAGCATCATCAGCGAAAAAATATAAAAGTTATAGTCCTCAGAATAAAGTGATGCAAAAATAATTATTTTTTCTATAAAATAGTTTTTATCGTATAAAAGCGCCAAAACATAAAAAAAGATATAAATGAGGTATCGCTATAATCGTACTGACTCGAACAATAAAACTGCTTTATCAATTTTACCAAACGTGGAATGGCATAAACGCCCCATCCCCCCCAAAAAGAAATTCATGAATAGCTGGTTTTTGGTCATTCTGCCTCACAAAAATCGTAATAAAATGCGATCAAAAAATGTCAGGTTCCCACACCGTAGTATATAGCATAAACTCGGCATTCAACTTAACGTAAGACAGGTGATTTAATGGTGTCCACAAAATAACAGTGTGGCCGCATGGACTCCGTATCCCACACAGGAATGGCACTTATGTCCTGATATTTTAAGGTATATCGCTTCATTTGGGGCTATACTGCCCACATACAGACAGCGCTCACACACAAGTGTGATTTCATTCCACAATCAGCAATTCTGTGCGTCCACTCGCTCCCTCACATTTATCTTACTGTGACTGATGAAGGTCTCGATGCAGGACCGAAATGTTTCTGTTATTTTGTGGACACCATTAAATTACCTGTTTTACGTTGAGTGCCGAGTTTTTGCTATATACAACACATGGATAGAGAGCTCAGCAAACAGGCTCATTGTCACACAGCTGCGACACATGCAGCTGCGGCGCTGGACAGCTGATGTTCAGGAGCGCTCCAGGTATCCAGGTTAGCGATGCAGCTTATTTGGTGAGCGCTATTGGATCGCCCCCAGGGTAAGGGCAATGGGGTACTCGGTACCGGGTCCCTCGGTTCGGGGAATGGGATGTCACGGTGGCCTGATCCGGTCCGTGGCCCTTTGAGGGGCGTCCAATAAAAGAGTTTATATATGGGATAGTGTTCATGATGCCACCTGTGGTATTCGGTCAGGGTGACCGATGCTGCTTAGGGGTCCACTGGGGTGATGTTATGGCAGCTAGATGGTATACCTTCCCAGAGGTGAAGTATGTCCCCAGGGCTTCCCAGAGTATAGGTGGTGGATGGTGTAAGGCGCAGTGAATAATGAGGACACAGGGTTGCAGTCTCTTTACCTTTTACTGAAAGTTTGGCATCCACAGTCCAGAGTAGGGACCACAAGGTAGGCAGAGTCCAGACGGTCTGAAGGAAAATCCAGAGTCCCCTTGTCCAGGAGGAATTCAATAGCCTTCCCCTTGCGCACGGTAACGTAGTAGGTCCCTACTTGCATAAGCTACCATAAGGTCTTCACTGTTGTTACTTCTCTCTCTGTCCCCCAGATGGTACAGATAGGACAAAACCCGTATGACTGATGGCCTGAGGCTTGTTTATAGGGACACTAGAGACGCCCCGATCCCCACCAGTTGCCACTGTGTCTTCTTAGGTATAAAGGTCGGACAGCCAACTTGGAATTAACTGCCCTGCCAGTCTCTGAAGTAATGGCATAGAGCTCTTTACTCCCTCGGTACTCTGGCCACCAGATCTGCGCTTCAGATGGAGGCAGCCTGCTTCTAGCTGGTCTCCCACTGATGTTTCACTCCTGTTGCTATGACTTATTTTCTCACTCACTACAGCACAATTCCTTTTTTGTCCTTTCTTAGGATGCTGCTGCATGGGTTGCAGGCGCAGCTCCATGTCCTTCTTTCCTTCCTCCTAAGACTTCAGTCTGGATCTGACCAGGGATCACCCCAGCCAGCTCGATCGGGAGACTTTTCCTTGTCATTCCCCAGCCAGGAACTCTCCTCTCCTCTTTCCTTCTGATACTCAGTAACTTCCTAACTAACCCTCCAGTTTTACCCTATGTGAGGAGTGGCCTAATAGATAGAACCCTTAGCTCTCCCTGGTGGACTGGCGTGTGAAGTGTGTGTGTGGCTGTGATACCTGGACAACAGATCTTCTTCATTGCCTTCAGACGTAAAATCACTCCCCCTGGTGGAAGAACAACATTAATGCAACGAACCAGGACTCTGGGGCGCTGCACTATAGTTTGCCGAATAAGAAGGGAGGTGACGATATTCACCATTCTCTACTGGTGAACACTGCTGCCCCTTTTTTGCTGTATTAAACCTCCATATGAAACCCCATTAATAGCACTCGTCAAAGTTATACGCTCATGTGAGTGAGACCTAAGATTGCTGTCCAGCTGGCTCACCAGAACAGAAGCTTGGTACAACTGTAAATCATTACCAGAAAAAAAACCAAAACATTAGGTTAAATTAGTTTTGGTGGACAGTAATCATGAAGTCAGATGAAGGTGAAGTGATTCTTTATTGATACTTCATGTTACCAAGGAACTCCACTTCCAGTATATTTGCATTCATGAATATTTTCCTCCAGATCTGATATAGCCTACTATTTCTTGTTATTGGACAGTTATATTGTAATTCAGGCGCAGCTTTTTCTTTTTTGCCTGGAACCACTGTTCGTACATGATTTCTATTGTTTACATTGAAGAACGTGTTGGTACAGTCAGCAGATATAATGCCATAGTTTTATATGCAGCCTTGGAATTCTTTATACATTTCTGGTGACTCAGAAAATTAGGATACCGTAATTAGAAAAGGCATTGTCGGGACTGATGAGCCCTCAAGTACGTTCCCAATACACGTGAGAGTGTTTGTAGACAACATGACTTGACTTAATGATATTACACTTTATAGTCCATTATTTTTTATCTAATGACTTCAATTGTTGACTTTTGGTTGGTTTATTAACCTTGACTAATAAACGGTAAGGAGTGTAGGATATCAGCATGTGACTTAAACATGCTATGACAACAGTAACATGTCATTTGTGACCTTTCATATCTTAATCACTTGCCTACTATGGTCCTGGATGCAAATCCAACCAAAGTAGGTATTCCCCATGCTCTAGTGGGTTTCCTCCTGGTTCTCTACTTTTCATTCGGTAATCCCAAAACATAGTGATAGGTTAAAGGGAACCTGTCACCCCGAAAATCGCGGGTGAGGTAAGCCCACCGGCATCAGGGGCTTATCTGCAGCATTCTGTAATGCTGTAGATAAGCCCCCGATGTTACCTGAAAAAGGAGAAAAAGACGTTAGATTATACTCACCCAGGGGTGGTCCCACTGCTGGTCAGGTCGGATGGGCGTCTCTGGTCCGCTGCGGCGCCTCCCATCTTCATTACAAGACGTCCTCTTCTGATCTTCAGCCACGGCACCGGCGCAGGCGTACTTTGCTCTCCCCTCTTGAGGGCAGAGGATAGTACTGCAGTGCGCAGGCGCCGGAAAGGTCAGAGGCCCGGAGCCTGCGCACTGCAGTACTTTGTCTGCCCTCAACAGGGCAGAGCAAAGTACGCCTGCGCCAGAGCCGTGGCTGAAGATCAAAAGAGGACGTCTTGTAATGAAGATGGGAGGCGCCGCAGCGGACCAGAGACGCCCATCTGACCTGACCAGCAGCGGGACCGCCCCTGGGTGAGTATAATATAACGTCTTTTTCTCCTTTTTCAGGTAACATCGGGGGCTTATCTACAGCATTACAGAATGCTGCAGATAAGCCCCTGATGCCGGTGGGCTTACCTCACCCGCGATTTTCAGGGTGACAGGTTCCCTTTAAAGAGCTTGTTCGCTAATTGAACAGCATTCTATTAAATGAAACAGGGCTTCACTGAAAACAAAAATAGCTTATATTTACCACTCAGACTAGCATCGTTCCAGTAATGTCAGCCTTGTCTCTGCTGGCACTTGCATGACATTGTTAAGTGACGTGAGTGCTGCAGCCAATCAGCAGCCGTTAATGGAATGCAGCACTGGCAACTTCCCATCATCGAAGTTTCTTTCAGATAAAGTGTAATCAAAGCATCCCATTAGTGGGCATTGATTGGCTGCAGTACTCACATGATATAACAATGTCAGGCGAGTGTGGGCAGACAAAATGCCAACATCTCTGAAATGGTAACGTTTTGGCAGGTGAGTAACATCCATTTTTATTTTCTATAAGGCTCTGTTTCATTAAAAGAGTTATTGAAGTAATGGACAACCCTCTAAATGGGTTGTCCAGGCAATCTCTCGAAGATTGCAGTTCTTGGCATTGGCCACTACTACACATTAAACTGAACTGCCTTTTTTGCCAAATTTGTGCAAGCTTTTTTGTAATATGCAGTGATTAATCATTCTTATAGTCCATAAACAAAGAGAGAACTATGAAGATAGCAATTCTACCAACAAAGTGAAGAAATGTGTCTCTGTCCATAAAGATTTTTCATTATAACAGACTGAATCTAAAGTTTGACTCTTCCTACTCTGAATTTTGTAGACTCAAGAGAGCGATAAGTCTATTTAGTGTAGGGTCCCTTCTGCGTGCAGCTGCCTTTTTTATGGCAGGTAGGCTCAAACAAATTGATCAGAATGTGATCTACAAATCGTACATCTTAGGTATGGTAAATAAAGCAGCAATGCATTTTAGAAAAGTTCTTATACATGATATTTACATATTTTCTGATGCTTCCAGTGTGCTTGCAGTCTTCAATTAGGTCACACCATTTTTTCAGAACGTGCTGACTATCCCTGCTTTTACCAATCATTTGATCTAGTGGCTCACTCCCATATGAGATGAATTCTGGTTGCCTGGTGACTTTTACTTGTAGTAGTGTATGATTAGCAGATTAGCATGTATGTAAGACAACTATTATAGCAATTACTATACCACATGTAGTGTTTTTTTTCAATGCAGTTGTGAAACAAAGCAATCAGATTGGGAATCACGTGTATTTCTACCTGTATTTATATTGATGCAATGAAATTTATCTAAAAGAAGTTATAGTTTTATTCTTGAAAGAAGACATATAGTGCTGTTCACCATTATTGGCACCCCTTAATTTTTTCATAGACTGTACAATATCTTCAGAAATAAATGGAAATGTACCATAGTTATATCCTCAGGACTTTTTAATTATTGGTCCAAAGTAATACAACTTACATGTTGCAATTTCAAAGAAGAAACAGAATAAACAGCACGTGCAGCAATAAAGGCACCCCAAATTAATGCTTGGTTGCACACCCTTTTCAATAGATGACAGCCTCCGAACATTTGTTGTAGCCATCTATGAGCTTACTTCTCAGCTGGTATTTTCTCCCACTCTTGCTTTGCCACAGTGCGGCACCCCCTTACATCTCCTCCCTCATTTCTGTCTATCAGCCTAACAGACCACTGCGCTCTGCAAATGACTTTCGGCTAACCTCTGCACTAATCCGTACCTCCCACTCCCGACTCCAAGACTTCTCCCGTGCTGCGCCAATCCTCTGGAATGCTCTACCCCAAGATATTAGGACCATCCATAATTTGCATAGTTTTAGGCGCTCGCTCAAAACACATTTGTTCAGAGCGGCCTATCACGTTCACTAATCAAAGTTATGTTATGTTTGTGTGTGTGTAGCCCATTCACTATCCCCATCTATTCCCCACCCCCTGAAGATGGCTGGACCATGATTGTAAATACATCATTGTAAATACACACCTGTACTTTGTATCTCCCCCACCTCCTTGTAGATTGTAAGCTCTCACGAGCAGGGTCGTCTTATTTTGCTTTAATTATTGTATTGTTAACGTTGTTACTTATGACTTTTGTGTTTGAAACTGTTAAACTGTAAAGCGCTGCGGAATATGTTGGCGCTATATAAATAAAGATTATTATATTATATTATTATTTGCAGTTTGTTCAAGCTCTTGAATGTTTGCAGTTTTCTTTTTCCCAATGGCAGATTTCAGCTCGCCTCAAATATTTTCAATGAAATTGAGGTCAGGACTCATTGCTGGCCATTTTAAAACAGTACATTTTTTCTTTTTTTGACCATTCCTGTGTACTTTTGATGTGTGCTTTGGGTAATTGTCTTGCTGGGGGATCCATGATCTTTGACTCAAGCCAAGTTTTCATACACTGGGTAGGACATTTCACTCTAAAATCTCTTGATAATTCTCTGATTTCATCATTCCTGTTATATGGTCAAGGCCTCCAGTACGAGGTGCAGCAAAGCAACCCCGCAGCTTTATGGATCCACCACCATGTTTTACTGTTGGTAGGGTGTTCTTTTCCTTATAAGCTTCAATGCGCCGTCTGTAAACAAACTGTTGCTTTGCATTGCCAAAAAGCTCTATTTTGTTTCATCTGTCCACAGAACATTTTCCCAGAAGGAATGTGGTTTGTCAAGATACTCTTTGGCAACGATCAGTCATTCCTTTTTGTCTTTTCTTCAGCAATGGATCTTCTGTGTCCTTTGCCCATAAAACTCTGCTTGGTCTAGTGTGCGGTGTATGGTACTTGTTGAAACTATGACCTAAGGCTGTTCCAGATTGGCCTTTAGGTCTTTGGATGTTTGACATGGTGTTTTTTCCACCATTCGCACCAATCTTCGAAGACAGCTCTTGACAATTTTCCTCTTCCCCCATGTCCAGGGAGGTTCTTGATGGTGCCATGCATAGCAAATTTCTTAATAACATTGCGCACTGTTGAAACTAGGATACCGAGGTCTTTGGTCATGGCCATATACTCTTTGGAAGCCTTGTGTTTGCTACTAATAGCGGTTCTGATGTCCTCAGACAGATCCTTTGTCTTCAACTTTGTGACCAATGAACCGTATTTATCATGTGGCTTTTTAAAACACTGAAGTCATCATTCATTGGCTAATTCATGTCTCATGGGCAGTGTTGATTTTTATTTGTGACTTACCACAGGTGAGTCAAAATGTGTTTCCATACTATTTTAATAAATACATACTGATAGTAGAGTTATTAAACTCCACCTACTCAAGAAGCGTTAAATTTAAGACAAATAACTTTATTGACACATAAAATACATAAAATTTAAAAATGCCTCACAATCAAAATTAGTGAAATAGAAACAGAGATCAGCTAAAGAACTGGCGAAACACATCTGATAACATGAATCTCATTATAATGTGCGTATACCATATGTTTCTCCTAAATTGGTATGGCCAAAAGATTCAGTTAAATTACAGTAACGGTGCAGACTGCATATATAGGGGACCACCTGAAAGCGCCAAAGCACACTGTATATCCCTATCCCCCTTCCAGACAGGCCAAAACAGATCATCCAGGAGAAGTAAAATTACTCCTCCATTACACGAGCAATTGCCCACCATTAAGCATAGTGTGTGGATATACCTTACAGCCACACAAAAGTGCTGGCACAATCACCGGGGATCACCCATAGCAAAAGCATATATCGTCCGGTGCATCCACAACCCCAGTACATGGGAGATCTAGACCTGGCAAAGACAACCCCGGCCCATCCCCTATTGCACCTCCCGTACGGCCAACATATATCGCTCAAAAAAAATAAAGAGATCAGAGTGAGGTCTCATACATATTACCTGTTAGTGTTCGCCGCAATACCAGCCTCGTGGCACGCTGAAGCTCCATGACCCCGACGTGCGTTTCGCGTTCGCTTCCTCCTGGGGGCATGTCACAGGTAAGGCGTCAGAGAATCTTAAGCACTGAGGCAGCCAATCCGATTCGCGGAAAAAGGCTTTCCCCAGATGAGTCATACTTCACAGAACCCTCAACCAATCAAATGCTTGGTGTACGGCATCTCCCAAAAACCCGCCCAGTGCAGCGTAACCATTATAGAGACTACGACTCCCTGCGACTAGATCAAATAGCGCAGGCCTGTCACTGCTCACCAAGGCATGGGGAGCACCGAAAAGGGCCAGCAGATGTAAATGCTGCTGATATGAATACTGAGACCCGCGCTGGTGGGACTATGGCGTAGGGACCCAGGAAACACACAAAGCACAGTGAGGTACCGCCGGAGCCACCCCTGCAGGATGGGGCGCCGACAGTGACCATCACCCTCTGCACGATCCCAAGTGCCCCAACCACTAAACCAAAAATGTGTCCCAAAAAAAACCGAACAAACACATGGGTCTGATAAACGCCAAGTCCCGGAGACACATGCTGGATACCGATGCACACTCAGACCCTCCACATAGGATAGATCACCGGCCATCACCATTGTCTGCGGCATGAGCCTATATATAGCTGGAAACACATCCAACATAATACACACACTAGGGAATATGTTGGTGAAATAAATAGGCAACACAATGTACCCCCCTGTATAGGCAACACAATGTACCTCCCCAAATCAAGCACAATGTACCCCCATATATCAAGTACATAAATGGCACCCACCATAAAGGTCAAAAAACCTCCCATGCATCCTTATCCAAAAACAATATAGCCAAAATATATACAAAAGTTCATAAATACGAATAAATAAATTAGGTCCATATTTGTTGATAGGTGTCGGGAACCCATGTTCATAAACAGGTGCACTCCTAAAATGCCGGTCCATATCATGCCAGAGCAGGTAATTCCGTTGATACCACCGATGGAATTCCGGAGATCTTCCCAAAGATGACAGGGACCCCACTTGATATCTTTGGTAAATGGGTCATATAGTCCATCATGCAGTATGTAATCTTGAAGAGTATAGAGTCCCTGCAGGAAACGGAATTTGAAATGGGAGTAATTCAGGATCACATCAATATCCAAGATAAGCTAGGCGTGCAGATTCTGTAAGTAAATGACTCAAATTAAAAACAAGCCAAAACAAAAACCAAACCAAAGACAACACTTAAAAATAAAACTGATTAAAAAGACCGACCAGAACCAATATGTACACAGAAAGACCAAAATACTAATTGCTCACAAAAAAAGAGCCAAAACCCAAATTTTCATTTAACCCCTGAGGAGCCAGTGTCCCCAACCGGTAAATCCACTGGCTCTCTACTTGTGCCAGGGTTTTACTCAAATCTCCACCTCTAGGACCAACAGTCACGAGATCTATGCCCTTGACCACAATGAGACGAGGGTCACAGTCATGATACTTTTTATAGAGCCTCGGAAGTGTCTTCAGATTGGTAAAGTCCTCCACCGTTGCAGCTCTCTCTATGTCTAGCACATGTTCCCGAATACATAGTTTTAATTCCCTAGTGGTGAGGCCGATGTACACCTTTCCACAGGGGCAGGTGGAGTGATAAATCACCCCCTTTGATGAGCATGAAATAAAATTCCTGATCTCAAATACCTTAGACCCATCAAAGTTGGCAAATTTTTTAGTTTTCACACAATTGGTGCAGGCCTTGCACTGGCCGCACGGAAAAAAGTCCACCAAATTTTGACCCACACTTTTCTTCTTCTCAGGCTCATAGTGACTTGGCACTAGAATGTCACGGATATTTCTCGATCTTTTCGCCACTATATCCGGTTTTGGGGGTAAAATTAATTTTAATATTGGATCCGTGTGTAGAACGGCCCAGTGCTTCTCTACAATTTGCCTAAAATCATGCCATTTGTTATGATATCCTGTTATAAATCGTACTTGATCCTTTCCATCCCTCACTATACTACTGTTGTTACCATATAGCAACACATCCCTAGGTGTATTTTGAGCTCTCAAAAGCCCTCTCCTAATTGTTTTGTGACCATATCCGCGCTGTAAAAATCTGTCCGCTAAATCCTCTGATTGGATCACAAAATCAGCCTCACTAGAGCAAATGCGGCGAACCCGCAAAATCTGGCCAATTGGAATCCCTCTGATTGTGGAGGGCAAACTATTTTAATGTAAAGTGTGCCAATACCAGTGTCACATGAACAAAGATAATGGTGTGCACTCTGGTCAAGGACACGGAGGTGCTGGTAAAACAGACCGTGTGGTCAAGTCAATAGTAGAAGAAAAAATACCGCAAACTCGACACTGGTGTTAGGGGTCGAGTTCCCGCTTCTGCACAGGGGGAATCTCGGGCCACCTCCGCTGCGGTCTCCCATTCTTGTCCAGCCACAGTGGAGTCTGCTCAGCAAGGACGTCGGTCCCAGCATCTTGCTCATTCTCACTCTGTTCTGAGAGTTACTGCTGCTTCTCCAGTCTCTGCTATTAAAGTCTGTGCTGGTCAGCAGCGAGCGGACTTCTCTGGGACTAAGTCCTTGTCTGCACGTACTGAGCATGCCCAGCGTAAGGTCTCCCGTTGGAGATCGAGGGTCATGTGCTCAGGCTCTGCAGCACATTCCATTGGTCCTCTTGGCAGGTCCTAGAAGGGCAAAAGTGCTGTGGCCACTTCCTGTGCTGCTGCTATATAAACTGTGCATGACCGCACGGCCATGCGCTAGTATTGTCAAACAATTGCTAATGTGTGTATGTTGTGAGTGCAAGTCGTCCTTGGATACCCCTACCCTATAGTATGACTGTTCGCGGAAGGTGTATGGCTGCTACCTAGCGCCCGACTTATCCTACAGCACTAGTCACACATTATAGCGTCCAGTTGCTGTGACCGCCAGTACGGCGCCGTGCACTTCCTCTGTGCTTTCCTTACCCAAGCCTGGGTGGTTAGTGGCGTTCGTCAGTGCGGCACTGCATGCTCTTCTGTTTCATTTCACACCCAGTTGCGGTGTTGCGCCAGCAAGGGTCTAATCGGACTTCAATCCCAGTTGGGGTTGAGTTCGCTGACTACTTGCTCGCGCTTTAGGTGCGGTACCGCGGTCCTGTGCCTTAACAGGATTGCTTCTTTCACGCTGGGTGAGGTTAACCCACGCGTGTATACTCTAGTGTACCGCCATATAGTCTGCTAATTGCTAGCAGCAGGTTTTCACCTGCACGGTGGACCCCGGACTGCGAACGCATCTACACCATCTGTCTTGGTGCGTTCCGCCAGTCCTAACAGAATACTAGCGCCCGGGTCTGGCTAGTAAAATGGCGGACAACCAGCGTTTACAGCGGTACATCCAGCAGCTGGAGGGAAGGTTGGCGGCTCTTGAGCGTTCAACCTCAGCTGTGGATGTTACTGCTGTCGCTGTTCAGGCTGCAAGTGTGGCTGCAGCTACCTTGTCCACTGCCGCTCCTGTACCGACGCTATCTCGCCTCCCGCTACCAGAGAAATTTTCTGGTGACAGTAAGTCCTGTAGGGGTTTCGTGAGTCAGTGCTCAATACATCTCGAGCTTCTGGCCTCTCGTTTCCCTACAGAGCGGGCTAAGGTGGGCTTTATAATTTCCTTATTGTCGGACAGGGCGTTGCAGTGGGCTACGCCGCTGTGGGAGCGTGGCGATCATGTGGTGCAGAGTGCTCCGTTATTCCTGAGCACTCTGAAACAGGTCTTTCTAGGACCTCGTGTCACCCATGACACGGCGCTCCAACTGTTGGCACTGACTCAGGGCTCGTCCTTGGTCAGCCTTTTTGCCGTCCATTTCCGCACTCTGGCATCTGAGCTGGAGTGGTCGGATAAAGCCCTTATCCCTATATTTTGGAGGGGGCTGGCTGACCATGTTAAGGATGCTCTGGCCACTAGGGAGATTCCCGCCACACTGGAGGAGTTAATAGCAGTATCTACTCGCATTGACCTCCGTTTTCACGAGCGGAGGTTAGAGCGAGCCCAGTGTAGGCAGAGGTTTCGGCTGGCTCCCACCTTCGCCAAACCTTTGGAATCTCCAGTCCAGGCTCCTGAGTTCCAGGAACCTAAGGTGGTGTCACGAGCGGGATCTAAGTCCCAGACCGCTCGTGCAGTCCAGGGTTGCCATGTTTGCCAACAGTCAGGACATCTTGCCACCAGATGTCATCAGCGGTCGAGGAAACGTCAGCGTCTAGTGGTAGTAGGTGGAGGTGCACTAGACACTGCGACGTTTGCCTCCAAATTGTCCTTTAAGGGGACAATTACCTTTGGCTCATCCTCCCACTCGGTAGACCTCTGCGTGGATTCTGGGGCGGAGGGCAATTTTATGTCTTCTGCCTTCGCCCAACGTCACGCAATACCCCTGGTTATGCTATCTCAACCAGTAACGGTACGAGTGGTGAATGGGTCGACACTCCCCGCACAGATAACACATCAGACCATCCCTGTTACTCTGTCCCTGTCGCCATCCCATCAGGAGATTATTTCTCTGCTCGTCATTCCTGAGGGTATTGATGAGGTCCTGTTGGGGATACCTTGGCTACGGTACCACTCTCCTCACATCGAGTGGTCCTCAGGCAGAATTCTGGGATGGGGTGAATCATGTGGGGGTAGGTGTCACCGAGAGTGCGTTCAGGTTGCTACTACTGAGGTACCCGCAGATCTATCCTCTCTCCCCAAGCAATATTGGTCTTACGCAAACGTGTTCTCCAAGAAGGCGGCGGAGACCCTTCCGCCCCATCGCCCCTATGACTGTCCTATCGATCTCTTGCCTGGTGCGGAGCCTCCCCGGGGTCGAGTTTATCCATTATCTCTCCCGGAGACGGAGGCCATGTCTCAGTACATTCAAGAGAATCTGGCAAGAGGGTTTATCAGGAAGTCAGTGTCACCTGCTGGGGCAGGGTTTTTCTTCGTGCAGAAGAAGAATGGGGAGCTACGTCCATGCATAGACTACAGGGGTCTTAACGCTATCACCGTTAAGAACAAGTATCCTTTGCCCTTGATATCTGAGCTCTTCGATAGGCTTCGGGGAGCAAGGGTATTTACTAAATTAGATCTGCGGGGTGCTTACAACCTGATTCGCATCCGTGAGGGGGACGAATGGAAAACGGCGTTTAACACCAGAGATGGGCACTATGAGTATCTGGTGATGCCCTTCGGGCTCTGTAATGCCCCAGCCGTTTTCCAAGACTTTGTCAACAACATCTTCCGGGATATGCTTTCTACCTCAGTTGTTGTCTATCTGGATGATATTCTCATCTTTTCTCCAGATATTGACTCCCACCGGAGAGATGTTGGCAGAGTCTTCGACCTCCTACGGGCAAACTCTCTTTACGCTAAGTTGGAGAAGTGTATGTTTGAGCAGGAGTCTTTGCCGTTCCTGGGCTATATCATCTCCGCCCAGGGATTGGCTATGGATCCTGCCAAACTACAGGCTGTGATGGACTGGCAAGAGCCCCATTCTCTTAAAGCGGTGCAGCGCTTTATGGGGTTCATTAACTATTACCGCCAGTTCATTCCCCACTTCTCAACTCTGGTAGCTCCCTTGGTAGCCCTCACCAAGAAGGGAGCGAATCCTAAATTGTGGTCGGAAGAGGTCTCCAAGGCATTCACTTCTATTAAGTCCCACTTTGCTAGCGCTCCCATCTTATATCGTCCCGATGTGGATAAGCCATTCCTAATGGAGGTGGATGCCTCGTCCGTTGGTGCTGGAGCAGTCCTCTACCAGAAGGATGCTCAAGGTCGGAAGCATCCATGCTTCTTCTTCTCTAAGACTTTCTCGCCAGCGGAGAGAAACTACTCCATCGGGGATAGGGAGCTGCTAGCAATGAAGTTGGCCTTTTCAGAGTGGAGACATCTTCTGGAAGGTGCGCGGTTTCCCTTCCAGGTTTACACTGACCACAAAAATTTGGTCTACTTACAGACAGCCCAGCGGCTAAATTCTCGCCAAGCCAGATGGTCCTTGTTCTTTTCCCGGTTCCACTTTTCTCTTCATTTTCTCGCCGGGGAGAAGAATATTCGTGCTGATGCTCTCTCTCGCTCCCTTATGTCAACTGAAGAGGAGGAAGAGGAGCCTCGGCTTATTGTTCCCTCTGAGAGCCTGAGAACCGTAGCACCGGTTTCACTTGAGTCTGTGCCTCCGGGCAAGACTTTTGTGCCCATTAATTTGCGACCGGAGGTTCTCTCTTGGGCTCATTCGTCCAGAGTGGGTGGACACTTTGGCACAAAGAGGACATCTGAGCTACTGGCGAGGACGTACTGGTGGCCACATATGGTCCGGGATGTCAGGGATTATATTCTGGCGTGTGTCTCCTGCGCCAAAAATAAATCTCCGCGTCAAAGGCCAGCTGGGTTGCTCTATCCCTTGCCGGTGGCAGATAGGCCCTGGGAGATGGTCGGGATGGACTTTGTCGTGGGTTTGCCCAAGTCTCGCGGCTGTACCATCATTTGGGTCATCACCGATCATTTCTCGAAAATGGTGCATTTGGTGCCGCTACCACGGTTACCTTCTGCACTGGCCTTGGCTGCGTTGTTCATTAAGCACATCTTCCGCCTACATGGTATGCCTGACAAAATTGTCAGTGACCGGGGTCCCCAGTTTGCGTCTCGGTTCTGGAGAGAGCTGTGTCGTCTTCTCAGTATTGAGTTGAATCTCTCTTCCGCTTATCATCCCGAGACGAATGGGTTGGTAGAGAGGGCCAACCAGACCTTGGTCACATACCTGCGACATTTTGTTTCAGCCAGGCAGGATGACTGGCCATCCTTGCTATCATGGGCAGAGTTTGCGCTGAACAACGCCGTAGCCGACTCCACTGGACAAACCCCATTCCTCCTCAACTATGGTCAGCATCCACGGGTACCTGTGCCTATGCCCGTGTCTTCTGCAGACTCCAGGGTGGCAGACTGGGCTGTGGAGGCACGGGATATTTGGGACCGCACTCAGGATGCCATTCGGGCCTCTAAGGAGAGAATGAGGTCCTCCGCCGATGCTCATCGGCGCCCCGCCCCGACCTTTGCTCCTGGCGACTTGGTGTGGCTCTCCGCCCGTAACATCAGGCTGCGAGTTGAGTCCACTAAATTTGCTCCTCGCTACTTGGGTCCCTTCAAGGTCCTCGAACAGGTTAATCCTGTGGTCTACCGTCTGGCCCTTCCTCCACGCCTTGGTATCACCGACACCTTTCATGTGTCCCTCCTTAAGCCCGTATACATGTCTCGGTCTTCTGAGTCATCTGCCGGGACGTCGGGTTCGTCTACGGACGATTTCGAGGTGAACGCTATCTTGGGGTGCAAGGTGGTACGTGGCAAAAAATCTTTTTGGGTGGACTGGAAGGGTTACGGCCCTGAGGATAGGTCCTGGGAGCCTGCTGAGCACATTCGGGCTCCGCAGCTCATTGCTGCCTTCGAACGTAGCGAGGCCCAAGGAGGGGAGGGCCCTAGGAGGGGGGGTAATGTTAGGGGTCGAGTTCCCGCTTCTGCACAGGGGGAATCTCGGGCCACCTCCGCTGCGGTCTCCCATTCTTGTCCAGCCGCAGTGGAGTCTGCTCAGCAAGGACGTCGGTCCCAGCGTATTGCTCATTCTCACTCTGTTCTGACAGTTACTGCTGCTTCTCCAGTCTCTGCTATTAAAGTCTGTGCTGGTCAGCAGCGAGCGGACTTCTCTGTGACTAAGTCCTTGTCTGCACGTACTGAGCATGCCCAGCGTAAGGTCTCCTGTTGGAGATCGAGGGTCATGTGCTCAGGCTCTGCAGCACATTCCATTGGTCCTCTTGGCAGGTCCTAGAAGGGCAAAAGTGCTGTGGCCACTTCCTGTGCTGCTGCTATATAAACTGCGCATGACCGCACGGCCATGCGCTAGTATTGTCAAACAATTGCTAATGTGTGTATGTTGTGAGTGCAAGTCATCCTTGGATACCCCTACCCTATAGTATGACTGTTCGCGGAAGGTGTATGGCTGCTACCTAGCGCCCGACTTATCCTACAGCACTAGTCACACATTATAGCGTCCAGTTGCTGTGACCGCCAGTACGGCGCCGTGCACTTCCTCTGTGCTTTCCTTACCCAAGCTTGGGTGGTTAGTGGCGTTCGTCAGTGCGGCACTGCATGCTCTTCTGTTTCATTTCACACCCAGTTGCGGTGTTGCGCCAGCAAGGGTCTAATCGGACTTCAATCCCAGTTGGGGTTGAGTTCGCTGACTACTTGCTCGCGCTATAGGTGCGGTACCGCGGTCCTGTGCCTTAACAGGATTGCTTCTTTCACGCTGGGTGAGGTTAACCCACGCGTGTATACTCTAGTGTACCGCCATATAGTCTGCTAATTGCTAGCAGCAGGTTTTCACCTGCACGGTGGACCCCGGACTGCGACGCATCTATACCATCTGTCTTGGTGCGTTCCGCCAGTCCTAACAACTGGTATGATGCAAAAAGGTATATGCCAGATTTATTCAAGAAAACAAGTCAACAATTGCCACTGTGATAATTCGTAGATAGAAACCCGACGTTTCGACCCTCCCGAGTCTTATTCATGGGGTTACTAGGAAAGCAAATAAACAGTATAAGTAGCTGTTTGTGACATAACATTATACGTAAAAGAAAACAAATAAGAACAAAAAAGACAAAATAATAAACATACACCAAAATATAATATGTACAATATATATAAGGCAACCAGAGGTGATGAAGGTAATACTGTCCGGAGCAGCGAAAAGTAAGCCTGTAGCTAAGAGGTAATTCTAGTACATCCGTTAACCACTGTTTAGCCATTTGGTAGTATAATCCATTCAGCTCATATTACCTGCAGGACATCTTTATATGCTGCGGCTCACCCTAAACAGGACCCCTCTACCTACACCACAGGAGCAATTATTGGACTTACTATAAGGTATCCATAACATATTCCTCTATACATCTGGGGTTTCTCCTGTTGTGGGTTCTCTTCACAGCCATACTTATCCCACGTACGCTGCCCTAGGGGTACTCGGGACCACTTAGGACACACCCCATTAGATTCTATACCCCATTTTACTATTCCTTCACATTTTACTGGGGCTATTGCATAATCTTCGTCACCAAACGTGTCTGGAACACACTTTCTTCCCTCCCATCCCCCATACTCATACAGGACTTAGGCTGTCTGAATGCATATACACTTTGTAATGTTGATATTTTGTTATAATGACAGGTTATGCCTTGAAAGGACCATTGTCTTGCCTTCTATCACTGCCACTCCTATGTCTGTGTATCAAAAGAGTTAAGGTAAACATTATATTTCTCCTAAACAGTGGTTAACTGATGTACTAGAATTACCTCTTAGCTACAGGCTTACTTTTCGCTGCTCCGGACAGTATTACCTTCATCACCTCTGGTTGCCATATATATTGTACATATTATATTTTATATTTTTTTGTATGTTTTTTATTTTGTCTTTTTTGTTCTTATTTGTTTTCTTTTACGTATAATGTTATGTCACAAACAGCTACTTATACTGTTTATTTGCTTTCCTAGTAACCCCATGAATAAGACCCATGAGGGTCGAAACGTCGGGTTTCTATCTACAAAGTATCACAGTGGCAATTGTTGACTTGTTTTCTTGAATAAATCTGGCATATACCTTTTTGCATCATACCAGTTCCGAGTGTGCGGTATTTTTTCTTCTACTAATACCAGTGTCACAGCAAGCTTCAGTTTTTTATATTTTTCCCTCCCATTGTTTTTTGTTTTAAATTATTGTTTATCATTTAACACGAGTGCTCTATACAAAAAAAAACTGTTTCACTTGATTTATTTTTTCAGGAGATATTCCACATTATGTACTTACACTTCATGGGTGCCAATAACGATGAGCAGGACTGTAAATCCACTGAAATCAGCCTATAACCTAAGGTGTTGATCCAGAGTCAAAAACCTATATAATTATTTTAACAAGAAAGGCAATCAGGCCCTCCATCAACTTTTTCACTGAATCAACCATTACAACATCATGTTGCGGATGATTTCCCCTTATCATCGTTGTAGGCCTAAGTATAAAAAGTGCAATATTGAAAGAAAAAATTCGAATTAATGTGAAAAAGTCCTATTATTATTGACACCTGGACTCGTTGAAGCGTTATTACACAAACGGCCGTTGTCCACTCTGCCTTTTCCTGCATACCTCTGTAACCTACACATCATGTTTTAATCCTAATCCCAAGGAATGGAATAAAGGACTTTTTCACGTTAATTCGAACTGGTGAGTGCCACATCTTTTTTTCTTCAATATTGCACATTTAAGTTCTTTATGCAGAGCACCAAACACTGTTCGATTAGCCGCTATATACTCATCCTTCCAGGGAATTTTTATATATTGACTGTGCCGATATTTTTTCTTTGAACATTGCTAAATATAAAAAGATCTACCATCCTTTCATGTATTTGAACATTGTAAATTGTTCACCCCTGACGCTTTGTTTTTCCAAATTGAATAACCCCAAGTTTGATAAGCTGTTTTGATATTGCAGTCCACTCATTCCCTTAATAACTTTGGTCGCTCTTCTCTTCACCCGCTCTAGTTCAGCTTGTTTATGCCCCACAAGACATAAAGTCTCCCATTTAAGATCTACAGTCTGCTCTGTCTCTATATGCACAAGATGAGGCTATTAAGACAACATTACAGTCTACAGCTAGGGCTACACAAGTTCATAATTTTTACATCATATCTTAGAACATTTCTGATTTTTCCACAATGTTTTTTTTAAAAAGAAAAAACTTCACTAGCTTCCCCCACCCACATGCACACAGCATAACATAATTACCAATAATGGAGCCAGTCTAGTATTTTGCCAGCAGCATTTGTATTCAACTAATTTCTTCCCATGGTTTTACACTGCATGGCATGTTGATGTAACGTAGCTCAGAGCCGTAGTCGTGGACAAGGTACACATCTTTCACGCCCCGGAACTCTACATGGAAGATTGGGGTACTAGCTGGGTGTGTGGGCTTCGTCTATGGGGAAGCCATATTCTTGCAGGCAGCATGATGCCGGACACTTCGGCTGGCAAGGACCTGGTGTTGAAAAGTTCAATGAGGGAGACCACCAAACAGCAATAAAAATCTTTTCACTGAACAATAACCTGGTGGGAACTATGTATAATAGACAGCGGGTCTAAAACGAAAAAAAATGAACTTGAGTTTAAGCTGGAACAAAATGAACATATACCATGCTGTCAGTAAATAAGTGAAAGCAATAGTTAATATAAATAAATAAGTTACTTAGTAAACACCATTTTTGTGCAAAAAAAATACGTAATAGCCATCCCACCAGGGTCAAGGTGTACCCACACCTAAAGACTTAGTATGCTCTGTTGCTGATTACCGTAATTTCCGGAGCAACTCTTGTGTAACTTATAAGTTATCTGAAAGATACATTGATTGCTTTAATAGTGTATTGTGTTCAAATGGCCATGTCTTTAGGAACGATTGATTTTGAATATTGTTTTTTACATTTTGTTTTAGTCTTTTGTAAGTGATTATCATGTGCTATACTCACATGTATATTTTGGAAACAGGAACACATGGGCTACTTGCACAGTGAACAAGTCTGTATGATCATGTTCACACACCACCAAGAAACCTGAAAACACAAAAGAGAATAGTAAAACCAAAAACACTCAGTTTGAAAAAATGTTGCAGTAATCCGCAAGTGCTAGTAAAAGATGTAAAAAACAGGGTATTTGGTTGATACGTTTTTTGCAAAAAATGTATACTAAGCTGCTCTACCAATCTTCACGGTATACCCTTATCAGAGCAGTCCTAACTAATGTATGCAATCCCTATCTGATGTATTTAAAAACCTGATCATCTGTATATAACCTGTGTGAACAGGGTTCAGAGAGGAAAAATCCATGTGTGCATACAGGGTAGAACAGCTTTTGTGCAGATAGCCCAAGAGGAGTGGTGGAACTCCCCAGTCTTGTAGACACAAGAGAACAATTATGGAAACAGGAACACATGGGCTACTTGCACAGTGAACAAGTCTGTATGATCATGTTCACACACCACCAAGAAACCTGAAAACACAAAAGAGAATAGTAAAACCAAAAACACTCAGTTTGAAAAAATGTTGCAGTAATCCGCAAGTGCTAGTAAAAGATGTAAAAAACAGGGTATTTGGTTGATACGTTTTTTGCAAAAAATGTATACTAAGCTGCTCTACCAATCTTCACGGTATACCCTTATCAGAGCAGTCCTAACTAATGTATGCAATCCCTATCTGATGTATTTAAAAACCTGATCATCTGTATATAACCTGTGTGAACAGGGTTCAGAGAGGAAAAATCCATGTGTGCATACAGGGTAGAACAGCTTTTGTGCAGATAGCCCAAGAGGAGTGGTGGAACTCCCCAGTCTTGTAGACACAAGAGAACAATTATGGAAACAGGAACACATGGGCTACTTGCACAGTGAACAAGTCTGTATGATCATGTTCACACACCACCAAGAAACCTGAAAACACAAAAGAGAATAGTAAAACCAAAAACACTCAGTTTGAAAAAATGTTGCAGTAATCCGCAAGTGCTAGTAAAAGATGTAAAAAACAGGGTATTTGGTTGATACGTTTTTTGCAAAAAATGTATACTAAGCTGCTCTACCAATCTTCACGGTATACCCTTATCAGAGCAGTCCTAACTAATGTATGCAATCCCTATCTGATGTATTTAAAAACCTGATCATCTGTATATAACCTGTGTGAACAGGGTTCAGAGAGGAAAAATCCATGTGTGCATACAGGGTAGAACAGCTTTTGTGTAGATAGCCCAAGAGGAGTGGTGGAACTCCCCAGTCTTGTAGACACAAGAGAACAATTATGGAAACAGGAACACATGGGCTACTTGCACAGTGAACAAGTCTGTATGATCATGTTCACACACCACCAAGAAACCTGAAAACACAAAAGAGAATAGTAAAACCATAAACACTCAGTTTGAAAAAATGTTGCAGTAATCCGCAAGTGCTAGTAAAAGATGTAAAAAACAGGGTATTTGGTTGATACGTTTTTTGCAAAAAATGTATACTAAGTTGCTCTACCAATCTTCACGGTATACCCTTATCAGAGCAGTCCTAACTAATGTATGCAATCCCTATCTGATGTATTTAAAAACCTGATCATCTGTATATAACCTGTGTGAACAGGGTTCAGAGAGGAAAAATCCATGTGTGCATACAGGGTAGAACAGCTTTTGTGCAGATAGCCCAAGAGGAGTGGTGGAACTCCCCAGTCTTGTAGACACAAGAGAACAATTATGGAAACAGGAACACATGGGCTACTTGCACAGTGAACAAGTCTGTATGATCATGTTCACACACCACCAAGAAACCTGAAAACACAAAAGAGAATAGTAAAACCAAAGACACTCAGTTTGAAAAAATGTTGCAGTAATCCGCAAGTGCTAGTAAAAGATGTAAAAAACAGGGTATTTGGTTGATACGTTTTTTGCAAAAAATGTATACTAAGCTGCTCTACCAATCTTCACGGTATACCCTTATCAGAGCAGTCCTAACTAATGTATGCAATCCCTATCTGATGTATTTAAAAACCTGATCATCTGTATATAACCTGTGTGAACAGGGTTCAGAGAGGAAAAATCCATGTGTGCATACAGGGTAGAACAGCATTTGTGCAGATAGCCCAAGAGGAGTGGTGGAACTCCCCAGTCTTGTAGACACAAGAGAACAATTATGGAAACAGGAACACATGGGCTACTTGCACAGTGAACAAGTCTGTATGATCATGTTCACACACCACCAAGAAACCTGAAAACACAAAAGAGAATAGTAAAACCAAAAACACTCAGTTTGAAAAAATGTTGCAGTAATCCGCAAGTGCTAGTAAAAGATGTAAAAAACAGGGTATTTGGTTGATACGTTTTTTGCAAAAAATGTATACTAAGCTGCTCTACCAATCTTCACGGTATACCCTTATCAGAGCAGTCCTAACTAATGTATGCAATCCCTATCTGATGTATTTAAAAACCTGATCATCTGTATATAACCTGTGTGAACAGGGTTCAGAGAGGAAAAATCCATGTGTGCATACAGGGTAGAACAGCTTTTGTGCAGATAGCCCAAGAGGAGTGGTGGAACTCCCCAGTCTTGTAGACACAAGAGAACAATTATGGAAACAGGAACACATGGGCTACTTGCACAGTGAACAAGTCTGTATGATCATGTTCACACACCACCAAGAAACCTGAAAACACAAAAGAGAATAGTAAAACCAAAAACACTCAGTTTGAAAAAATGTTGCAGTAATCCGCAAGTGCTAGTAAAAGATGTAAAAAACAGGGTATTTGGTTGATACGTTTTTTGCAAAAAATGTATACTAAGCTGCTCTACCAATCTTCACGGTATACCCTTATCAGAGAAGTCCTAACTAATGTATGCAATCCCTATCTGATGTATTTAAAAACCTGATCATCTGTATATAACCTGTGTGAACAGGGTTCAGAGAGGAAAAATCCATGTGTGCATACAGGGTAGAACAGCTTTTGTGCAGATAGCCCAAGAGGAGTGGTGGAACTCCCCAGTCTTGTAGACACAAGAGAACAATTATGGAAACAGGAACACATGGGCTACTTGCACAGTGAACAAGTCTGTATGATCATGTTCACACACCACCAAGAAACCTGAAAACACAAAAGAGAATAGTAAAACCAAAAACACTCAGTTTGAAAAAATGTTGCAGTAATCCGCAAGTGCTAGTAAAAGATGTAAAAAACAGGGTATTTGGTTGATACGTTTTTTGCAAAAAATGTATACTAAGCTGCTCTACCAATCTTCACGGTATACCCTTATCAGAGCAGTCCTAACTAATGTATGCAATCCCTATCTGATGTATTTAAAAACCTGATCATCTGTATATAACCTGTGTGAACAGGGTTCAGAGAGGAAAAATCCATGTGTGCATACAGGGTAGAACAGCTTTTGTGCAGATAGCCCAAGAGGAGTGGTGGAACTCCCCAGTCTTGTAGACACAAGAGAACAATTATGGAAACAGGAACACATGGGCTACTTGCACAGTGAACAAGTCTGTATGATCATGTTCACACACCACCAAGAAACCTGAAAACACAAAAGAGAATAGTAAAACCAAAAACACTCAGTTTGAAAAAATGTTGCAGTAATCCGCAAGTGCTAGTAAAAGATGTAAAAAACAGGGTATTTGGTTGATACGTTTTTTGCAAAAAATGTATACTAAGCTGCTCTACCAATCTTCACGGTATACCCTTATCAGAGCAGTCCTAACTAATGTATGCAATCCCTATCTGATGTATTTAAAAACCTGATCATCTGTATATAACCTGTGTGAACAGGGTTCAGAGAGGAAAAATCCATGTGTGCATACAGGGTAGAACAGCTTTTGTGTAGATAGCCCAAGAGGAGTGGTGGAACTCCCCAGTCTTGTAGACACAAGAGAACAATTATGGAAACAGGAACACATGGGCTACTTGCACAGTGAACAAGTCTGTATGATCATGTTCACACACCACCAAGAAACCTGAAAACACAAAAGAGAATAGTAAAACCATAAACACTCAGTTTGAAAAAATGTTGCAGTAATCCGCAAGTGCTAGTAAAAGATGTAAAAAACAGGGTATTTGGTTGATACGTTTTTTGCAAAAAATGTATACTAAGTTGCTCTACCAATCTCCACGGTATACCCTTATCAGAGCAGTCCTAACTAATGTATGCAATCCCTATCTGATGTATTTAAAAACCTGATCATCTGTATATAACCTGTGTGAACAGGGTTCAGAGAGGAAAAATCCATGTGTGCATACAGGGTAGAACAGCTTTTGTGCAGATAGCCCAAGAGGAGTGGTGGAACTCCCCAGTCTTGTAGACACAAGAGAACAATTATGGAAACAGGAACACATGGGCTACTTGCACAGTGAACAAGTCTGTATGATCATGTTCACACACCACCAAGAAACCTGAAAACACAAAAGAGAATAGTAAAACCAAAGACACTCAGTTTGAAAAAATGTTGCAGTAATCCGCAAGTGCTAGTAAAAGATGTAAAAAACAGGGTATTTGGTTGATACGTTTTTTGCAAAAAATGTATACTAAGCTGCTCTACCAATCTTCACGGTATACCCTTATCAGAGCAGTCCTAACTAATGTATGCAATCCCTATCTGATGTATTTAAAAACCTGATCATCTGTATATAACCTGTGTGAACAGGGTTCAGAGAGGAAAAATCCATGTGTGCATACAGGGTAGAACAGCTTTTGTGCAGATAGCCCAAGAGGAGTGGTGGAACTCCCCAGTCTTGTAGACACAAGAGAACAATTATGGAAACAGGAACACATGGGCTACTTGCACAGTGAACAAGTCTGTATGATCATGTTCACACACCACCAAGAAACCTGAAAACACAAAAGAGAATAGTAAAACCAAAAACACTCAGTTTGAAAAAATGTTGCAGTAATCCGCAAGTGCTAGTAAAAGATGTAAAAAACAGGGTATTTGGTTGATACGTTTTTTGCAAAAAATGTATACTAAGCTGCTCTACCAATCTTCACGGTATACCCTTATCAGAGCAGTCCTAACTAATGTATGCAATCCCTATCTGATGTATTTAAAAACCTGATCATCTGTATATAACCTGTGTGAACAGGGTTCAGAGAGGAAAAATCCATGTGTGCATACAGGGTAGAACAGCTTTTGTGCAGATAGCCCAAGAGGAGTGGTGGAACTCCCCAGTCTTGTAGACACAAGAGAACAATTATGGAAACAGGAACACATGGGCTACTTGCACAGTGAACAAGTCTGTATGATCATGTTCACACACCACCAAGAAACCTGAAAACACAAAAGAGAATAGTAAAACCAAAAACACTCAGTTTGAAAAAATGTTGCAGTAATCCGCAAGTGCTAGTAAAAGATGTAAAAAACAGGGTATTTGGTTGATACGTTTTTTGCAAAAAATGTATACTAAGCTGCTCTACCAATCTTCACGGTATACCCTTATCAGAGAAGTCCTAACTAATGTATGCAATCCCTATCTGATGTATTTAAAAACCTGATCATCTGTATATAACCTGTGTGAACAGGGTTCAGAGAGGAAAAATCCATGTGTGCATACAGGGTAGAACAGCTTTTGTGCAGATAGCCCAAGAGGAGTGGTGGAACTCCCCAGTCTTGTAGACACCAGAGAACAATTATCCTCTCCATTTTCCTCTCTGAACCCTGTTCACACAGGTTATATACAGATGATCAGGTTTTTAAATACATCAGATAGGGATTGCATACATTAGTTAGGACTGCTCTGATAAGGGTATACCGTGAAGATTGGTAGAGCAGCTTAGTATACATTTTTTGCAAAAAACGTATCAACCAAATACCCTGTTTTTTACATCTTTTACTAGCACTTGCGGATTACTGCAACATTTTTTCAAACTGAGTGTTTTTGGTTTTACTATTCTCTTTTGTGTTTTCAGGTTTCTTGGTGGTGTGTGAACATGATCATACAGACGTGTTCACTGTGCAAGTAGCCCATGTGTTCCTGTTTCCATAATTGTTCTCTTGTGTCTACAAGACTGGGGAGTTCCACCACTCCTCTTGGGCTATCTGCACAAAAGCTGTTCTACCCTGTATGCACACATGGATTTTTCCTCTCTGAACCCTGTTCACACAGGTTATATACAGATGATCAGGTTTTTAAATACATCAGATAGGGATTGCATACATTAGTTAGGACTGCTCTGATAAGGGTATACCGTGAAGATTGGTAGAGCAGCTTAGTATACATTTTTTGCAAAAAACGTATCAACCAAATACCCTGTTTTTTACATCTTTTACTAGCACTTGCGGATTACTGCAACATTTTTTCAAACTGAGTGTTTTTGGTTTTACTATTCTCTTTTGTGTTTTCAGGTTTCTTGGTGGTGTGTGAACATGATCATACAGACTTGTTCACTGTGCAAGTAGCCCATGTGTTCCTGTTTCCATAATTGTTTTCTTGTGTCTACAAGACTGGGGAGTTCCACCACTCCTCTTGGGCTATCTGCACAAAAGCTGTTCTACCCTGTATGCACACATGGATTTTTCCTCTCTGAACCCTGTTCACACAGGTTATATACAGATGATCAGGTTTTTAAATACATCAGATAGGGATTGCATACATTAGTTAGGACTGCTCTGATAAGGGTATACCGTGAAGATTGGTAGAGCAGCTTAGTATACATTTTTTGCAAAAAACGTATCAACCAAATACCCTGTTTTTTACATCTTTACTAGCACTTGCGGATTACTGCAACATTTTTTCAAACTGAGTGTTTTTGGTTTTACTATTCTCTTTTGTGTTTTCAGGTTTCTTGGTGGTGTGTGAACATGATCATACAGACTTGTTCACTGTGCAAGTAGCCCATGTGTTCCTGTTTCCATAATTGTTCTCTTGTGTCTACAAGACTGGGGAGTTCCACCACTCCTCTTGGGCTATCTGCACAAAAGCTGTTCTACCCTGTATGCACACATGGATTTTTCCTCTCTGAACCCTGTTCACACAGGTTATATACAGATGATCAGGTTTTTAAATACATCAGATAGGGATTGCATACATTAGTTAGGACTGCTCTGATAAGGGTATACCGTGAAGATTGGTAGAGCAGCTTAGTATACATTTTTTGCAAAAAACGTATCAACCAAATACCCTGTTTTTTACATCTTTTACTAGCACTTGCGGATTACTGCAACATTTTTTCAAACTGAGTGTCTTTGGTTTTACTATTCTCTTTTGTGTTTTCAGGTTTCTTGGTGGTGTGTGAACATGATCATACAGACTTGTTCACTGTGCAAGTAGCCCATGTGTTCCTGTTTCCATAATTGTTCTCTTGTGTCTACAAGACTGGGGAGTTCCACCACTCCTCTTGGGCTATCTGCACAAAAGCTGTTCTACCCTGTATGCACACATGGATTTTTCCTCTCTGAACCCTGTTCACACAGGTTATATACAGATGATCAGGTTTTTAAATACATCAGATAGGGATTGCATACATTAGTTAGGACTGCTCTGATAAGGGTATACCGTGAAGATTGGTAGAGCAACTTAGTATACATTTTTTGCAAAAAACGTATCAACCAAATACCCTGTTTTTTACATCTTTTACGAGCACTTGCGGATTACTGCAACATTTTTTCAAACTGAGTGTTTATGGTTTTACTATTCTCTTTTGTGTTTTCAGGTTTCTTGGTGGTGTGTGAACATGATCATACAGACTTGTTCACTGTGCAAGTAGCCCATGTGTTCCTGTTTCCATAATTGTTCTCTTGTGTCTACAAGACTGGGGAGTTCCACCACTCCTCTTGGGCTATCTACACAAAAGCTGTTCTACCCTGTATGCACACATGGATTTTTCCTCTCTGAACCCTGTTCACACAGGTTATACAGTTAGGGCCAGAAATATTTGGACAGTGACACAATTTTCGCGAGTTGGGCTCTGCATGCCACCACATTGGATTTGAAATGAAACCTCTACAACAGAATTCAAGTGCAGATTGTAACGTTTAATTTGAAGGGTTGAACAAAAATATCTGATAGAAAATGTAGGAATTGTACACATTTCTTTACAAACACTCCACATTTTAGGAGGTCAAAAGTAATTGGACAAATAAACATAACCCAAACAAAATATTTTTATTTTCAATATTTTGTTGCAAATCCTTTGGAGGCAATCACTGCCTTAAGTCTGGAACCCATGGACATCACCAAACGCTGGGTTTCCTCCTTCTTAATGCTTTGCCAGGCCTTTACAGCCGCAGCCTTCAGGTCTTGCTTGTTTGTGGGTCTTTCCGTCTTAAGTCTGGATTTGAGCAAGTGAAATGCATGCTCAATTGGGTTTAGATCTGGAGATTGACTTGGCCATTGCAGAATGTTCCACTTTTTGGCACTCATGAACTCCTGGGTAGCTTTGGCTGTATGCTTGGGGTCATTGTCCATCTGTACTATGAAGCGCCGTCCAATCAACTTTGCAGCATTTGGCTGAATCTGGGCTGAAAGTATATCCCGGTACACTTCAGAATTCATCCGGCTACTCTTGTCTGCTCTTATGTCATCAGTAAACACAAGTGACCCAGTGCCATTGAAATCCATGCATGCCCATGCCATCACGTTGCCTCCACCATGTTTTACAGAGGATGTGGTGTGCCTTGGATCATGTGCCGTTCCCTTTCTTCTCCAAACTTTTTTCTTCCCATCATTCTGGTACAGGTTGATCTTTGTCTCATCTGTCCATAGAATACTTTTCCAGAACTGAGCTGGCTTCTTGAGGTGTTTTTCTGCAAATTTAACTCTGGCCTGTCTATTTTTGGTATTGATGAATGGTTTGCATCTAGATGTGAACCCTTTGTATTTACTGTCATGGAGTCTTCTCTTTACTGTTGACTTAGAGACAGATACACCTACTTCACTGAGAGTGTTCTGGACTTCAGTTGATATTGTGAACGGGTTCTTCTTCACCAAATTAAGTACGCGGCGATCATCCACCACTGTTGTCATCCGTGGACGCCCAGGCCTTTTTGAGTTCCCAAGCTCACCAGTCAATTCCTTTTTTCTCAGAATGTACCCAACTGTTGATTTTGCTACTCCAAGCATGTCTGCTATCTCTCTGATGGATTTTTTCTTTTTTTTCAGCCTCAGGATGTTCTGCTTCACCTCAATTGAGAGTTCCTTTGACCGCATGTTGTCTGCTCACAGCAACAGCTTCCAAATGCAAAACCACACACCTGGAATCCACCCCTGACCTTTTAACTACTTCATTGATTACAGGTTAACGAGGGAGACGCCTTCAGAGTTAATTGCAGCCCTTAGAGTCCATTGTCCAATTACTTTTGGTCCCTTGAAAAAGAGGACGCTATGCATTACAGAGCTATGATTCCTAAACCCTTTCTCCGATTTGGATGTGGAAACTATCATATTGCAGCTGGGAGTGTGCACTTTCAGCCCATATTATATATATAATTGTATTTCTGAACATGTTTTTGTAAACAGCTAAAATAACAAAACTTGTGTCACTGTCCAAATATTTCTGGCCCTAACTGTATACAGATGATCAGGTTTTTAAATACATCAGATAGGGATTGCATATATTAGTTAGGACTGCTCTGATAAGGGTATACCGTGAAGATTGGTAGAGCAGCTTAGTATACATTTTTTGCAAAAAACGTATCAACCAAATACCCTGTTTTTTACATCTTTTACTAGCACTTGCGGATTACTGCAACATTTTTTCAAACTGAGTGTTTTTGGTTTTACTATTCTCTTTTGTGTTTTCAGGTTTCTTGGTGGTGTGTGAACATGATCATACAGACTTGTTCACTGTGCAAGTAGCCCATGTGTTCCTGTTTCCATAATTGTTCTCTTGTGTCTACAAGACTGGGGAGTTCCACCACTCCTCTTGGGCTATCTGCACAAAAGCTGTTCTACCCTGTATGCACACATGGATTTTTCCTCTCTGAACCCTGTTCACACAGGTTATATACAGATGATCAGGTTTTTAAATACATCAGATAGGGATTGCATACATTAGTTAGGACTGCTCTGATAAGGGTATACCGTGAAGATTGGTAGAGCAGCTTAGTATACATTTTTTGCAAAAAACGTATCAACCAAATACCCTGTTTTTTACATCTTTTACTAGCACTTGCGGATTACTGCAACATTTTTTCAAACTGAGTGTTTTTGGTTTTACTATTCTCTTTTGTGTTTTCAGGTTTCTTGGTGGTGTGTGAACATGATCATACAGACTTGTTCACTGTGCAAGTAGCCCATGTGTTCCTGTTTCCATAATTGTTCTCTTGTGTCTACAAGACTGGGGAGTTCCACCACTCCTCTTGGGCTATCTGCACAAAAGCTGTTCTACCCTGTATGCACACATGGATTTTTCCTCTCTGAACCCTGTTCACACAGGTTATATACAGATGATCAGGTTTTTAAATACATCAGATAGGGATTGCATACATTAGTTAGGACTGCTCTGATAAGGGTATACCGTGAAGATTGGTAGAGCAGCTTAGTATACATTTTTTGCAAAAAACGTATCAACCAAATACCCTGTTTTTTACATCTTTTACTAGCACTTGCGGATTACTGCAACATTTTTTCAAACTGAGTGTTTTTGGTTTTACTATTCTCTTTTGTGTTTTCAGGTTTCTTGGTGGTGTGTGAACATGATCATACAGACTTGTTCACTGTGCAAGTAGCCCATGTGTTCCTGTTTCCATAATTGTTCTCTTGTGTCTACAAGACTGGGGAGTTCCACCACTCCTCTTGGGCTATCTGCACAAAAGCTGTTCTACCCTGTATGCACACATGGATTTTTCCTCTCTGAACCCTGTTCACACAGGTTATATACAGATGATCAGGTTTTTAAATACATCAGATAGGGATTGCATACATTAGTTAGGACTGCTCTGATAAGGGTATACCGTGAAGATTGGTAGAGCAGCTTAGTATACATTTTTTGCAAAAAACGTATCAACCAAATACCCTGTTTTTTACATCTTTTACTAGCACTTGCGGATTACTGCAACATTTTTTCAAACTGAGTGTTTTTGGTTTTACTATTCTCTTTTGTGTTTTCAGGTTTCTTGGTGGTGTGTGAACATGATCATACAGACTTGTTCACTGTGCAAGTAGCCCATGTGTTCCTGTTTCCATAATTGTTCTCTTGTGTCTACAAGACTGGGGAGTTCCACCACTCCTCTTGGGCTATCTGCACAAAAGCTGTTCTACCCTGTATGCACACATGGATTTTTCCTCTCTGAACCCTGTTCACACAGGTTATATACAGATGATCAGGTTTTTAAATACATCAGATAGGGATTGCATACATTAGTTAGGACTGCTCTGATAAGGGTATACCGTGAAGATTGGTAGAGCAGCTTAGTATACATTTTTTGCAAAAAACGTATCAACCAAATACCCTGTTTTTTACATCTTTTACTAGCACTTGCGGATTACTGCAACATTTTTTCAAACTGAGTGTTTTTGGTTTTACTATTCTCTTTTGTGTTTTCAGGTTTCTTGGTGGTGTGTGAACATGATCATACAGACTTGTTCACTGTGCAAGTAGCCCATGTGTTCCTGTTTCCATAATTGTTCTCTTGTGTCTACAAGACTGGGGAGTTCCACCACTCCTCTTGGGCTATCTGCACAAAAGCTGTTCTACCCTGTATGCACACATGGATTTTTCCTCTCTGAACCCTGTTCACACAGGTTATATACAGATGATCAGGTTTTTAAATACATCAGATAGGGATTGCATACATTAGTTAGGACTGCTCTGATAAGGGTATACCGTGAAGATTGGTAGAGCAGCTTAGTATACATTTTTTGCAAAAAACGTATCAACCAAATACCCTGTTTTTTACATCTTTTACTAGCACTTGCGGATTACTGCAACATTTTTTCAAACTGAGTGTTTTTGGTTTTACTATTCTCTTTTGTGTTTTCAGGTTTCTTGGTGGTGTGTGAACATGATCATACAGACTTGTTCACTGTGCAAGTAGCCCATGTGTTCCTGTTTCCATAATTGTTCTCTTGTGTCTACAAGACTGGGGAGTTCCACCACTCCTCTTGGGCTATCTGCACAAAAGCTGTTCTACCCTGTATGCACACATGGATTTTTCCTCTCTGAACCCTGTTCACACAGGTTATATACAGATGATCAGGTTTTTAAATACATCAGATAGGGATTGCATACATTAGTTAGGACTGCTCTGATAAGGGTATACCGTGAAGATTGGTAGAGCAGCTTAGTATACATTTTTTGCAAAAAACGTATCAACCAAATACCCTGTTTTTTACATCTTTTACTAGCACTTGCGGATTACTGCAACATTTTTTCAAACTGAGTGTTTTTGGTTTTACTATTCTCTTTTGTGTTTTCACATGTATATTTTGTACAGCACACTAATTTTCGTATGTTTACTTTTTCAGAGAGGTTTGACAAAGACCCGGAGCGGGGTCAAAACGTTACCTTGCTACCTAGTTTTCACTTATTTTTGTCTGTGGTGAACATCTTTTGCATATGAAATAAACACAAGTGTTTCTTTTTGCAATCGAAAAAGACTCTTTGATTGCGGCTGTTCTCTCCTTTTGGTTATAAATTTAGTGATGAGCGAGTATACTCGTTGCTCGGGTTTTCCCGAGCACGCTCGGGTGATCTCCGAGTATTTGTTAGTGCTGAGAGATTTAATTTTCCTTGCCGCAACTGCATGATTTGCGGCTGCTGGACAGCTTGAATACATGTGGGGATTCCCTAGCAAACAGGCAACCCCCACATGTACTCAGGCTGGCTAGCAGCCGTAAATCATGCAGCTGAGTCAACAAAAACTAAATCTCCGAGCAGTTACAAATACTCGGAAACCACCAGAGCGTGCTCGGGAAAACCCGAGCAACAGGTATACTCAGTGGCGTAACTACAAAGTTATGGGCCCCGGTGCGAACTTTCAAATGGGGCCCCCCCCGCCAAAATATTTTTCACCCAAATCCACATCCTGCCCATGCTCCTGCCCCATCCGACTCCGCACTCTGCCCCATCTGACTCCGCACTCTGCCCCATCAGACTCCGCACTCTGCCCCATCAGACTCCGCACTCTGCCCCATCAGACTCCGCACTCTGCCCCAGCAGACTCCGCACTCTGCCCCATCAGACTCCGCACTCTGCCCCATCAGATTCCTCACTCTGCCCCATCCGACTCCTCACTCTGCCCCATCCGACTCCTCACTCTGCCCCATCCGACTCCTCACTCTGCCCCATCCGACTCCTCACTCTGCCCCATCCGACTCCTCACTCTGCCCCATCCGACTCCGCACTCTGCCCCATCCGACTCCTCACTCTGCCCCATCCGACTCCTCACTCTGCCCCATCCGACTCCGCACTCTGCCCCATCCGACTCCGCACTCTGCCCCATCCGACTCCGCATTCTGCCCCATCCGTCTCCGCATTCTGCCCCATCCGTCTCCCCATTCTGCCCCATCCGTCTCCGCATTCTGCCCCATCCGTCTCCACATTCTGCCCCATCCGTCTCCACATTCTGCCCCATCCGTCTCCGCATTCTGCCCCATCCGTCTCCACATTCTGCCCCATCCGTCTCCACATTCTGCCCCATCCGTCTCCACATTCTGCCCCTGTCTCCACATCTCACCAGAACAGCAGGAACCGGAAATCTGCTGCTGGTTGATACCAGAGAACACGAGCTGCACACAACCAGGACTGAGCTGCTGAGAGCTGAAGGACCTGTGGTGACGTCATCGTCATGTGATCAGGAGGCGGAGCTGATAAATGGTGAAAGCCCTATGATAGTGATGACGTCACCACAGGATCTTCAGCTCTTCCTTTCAGATCAGGCGTCGGCTGCTGATCTGATGTGTGCGCCCGGCAGGTCAGGTGGAGGGCCGGTCTGTCTGTTGCCGTGCGGGAGGAATCACCTGCACGGCAACAGTTTTTAACTTTTTGCTGGTGTCGGCGTGCATCTGACCTGCCGGGGCCCCTGACTTCCCCCGCGCCCGGTCGCAGTGGCGACTGCTGCGACCGTGGTAGTTACGCCACTGGGTATACTCGCTCATCACTAGTTATGATCAATTTTTGAAACAGACTGAATCCTTCTGTAGAAACGAATTACAAAAGTCAAGTAATTAAAAACAGCTAAGTATGGCCTGAAATGGGGACTGTGAAACTAAAAACAAAAATTTGATATGCATTACCTTCTACAGATTTATAGCATTGTTAAAAATAGGAAAGTAATGTCTCATGCATCTAACTCCTCCCTATTCACACACCCAAAAATAAAGAAGAAGAACCAGATCAGTCATTGCAATGATCATTTATTAGCTTTCTGCCTGTGAGCTTCACAAATGAGAAGCAGATGATACTGCAGTGAGGAACATCTGAGTTTTCTTGTAGATCGCACAGAGGTATGTACCCAGATGTAGACATTTACATTTGATTGTCTTCTAGAGGAATGTAGTCAAAGAGAGTAAGTTTGTAGATTTGAGAAAGGGCAATAATAAACATGAAATTAGTTAATAATCACTAGGCAGATATGACATGGAATAGTAAGCAACAACAGAAGAAAACAGAGGCAGGAAACAAAGAGAATGGATGAATTACATTAGTTTTATAAAACTAATCTTCAAGATGAGACCATCATCTTCATCATCATCAGCAAGGTTCATATGAATTTCAAATCTGAAATCCTTTTAACCCCTTCATGCCACAGCCAATTTTCTTTTTTTTTTTGTCTTTTCCTCCCTTTCTTGTAAGAGACTTTTTTTTGTTTTGTTTTTTTTTTCTGTCCACATAACCATCTGAGGGCTTGTTTTTTTTATGGGAAACGTTAATTCGTTGTGTAATGTAATGCACTGGAAAGCATGAAAAAAAATTCCAAGTGCGTTGAAATTGCAAAAAAATGTGCAATTCCACAATTGTTTTTGTTTTATTTACAATGTTTAATATATGGTAAATCTGACCTGGCAATGTGATTCTCCAGTTCAGTACGAGTACGCAGACAGCAAACATGTATATTTTCTTTTTATCTAAGTAGGAAAAAAAAGGACGATGTTTGTAAAAGAAAAAAAACCCTTTTGCTTGTGTTTCCAATTTCCGAGACTCATAATATTTCCAATTTTAAGGATATAGGGCTGTGTGAGGGCTTATTTTTTTACTCCCTGCCCTGAAATTTTTACTGATACCATTTTGGGGTAGAGGCAATGTTTTGATCGCCTTTTTCGCCTTTTATTGCAATGTTGCAGCATCCAAAAAAACAATATAATTCTGGCATTTTTACTTTTTTCTCGTTACACCATTTACCAATCGGATAAATTTATTTAATACTTTGATACATCGGACTCTTCCGAATGCAGAAATAGCAAATATGTGTATTTCTATTATTGTTTTATTTTTAATGGGACAAAACATTTGAACATTTGCATTTTTCTTAATTTTTTCAAACTTTTTTTGCACGTTTTACTATATAAAATAGAACATATAACAAACAATGCATATAACATCTAACATCTATATACATACAATACACATAACAAATATCTATTTACGGTACGTATTATATTAATTAAAGAAATAACTCAAATGATTCAGGGGAAGGGATTTTACAAAGCATTAAAATGCATGATGAAGTACTGACATATTTGTTTCTGTCAAATTAATAACCTAGAATGTCCCAATGTGTAAACATGTTGATAAAGTGACTAGTGCTGACATTTTATAATAAAATATGACTAAATAAAGAAACTGAAAATATAATAAATAAAAAATCAAGTAGCCATGATAATCAGTGATCAAATAAAAACCAGAGTTATGAAGTAAACTGACGTGCTACACTCTGGATAATGAAAGTAATAAAATTCACACCAGTAGACATGATAAACGCACAAACGAGGGAAAGACATAAATTGCTTAATCATTATATTATTGTTAACGCCGTTACTTATGACTGTTGTGTTTGAAACTGTTTAACTGTAAAGCGCTGCGGAATATGTTGGCGCTATATAAATAAAGATTATTATTATTGTTATTTATTATTAATACTTGCTGCGCAGTTTGAAATGAGGGTCAAGGCTTTAAATGGGATGAATGCAATGGATGAATGAAATATAATGAAATATATATACCATTAATACATGCTGTCTAGATTGAAATGAGATTTCAAAGATAAAGCCGTGTGCACTACTACTAGTGGTGCCCAGGTAGGTTCCCACACCATGTGATACTAAAAGAAAGAACCTGGCACTCAACTTAATGCTCGTGAGATTTTAATGGTAGTAGCCAAAAAAACGTTTCGGTCCTATATCTGGACCTTCATCAGTTACGTACTATGATGAAAAAGTGAATGACTGTAGTGTCATATAAGGCACAGCATGGTCTGCGTCTGGTATTTGCGCAGATAGGTTTAGGCACACAGACTGGACTTATTAACGCTGATAGGTGCTGTGCTTGTGTCCAGACACGGAATCCCCGAGACAAGCGGGGATTCCGTGTCTGGACACAAGCACAGCACCTATCAGCGTTAATAAGTCCAGTCTGTGTGCCTAAACCTATCTGCGCAAATACCAGACGCAGACCATGCTGTGCCTTATATGACACTACAGTCATTCACTTTTTCATCATAGTACGTAACTGATGAAGGTCCAGATATAGGACCGAAACGTTTTTTTGGCTACTACCATTAAAATCTCACGAGCATTAAGTTGAGTGCCAGGTTCTTTCTTTTAGATTGAAATGAGGGTTCAGGCTTTAAAAAGGATGAAAGCAATAGATAAATGAAATATATACCTGTATGAAGAGAAGAGAGATAAATGTTAGATTCATGCCATGTTTGCCATGATCAATAGGGAGCGTATTCACAGTATTGTTTTCCATACAGATTTTGAAGCAGAATCTGCACCAACATGCTCATCAAAAGACTATGTGAACATATCTTATTAGGTCAAACTTCAGAAATTGATGCAGAGTAATTATTCATGTCATAGAACATAAAAGTAAGCCAATGGAATTTTTGCTGTATTCATGCCACATAGTTTGTGGCACTTAGCAATACAACCTATATATATCTATATCTATCTATATCTATATATAGATATGAAGATTGAAGGTGTCCACCTTCCACTGACTTCTATGATTCCAGATAAAACGTAAATATATATATATATATATATATATATATATATATATATATACGTTTTATCTGGAATCATAGAAGTCAGTGGAAGGTGGACACCTTCCACTGACTTCTATGATTCCAGATAAAATGTAAATATATATATATATATATATATATATATATATATATATATATATATATATATATATACGTTTTATCTGGAATCATAGAAGTCAGTGGAAGGTGGACACCTTCTATCTTCTTTATCATCATGGAAGAGGAAAAATTAAAGATTAAAGCTGATTTAATCTTTTGTATTACATGCTCTATCATTTTGTGTTGTATTTCATTTGCCAGATATTGAAGAACAATGATGTGGGTTCCAAGTATCGCTTTCCTTCTATTAACCCTGTCCACTATTTGTTATGGAGAAAATCCTGGGGCCAAGATACTAATTACTGAACAAGGCCTGCAAAAAGGTATCAGTAAATTGATGTACTTAGTAATTAATTACTTAATATTAACTACGGTAACTCTAATAATTTGGGATATATATATATATATACTGCTCAAAAAAATAAAGGGAACACTTAAACAACAGAATATAACTCCAAGTAAACCAAACTGTCCACTTAGGAGGCAACACTGTTTGACAATCAATTTCACATGCTGTTGTGCAAATGGAAAAGACAACAGATGGAAATTATTGTCAATTATCAATACACACTCAATAAAGGAGTGGTTCTGTAGGTGGGTACCTGTCATGATCCCAATGGCAGGGGATCACAAAAATGACAAGCACAGATACAAACAAGCTCTAGGGCGATGGAACCTGAGCTGACCGCGACCCTAAACCTAACACACAAATAAAAGTAGCCGGGGAACGTGCCTACGATGATCCTAGACGTCTCGCTCCAGCCGAAGATCTAACTTCCCCTATCAGAAGAAACACAGACCTCTCTTGCCTCCAGAGAAATACCCCACAGCAAATAGCAGCCCCCCACATATAATGACGGTGAAATGAGAGGAAAGCACATACGTAGTATGAAAACAGTTTCAGCAAAATGAGGCCCGCTAAAGCTAGATAGCAGAGGATACAAAAGTGAACTGCGCGGTCAGCGAAAAACCCTTCAAAAAACCATCCTGAAATTACTTGAACTCATGTGCCAACTCATGGTACATGAAAAGCAATTTCAGCCCACTAGAGCAACCAGCAGCAGAGAATCACATATCTGCAGGCTGGACTAAAAACCAAATTAAGCAAAACACAAAACAGGAAAATCCAAACTTAGCTTGTCCAGAAGGTTCTAGGAGCAGGGAGCAGAGGTAACAAGACACACTGGATACATTGATAACCGGCGAGGAAATGCCAGCAAAGCCAGGTTAAATAGGAAACTCCCATATGCTGATGGAACAGGTGGAACCCAGAAACCCAGGAAAGACAAGTCACCCAGTACCATCAGTAACTACCAGAGGGAGCCCAAAAACAGAACTCACAACAGTACCCCCCCCTTGAGGAGGGGTCACCGAACCCTCACGAGAACCACCAGGGCGACCAGGATGAGCCCTATGAAAAGCGCGAACCAAATCATCAGCATGAACATTCGAGGCAACCACCCAAGAATTATCCTCCTGACCATAACCCTTCCACTTGACCAAATACTGGAGTTTCCGTCTGGAAACACGAGAATCCAAGATCTTCTCCACAACATACTCCAATTCTCCCTCCACCAGCACTGGAGCAGGAGGCTCAAGCGAAGGAACAACAGGTACCTCATACTTCCGCAACAACGACCGATGGAACACATTATGAATAGCAAACGATGCCGGGAGATCCAAACGAAATGACACAGGGTTAAGAATTTCCAAGATCCTATAGGGACCGATGAACCGAGGCTTGAACTTAGGAGAAGAGACCTTCATAGGAACAAAACGAGAAGACAACCACACCAAGTCACCAACAAGAAGTCGAGGACCCACGCGGCGACGGCGATTAGCAAACTGCTGAGCCTTCTCCTGGGACAACTTCAAATTGTCCACCACATGACTCCAAATCCGATGCAACCTATCCACCACCATGTCCACTCCAGGACAATCAGAAGGTTCCACCTGACCAGAGGAAAAACGAGGATGAAACCCCGAATTACAAAAGAAAGGAGAAACCAAGGTAGCAGAACTAGCCCGATTATTAAGGGCAAACTCGGCCAGCGGCAAAAAGGTAACCCAGTCATCCTGATCAGCAGAAACAAAACACCTTAAATAAGTTTCCAAGGTCTGATTAGTTCGTTCAGTCTGGCCATTCGTCTGAGGATGGAATGCAGACGAAAAGGACAAATCAATGCCCATCTTAGCACAGAACGTCCGCCAAAATCTAGACACAAACTGGGATCCCCTGTCAGAAACGATGTTCTCAGGAATCCCATGCAAACGAACCACATTCTGAAAAAACAGAGGGACCAACTCAGAGGAGGAAGGCAACTTAGGCAAGGGTACCAGATGAACCATTTTAGAAAAGCGATCACACACAACCCAGATGACGGACATTTTTTGAGAGACAGGGAGATCCGAAATAAAGTCCATGGAAATGTGCGTCCAAGGCCTCTTCGGGATAGGCAAAGGTGACAACAATCCACTGGCCCGAGAACAGCAAGGCTTAGCCCGAGCACAAACCTCACAAGACTGCACAAAAGAACGCACATCCCTCGACAAGGAAGGCCACCAAAAAGACCTGGCCACCAAGTCTCTAGTACCAAATATTCCAGGATGACCTGCCAACGCAGAAGAATGGACCTCGGAGATGACTCTACTGGTCCAATTATCCGGAACAAACAGTCTCTCAGGCGGACAACGATCAGGTTTACCCGCCTGAAACTCCTGCAAAGCACGTCGCAAGTCTGGGGAGACAGCAGACAAAATCACCCCATCCCTAAGGATACCAGAGGGCTCAGAATTTCCAAGGGAGTCAGGCACAAAACTCCTAGAAAGAGCATCCGCCTTCACATTCTTTGAACCTGGCAGGTATGAAACCACAAAATTGAAACGAGAGAAAAACAGTGACCAACGAGCCTGTCTAGGATTCAGACGCCTGGCAGACTCAAGGTAAATCAAATTTTTGTGATCAGTCAAGACCACCACACGATGTCTAGCACCCTCTAGCCAATGACGCTACACTCCTCAAATGCCCACTTCATGGCCAAAAGTTCCCGATTACCAACATCATAATTCCGCTCAGCCGGCGAAAACTTTCTAGAAAAAAACGCGCATGGCTTCATCACTGAGCCATCGGAGCTTCTCTGTGACAAAACCGCCCCCGCTCCAATCTCGGAAGCATCAACCTCAACCTGAAAAGGGAGCGAAACATCTGGCTGACGCAACACAGGAGCAGAAGAAAACCGGCGCTTAAGTTCCTGAAAGGCCTCCACAGCCGCAGGAGACCAATTAGCAACATCAGCACCCTTCTTAGTCAAATCCGTCAAAGGCTTAACAACACTAGAAAAATTAGTTATAAAACGACGATAGAAATTAGCAAAGCCCAAGAACTTCTGTAGACTCTTAAGAGATGTAGGCTGCGTCCAGTCACAAATAGCCTGAACCTTGACGGGATCCATCTCAATAGTAGAAGGGGAAAAAATATACCCCAAGAAAGAAATCTTCTGGACTCCAAAGAGACACTTTGAGCCTTTTACAAACAAGGAATTGGCCCGCAGGACCTGAAACACCTTCCTGACCTGCTGAACATGAGACTCCCAGTCATCAGAAAAAAACAAAATATCATCCAAATACACAATCATAAATTTATCCAGATATTCACGGAAAATATCGTGCATAAAGGACTGGAAGACTGAAGGAGCATTAGAAAGTCCAAAAGGCATTACCAAATACTCAAAATGGCCCTCAGGCGTATTAAATGCGGTTTTCCACTCATCACCTTGCTTTATTCGTATAAGATTATACGCACCCCGAAGATCAATCTTAGTGAACCATTTAGCCCCCTTAATGCGAGCAAACAAATCAGTCAACAATGGCAAAGGATACTGATATTTTACGGTAATCTTATTCAAAAGACGATAATCTATACAAGGCCTCAAGGAACCATCTTTTTTGGCCACGAAAAAAAAACCTGCTCCCAAAGGGGACAAAGATGGACGGATATGTCCCTTTTCCAAGGACTCCTTAACATAATCCCGCATAGCAGTATGCTCTGGCACTGACAGATTGAACAAACGACCTTTAGGAAATTTACTGCCTGGAATTAAATTTATAGCACAATCGCAATCCCTGTGAGGAGGAAGCGAACTGAGCTTAGGCTCCTCAAAAACATCCCGATAGTCAGACAAAAACACAGGAATCTCAGAAGGAGTAGATGAAGCGATAGAAATCGGAGGTGCATCATCATGAACCCCCTGACAACCCCAGCTTAACACAGACATTGATTTCCAGTCAAGGACTGGATTATGAGTTTGTAACCATGGCAGACCAAGTACTAGAACATCATGCAAATTATACAGTACCAGGAAGCGAATCACCTCCTGATGAACGGGAGTCATACGCATGGTCACTTGTGTCCAGTACTGAGGTTTATTCATAGCCAAAGGTGTAGAGTCAATTCCCTTCAAAGGAATAGGGACTTCCAGAGGCTCCAGACTAAACCCACAGCGATTGGCAAATGACCAATCCATAAGACTCAGGGCAGCGCCTGAATCCACATAGGCATCGACGGAAATGGATGATAATGAACAAATCAGAGTCACAGACAGAATGAACTTAGACTGTAAAGTACTAATGGCAACAGACTTATCAACCTTTTTTGTGCGTTTAGAGCATGCTGATATAACATGAGCTGAATCACCACAATAAAAGCACAACCCTTTTTTCCGCCTATACTTTTGCCGTTCACTCCTGGACTGAATTCTATCACATTGCATTATCTCAGGTGACGGTTCAGACGACACCGCCAAATGATGCACAGGTTTGCGCTCCCGTAAACGCCGATCAATCTGAACAGCCATAGTCATAGACTCATTCAGACCAGCAGGCGCAGGGAACCCCACCATAACATCTTTAATGGCCTCAGAAAGGCCATCTCTAAACTTTGCAGCCAGAGCGCACTCATTCCACTGAGTAAGTACCGACCACTTCCGAAATTTTTGACAATAAATTTCTGCTTCATCTTGCCCCTGAGAGAGGGCCAACAAAGCTTTTTCAGCCTGAATCTCTTGGTTAGGTTCCTCATAGAGCAAACCCAATGCCAGAAAAAACGCATCCGCATTAAGCAACGCAGGGTCCCCTGGTGCCAATGCAAATGCCCAATCCTGAGGGTCACCCCGCAGGAAAGATATAATTATCTTGACTTGCTGAGCAGGGTCTCCAGAGGAGCGAGATTTCAAAGAAAGAAACAACTTGCAATTGTTCCTAAAATTCAGAAAACGAGATCTATCTCCAGAAAAAAACTCTGGGATAGGAATTCTAGGTTCAGACATAGGAGCATGTACAACAAAATCCTGTATATCTTGAACCTTAGCGGCAAGATTATTCAGGCTGGAAGCCAAACTCTGGACGTCCATGATAAACAGCTGAGATCAGAGCCATTCAAAGATTAAGAGGAGGAGGAAGTAGCCAGGCTGCAATAAGGCTAGGCAGCAAACTCTGAGGGAAAGGGGAAAAAAAAAAAAAAAACTTCCTCAGACTACTTATCCTCCTACTTCAGTCAATACAATTAACACTTTGTGGGCCGGTTATACTAGAACTGTCACGATCCCAATGGCAGGGGATCACAAAAATGACAAGCACAGATACAAACAAGCTCTAGGGCGATGGAACCTGAGCTGACCGCGACCCTAAACCTAACACACAAATAAAAGTAGTCGGGGAACGTGCCTACGATGATCCTAGACGTCTCGCTCCAGCCGAAGATCTAACTTCCCCTATCAGAAGAAACACAGACCTCTCTTGCCTCCAGAGAAATACCCCACAGCAAATAGCAGCCCCCCACATATAATGACGGTGAAATGAGAGGAAAGCACATACGTAGTATGAAAACAGTTTCAGCAAAATGAGGCCCGCTAAAGCTAGATAGCAGAGGATACAAAAGTGAACTGCGCGGTCAGCGAAAAACCCTTCAAAAAACCATCCTGAAATTACTTGAACTCATGTGCCAACTCATGGTACATGAAAAGCAATTTCAGCCCACTAGAGCAACCAGCAGCAGAGAATCACATATCTGCAGGCTGGACTAAAAACCAAATTAAGCAAAACACAAAACAGGAAAATCCAAACTTAGCTTGTCCAGAAGGTTCTAGGAGCAGGGAGCAGAGGTAACAAGACACACTGGATACATTGATAACCGGCGAGGAAATGCCAGCAAAGCCAGGTTAAATAGGAAACTCCCATATGCTGATGGAACAGGTGGAACCCAGAAACCCAGGAAAGACAAGTCACCCAGTACCATCAGTAACCACCAGAGGGAGCCCAAAAACAGAACTCACAACAGGTACCACAGACCACATCTCAGTACCAATGCTTTATGGCTGATCTTTTGGTCACTTTTGAATGTTGGTTGTGCTTTCACACTCGTGGTAGCATGAGACGGACTCTACAATCCACACACGTGGCTCAGGTAGTGCAGCTCATCTAGGATGACACATCAATGCGAGCTGTGGCAAGAAGGTTTGCTGTGTCTGTCAGCGTAGTGTCCAGAGGCTGGAGGCGCTACTAGGAGACAGGCCAATACACCAGGAGACGTGGAGGGGGCCGTAGGAGGGCAATAACCCAGCAGCAGGACCACTACCTCAGCCTTTGTGCAAGGAGGAACAGGAGGAGCACTGCCAGAGCCCTGCAAAATGACCTCCAGCAGGCCACCAATGTGCATGTGTCTGCACAAACAGTTAGAAAAAGGTTATATTATACTCACCCAGGCGATCCCGATGCCGTCCGGTCCGATGGGCGTCGCAGGTCCGCATCCAGCACCTCCCATCTTCATACGATGACGTCCTCTTCTTTGCTTCCTGCTGCAGCTCCTACGCAGGCGTACTTTATCTGCCCTGTTGAGGGCAGAGCAAAGTACTGCAGTGCACAGGAGCCAGGAAAGGTCAGAGAGACCCAGCGCCTGCGCACTGCAGTACTTTATGCTGCCCTCAACAGGACAGATAAACTACGCCTGCGCCGGAGCCATGGCAGGAAGCAAAGAAGAGGACGTCATTGTATGAAGATGGGAGGTGCTGGACGCGGACCTGCGACGCCCATCGGACCGGACAGCAACGGGATCGCCTGCGTGAGTATAATATAACCTGTTTTTCTTATCTTTTGGGTGTTATCATGGGCTTATCTGCAGCATTACAGAATGCTGTAGATAAGCCCCTGATGGTGGTGGCCTTAGGTTATAGGCGAATTTTGGGGTGACAGATTGCCTTTAATTTCTCTGTCTGCTCCACAGCTGTGCTGCAAATTGGTGAGAGGATCGGAGCACAGATCACTGACACTCGGCTCACACTTGTAGCAGAGCTGGAGTTGAGGGTCATTAGCATATCACATCCAATGTTCTACAGTATTTTCTTTCTGTGCCCAGTGTCTAAACATTTTTTGAAAGGAGCTCATGTACTAGACTAAATTTTTCTTTAAAACAAGGTAACATTTCTGTTTTACTTGGCAGGAGTGGAATATCTAGTGAGTGAAATGATTTCAAATAACACTGTATACAAGCTACCAGATATGGTCGGAAGAGAAAACATAGCATCTGAAGATATGAGTTATGAGTTCACACAGTGAGTAAACAGTTTGGATATATTAATATATGTATAATGAATAGCATTACTGTGGATGCATTATACAGATACTCCTCATGAAAGGCCTGTAAGGTGAGGAGCAGGTTAGTTCAGTCACTGGAACATTAGAGCACATATGATCATATGATCAGTACCTTGGTGACTTAGCAATAGTTACTGTGCATGTACAGCAGCCTTGTGCTATCAATGTGTTGTGTAGGCTTAGTTCCTGGGCCCAATCCATGCAGCATGGCTTCCAGCTTTGTTACATAGCTAACTCCTGACAATATATGATGTATTCTGATGGCACCAGTTTAATCACTGCAATGTCACTGTCAAGTGTTTCAAAGTGGCATCTGTCACTTCTGAAAAACATCAACACTCCGTGAGACATGATCAGTGGATGTCGATCAGTTCTCATGGCAGTCAAGGGCCTTCTCATACCTTCCACCCCTATCTGCCTCTTGAGATCTTCAATAAAAGCCATCTCCTATGAGATCCATCATCAATTTCAACCAGTTAACCCTCTTGCTTCTTTGTGTTCTAGGATAGAAATGGTAAAGTTTCATCATGGAACTGTTTCTTCACGGTGGGTCCCTGAGACTGGAATGCATGTATTAATGGAAAATGGCAAAGCTATAATCAACTCTAACTGGAAACTAGACAGCTGGCTAATGTAAGCACGTCAATGGCTGGAAATTGACCCTTACATTTCAAAAAGGAAAGAGGAAAATAATAATGATTGTTTTATTTTAATTTCAGCAATGATAGTGGATCATGTCTACTGACCTTAATTGGGTTATCTGTCAACATCATGATGGGGATTCGACGAATCGATCCAGGTGTGCCATCCATATACCTGCTTGACTGCCAGTCTAGTGTCCAAGATGTTGATATCCAGATGTTGGGTGGAGTAAGGTAATAAGCTAGTATTGACTTTCATCTTTTTTGTTACTAACATTATTTCTGTTTAGAGCAAAAAAAGAGAAATATGCAACAGCACTACATAATGCTGTAATCAATCATTTTGTTTACATATACCCGCCAACTTAGAAAGGACATATGGGGATTCTGAAAGGATGAGTAGAAAGTAAATGTAGGACTCATGTACCACCCATTTGTTAAGGACGTGCCCTCAAGCCACAATTGCAATAAAAAATATTCACCCCCCCCCCTCAAATTAGGTTTTAAAACAAAGTTTACAAATGTTCTACTTTTCGCAATTACCCAAACATTAGCAATGTACATAGCTCAACACAAGAAATAAAACACGTGGTTTCTCCAAATTCAACACAAAATGACACTTACTGACTACTGCAGTCTCAGAATTATTTAACCCCTTCATGACAAGCAACTTTAGTACTCACTAGAGTGGCTTCATAGCCAGACACCAGCCTTGTCCAGCACTCCTGAGGAATCTTAGACTATTCCTCATGGGCAATGGCCTCCAGTTCACTGATATTTCTGGGTTTGCATGCTGCAGTCACTTTCTTACAATCTCACCAAAGATTTTCTAATGGTTTAAAGTCAAGTGACTGTGTGGGCTAATCCAAAATCTTCCAAGACTTTTCCTGAAAACAAGAATTGGTGGACTTTGAGTTGTGCTTGTGATCATTTTCCTTTTCAAAAGTTCAAAGATGCCCAAGCTTCAGCCTCTTCATTTAAAGCATACAGGAAAGATATATATCTTGGTGCCGTGTTAGCCAGTAGATAGAAAAATATTTAGAATTGAGAGTCCTCAGTGGTTGATACCTTTTAATGGCTAACTGAAAAGATGGTAACAAATTGAAAGCTTTCGAGACTACACAGGTCTCTTCATCAGGCAAAGACTAAAACAAATTCTGAAGAATCACATATTTATACACAACATAGCATAGAGAAAAAAAAAGGGGGGAAACCATGGATAAGACAGGTGACATGAAGCAGAATTACCATGGATGATAAACAGTTATGTCCATAAATATTGGGCCAGTTCTTAGATAAGAAATGTTTTATTGTCCTCTGATTGGGGTCAGGTTCTGTTGTGATGACCCCTCATAGTCTGAGGGGCAAGTTCCTTAGTTGATGTAAAAAGACATAAATCCGTTCAACACATTCATTCCTGCAGTCAGAGTGTCAAAGGTCGTCAATCAGTTTATATTCCCAGACTCTTCTGTCTCTCTGAGATTTGAAGCTACCTTTTAACACCAGTAATATCATGTCCATAATGTTATGATTTGGGAGACAAAAATATATTGCCACAGGTAGACCCATTCTTTTTTCTCTTATTGTGTGACGGTGAGAGTTCATCCTTGTTCTCAGTTTCTGCCCTGTCTCCCCCACATACAGACCCCCAGTTGGACATTTAGTACAAATAATTAGGTACACCACATTAGAAGTGACGCAGCTGAAAGTACCTGGTATCTTGTAGTCCTGATGTGAATTGGGGATCTTTATCTTGTCCGTTGTCATTATAAATGGACAGGTTTTACATTTTTTCTAGTTGCAAGGAAAGGTACCTGCAGCTGTTGGAGAGGACAGGGAGCTCATGACAATGATGCTTCTTAGATTTGGGGCCGCCTAAACACAGTAGTGGGGGGTCTGGAAAAATGGATTGTAAGCGGGCATCTTTTTGCAATAAAGGTTGTAATTTCCATGCAGCTCCCCTTAGCACCTCCAGATTTGGATTGTAGGTAACTACTAGACTACTAGAGGTACCCGGTTATTTTCTTCTTTAGCTTTGTAATGTAGCAGGTGATTCCTTGATATTCTGGTGGCTCTTGTAATCTGGTTTTCAATTGTTCTTGGATGGTAGCCCTGATTCAAAAAGGTCTTTCTGAGGCAACCAAGTTGTTCATTCCTATCCATTGGGTTGGAACATATACGATTGTATCTGATGGCTTGGCTGTAGACAGTAGAGTTTTTTATGTGTTTTGGATGGAAACTGTCCCATTTAGGGTATGTTGGAACGGTCGATTGGCTTCTGATACAGGGATGTCTCTATTTCATTGTTCTGCAGCTTATTGATGGTGTCCAAAAAGTTAATTTCAGTGCAGGAGTAGTTGAGTGTCAAGTTGATGGTTAGATGAAATTGATTAAACTGTTCATGGAACATCTTTAGCTGTGGCTCAGACTCCGTCCAGATGATTAAAATGTCATCAATGTAGCGGTAGTACGCCAGGGTCAGCTCAATTGTAATGCAAGCCAAAGAAGCAACAGTCAAAGAATGTCCAGCAGGATCTAAGTTTGCAGATAAAGGTCCATTTACACGAACTGACCAGAGGCGCAATACTACCACCAATCAGTAAACTTTTACCAAATAGCGGTAATTTGTTTACACAAGTAGATTGAAGCAAATGATGCCACTAGATCACTCACTGCGCATAGTTTGCCATTGTTACTGGCAGCACAAGTCCTGTTCTAACAGAATCATGCACCGCTGAGGGCGATGATATGTCATGGTCAGTTCCAGATGAATGCCAAAACAAAAAGAATTATCAGCTTACGACTCCATAGAAAATAATCAATATTATTGAAATCCTTGATTCACAGAGAAATATAGCAGGGCTGTCTTTCCAGAGATAGAGCATATAGATAAAGTGGAGGTAGTCCAGCACTCAGGGTAAAAGTAATTTCTTCTTTATTTCATCAAAATACACATGATAGAAAAATGTAAAACAAAGTGAAACAAAACTTTTCGAGTTAAAAAAAACCCATTCTTGCTCATGGTGTATAACAAACCACATAATGTGACTCTCTCCTTATAAAACACAGCACATGAGCAACAGATTCCATAATGAACTACAATACTTAAAACCTATCTGTCCCCTGACAACACTCCAACGTGCATTTCTACCTAAGGGACAGCGCAACTCGCTTTGGAGCAATGAGGTTGATGTTGTGTGCCATACCTGGTCAGTGTGATGTCTTCAACCCTTTGGGTGTTATAAGTATCATTTTTGATCCCTTACATGGGATCTTGGACACTGTGGCATTGTGTAATATTTATTTTTCTGACTTGAAATTATTATTTTGCTTTTTTGGTCACTAGACAATTATATTTATTATAGATTGCATTTCATAATATCCATCAATTGTGTAATTAAATTAATTTTCATGCACAGTGCACGTTCTATAATTGGTAATATTGAGGTATTGTACAATTTACCTTTTGTTATGACACATCTATCCCCCTCCTTTTTATAACACTTTTTATCTTCTCACTTGTGTATTATGTTTTTAAATCAGTCACTCTTATTTATTAAAGTAATAAAGTAATAATTAATATAATTATATAGTCTACTTTTTGTATTCATTTTGTTGGATTAACCAAGTTTATCCCCTGAGGGAATTTGAAATAAATATGGAAGATCACAGTATGTTTCCTAAAGTGGTACCTCTTAAATATATAATGAGATCCTTCATCCAAGATCCTTTTAGATTTATTATCTTGAAATAGAATGGGTAATTATTTCTTGATAATACTGGGTGACAAAATGTACTGGATTACTGCACTGATTATGCCATTTGTTACTATAACGAATGAGATTGACACAATTTTTCTTGGATGTTATAAGCATCCAAGGATTAGATCCTCTTGCAGTCAACCTGCTATCAGCAATATTTAATTCCTTTTGGTAATCTAGATAATGTGAACAGGATCTTAATGCCCTTGTATACTCTGCCACTGTAATGCTTTTCACTGTAGGTTTCGAGAGATTCCGAGTAGGGTCTAAAATGGTCATTTTGGCAGTGGGTTTCCTATTAATTCCTACAATGATTTCCCTTGACTTTAGACCCCTGATTAATTTCAGATTAAAAAAGGAATAGTACTATGAGAAAATTCAAATGAGGATATCCTCTATAAAACGTATGTACCAACCAGTACTTCTTAACAAAGGAAAACATCATTTAGGTTTTAATTACTGCAGTGCCTTAAAGGATCTACTTCCCTTGCCCTCTGTTTTATAAAGAGGGCATTCACATAGTGCGGTTTGTTGTACACCATGAGTAAGGGAGGCTTTTTTTTATCACTCGTTGGTTTAACTTTAGATTACATTTTTCTTCCATGTGTATTTTGATGAAATAAATAAGACATAACTTTTTATCCTGAATGCTGGACTACCACCACTTTATCTTCATGTTCTGTCCAAACAGTTTAACATAAAAACCTGACAATGACTAAGTTTCTACTGTATTCCACCATGTGGCTCTTAAAAAAAATTCTTCTCTATTTTCTAGCTATGTCTTTGACAGCCTAAAAGAACCCATTCAAAATGTGGTAAAACGAAGTGTTACTCAGCAGGTGAGCGGCTCTGGAATGTTTAGGTGCAATATTCCTAATAGATATAAGATTGTATTCTTTTTATTAAAGGGAACCTGTCACCAGGTAAGGCCGATAAGAGATACGGCCATCACCTTTCAGGGCTGATATACAACATTCTATAATGCTGTATATAAGCCCCCAACCTGACGTGCAAGAGAAGAAAAATAACTTTTATTATACTCACCTGCGGGGTGGCCCTGTCCAGTGGGTGTCTCTCTTCTTGGTCTGGTCTCTCCGTTCTTCTTGCAATGCTGCTATCCTGCTTGCTTCGTGTGGATGAGGCATCTCCTCAGCACCGTCCTCCTGCGCAGGTGTATCTCTGTCCTGTTGAGGGCAGAGCAAAGTACTGCAGTGTGCAGGCACCAGGAAAGGTCAGAGAGGCCCAGTGCCTGCGCACTACAGCACTTTACTAAGGATCCCCCTGACTAAGGCAGCGTGCCGAAACGCACGTTGGGGAGGACGCCATCCAGGAGCAAAACATGCCACACTAACCTGTAAGTGATTTTCCACTTTGGCTATATATTTTTTTTACAATCCTTTCACTGCACGTTTTAACTACACTCCTTTTTTATGCTACTACAATATCGCTCCTATCGCTATATGGTTTGAATCAATTTTTGTTGCTGCTATGGTAATGTTATTCATTACAAGTTTACTTTTGGTGACCACTTGGTTATTAGATTTTATTGTTCACTGCTGTTATATATATGTATATGTGTATATATATATATATATATATATATATATATGTATATATATATATATATATATATATATACATATACATATATATATATTTATGATGGGTGAATATACTCGTTACTCGAGATTTCCCAAGCACACTCAGGTGACCTCCGAGTATTTTTAGTGCTCACCTCAGCTGAATAATTTACATCTCTTAGCCAGCTTGATGACATGTGGGGATTCCCTAGCAACCAGGCAACCCCCACATGTACTTATGCTGGCTAACAGATGTAGATCATTCAGCTGTGGCGATGAAAACTAAATCTCCGAGCACTAAAAAATACTCAGAGGACACCTAAGCGTGCTCGAGAAATCTCGAGTAACGGGTATATTCACTCATCACTAATATATATATATATGTACATATATATATATATATATATTTTTTTTTTTTTACACTTTGCACTATATTTTATTGATCTTGCCTCCATTCCTTTGAAACCATGTGCTCTTTTGCACTAAAAGAAATATTTAGAATTGAAAGTTCTCAGTGGTTGGTGCTCGTTTGAACTGTGAGTTACACATAATTTTTGTGGGTACATTGTTTTGGGTTAAATTTTTGAACTTCATAGCTTTTCATCTTTGTATTCTCCTGGGCTGTGCGTCCCTTTTAGAAGTATTATATGTTATCTTTTCATTGCTCATTGTCCATCTTTTTTAACCTGTATTGAATAACAAATTATTTACTTTTTGACTTTATGATCAGTTTCTTTCTTCCTCTTTTAGTTTTGTATTTACCGTATATCCGATTGTCCACATTGTATCACTTGGTCCGGCTTTCCTGGTTGCAGGGTTTCTATTTTATTTTTTATAATTGTATACGCACTACACATTACGGATACCCTCACCATTAATTAGCATTTCCTTTGTTACTTTTTCTGATAGATTATATCATGTAATAATCTACTGTCTCTATTATAGATGTGTTCATCTATGAGAAATGAAGTCAAGAAATGGGATCAATCATTTATTCAGTTAAACTGTAAGTACCAGAAATGCACTGCCAAAAGGGATATGAAATGGTTGGTAACACATGAGTAATTGTTCAAATATCAATGTCATGTACAGTGCAGACCAAGAGTTTGGACACACCTTCTCATTTAAAGATTTTTCTATATTTTCATGACTATGAAAATTGTAAATTCACACTGAAGGCATCAAAACTAATAACACATGTGGAATTATATACTTAACAAAAAAGTGTGAAACAACTCAAATTATGTCTTATATTCTAGGTTCTTCAAAGTAGCCACCTTTTGCTTTGATGACTGCTTTGCACATTCTTGGCATTCTCTTGATGAGCTTCAAGAGGTAGTCACCAGGAATGGTCTTCCAACAATTTTTAAGGAGTTCCCAGAGATGCTTAGCACTTGTTGGCCCTTTTGCCTTCACTCTGCGGTCCAGCTCACCCTAAACCATCTTGATTGGGTTCAGGTCTGGTGACTGTGGAGGCCAGGTCATCTGGCGTAGCACCCCATCACTCTCCTTCTTGGTCAAATAGCCCTTACACAGCCTGGAGGTGTGTTTGGGGTCATTGTCCTGTTGAAAAATAAATGATGGTCCAACTAAACGCAAACCGGATGGAATAGCATGCCACTGCAAGATGCTGTGGTAGCCATGCTGGTTCAGTATGCCTTCAATTTTGAATAAATCCCCAACAGTGTCACCAGCAAAGCACCCCCACACCATCACACCTCCTCCTCCATGCTTCATGGTGGGAACCAGGCATGTAGAGTCCATCTGTTCACCTTTTCTGCATCACACAAAGACAAGGTGGTTGGAACCAAAGATCTCAAATTTGGACTCATCAGACCAAAGCACAGATTTTCACTGGTCTAATGTCCATTCCTTGTGTTCTTTAGCCCAAACAAGTCTCTTCTGCTTGTTGCCTGTTCTTAGCAATGGTTTCCTAGCAGCTATTTTACCATGAAGGCCTGCTGCACAAAGTCTCCTCTTAACAGTTGTTTTTCAACAGCCGAAAAAAAGGCAGCAACACTTACCTGCCCAGATCTTTGGAACAAATGCACTGCAGGGTGCAGCCAGCCCATAAAGCAAGATGTTAGCAACACAGGTGCAAAATACCAGATCAACAGCCACTCTCCACATACCCACTCCTGGAGGGGGTGACTGCCCAGTATACAATTGTACAATAAAGGCCCACATAGGGCATTGTTCACACAATGGTACTGCGTAGTGTTTGGTTTACAGCCTATTAGTCACGCCCCTACTTTTCGATTAGGCGGGCTGGCCAGTACACTCTCAATGCATCCCAGTGCGAACACCCCTCATGCGAGACCAAACGTGTTTGGGCTTGGCTGAACCCCGAAAAAAAAAGTGCAAAAATATACAAAAATAGTGAGACACTACACAGTACCATTGTGTGAACAACGCCCTATGTGGGCCTTTATTGTGCAATTGTATACTGGGCAGTCCCCCCCTCCAGGAGTGGGTATGTGGAGAGTGGCTGTTGATCTGGTATTTTACACCTGTGTTGCTAACATCTTGCTTTATGGGCTGGCTGCACCCTACAGTGCATTTGTTCCAAAGATCTGGGAAGGTAAGTGTTGCTGCCTTTTTTTCTGCTGTTGAAAATTGAAAATTTTTGTAGACCTTGAGTCTCTAGTGGCTTTGCTATTTATCTTAACAGTTGTTGTAGAGATGTGTTTGCTGCTTGAACTCTGTGTGGCATTGACCTGGTCTCTAACCTGAGCTGCTGTTAACCTGTGATTTCTGAGGCTGGTGACTCGGATAAACTTATCCTCAGAAGCAGAGTTGACTCTTGGTCTTCCTTTCCTGGGGCAGTCCTCATGTGAGCCAGTTTCTTTATAGCGCTTGATGGTTTTTGCAACTGCACTTGGGGACACTTTCAAAGTTTTCCCAATTATTCAGACTGACTGACCTTCATTTCTTAAAGTAATGATGGCCACTCATATTTCTTTACTTAGCTGCTTTTTTCTTGCCATAATACAAATTCAACAGTCTATTCAGTAGGACTATCAGCTGTGTATCCACCAGACTTCTGCTCAATACAACCGATGGTCCCAACCCCATTTATAAGGCAAGAAATCCCACTTATGAAACCTGACAGGGCACACCTGTGAAGTGAAAACCATTTCCAGTGACTACCTCTTGAAGCTGAGAAGAGTGTGCAAAGCAATCATCAAAGCAAAAGGTGGCTACTTTGAAGAACCTAGAATATAAGACATTTTCAGTTGTTTCATACTTTTTTGTTAAGTATATAATTCCACATGTGTTAATTAATAGTTTTGATGCCTTCAGTGTGAATTTACAGTTTTCATAGTCATGAAAAAAAAATCTTTAAATGAGAAGGTGGGTCCAAACCTTTGGTCTGTACTGTATGTGTTTTTACTACTAGTATCATTTAGTAACTATGAGGAAATATAACCCGCTCTTTAGGCCTTATTCACACATCCGTGTTTAAACCCGTACATTAAAAAAATGGTACCGATGTCATCAGTGTGGAACATGTGAATAGCTCCATAGACTATAATGGCTACATATTAAATAACACTGATAGCACATGACGTCTGTATGAGGCTTTAGCCCAGGGGTGGGGAACCTCAGGCCCCAGAGCCATTTACGGCCCTTGATGACCTTTTGTCAGGCCCCAGGGCAGATTCTCAGGGACCGCATTCTTGGGCAGCGAGCTGTATTTTGATTACAACCAGCTCATTAATTTCTTCATGCTCTGCTAGCACACACATGCAGTGTTCACTACTGAGCTGTGACAAAGACTGTATGGTCGAAATGCGTAGCTTTCTTCACTTGTGATATGGCATTGTCCCAGGAGTGTGTCTTCTACTATTTTATATGATGGATTAAAGTTTTACATTTTATCAAGAAGCTGGAACATTTTTCTCTTTTACTTGGATTTTCATTACTGAACACTGAAGGGCATGCAATGAAAGATTACGTCCTGAAACCAGTGCCAGTCAGGATGTACTTTGTGGGCGCAGTTTGTACGGCTCCGAAAGGATGGTAGAAATATCCAAATGGCCCTTGGCAGAAAAAATATTCCACACCCCTGCTTTAGCCCATCGATCATACCCAAAATTGTGATGGTATAATAATGATATTTTAGGATAGAGCTGTAGTCCGACATTTTTCTTCTACAACCAAATTGTCGGTTCCTGAGCTTTCTGTTACTTAAAAAATGTGATAATCATTGATAGAGTTATATTATTTTATGACATTTTGTTTCAGTGAATTTGACTCTAAATCATTTCATCAAGTTTGACCTATCACTTGTGGGTAATCCAGAAATTTCAGATCTCTATGCTAACATGGGATTAAAGGTAAGAGCTTCCTATCTGCTGTACCAAGGTTTGGTAAATGAGGATTCCAAGGCTCGTTTCTTTCCACAAATGGCAGTCAGTTGTTTGGACTTCTAGATTCAGCCAATAAAAGTTATTGATTGTAAAATGATACAATTCTGCAATATTTGATACTTCCTATGAGAATTCATTGTTTAATCTCCAGGGTAAAAAAAAACTTTTCTGATTCTTTAACCCTTAAGTGGTAACACCTAAATGGATCTTAAAGTAGTAGTCCCCGTTGAAAACAAGTTATTCTTATTATTATTATTTATTGTTATAGCGCCATTTATTCCATGGCGCTTTACATGTGAGGAGGGGTATACATAATAAAAAAACAAGTACAATAATCTTAAACAATACAAGTCATAACTGGTACAGGAGGAGAGCGGACCCTGCCCGCGAAGGCTCACAATCTACAAGTTATCATCGATCCACAGCATAGGTTATAACTTATAGATCAGTGATGTTCAGACTGCTAGGACATGCAGGATTTGGCAGGTCTGGGAACTTCTTTCCCCATTATAATGTAATGGCAGTACACATGTTTGCCCACCATTCTATTCATTCACTACGGGGCTGCCGATCACTGCCTACGGCTTTTTCCAGTAGCCCCATATCATAGACAATGAATGGAATGACAATTGAGCACCCAACCTGCTATTCTATTTTGTACTATTTTATAACAGGCATAAAAGTTCCTTAATCATTATCACAGATAAATATTTCCCTTCCTAACCAATCGGTGCATTAGTCGGACCCGCCACCAATCAATAGGGCATCATCTATCTATCCTGTGGATAGGTAATAACTTGTTTTCACTTGACAACCGCTTTAATGATAGTCCAATTTTTTTGTCTCTCCTTTATTTCAGCAGCCATATATATGTTTTTACTACAAAAAGTATTTTTAAGATGTGATACTTATAAAAGAGGGTGCTACTAACTATTAGCCATGCAGTGTGCGCAAACGTTTGCATCGGTCCATTTTCCTTTTTGTAATTTTGAAAATGTAAGAGATGAAAATTATTTTTTGTCCTAAAATACAAAGGAAATGTGTCATCTTTATCATTAGGCCTTTTAGAGATCATATTATTTTCAACTTGCTTAACCGTTCACAATAACACTAATTTTGACCGGGGTGCTCAAACTTTTACATGCCACTTTCAGGCTGTGTGCACACGTTGCGGATTTTTTGTATTTTTTTCACATTTTTTTCGCTATAAAAACGCATAAAAAATGCATACATTATGCATCCCATCATTTAGAATGCATTCCGCAATTTTTGTGCAGATGATGCGTTTTTTTCTGCAAAAAAAAGCATCGCGGTAAAAAAACGCAGCATGTTCATTAATTTTGCGGATTTTTCGCGTTTTTCCTGCTTTTTAATGCATTGGGAAGCTCCGGAAAAAACTCATCAAAAACGCGAAAAAAAAACATGTCAAAAACGTGAAAAAAACACATGCGGATATCTTGCAGAAAATGTCCGCTGTTGCTCAGGAAATTTCTGCAAGAAATCCTGAACGTGTGCACATAGCCTTAGTATTGAGTTGCCCACAATTTTTTTCATAAAACTGTGCAACCATTTTAAAGTAATCAGTACAGAAGACAGAACCTATTTTTGTTTCAGTGGTGTTCAAAGGTGGCCTAGATGTCTTTAGTTTTACACCTATTTTATACCATCAATTCATTCAAACACTTCCAGGAGGAAAAATAACATAAAATATAAATTTTGGAGCACAGTTCCAGAATTGTTCTTTTCATAGAGGTGACTGCTCAAATAGTAACTATTAAACATTGATCTGCATATGTTATTAAATGTTTCGGATCTGATGGGGCTGGTGTACTTCCTCTGCAAATCCAATAGAATAGCAGTATAATCCTGTGCTAAAGTCTTCATGCCTTATAATTAAATGGGTGTTTTATTTTGAGGATTATACATCCATTCTGGAATGGATTTTCCAAGTAGCTAGTGTATATTGGGTCTAAGAGAGCAACAGTATTTAACAATGTATGTAGTGTGTATTGTGAAATCTGATAACAGATCCTCTTTTATATGATGTTGTTAGTGGACATTATTTCTTTCCAGCTCCAGCATGTGAGTTCTCAAATTAGATATTTTTATTGCACAGCAAAAATACTCTCATTTTGTTTTTATTCATCTATCCATATCCCTATTTTATTATAAAAAAAGAAAGATAATTAAAAGCTTGTCTACCTTTTCAATCAATACAGTGATGGCTGAAAGAGTCGCCACCCCTGAAATTGTTCCAGAAAATGAAGTATTGTTCCCATAAGTATAATGCCATTACACATGTTTTGTCATACACATGTTTATTTCTTTTGGGTGCATTGAAACAACGCAAAAAAAAAACAGAGAAAAAAAAGGCAAATTGGTCATAATGCCACACAAAAGCCCCAAAATGGGCAGGACAAAATTGTTGGCACCCTCAACTTAATATTTGGTTGCAAACCCATTGGAATAAATACAGTAGCTGCAGTCAATCGCTTTCTTTATCAATCAACAAGCTTCTTACACCTCTCAGCTGGAATTTTTGACCACTTTTCTTTTGCAAACTGCTCCAGGTCTCTCATATTTGAGGGATGCCTTCTACCAACAGCAATTTTTAGATCTATTCACGGGTGTTCAATAGGATTTAGATGCAGCCTCATTGCTGGCCACTTCAGGACTCTCCAGCGCCTTGTTTCCATCCATTTCTGGGTGCTTCTTGATCTATGTCTGGGGTCATTGTCCTGCTGGGAGACCCATGACCAAGGACACAACCCAGCTTTCTGACACTGGGCACTAAGTTGTGACCCAAAATCCTTTGGTAATCTTCAGATTTCATGATGCCTTGCACATAGTCAAGATACCCAGTGCCAGAGGCAGCAAAACAACCCCAAAACATCTTTGAGCCTTCTCCATATTTGACTTTGACCATTATCGGTAAAAAGTAGAATAATTTGCTTTACCAAAAAGGACCATCTCGGTCTCATCTGTCCACAACACGCTTTCCTAGTACGATATTGGCTTACTTATGTGCATATTGGCTACTGCAGTTTAGTTTTTATGTGTCTCTGTGTCAGCAGTGAGGGACTCCTGGGTCTCCTGTTACAGTGTTTTATTTCATTCAAATTTCGACAGATAGCTCGTACCGACACTGATGCACCCTGGGCCTTCAGGACAGTTTGAATTTCTTTGGAACTTGATTGGAGCTGCTTATCCACCATCCGACTTTTATTGGACTATTTTAAAAAATCCAAACACAACATAGAACAAAGTTCAAAGTGCTGTAAAGTGTAAAAATAGGCATGTAACATACAAGCATACCAGTATACAAGTCACATCCTCCCTGTGTCACAAATTGTGGAGACTCAGGTAAACCTCTGCTGAAATACTGGGCCCATAATCAGGGAGACCCAGTCACAGTAATAAGGAACCTACTATCCTATTTCACCAAACCATTTATTAAAGGGAAACATCTATAGCCCTGGGAGAATTTATTACGGGACATGCTGATTTGACACCCCAGGGTCCTGGTCGTCACAGTGTCATTGCTTTCCTCACGGGGAGAGTGATGTCACGCTTGGAAGCGAAGGAGGATATCGTTCACCAGGTAATCACATACACACAACATGTTGACACTCCAGGCTAGAAAGGGGAGCTCTAAACCTGGTTTAGGGTGAACTCCCCTATAAATACATTCTGGTCTGGAGGAGGTCTGGGCCTCCCCCTTATTAAGGACCCAGTTTTTCAGCAGAGATTTACCTGAGTCTCCACAATTTATGACACTGTGAGGACGCTACTTGGTTACGGGTACGCCTGTATGTTACATGCCTACTTTTGCACTTACTGCATTTTGCACTTTGTTCTTGGATTTTATTAAAATAGTCCAATAAAAGTTATTCTTTAATTCCCAACTTGCTTTGACAATTATATAACTTCTTGGGGTTACCATTGTCCCTATTCCCTTGTGTTATCCACAATCCGGACTATCCTGTGTTGCAACCTTTCATCAATATTTCTTAAAACAAAGTTGTTTATCAACAATATTGGAAATGTGCCAACAGTTTTGTCCCGACCATTTTTGGAGTTTTGTGTGAAATGATGTCCAATTTGCTTTTTGTCTGTTTTTTGGAGTTGTTCCACTACACATAAAGGTAATAAACGCGTGTATAACAAAACATGTAATTGCAATAACTTTCTGAGAGGAATACTTCCTTTTCTGAAACAATTTCAAGGGCGACAAAACTTTTGGCCATGACTGTATACAGTCCTTGGTAGCAGAGGCGGACACAAACAAGAGAGCGCCCATGTGCAATAACAATATATGGGCCCTTTGTAATCCAATAGCTCATCATAATGCACAATTCTACCTGCTTTGGAGGTAGAGGTGGCCCCTTTACCTCTTGAACCCCTGTGCAGCTTCAAAGGTTGCACCAATGGTATGCCGATCCTGCATGTCTGTCCTGATTGTTTTTAACTATGAAAATTAGACTGAATGTAAAGCATAGCAAATTGTAATTATTATCACAATTAAATATAATTACATTACATGTAGAATTATTCTGTGGTAATGTATTTTGTATGCACCGAGTATGTAAGAATACTTCCAAAATAGGGAGTTAAAATATGAATTTCACTTAAAATGAAAAATCTTCTCCATACAGGGTCATTTCCATTCACCTAATGTATCGCATAGTGGGAATGCCTTCTCTCCTGCACCCATAACAATCCCGCTCCAGAATGGCGCCATGATTTATATTGGAATATCCCAGTCTTCATTGGAATCCCTCTGTTTTGCTTACTACTCTGCAGGATTTTTTACTTTTCAGGTCTCTCAAATGGTGGTAAGTATGATGACTGATTAGGATAGTAGTGCACACATAGTAAGTATATTGTCTTCCCCTCTGTTGCTGACAATTACAATAATTATATTGTGCAGGGCTCCAAAGATTTAACAACTTCAGAGTTAGCTAACTACATACCAGAGGTGAGTATATTACTGTACATTAATGGCTAAACAAGTATATTATAAGCTTTGTAGTATTTCCTGGGAAATCATCAGGAAAGCAAAGTTATGATCAGGTTCCTTGATGTGCTGAATTTCTGAGCTGTTCTAGTTGCTGGATGCTTTTGCATCAAATGAGTTTGCTCTCTGATCTAGTCAGGTGAAAAGAGTATAATGTCTAGCACACAGCATCAGCTCCAGAAGGAAACATGAGAATAAATTGTGGTGGGTGCAATTGTTTTATATAGTACAAATTCTCTTCTACATCCACGTTAGGGACGGATGCAGAGAACACACAGTCGGCACTGATATTAAAGCAGATCTATCGCCAGATTTTTAATAGCTGCACCTATTCTGGCGCTTAGGCTTCTTTCACACTTGGGTTGTTTGGCATCCGTCGCAATCCGTCGTTTTGGGAAAAAAACAGATGTATTAGTGACGGATCGCAACGGATGGCCATACGTCGCATCCGTCGTGCAATGGATCCGTCGTGTTTTGGTGGACCATCGTCACGAAAAAGCGTTCAAGGAAACGTTTTTTCGTACGTCGCGTCTGCTATTTTCTACCGCCCATGCGTGGCCGTAACTCCGCCCCCTCCTCCCCGTACTTCAGAATGGGCAGCGGATGCGTTGAAAAACTGTATCCGCTGCCCACGTCATGCACAAATTTCCCAACGTGCGTCTGTATTTCGGCCCGACGCTTAGCGACGGACCCAAACCGACGCAAGTGTGAAAGTAGCCTTAGCCTCTGCTCTTCCCACTTGCCCTGGTGCGGTGGTAAGGGGGTTAATAGCTGTGGTGTTGATGTCAGCTGTTTTATGTTCACTGACATCAAACCAAAGGGTTAGTAATGCAGAGGTGTGTATCAGACACCAGCCGATGTTGAGCTGAGCGTGAGAATAATAATAATAATAATAATTTTTATTTATATAGCGCCAACATATTCCGCAGCGCTTTACAAATTATAGAGGGGACTTGTACAGACAATAGACATTACAGCATAACAGAAATACAGTTCAAAACAGATACCAGGAGGAATGAGGGCCCTGCTCGCAAGCTTACAAACTATGGGAATGCAGCTGCCTGTGACTGGCAATGACGTCATTAAGGTTACTGTCACTGGTGCAGCAGGAAATAAGTCTTCGAGATGTAAGTGAGAGGTTCGGATTATGGAAGATGGTAGTCTTAGATCATTTGCGGAGTGGAGAACATGAGTAGGGTGATAGACAGAGATGAGGGATGAAATGTAGAGTAGTGAAAAACTATGGAGAGCTTTGTGGGCAGGTATCGGGCTTGAACAGAGACAAATGATAGTGTAAAGTAAGGGAAATGCCATTCAGTTGACACAGCAGATGTTTTACTCAGATCAAGTCTCTGTCTCTTTTTAAAGTTAACACAGCACACATCCACAGTTCTGGTCATAATTAGAGATGGGCGTACCTGAACAGTAAAGCTCAGTGTCTGTACCGTACACTTACTGTCCGGGCACGGACCCAGAACTCCGACTTCTCCAGAAAGTCTGTGTTACTGTTCGGGTTCGGCACGCTGACCATTGGGTGTTTCCCACTCTGTGATATGCATGACAGCATGAGAACTGGTGGTAAGATTATTATCGCCAGAGAACTCTGTTTACTGCTGGTCACAGAGGCATCAGCTGATGAGAGGGTACTACTCCCATCAGCCTATGCCTGCTGTTGATAACAGCGAGAGCTGGCGCTGATGATGGGAGTAGTCATGAACTGGCGCCTGTGCAATAAATAGAAAAAAATGGGGTGTGATCCCCTCTATTTTTGATAACCACCATAGCAAAACTGACAGCTGCAGGTTGCAACCCTCAGCTGTCAGCTTTATAATGGCTGGTTACCAAGAACAGAGAGGTCCCCATTTTTTAATGATCTAAATAAATCATTTAAAGAGACAGCGTGGAGTCTCCCCCATTTTTAACAACCAGCCAAGCTAAAGCAGTCAGCTGGAGGCTGTTATTCACAGCCTGGTAAGGGTCCAAAGATATTGCTCCCCCAGCCTAAAAAAAGCAGTACACAGCCGCCCCAGAAAAATCGCATCTATTAGATGTGCCAATTCTGGCGCTTTGCCTGCTCTCCCCACTTGCCCTGTGGAGATGGCAAGTGAGGTTCATATTTGTGGGGTTGATGTTACCTTTGTATTGTCAGGTGACATCAAGCCCACAAGTTAGTATTGGACAGTCATATTGTAAATAAACACACAGCCAGAATAAATTCCTTTATTTGAAATAAAAATACAAACCAGTTCACTTTTTTATTTAAAATTAAAAAACAAAGTTATACTCACGTTACACCCATTACATTGAAGCACATGTCACCTGTAATAGGCATAAAATAATAAACAACAATAATACTAACCTTTCGCTTATTTCATTGAAGCCCTGGTTACCTGTAAATAAAACAAAAATAAAAAATAGACATGTCCCTCACCTGTCCAACATACTTTCCCACGCCATATTCCATGTGTGCATTTAGTTGTTTGCAACCTGGATGGTGTAAAGCTGCGGCCATCCAGGCTGAAAACCACAGGAGAATGAGCTGCTGCAAGCACAACATCAGTGACTAGCGGTGAGGTCATCCAGGTTATCGCAGGTCACCGAGGCTTCATTCTCAGCTCACTTCGCTGTGACCCGGGCCAATGAACTGCTGTAACCTCTTTGAGAAAAACTTTCATGGTGTAGCTCTGAGCTCAGTGAGTTCACCGCAGTTCTCCGTAAGAAATTTCTCATGGTAAACTGCAGTGAACTCAGTCAAGTAAGCACTACTGTGGGCATATTATCCTCAAAGGGTCTCAAATTCAACAGACTCATTGCAGTGATTGCACTGCAACTCATTCTAAGTGCTGCATTCCCCTTTTTATGTTAATCATATTTTAACATTAGTATGGCAGTGAGACAATCCGAGATAGTTCACCAAGTATCAATGTGGGTTAACATAGCAACAGTCTATGATATTTGGAAGATCACACACGTACAGTATTTTCAATCGTCTTACAACTGTTTTTTTTCTTAAAGTGAACCTGTCAGCGGATTGAGCTTAGTAAACTGCAAACACTGTCAGGTTGAGGCTGTTATACTGATTCAAATGATAGTTTGGTTGATGAAATCCGTCTTGTGGTTGTTGTGTAATCTTTAATTGCAGTTAGTTAATGAGATTCTTGTGGTCCAGGGTGGGGCTGTGCTATTTTATTTTACATACTGTATATCTCATTGTTTGAAAAAAAATTACATTCATCTTGCAGGCGCACTGTAGCATGGTACGACCTATAATCTACTATATAATTGTCAAAGGGGTACTTCCGTCTGTCCTTCTGTCTGTCTGTCTGTCACGGATATTCATTGGTCGTGGCCTCTGTCTATCATGGAAATCCAAGTCGCTGATTGGTCGCCGCAAAACAGCCACGACCAATCAACGACGGGCACAGTCCGGAAGAAAATGGCCGCTCCATACTCCCCGCAGTGAGTGGCCGGCGCCCGCTCCATACTCCTCACAGTCAGTGTCCCCGGCGCTCCGCTCCCTGCAGTCAGTGTACCCGGCACTCCGCTCCCCGCAGTCAGTGTCACCGGCGCTCCGCTCCCCGCAGTCAGTGTCCCCGGCGCTCCGCTCCCCGCAGTCAGTGTCCCCGGTGCTCCGCTGCTTACTCCCCGCAGTCAGTGTCCCCGGCGCCCGCTCCATACTCCCCTCCGGTCACCGATAACACCGGGTTAATGCCTTTGGTAACGGACCGTGTTAAAAATAGTAAAAAAAAACAAAAAACCTGCTATACTCACCCTCTGTTGTTCGCTGAGTCGCTCGGGCCTGCCGCCATCTTCCTTTCCCAGCGATGCTTTGCAAAATGACCCAGAAGACCTAGCGGTCTCGGGAGACCGCTAAGTCATATGGGTAATTTTGCAAAGCATCCTGGGAACGCATAATGGCGGCAGCCGCGTGTCCATCTGCACAGCGCCGTTGGATCCCAGGAGGCAGAGAGACGGGACGCTGAGGAGTAGCGACCAGAATGGTGAGTATGTTAAACTACAAGGGGCCCTCGGATCCTTAGGTGAGTATGTTTATTTTTTATTTTTTTAACCTGTGACATACGTGGCTCGATAATATACTACGTCACTGGGCAATATACTATGTGGCTCTGTGCTGTATACTACAAGGCTGGGCAATATACTACGTCACTGTGCAATATACTACGTGGCTCTGTGCTGTATAGTACGTGGCTGGACAATATACTACGTGGCTCTGCGCTGTATACTACGTGGCTGGACAATATACTAAGTGGCTGGCCAATATACTACGTCGCTGTGCAATATACTACGTGGCTCTGTGCTGTATACTACGTGGCTGGGCAATATACTACGTAAATGGGCAATATACTACGTGACTGGGCAATATACTACGTGACTGGGCAATATACTGCGTCGCTGGGCAATACACTACATCGATGGGCAATATGCTACGTGGCTGGGCAATATACTACGTGGCTGGACAATATACTACGTGCACATGCATATTCTAGAATACCTGATGTGTTAGAATCGGGCCACCATCTAGTATTTATATATTCATTTTATTTAGTCATATACATTTCTTGAGACATTTTTTTTTTATGAAAATGGCACCGGTGGCCATGCCTGCGCAGTTGCATCTATTGGAATGCTGATAGATGTTACTGTGCAGGCACCACCGCCGGCACCATTTTAATGGTGCCCAATTTATTTTTCTCTAGCAAAATGGTGCCAGTGGTGGTGCCTGTGCAGTAGCATCCATCACGTTCCAAGCGATGCTACTACGCAGGCACGGCTGGCGTCATCTTGATGGAGACTATTTTTTTCTCTCTAGCAAAATGGCGACGGTGCCTGTGCAGTAGCATCTACCGTGTTCCGAATGCATGCTGAATGTTTTGGGTATTTTTCAAACAATAAGATGTACAGTATGTAAAATAGGGGGCACTGAAGGATAAGTGACCTTTCATAAGCCATACAGATGAATATGTAAGCAGAGCACCACAAAAATACCACCCACAGGCTGCACCGAAGCACGGGCATATCGTTAACTGAAAACTACAAGTAAAGATTAAACAACAACCACAAGACAGATTTAATCAACCATGGTATCATTTTAATCAGTATAACGGCACCAACCTGACAGTGTATGTAATTTATTGAGCATGATCCTGCTGAAAGGTTCACTTTAAGTTAAGCTCTAAAATAAAGACTGTAGATGCACAGCTATGTTTTATTATGGTGCCCCCTATATACCTTTAAGGTTACTGCTACAGTTTAGCCATTTTGTAAACTATATCATCCATACTGCACCTTCATCTAAAAGCTACAGGTAAATGTGGTAGAACACACCAGGTCAGGTCATCCTATGACCCTAGCAAAATAGCTAATGTGTGACTATTGTGACGTGTCACTCATAATTGCACAATGAATAGAGCAGCATCCATGACATGGTGCATAATCATTTATAATATCGCTAATAACATATGATTGGTATGAGTGAAATTATTTCAGACTCATAAGGTTATTACAAATCTGTCATCCATTGATCTCACTAAAAAATAATCATAATGGAACAGAAGAATACATCTTTCAGAAGCTGTTTTGGTAATAATGAAGAAATTATGTTGGGAAAACAATCCTAAATGTGTGTTATTTGCAAATTTTATCATCACTTTTGGTGCACTGCAAAAAAATGAAATTCGCAGTGAAAATCAGTGGCATCAACCTATTTACTTACACTGTTCTACAACTTGCAGAATTCTGGTGCTGATTCTCGAATTCCAACAAGTACACAATGTCTCAATCTGCACTTTGAGTCACAATTGAGTCACATGAACTATTGTGCTGCTGTTTTTTTAGATTTCTCAACATTTTCCAGACCCTACACCCGTAATAATCGAATTGCATTCAACACGGCCTCCACTAGTATTCCTTCGACCAAACAATATGACTATCCAGTTTGGTGGGTCTTTACAAACACATGTGTATCCTTCAAAGGACAAAACCAAGAATATCTTCAGTGTTAACATAGTAAGTAACATACTAAGCATTTCTAAGATAATGTAGCATACAGTGTCAGTCTGAATCATTTGCATTTTTCTTGTATAGGTGGCCACCTTCCAAGCCAGTATTTTATTGGCAGAGGCTATAGGAGCGCAGGGTTTGAATTTCACAGGATCTTTGACCTTCAATGGGCAAGTTACTTGTTTATTTGTCTTCCTTTTGTATGCCATATTTATTTCTACTCCTTTGTATTTAGTGATTATAGAAAACTAAAAGTCATTCACATATGGGCGGATCAGTGGTTAGCACTGCGGCCTTGCAGCGCTGGGGTCCTGGGTTCAAATCCCACTAAGGACAACATCTGCAAGGAGTTTGTATGTTCTCCCCGTGTTTGCGTGGGTTCCTCTGGGTACTCTGGTTTCCTTCCACAGTCCAAAGACATACTGATGGGGAATTTAGATTGTGAGCCCCATCGGGGACAGCGACGATAAAGTGTGCAAACTTTAAAGCGCTGTGGAATATGTTAGCGCTATATAAAAATAAAAAGAGAAGAGGAAAAAGACTCTATGAGAGGGCCAGCATCAGAAAACACAGGCAGAATCTTATCTCAAGGAGAAGAAAAGGAATGGCAGTCCAAAATCGGACAAATTAGACTGTTGGATGAACCCATCAATATTGGTTATTTAACAGGAGATAGTCACACTAAATATGTAGTCCAATCCACATGCTCCATATTATATAGGAGAAGCTGAGCAGACTGATAGTTTTGTGAGGACTCAGGAGTAAAAATGGCCAGGATTTTATATCAATTTACCATTGAAAGGGATATCTTTCGTCATATGATACCTCAAAGAGAGACACAATGAGTCCAGGAGGCTCTCTAGTACACCCCCATGTATATGTCTCCGCCAAGTGGATAGAAATTTTCCACTTCCCTAAGGAGGGTAATGAGTTTGTGATTTGAATGTGGATAACAATAAAGACACAGACTATGGCTTTCAATGATTGGTACCTATTACTAAAGAAAAAAAATTGACTTTTTACAGGTTACAAATAGAAGGGAGTCATGCTGCCAATAAAGGACAAAAGGTAGGATAAATAATACCTATCGATCTTTTGTCAATAGTGGATTAATATGAGCTTCTGTGTTCCAGTTGAGAGAATTGCTGCATTAGTCATTTGTCATGATGAATGCGTTTCCATAAGACATGTTCTCTGTTGTTGATTTGGTTATTATATTACAGTTGCATATGGTCATTGGGCAGAATAATGGCTCAGTGGTTAGCACTGTAGCCTTGCAGCGTTGGGGTCCTGGGTTCAAATCCCACCAAGGACAACATCGGCATTGAGTTTGTATCATTTTTTTCCAGGTACTCCGGTTTCCTCCCACACTTCAAAGACATACTTGATATGGAATCTAGTTTTTGAGCCCCAATGGAGCAAGTGGCAATAATGTCTGTAAAACCCTGTGGAATTAATGGCGCTATATACGTAGTAAAATGAATAATAAATAAATACAGTTGAGAAATGTTTTTTTTTTTAAAGGGAACCTGTCACCCCGTTTTTTCAGTATGAGATACAAATACCACAAAACCTATAAATATGATGCACAACTCAATATATATAAAGAATCAAACTTTTATTAATGAAAGTAACACAATAAAACAAGATAGAATAATACAGGGGATAACAAAAGGTAGATACAATACAATACAGGCTAACGCAGGATATCAATAGAATCCCACATAACGTATAATGAAAAATAATAAATATATAGGTTACAGATAATATAACCCATATAGTTGGGTAACCACATCATATAGTATCAAATATCTCGTAGAATAATGGCACACATGAGGTAATAAAATAATAAATATAATAATATTATAAAGTGCTGTGTACACAATAAATATCAAGAAAGTAATGCCCTAGAAAAAGTAGCAAATATCAAGTGTTTAAAGAAGGTGTCATAGTGCCATAGTCAATGTAAAGTGGAATACCAACCAGTGTGGGAGCCTGTGAGAGCCTGGACCAGCCCGACGCGCGTTTCGCCTGAGCTTTCCCTCGTCAAAGCTCAGGCGAAACGCGCGTCGGGCTGGTCCAGGCTCTCACAGGCTCCCACACTGGTTGGTATTCCACTTTATATTGACTATGGCACTATGACACCTTCTTTAAACACTTGATATTTGCTACTTTTTCTAGGGCATTACTTTCTTGATATTTATTGTGTACACAGCACTTTATAATATTATTATATTTATTATTTTATTACCTCATGTGTGCCATTATTCATTGTTTTATTGTGTTACTTTCATTAATAAAAGTTTGATTCTTTATATATATTGAGTTGTGCATCATATTTATAGGTTTTGTTATATTCAGTGGATGCATTTCATTTATTATTTGCTGTGTTTTGGTTTATGTTCTAATTGAGATACAAATACCGTTAAATAGGGCCTGAGCTGTGCGTTACAATACTGTATTTTGTGTACCCTGATTCCCCACCTATGCTGCCGAAATACCTTACCAAAGTCACCGTTTTCGCCTGTCAATCAGGCTGGTCTGGTCAGATGGGACATCGCTGTATCTTCCCCCAGATCTTGCATATCTTTCCGTTGGTGGCTAGTGGTTTGCGCATGCCCAACTGCTGGATCCACTGCGCAGGTGAAGAAAAAATGCGCGATCGGCGCTATTTCCCTGGTAATCAGTGGGGGCGGCCATCTTTCTGAGGCCGCGCGTGCGCAGATGGAGTCCTCTGCTGCTCGGGGCTTCAGGAAAATGGCCGTGGGATGCCGCGCGTGCGCAGATGGAGATCGCGGCGGCCATTTTCCTGAAGCCGAGATGTGAACTCTACTTCAGGAAAATGGCCACCGCGATCTCCATCTGTGCACGTGCGGCATCCCGCGGCCATTTTCCTGAAGCCCCGGGCAGCAGAGGACTCCATCTGTGCACGCGCGCCCTCCGGAAGATGGCCGCCCCCACTGATTACCAGGGAAATAGCGCCGATCGCGCATTTTTTCTTCAGCTGCGCAGTGGATTCAGCAGTTTGGCATGCGCAAACCACTACGCCACCATTGGAAAGATATGCAAGATCTGGGGGAAGAAACAGCGATGTCACCACGCCCATCTGACCAGACCAGCCTGATTGACAGGCGAAAACGGCGACTTTGGTAAGGTATAGGTGGGGAATCAGGGTACACAAAATGCACTATTGTAACGCACAGCTCAGGCCCTATTTAATAGTATTTTTATCTCATACTGAAAAAACGGGGTGACAGGTTCCCTTTAAATAAATTGCTCCAGTATATAAAAAAACTGTATTCACCTGCTGATTCCCCTCCATACTGCATCTAGGTTCCTTTGAATCTTCAAGCCGTTTGTTCTGGTGGGGACATCATGTGACCATTGCTGCCAATCAGTGACTGCGTCAGTGAGCGATGGGTCATTGCTGTGAGCAGTGATTGTCTGCAGGTGTCACATGTATGTACAATGAGAATCTGAAGCATTTATACTTTACATATTCCCTTCTGGCAGCAGTATGAAGAGGGATCAGTTGAGAATAAATATATATACTGTATTTTTGGACCAAGGTGGCCAGCGTTTAAAAAATAAAAGTACTGGACAATCTAATCATAAGACTCCTAATCGATTTCTTGAATCTGCTCCAATGTTGGTGTGGTTGAAGCCTAAGTAATGAAATATGCACATATTTACAAATATCCTCTTGCCTAAAATAACTGTATTTTACCTGTGAAACACTTTACCAATGGACATACATGGTTGCGATTTTGCTTGGGCTCCACGAGACAGACCAAGATGGTGCCTGGACCTCAACATCTGTTGTGGAACTTGATACCCACATTGGAAATATCTCTCAGTTTTTAGCCTCCTAGACCCATTATAGCATTAAAATAACTAAAGAATTAGTCAATTTTATTATTAAGCATGAAATTTCTGCAGCCACAGAAAACAATGTGTAGCTAATGATCACAACTAGCTGCCATGTCACTGGTAAGGCCAGCTTTGCAGTTTAAGAAGCAAATATTTTTTTTTTTTTGCTTTGATCATTCGCCAAACTTTCACCCTTGAAATACTTTGATAGCGTTTAGGCTATGTGCCCACATTGAATTTTTTAAGCGTTTCCGCTGCGTTTTTTCCGCTGCTTAAAAAACACTCACAAAACGCATCCTATTAATTTTAATTGCATTCCACAATTGCTGTGCCCATGCTGCGTATCTTTCCGCAGCGGAATCGCTTCGCGGTAAAATACGCAGCAAGTTCATTCATTTCCGCAGCCATAGACATGTATTAGAAAAAAACATGAAAAACCAGTCAATAACGCATCAAAAACACATCAAAATCCGCATGTGTTTTTCCTGGCAAGGGTGTGCCGTTTTGGTGAGGAAAATTCTGCTTCTCTTCTGCAATGTGGGCACATAGCCTAAAGGTTTAAATAAACACAAGTCCATCAAATTCAACCTATACCCTAATATGTAGATCCAGACGAAGGCAAAAAAAACATGAGGCAATTGCTAATTGCCCCATCCATATTATGGGAAAAATTTCTTCTCAACTCCACTTACGCCAATCAAACTAGTTCCCTGGATCAACGTCCCATCACAAAATCTAATACTCATAAGACTTTCAAGAGCTCCTTGCACTTTTTTAGTGAATCGATCAGTACATCCTGTGATAGAGTTCCATAGTCTCACTGCTTTTACAGTAAATAACCTACGACTATGGTTCTATGGTAATCTAAGGTTAAAGAGGTTGTCCAGTCTAAGGATAGAAGACTGCAGATAATCTATGTGACTGCAGACTTGTAAACCCTCACATTGTGCACACTATGCGCTGTCAGGATTCTCCGAGACCAGGAACGGCGGTCATCTGACTGTAAGTATGTGATATGTATACTTCCATTCAAACTAGATGGGCCCAGCTTCACTCAATGCAATTGTATTGAGTGAGGCCAGAAATAATCTAGTAGGAGTATGTATATCGCATACTTGCAGTCACATGGCCACCCGCTCCTGGCACCAGAGAATCCTCACAGCGAGTAGTGGACATGTTGCTAACATTCCCAAGTTTGCTGTCACATAGAGTGTATGCAGACTTGTAGCTTTAGACCAGACAACCACTGCGGGATTCGGCAGTTTCTGAGCGGAGACTGGAGGGTATGTATGCATTATACTGCCGGCCAGAGTGACTGCAGACTTAATTTGGACAGGACACCTTCTGTCCTCTAGATGTAGGATGCCCCCTTGCCACCATTGCATGTCTAGGTGTAAAAAGATCATTACAAAGTTCTCTATAACGTCCCATTATTTCCTTGTAAATTGTAATAACATCTCCCCTAAGCCTTAGGTTTTGACAAAACTGAATAACCCCAAATTGTCTCTGTACTGCTGTTCACCAATTCCTTTAACCCCGTCACGACTTTTGATGTACAAATACATGAAAATTCGTGTTCCTACATCTTTCCCCACACATGATGGCTGAATCAGCCAACATATGCTTTTAACAGCTTGTTAACTTGTTAACATGTGCTTGTAGGGGTCGTATCATTCCATGCTCCTATCGGTTCACTCGTGACGTGATTTCGGGACGTTGAAGGGTTCTCATAACAGCTGGGATCTGCTGATGACTCCTGTGCCTGTCATTATGATTCTCATGTGAAAACCAGTCCGTGGCTGGCATTCCTAGGAGATTTTATAGCACAAGTGATCGGGTGATCGCAGATTGGGACTATTAAATACAGTAAGAAGTGTAAAAAAAAGAAGTCTTTAAAAATATGAAAAAATAACAAAAAACAAGTTCAAATCAAACCCTTCCACTCCATTAAAATAAAGCAATTTAAAAAATAGACATATTTGGGATTGCTGCGTTTGTCAAAGTAAACGATCAGTAAACGATGTAACAAAAAACGGAATCAAAACGTCATAATTGTGTTTCTTTTGCTGTGGCAACAATGCAGTAAAATGCAAAAAAAGACAAACAATACATGATATCTATTTGAAATGGAATCAGTACAAACGGCAGCTCGTAGCACAAAAAAATCAGCCCTCACACAGCCCCAAACTCTGAAAAATGAAAGTGCGAATGGTCCAGGAAAATAGCGACAAAAGCCAAAATTAATTTTCTTATAAATTTCTGAATTTTTTTTCACCACTTAAATAAAAAAAAACTATGCATGTGTAATATCAGCATACTCATACTGACTTGGACAATCATATTGCCTGGTCTGTTTTACCATATAGTGAACATGGTAAATACAAAAACCCAAGAAACAATTGTGGATTTGCACTTTTTGTTTGCAATTTAAGCACACTTAGATTTTTTTTCTGCTTACCAGGACATCACATGATACAATGAATTATGTCATTCACAAATACAACTCATTCTGCAAACAACAAGCCCGTCTACAGCTATGTGGACGGAAAAATATAAAGTTAAATGTAAAATCGCCAGGGGGTTGAAGTGCTAATAATCTTGATTGCACTTCTCTGCACCCACTGTTGTTCACTTATGTGCTTCTTATATACTAGATAACAGTGTCAGACTGGGGTGCTAAGGGCCCACCAGTAACATTGACTTTGGGGGCCCACTTTTAACCTGTATACAAATATTACACTGCCCTCGTTCACAAATTTACCTATATCTCTATATAATAATACACTGGGTAGTTTGGATAATGAATGATGAAATGTTGCTTTATATGTACAGAGTGAATCCATTGAATTATGCCAAATAATGCCCATATAGTGGGGTTGGGGGCCCAGATATGCACAGGGGCCCACTGGGGGATTCCCCTGTTACCCTATGGGCCAGTACGAGCCTGCTAGATACCAAAACTGTACACAGTATTCTAAGTGTGGCCACACTAGTGACTTGTAAGGAGGAAAAACTATGTTCATAAATGTCTAATAGATGGAGAGATCCACAAATATTATTTTAGGAAAATGAAACTGAGCATGTGCCAACCTCAATCAATTCAAGTGTATAAGAATTGCAGATGTAGTCACAGCTTTGGCTTTTACTGTAACTCCTACAAACTACAATGGAAAGAGCAGCATACATACCCCACCAATAATGAATGTAGATAATGTAACAAAAAATACATCTTCTCTAAAATGTTCAGAAATTTGTAATTGTAACTACATTCTCATTGTCCCAGGGGGATGTGTCAGAAAAAAGAGTCCAGGAGCTCTTTCATGACGTGGTAATGCCAGTTGTTAATGGTGAGATACAATCCTATTTTAATTTCAGAACTTCTCCTTTTTATCTACCAAGTCCTATGATGTGTTAATATTTAATATATATTTTACTTTGCAGAAAAATTAGCAGGAGGAATTTTCATTCCCAGCAAAATCCTGACAAATGCTACTGTCAATATTCAACAGGTGAGAGGATTCGTTCTGTATAATGCAATTTATTCACGTCTGTCCTTTGGTTACTTAGTAGTGATGAGAGAATGTGCTCAGATAAGGTGTATCCAAGCTAGCTTGAGTGCTAACCAAGTGTCTTCGGTGTGCTTGGGTGCTAACCAAGTGTCTTTGGTGTGATCGGGTGTTAACCAAGTGTCTTCGGCGTGCTTGAGTGCTAACCAAGTGTCTTTGGTGTGATCGGGTGTTAACCAAGTGTCTTTGGTGTGCTTGGGTGCTAACCAAGTGTCTTCGGCGTGCTTGGGTGCTAATCATGTGTCTTCAGTGCGCTCGGGTGCTAACCAAGTGTGTTTGGCGTGCTTGGGTGCTAACCAAGTGTCTTTGGCTTGCTCGTATGCTAACCAAGTGTCTTTGGCGTGCTTGAGTGCTAACCAAGTGTCTTCGATGTGCTCGGGTGCTAACCAAGTGTCTTTGGTGTGCTCGGGTGCTAACCAAGTGTCTTTGGTGTGCTCGGGTGCTAACCTATTGTCTTCAGCGTGCTTGGGGGCTAATCATGTGTCTTCGATGTGGTTTGGGTCCTAACCAAGTGTCTTTGGCGTGCTTGGGTGTGCTAACCAAGTGTCTTTGGCTTGCTCATGTGCTAACCAAGTGTCTTTTGCGTACTCGGGTGCTAACCAAGTGTCTTTGGTGTGCTCGGGTGCTAACCATTTGTCTTCGACGTGCATGGGTGCTAATCATGTGTCTTCAGTGTGCTCGGGTGCTAACCAAGTGTCTTTGGAGTGCTTGGGTGCTAACCAAGTGTCTTTGGCTTGCTCATGTGCTAACCAAGTGTCTTTGGTATGCTCGGTGCTAACCAAGTGTCTTTGGCATGCTCAGGTGCTAACCAAGTGTCTTCGGCTTGCTTGTGTGCTAGCCAAGTGTATTTGGCATGCTCGGATGCTAATCAAGTGTCTTCGGCGTGTTCGGGTGCTAACCAAGTGTCTTCGGCATGCTTGGGTGCCAACCAAGTGTCTTAGGCATGCTTGGGTGCTAACCAAGTGTCTTCGGTGTGCTTGGATGATATGATTGAGTCCCTGTGCCTGCATGTCTTGCGACACATGCATGGAAACCTGGCATAAGTGGAGGGACAGAGTCACTCAAGTGGCAGAAAATCTCCACCATTGCCAGCTGCATTTTAGCTGGTGCAAACCGGGAATATGTCTTAATATCTTAGATTACAGTCATGGTTTGGGTATGTTCACGTCTGTAACTTTTCTGTTTGTGTACTCCCTTTAGAACAGATAAACAGAATTAGTATCCTGTGCATTCCTGTTGCAATCAGAAGCAGAAGTGTCATACTGATTTACAATGGGTCCGCCTGGTTTCCATGTGGGTATTTTTTAAAAAAAAAAATGAAGATAAAATTCTTCATGCAGGACTTTTTTTTCATTTCTTAAAAAACATTGAAATCAAAGTGAAATCAGACAAACCCCATATAAATCAATGTACAAGATATTAATTTCTTTTATGTCTATGGAATAGATAAACAGAAAGGATATACAGACATATGAACAGAGCCTTAGTTTTGGAGGGAGAAGCTGGTGAAACTAGGGTCTGCATCTTATATAGACTATTTGTACTGCACATGTGACTATCCCTTCATGACTGAGCCTCGAAGAATAACTAATCAATATTGTGGCTCCAAAAGGACAGCTACCTAGCATTTCATGGGACTTTATTACTATTGGAAATAATTAATATTTTTTTTATTTCAGGGATTTGTTATACTGGCAGCTGATATGAAGTAGAGCTGCAGCCTGTGGCTTTTGATGATGTACAAGTGGAAGTATTCTACATATGACCAGAGGGAATTGTGAATTTTCTTTGCGAACTTTTAGACAAAATAAAGGAACATCTAACTACTGGAATTTCATCCTAAGGCCTTATTCAGATATCCAAAAGTCATGTACGTGCCCTATCTATGGTTTATACGGATAGAACATGCCCATTACAATCATTGGGGCTGTTCAAATGTCCATTTTTTTTGCAGACAGAGTGGTCCGTTTTTTGTTTGAGTCAAAATTACCGTGAAAATAACAGCACACAGACGGCATCTGAGTACAATCCATGTGTTATTAGTGATTTATATATAAGAAGCTTTGCAATAATTTTTCTTCATCAACAAAACACTGATGGTAAAAACTGACACACTGGCCAAACAATGATGAAACTTGGATACAAAACACTGATGAAAAATGGTCCGTATGAGGAATATCATGTACATCTAAATGAGGCCTGAATATATCTGTTTAGTGACTGCAAAGATTATCAAAATACGTAATAAAGTCAACTGTAAATATATATAAATAGAGCAATTTTTACATTTAGATGCCTCAAATTCATTTTTGGGGTTATTTCTTTTTTTTATGTGAAAGGCAATTATCTACGGATTTAATTTTATCTATTCATTTCTGCAAAATAAGTGACCTTAGGTATGTTTGACAGCTTTTCATAACCCCTATCGTCATAGAATTGTTATGTTCACTTTGTCACCTAAAATTTTGTTATTAATAGGATCTGTCAGCAGCATTTTACCTCTCCAACTATTTATATGTGCATGTAGCTCTTTCAAAGACAAGTCCAGCAATACCTTTACATGACCAATTTCTCCTTAACTGAGAGGCTGCAGAACTATTGTAAGTATGAAGCCTCTGTCACTCCAGCTCCATTCTATTGCCTGACCGGCGTTGCCTACTCCTGCTTGACTGACAACTCCTTTGGTTGAAATAACCCAGCATAAAGGCTGTCAGAAGGAGAAGGTGGCGCTGGGCGAAAATAGAGCTGGAGCGGCAGAATCTTATTGCTGGAATTGTGTTTGAAAGAGCTGCATTCACATATGAATAGTTTAGGAGCTGAAAACCTTCTGACGTATTTCCTTTTAAATAGGTTGTCTGGTTAAGCTACCTATTAATGTGCAGTGCCCTGCCACTCTATTCTATCGGAGATTAATATTCCCCATTGGATGATTAGTGCGGGACCAATTGGAAAGGTGATAGACTGTTTTCAGTGTACAATCCCTTTAATAAGGAAAATTGACATTAAAAAGTTGTCTGAGATTAGAAAAAAAGGTCAGATAAAGAGCAGTCCTGTTGTACATGGGCTGTGTCTAATATTACAGCCCATTCTTTCACAGGGACAGCTCACAAATAAAAGTACCGTATATACTCGAGTATAAGCCGACCCGAGTATAAGCCGACCCCCCTAATTTTGCCACAAAAAACTGGGAAAACTTATTGACTCGAGTATAAGCCTAGGGTGGAAATGCAGTGTTTATACTGGCCCCATAGATGCCCCAATACAGTGCTCTGCAGTGTTTATACTGGCCCCATAGATGCCCCAATACAGTGCTCTGCAGTGTTTATAGTGGCCCCATAGATGCCCCAATACAGTGCTCTGCACTGTTTATATTGGCCCCATAGATGCCCCAATACAGTGCTCTGCAGTGTTTATACTGGCCCCATAGATGCCCCAATACAGTGCTCTGCAGTGTTTATACTGGCCCCATAGATGCCCCAATACAGTGCTCTGCAGTGTTTATAGTGGCCCCATAGATGCCCCAATACAGTGCTCTGCACTGTTTATATTGGCCCCATAGATGCCCCAATACAGTGCTCTGCACTGTTTATATTGGCCCCATAGATGCCCCAATACAGTGCTCTGCAGTGTTTATACTGGCCCCATAGATGCCCCAATACAGTGCTCTGCAGTGTTTATACTGGCCCCATAGATGCCCCAATACAGTGCTCTGCAGTGTTTATACTGGCCCCATAGATGCCCCAATACAGTGCTCTGCAGTGTTTATATTGGCCCCATAGATGCCCCAATACAGTGCTCTGCAGTGTTCATAGTGACCCCATAGATGCCCCAATACAGTGCTCTGCAGTGTTCATAGTGGCCCCATAGATGCCCCAATACAGTGCTCTGCAGTGTTCATAGTGGCCCCATAGATGCCCCAATACAGTGCTCTGCAGTGTTCATAGTGGCCCATAGATGCCCCAATACAGTGCTCTGCAGTGTTCATAGTGGCCCATAGATGCCCCACATTAATCTGTGCGATGGCCGCTGCTGCTGCAATAAAAAAAAAAAAAAGCCATACTCACCTCGCTACTTGCAGCTCCCAGCGTCTGGTCCCGGCGTCTGTCTGCACTGACTGATCAGGCAGAGGGCGCCGCGCACACTAGTGCGTCATCGCGCCCTCTGACCTGAACAGTCAGAGCGCAGATAGACGCCGGGAAGATGGATCGGCGGCTGGAACGAGGACAGGTGAATATAACATACTCACCTAGTCCTGGCGATCCTCGCGCTGTCCCCTCCTGTCTTCCGCGCTGCAGCTTCTTTCTCTGTCAGCGGTCACCGGCACCGCTGACAGAGAAATGAATACGCGGCTCCGCCCCTATGGGAGGTGGAGCCGCTTATTCATATCTCTAATGAGCGGTCCCACGTGACCGCTGAAGAGAGGAAGAAGCTGCAGCGCGGAAGCCCGTGGGACGGCAGGGACAGCGCGAGGATCGCTGGGACTAGGTAAGTATACCTCAGCGCCCTCACCCCCTCACCCGCCGACCCTGCCACTACCGTGACTCGAGTATAAGCCGAGGGGGGCACTTTCAGCCCAAAAATTTGGGCTGAAAATCTCGGCTTATACTCGAGTATATACGGTATTTCTCTTTCTAGAGTCAATGGGCTGATTCGCTGAACCTTTTGACCTAAAAATTAGTCCACTTTTTAATGATTTATTTAGAAGTAAAAATTCTTGTCAAACTGTTTTCCTGTTGCACATATTTTCATAAAATGAATGCATACATTTGCACAGAAATAAATGCGTTTAACATGTGTGATGATTTAATGAGGTCTACCTAAAGTGATGTGGGCTTGCTACAGATTTGGCATTGGGCTAAACTGATGAGTAAAGTCTAATGGATTATGGAGTATGGAATTGACAATGCTACAGTTAGTTGGATTCATAACTGGCTCAGTGACTATATTAAAAAATGGTAATAAATGGTTGCATATCCAATTGTAACACAGTTTCAAGTGGGGTACCACAAGGCTTTGTCCTGGCCCCAGTGTACAACATTTTTATAAATAATCTATATAAGGTAACTGAAGCTAAACTAATGAAATTTGCAGATGATGCAAAGCTAGGAGGGATAGCTAACACTAGAGAAGACAGAGAAAGGATTCCTAAGTATCTAGATAAATTTGAACAATGGGCAGCGACTAATAGAATGGAATTTAATGCTGAGAAATGCAAAATTCTACATTTGGGCAAGAAAAATTAAAATTATATCTACAGAATGAGAGGAATAGAACTAAGCAACAGCATGTGTGAAAAAGACTTGGGTATAATAATATATCACAGACTGTACAGGAGTCAACAATGTGATGCAGGAGCAAAAAAGCAAACACAATTCTGGGATGTATTAAAAGAAGCATAGAGTCTAGCTCACTTGAAGTAATTATCCCCCTCTATTCCTCCTTGGTGAGGCCTCATCTGGAATATTGTGTCCAGTTCTGGGCACCGGATTTTAAAAAAGACATAAAACAACTGGAGCAAGTTCAGGGAAGAGCTACCAGGATGGTGATTGGACTGCAAAGTATGCCCTATGAGGAATGATTAAAGGATCTGGGAATGTTTAGCTTGCAAAAAAGAAGGCTAAGAAAAGACTTAATAGCTGTTTACCAATATCTGAAGGGATGTCACAGTGTGGAGGGATCATCCTTATTCTCATTTGCACATGAAAACACAAGAAGCAATTGAATTAAACTAAAATGGAGAAGATACAGATAAGATATTAGAAAAAAACTTTTTGACAGTGAGGGTGATGAATGAGTGGAAAAGGCTGCCACAAGAGGCTGGACAGATATCTGTCTGAGATGGTTTAGTGAATCCTGCATTGAGTAGTGAGTTGGACACGATGACCCTGGAGGTCCCTTCCAACTGTAACATTCTATGATTCAACATATGTTTTTGATGCGTTTCTGCTGGTGGAATTTTGCACCTAATACAAGTCTATGATGATATTTTGCACAGAAAACTCAGCATACCTGTATTACCCCAGTGTTACAGTGACAGTGCTTTCCTCACAGGGAGAGTGATGTCACGCTAGGAAGTGAGGAAGGATCTCTATTATCAGGTAATCAATAGCATGCAACATGTTCATACTCCAGGCTAGAAGAGGAAGCTCTTATCCAGCTTGTGGGTGGCTCCCCTAAATATATTCTGGTCTGGAGGGAAAGTGAGGTCAGACAGTGAGTGCCAGACAGCAGACTGGAGCAGTCTGAGGCAGAGAGAAAAGAGAGGAGCGGTGCAGGCATGAGAGGTGCTGCAGCTCCTGGAAAGAGACAGAAAAGAAAGCAGTACAAGCTGTAGAGAACATGAAGTGGAGCACAGGAGAGCAAAGAACTGGGAGTTAACTGCGACTGGGCTACCTCCCTACTGAGCGCAGACATCGGTAGTCAGAAGACCGGGGTTGTGAGGGACTCCACGTCTCACAGCAGAAACCGGCAGGACAGCTGGATTACAAGTCACCTGTCCGCCCTTACACCTGAGGACACAGTAGCGCATAGAGCCGGGGTCGTGATAGAGACCGTGTAAAAAGGCTCGAGCTACCTGTCATACGAGTAGTGTCCTACCAACCTGAGGACAGAGAAAAAACGTGAGGACCATGTGAGAGGCTTAAGGCAGCAAGGGACTACACCACAGCGCTAGAGTGCTGCTAACCCCACCTGGTAAGGGGGACTCCCAACTCAGTTCCAAGCCAGCCGGACCACACCTGCATCCGTGATCTGCTACCCTGGACTGTGGCTGTCCAAACTCATCAGTAAACCAGGTAAAGAGACTGCAAACCTGTTTCCTCCGTTTCTTGCTATATGACCCACGATCTTTATCTATACACCGGGAGCCCTGGGGACCCAGCTTCACTTGTGGGAAGCCATACCATCCCTGCTGCCACAACATCACCCCAGAAGACCCCTTTAAGCAGCGTTGGTCACCCCTGACCGAGCACCACAGATGGCTCACAAACTTTTATTATTTAACAACTTCCTTTAAAGACTACCCCTTTTACATGGGCGCCCAGGGCCAAGGACCGGGTTGTTGACGCCATAACACATCCCTTTAAGTACTGGATCCAGTACCGAGTACCCCATGGCCCTGGCGGGTGTTCCATACCCACAAGGTGAATATACATATATACATAGGTGAATATAATCTGCATTAAAAGATGCACAGTGGGCATGAGATTTCTATAAATACCATCTACTTTGCTGGAACTGTAAGACACTGTTTTAGAAGCACCAAAAATATGCAGCATCAAAAACTCACCAAAACCTCATTGTGGTGTAAGAGGGTGTGCCATAGCCGATGAGATTCCCCAGCGCTGTTTGGCATTTGCGTCTGGAAACTGCCATCCACTGCCCAAGCAGAACCCTGTAGAACAAGCAGGAAGTGGAAGCATTTTGGGAAGGACAAGTCTAGATGTAGCAATGGGTCAGGTGTCCTACATGATGCAATTCCCCTATATGAGACCAGAGTAGCAAAGCGGGAAAGGATTTGCAGCAAACCAGTGAGATTAGCAGGATGAGCGCTAAGGGGGACACTGAGGCCGAGACACTGGAACATGCCAGGATGCTTGAACCAGTGGGTTGTTGTGTGCCTGTGAGCAGGGTCCAGACCACACCAATCAACCAAACCATGCAGACAAAGACTGGAGGCCCAGACCCGAGCCAATGTCCACAAACCAGACTACTCCAGTCAAGACCCTCGTTTGGCCAGGCCCAAAAGACAACCTTCACAGGTCAAGCACCAAAGACCCGGTTAAGACCACAATCTGGAAGTGGATGTCCACAGTTGTAAACCGTAGACACGAGTGAACCAGGTCGTTCATTCTAGCACTGACATGCGGTACAGGTATTCTAAAGATTCTCCAATAGAACATTTTGTTATATATATATATATATATATATATATATATATATACATATGTTATAGTATGCCCAGAAAAGAGTGTAGTAGCAAACTCAATTAGAAACCAAAACAGAGAGAAACCAGAGTCCATGCTACTTAATAATAAAAACATACATTTTTATTGCAAGATATAAGCAAGCAAAAAGTACATAAACAGGGAGAAAAAGATCGAAGTAAAACATTGATAGTGACCCAGAAATAATGGGGCTTAAGGCACTGCAAATATGGTAATAACCAGAGGAGTATTTGCAAAATACTCCCTATTGATTGATGCAGATCATAGCTATCCTAAAAAAAATGTCAAAGTAATGATCAATTTAAAGGCAAATATCCACACATGGTGTGTCAGAAATACATCTCTGGCAAAAATTAAGAGACCACCATATCAAAACCTTGTCATGGGCATCCCAATCTCCAGACCGGAACCCCATTGAAAACCTCTGGAATGTAATCAAGAGGATGATGGATAGTCACAAGCCATCAAACAAAGAAGAACTGCTTAAACTTTTGCCCCAGAAGTAGTGTGAAAGACTGGTGGAAAGCATGCCAAGATGCATGAAAACTGTGATTAAAAATCATGGTACTCCACAAAATATTGATTTCTGAACTCTTCCTGAGTTAAAACATTAGTATCATTATTTCTAAATGATTATGAACTTGTTTTCTTTGCATTATTTGAGGTCCGAAAGCACTGCGTTTTTTTTAATTTTGACCATTTCTCCTTTTCAGAAAAAAATACAAAACTTATTGCTTGGAAATTCGGAGACATGTTGTCAGACGTTTATAGAACAATTTACATTTTACTCAAAAATATACCTTTAAAGAGAAAAATCAGACAAACTGAACATTTTGCAATGGTCCCTTAATTTTTGTCAGAGCTGTATATTGTATATGTCTGCGTAGAACCAGATCCTTGGCTATCAATGCAATGTGGAAAGAACCAGTTTTATTCCATGCATATAAACTAAGCTAACAAATTACTAACAGACAAAACCATGGGTGGATAAATTACTTAAACATGCATTGAATAACACCATAATGGATGAATGCAGAGAAGATAGTAATAGAGATTTTATTCTCTGAGTTTTGCAGTCTGAGGCCATGGATATCAAGGCTAGAGATCAGTTATGGCTCTCCAGTTTTGACAACATTTTAAGGGTGATGTGGTGCAGAATGGTGACACAGAAAAGGAATTGTTTATGTTTATGAATTAAAGAACACTTTTAAGTACCTTTTTAAAAAACGAGTCTGCACATGGTGGAATAAAGCCTCATTAGAGAATTATCTCATAAAAAATCTTATGCCTTGTGTCCTTAGAGTCAAAGTTTTACCTTCATTCCCAGTAGATGACCCCATTCTACATGGTAAATGGGAAGACACATGCTCTAGTTGCTCCAGACCATTGATTCAGATGCTAATCGGTATAAATAAGAAATCTTTAGAAACTCTAGAAACACTGGAATCTGAAATCGATACCATACAAGGAAAACCCAACCACTTCTTATCCAGTAGTGATATGGCTGATTTAAAAAAGGATGTGTATAAATTATGACAACTTGAGAGAAAGAAGGGAAAACATTAAGACTAAAAAGTTTCAACAGGACTTACCGTACTTGATTTTCAACCTAAAAATGTGTATAGACAGCTGCAACTCAATGCTCTAAAAAGAACACCCTCCAACACCTATATCTCCTCTGCCAAAAGCACCTCGGGGGATCTTTTGAAAGGAATGTTTTTCCAGTTGGAAGTAGACAAAGAGGAACTTTTCTACATCTCAACGTAATTTGAGGTTTACTACTCACTCATCTAAACTTCAGGTGATAAATCTCTCTGATGTATTATCCCAGGAACAAACTGATGTTCTCAGTTTAGGTCTAACTTTGTCTCCTACAGCACCATTTGATTTCTTCACAGCATTGAAGGATCTGCATCTTTTCGCCAGGAAGCTGGCTCTGATGAAATTTCATGATAAGACTTAGGAAGAACCCTGGACAACAAAAAAACTAGAATCAATTGCCATTTTAGAAGAAATTAGTGATGAGACACAGACTACATCGACCACAAGTAAGTTTGTGGTGTCAAAACCAAAAAATTGCTTGCTTATACCCAGAAAATAGAATTATTTGTAAAATTGGTGCCAGCAAAATTCCGCAAAATTCCTAAAGGAATCCATAATGACAACCTTACAGCTAAACAAAGAGAAGCATTGACAGAACTTAAATCACTAAAAAATGTGGTTATCAAACAATCTGACAAAGGAGGTAATGTTGTGATTTGGCCTACCCCCTTATATGAAAGAAAAGCATTTCGGCAACTAAGAGCCCCTGAGTGTTACAAAAGACTGACTTACAACCCAACTACTCTTTTGCAGACTCAGCCTCGTGACATCACTGAACAAGCATTTTCCAATGGTGCTATTTCAAAAGAAATCATGAATAACCTGGTCCCGGATTTCCCTGCCTGTACTTACTACCGAAAATACACAAATCTTCTTTCAACCCCCCTGGCCATCCCATTGTGTCTGGAAATGGAGGCCTGTGAGAACAGGTGGGTATGATATTGGATTCCCATCTCAAGCCCCTGGTAGATTCTCCTCACTCGTACATCAAAGATACAGCTGATATCCTTAGGAAATTGGAAGGAACTCCTGTGGATGGTGATATGTGGCCAGCAACCCTTCATGTGGAATCATTGTACACCTCAATTAGACACTTAGATAGTATTGAAACCACTAGAAGATTCCTTTACATCAATGAATAGTAGCCTCACTGAATTTCTCCTCACCCTACTTGAGTATGCACTCATATATAACTTCTTCATATTAAAAGAGGCATTATATCTACACTTACAAGGGACAGCCATGGGGGCAGCGTTTGCACCTGTGTACGCTAAGATATTCCTTGGCTCTTGGGAATGCACCATCTTTTTGTCTGACCCTTTACCTGGGATTGAAAACGTATCCACATGTGAGCGATATTTCAATAAAAATCTGATGATATGGCAAGGTTCTGAACAGGATCTACAAACGTTCACGCAGCATTTGAATTCCAACAAAATTAATGTCAAACTCACTTTTAAATACAATCAATTAGGGATTGACTTCCTAGACACACGGATATTTAAGGGTAAGGATGGCTTCCTCCAGATGGAAGTCTTCAGGAAAAGCATGACTTTTATTTCACTACTCCATGCCACTTCCTCACATCCCAAATCCCTTACAGACAGTATCCCCTATGGCTATTTTTTAGGAACAAAGAGAATATGCTCCAATGATGTCTCTCTTCAAAGGCAAACCCAAGAACTAGCAAAAGGATTCTCACAAAGAGCCTACCCAAATCAGATAATAAGATGAGGACGGGTCAAAGCACCGAAGGTTAATAGACTGGACCTGTTAAAACCAAGAGGAAGACATCATCCTTCTCGGAGGTCAGATTCATTTCAACTTTCAATGACAAATGGAGTAATATCAGGAGTGTCTTATCCAAATACTGGCCTATCCTAATGAACAACCCAGTGCTGGGAAAAATCTCTATTAAATACCTTTAATTTCATACAGGAGAAAATTTGTAAAAAGGGGAGGAAAGGAAAAAAAAGCACACCGATCTAAATGTAAATGTATAATAAGGTTGTGGGTGAATATAGGTGGCACTCACCTTTTATAAATCTTGATATCTTGCATATAGGTCACTTGGGACCATTAGGTGTTCAAAGGTGGATTTCTTCTGTGGTCGGTATGCTGCAAATCCCTGGTAGCTAGTACGTCACTCAGACCAAGTAACCATAGGGGTGTTATCTAAAAATTTTTATAAGAGGCTATTTGCGCTCCCGTGGGTGTAAGACACAAAACTTCTTATTATCCAAAAAAGGTTTTTATTATTTCTCAAAAAAAAGTATACAGGAAAACATGCAGCCTAAAAGACCTCCTTGTCCATAGCCACCACATGGTACCCCCGTTTGAGAGAGCTTTCGGATCCAAAGGTCCTAGATGGGGGTTCACCCCATGTGGCAGCTGTGCAGCATGTGGAAAATGCATAAAGCAAGTCTTTAAACCAGGTGATGATGGTACAAAGGAATTCCGTATAACTCAGTAGATAACATGTAACACTGATCATGCGATTTACCATGCATCTAGCCTATGCCTATTTACATACATTGGTATGACTTCAAGATAATTGAAAATCCATATGAAGGAACACATCCGGGATATCAACAATGCATGTGAAGTGACTGATCTTTCACTTCTCAAACCAATACCACAACACTTCAAGAAGGCTCCCAACTGTGACTCCAGCTTATTCTGGGTTATTGGAATTGATCGCATCATTAAGAACGTGGTGGAAATCTAAACATCAAACTCGGATGATGAGGATTGGATCTATTTGCCCAGGACGGTTAAATAGGGTACTCAGCATTGCTCCTTTTTGTAGTTACTTGTAGGGACTTTGTCTTAGGTTTCTTCTGTTCTTCACTTATTTCTGTATGCTTTTTCAGTGTATGTTTCTTTTTAGGATGCTCCTATGTGTAATTGTCTGTTTATTTATTTCTTAGATTGTGTGGTGTCTATTCTACTGCCTAAATTGGATCTTCTTCCCAGACGTTGCTGTTATTGTTCACATTTGAAGCCTTAACCTTGTATTCTACAACATCGGAGTCTAGACTTCAGCTCTACCTCCCTCTTCACATTTGACATTGGTATCACTATCTGCAAAGAAGCTGTATCTGTTTTGGAGTGAATCACATTTAAATGGAGTCTGTCACCCCAAAAATGGCCTATAAACTAAGCTCATCGTCATCAGGGGCTTATCTACAGCATTCTGTAATGCTGTAGATAATCCCCCGATGTATCCTGAAAGATAAGAAAAACAGGTTATATTATAAAAAAATGGAAAAAAGGTTGGAGCGCACTTACCCTGGTGTGGTAAACATCACTTTATTAGGACATGTGAGAACACGAACAGCAGGGAGGGACGAGATCAGCTACGGACAACGGCCGTTTCGTGCTTAATGGCACTTCAACGGGTCCTGACGCTGAATGGATCAGGGGAGTGTTTTATAGACCCACCTGAGTCCCAAACTCCTCCCCTCCAGTACTCAAAACATAAACAGTGTTATATTTAAAAACAACAAGTAATTAAAAACAGCGGACGCCATGAACAACAATAAAGACCGAATTCAACATAGAAGATAAACAAGAAACGATTTACAAGAAAACCGACATATCAAATTTTTCATTCAGACCAGATGGTCCTGCTGCATCTGCACGCAGGATCCACCTGGCCTCTCTGCGCAGTAGAAGGCGGCACAAATCGCCTCCTCCCTCCGGTAATGAAACCTGCTCTAAACCGGCGAATCTTAACACCTGGGTATTCCCCGCATGGTGAGTACGAACATGGTCTATTAACCTCGGAGCTCCCTTCCCTGTTTTTACGGAACTGAAATGTTCTCTAATGCAGATAAATAAAGGACGGATCGTTTTGCCAATATAAAAATACCTGCATGGGCAAAAAAGAATATAAACAACGTGGGTGGTCCTGCAGGATGTAAAATCTCGCACTGTATGCTGTATATGACCCACTTTGACCCTGTTTCCTGTGCAATGATACTTACAGAAATTGCAACATTTTCTCACATGTCCTAATAAAGTGATGTTTACCACACCAGGGTAAGTGCGCTCCAACCTTTTTTCCATTTTTTCATTGGACTCTATATGTATTTTCTGGAAGCGGCATCCCTTTGGTCGAGTGTGGAGGATATATACAGCCGCGACCACTTTCACAGGTGCCAGACCGGTAGTTTCATACGGTCAATGTGTTCGACATAAAAAAGCAGTGCGGATGTGTGTCCTCTCTACTATTGGACAGGTTATATTATACTCACCCAGGGGCGGTCCCGCTGCGGTCCGGTCCGATGAGCGTCATGGTCCGGGTCCGGCGCCTCCCATCTTCATACGATCACATCCTCTTCTTTTCGTCTTGCTGCGGCTCCTGCGCAGGCGTACTTTGTCTGCCCTGTTGAGGGCAGAGCACAGTGCGCAGGCGCCGGGAAAGGTCAGAGAGGCCTTATTCAGCCTTTCCAGCACTTGCTTTTTTACTATGATTGACCACTAGAGGTCAGAAACCATGTGGTGATTTTTTTGTTGCACAGACACTTCTGCTCTTTCCTCCATCCTTTTACATATAACTGTTCAATAAAGATTTTACCTTTTATCATTTGGGCTCTGATGTTTCTCTTCTAAATGGTTTTCTAGGTACTTATGGAACTACTCATTATCTAATTTTGGTCATATGTAGGTGTATGGTAAGCAAATGAGCAAATACCCATTAGTGTGGTTGTAGCAGCGCACCGACACGATATCCCCAACGTATGTTTCACTGGCTGTTGCTTCCTTAGGGGACGTGAGCTACAACCACACTAATGGGTATTGCTCCTTTGCTTACTAACCTCTTGGTAGCAAAAGCACAGCTGCAAAAAGGGTGTTTCTGGTGCGTTTTTGATTGATTGGTGTGAAGTCAATAGTGAAAAACGCTAGGCAAAAATGCACAGAGAGTTGACACGCAGCAGATTATTTTCTGCACCAAATCTGCAAGTCAAAAATACTTAACATGTGCATGACACTTCAAGTTTCTCATTCACTTTGCCGAAATTGGGTTTTGTCACAAATCTGTGCAAAAAAATGGCCAAAAATGTAAAATCTGCAACATGTGCACACAGCCTATATACCAATGAAATGTACTCTAGACCATGGAATAGTCTATGTATGAGCTGTTATGACCTGGTGGTTAGGAGCACCCGGCACGACCTGATAGTTAAACTCACACAGGACGAGTTCTGGGATGTGGGAGCTCTGCTGACCGAAAGCCCTAATCCTATCACACACACTTGAAATAGCCGTGGAGCGTTCCTGACTCTCCCTAGACGCCTCTTCACAGCCTCAGAGCTAGCTAGCCCTAGAGATAGAAAATAAAGCCTACCTTGCCTCAGAGAAATTCCCCAAAGGAAAAGGCAGCCCCCCACATATATTGACTGTGAGTAAATATGAAAGTCACAAACGCAGAAATGAAACAGGTTTCAGCAAAGGGAGGCCAGACTTACTAAACAGACAGAGGATAGGAAAGGTATCTTTGCGGTCAGCACAAAAAACTACAAAAGACCACGCAGAGTGTGCAAAAAAGACCTCCGCACCGACTCACGGTGCGGAGGTGCCACTCTGCATCCCAGAGCTTCCAGCTAGCAAGACAAAATCATGATAACCAGCTGGACAAGGAAACAATGAACAAATAATAACTATCAGGAACTTAGCTTCTGCTGGAGAAGACAGGTCACCAGAAAGATCCAAGAGCAAACTGAACCAATGCAGGATCATTGACAGCTGGCATGGAGTAACGATCTGAGTGGAGTTAAATAGAGCAGCCAACCAAAGGATAAACCACGTCACCTGTGTAAGGAACCTCAGAAGCAGCAGCTTCACTCACAGCCACCAGAGGGCGCCCATAGACAGAACTCGCCGAAGTACCATTCACGACCACAGGAGGGAGTTCGACAACAGAATTCACAACAGTACCCCCCCCTTGAGGAGGGGTCACGAACCCTCACCAGAGCCCCCAGGCCGATCAGGATGAGCCAAATGAAAGGCACGAACAAGATCGGCAGCATGAACATCAGAGGCAAAAACCCAGGAATTATCTTCCTGACCATAACCCTTCCACTTGACCAGGTACTGGAGTTTCCGTCTCGAAAAACGAGAATCCAAAATCTTCTCCACCACATACTCCAACTCCCCCTCAACCAACACTGGGGCAGGAGGATCAACGGAGGGAACCATAGGCGCCACGTATCTCCGCAACAACGACCTATGGAACACATTATGGATGGCAAAAGAAGCTGGAAGGTCCAAACGAAATGACACAGGATTAAGAATTTCAGAAATCTTATATGGCCAAATGAAACAAGGCTTAAACTTAGGAGAGGAAACCTTCATAGGAACATGACGAGATGACAACCAAACCAAATCCCCAACACGAAGTCGGGGACCAACACAGCGCCGGCGGTTAGCGAAACGTTGAGCCTTCTCCTGGGACAATGTCAAATTGTCCACCACATGAGTCCAAATCTGCTGCAACCTGTCCACCACCGTATCCACACCAGGACAGTCCGAAGGCTCAACTTGCCCTGAAGAGAAACGAGGATGGAAACCAGAATTACAGAAAAAAGGAGAAACTAAAGTAGCCGAGCTGGCCCGATTATTAAGGGCGAACTCAGCCAAAGGCAAGAAGGACACACAATCATCCTGATCAGCAGAGACAAAGCATCTCAGATATGTTTCCAAAGTCTGATTAGTTCGTTCGGTTTGGCCATTAGTCTGAGGATGGAAAGCCGAAGAAAAAGACAAATCAATGCCCATCTTAGCACAAAAGGACCGCCAAAACCTTGAAACAAACTGGGAACCTCTGTCCGAGACGATGTTCTCTGGAATGCCATGCAAACGAACCACATGCTGGAAAAACAATGGCACCAAATCAGAGGAGGAAGGCAATTTAGACAAGGGTACCAAATGGACCACCTTAGAGAAGCGATCACAAACCACCCAGATGACCGACATCCTTTGAGAAACAGGGAGATCAGAAATAAAATCCATGGAAATATGCGTCCAGGGCCTCTTCGGGACCGGCAAGGGCAAAAGCAACCCACTGGCACGAGAACAGCAGGGTTTAGCCCAAGCACAAGTCCCACAGGACTGCACAAAAGAACGCACATCCCGTGACAAAGAAGGCCACCAAAAGGATCTAGCCACCAAATCTCTGGTACCAAAGATTCCAGGATGACCAGCAAACACCGAACAATGAACCTCAGAGATAACTCTACTAGTCCATCTATCAGGGACAAACAGTTTCTCCGTAGGACAACGGTCAGGTCTATCAGCCTGAAACTTCTGCAGCACACGCCGCAAATCTGGGGAGATGGCAGACAAAATTACCCCCTCTTTAAGAATACCCGCCGGCTCCGGAACACTCGGAGAGTCAGGCACAAAACTCCTTGACAGGGCATCAGCCTTCACATTCTTAGATCCCGGAAGGTATGAAACCACAAAATCAAAACGGGAGAAAAAGAGCGACCATCAAGCCTGTCTAGGATTCAACCGTTTGGCAGACTTGAGATAAGTCAAATTCTTGTGATCCGTCAAGACCACCACGCGATGTTTAGCTCCTTCAAGCCAATGTCGCCACTCCTCGAATGCCCACTTCATGGCCAACAACTCTCGATTGCCAACATCATAATTGCGCTCAGCAGGCAAGAGTTTTCTAGAAAAGAAGGCACAGGGTTTAATCACCGAGCCATCAGAACTTCTTTGCGACATAACAGCCCCTGCTCCAATCTCGGAAGCATCAACCTCAACCTGAAACGGGAGCGAAACATCTGGCTGGCACAACACAGGGGCAGAAGAAAAACGACGCTTCAACTCCTGAAAAGCCTCTACAGCCGTAGAGGACCAATTGACCACATCAGCACCTTTCTTGGTCAAATCAGTCAACGGTTTAGCAATACTAGAAAAATTAGCGATGAAGCGACGGTAAAAATTAGCAAAGCCCAGGAACTTCTGCAGGCTCTTCACAGATGTCGGCTGAGTCCAATCGTAAATGGCCTGAACTTTAACAGGGTCCATCTCGATAGTAGAAGGGGAAAAAATGAACCCCAAAAATGAAACCTTCTGAACTCCAAAGAGACACTTTGACCCCTTCACAAACAAGGAATTCGCACGAAGGACCTGGAACACCATTCTGACCTGCTTCACATGAGACTCCCAAATGTCATCCAAATATACAATCATGAATCTATCCAGGTACTCTCGGAAGATGTCATGCATAAAGGACTGAAACACAGATGGAGCATTAGAAAGCCCGAATGGCATAACCAGGTACTCAAAATGGCCCTCGGGCGTATTAAATGTTGTTTTCCATTCATCGCCCTGTTTAATTCGCACAAGATTATACGCCCCACGAAGATCTATCTTGGTGAACCAACTAGCCCCCTTAATCCGAGCAAACAAATCAGACAGCAGCGGCAAAGGATACTGAAATTTGACCGTGATCTTATTAAGAAGGCGGTAATCAATACAAGGTCTCAAAGAGCCATCCTTCTTGGCCACAAAAAAGAACCCTGCTCCCAATGGTGACGACGACGGGCGAATATGACCCTTCTCCAAGGATTCCTTTATATAACTCCGCATAGCAGCGTGCCCTGGCACAGATAAATTAAACAGACGGCCCTTAGGAAACTTACTACCAGGAATCAAATTAATAGCACAATCGCAATCCCTATGAGGAGGTAGGGCACCGGATTTGGGCTCTTCAAATACATCCCGGTAATCTGATAAAAACTCAGGGACTTCAGAAGGAGTGGAAGGCCAAATTGACAACAATGGAACATCACCATGTACCCCCTGACAACCCCAGCCGGACACAGACATAGATTTCCAATCCAACACTGGATTATGGACCCGTAGCCATGGCAACCCCAAAACGACCACATCATGCAGATTATGCAACACCAAAAAGCGAATATCCTCCTGATGTGCAGGAGCCATGCACATGGTCAATTGAGTCCAGTACTGAGGCTTATTCTTGGCCAAAGGCGTAGCATCAATTCCTCTCAATGGAATAGGATACTGCAAGGGCTCCAAGAAAAAACCACAGCGCCTGGCAAACTCCAAGTCCATCAAATTCAGGGCAGCGCCTGAATCCACAAATGCCATAACAGAATAGGACGACAGAGAGCAAATCAGAGTAACGGACAAAAGAAATTTAGACTGTACCGTACCAATGGTGGCAGACCTAGCGAACCGCTTAGTGCGCTTAGGACAATCGGAGATAGCATGAGTGGATTCACCACAGTAAAAACACAGCCCATTCCGACGTCTGTGTTCTTGCCGTTCAGCTCTGGTCAAAGTCCTATCACACTGCATAGGCTCAGGCCTATGCTCAGAGAATACCGCCAGATGGTGAACAGCTTTGCGCTCACGCAAGCACCGATCGATCTGAATGGCCAAGGACATAGACTCATTCAGACCAGCAGGCGTGGGAAATCCCACTATGACATCCTTAAGGGCTTCAGAAAGACCCTTTCTGAAAATTGCCGCCAGGGCACATTCATTCCACTGAGTAAGTACAGACCACTTTCTAAACTTCTGACAGTACACCTCCGCTTCATCCTGACCCTGACACAAAGCCAGCAAGATTTTCTCTGCCTGATCCACTGAATTTGGTTCATCATAAAGCAATCCAAGCGCCAGAAAAAACGCATCAACATCACGCAATGCAGGATCTCCTGGCGCAAGGGAAAATGCCCAGTCTTGAGGGTCACCACGCAACAAAGAAATAATGATTTTTACTTGTTGAACGGGGTCACCAGAGGAACGGGGTTTCAAAGCTAGAAACAGTTTACAATTATTTTTGAAATTCAGGAACTTAGATCTATCCTCAGAAAATAAATCAGGAATAGGAATTCTAGGCTCTAACATAGGAATCTGAACCACAAAATCTTGAATGTTTTGTACCCTTGCAGTGGGATGATCCACACAAGAGGACAGACCTTGAATGTCCATATCTACACCTGTGTCCTGAACCACCCAAAGGTTTAGGGGAAAAGAAAGACAAAACACAGTGCAAAGAAAAAAAAAATGGTCTCAGAACTTCTCTTATCCCTCTATTGAGATGCATTAATACTTTGGGCCAGCTGTACTGTTATGACCTTGTGGTTAGGAGCACCCGGCACGACCTGATAGTTAAACTCACACAGGACGAGTTCTGGGATGTGGGAGCTCTGCTGACCGCAATCCCTAATCCTATCACACACACTAGAAATAGCCGTGGAGCGCTCCTGACCAGACCTAGACGCCTCTTCACAGCCTAAGAGCTAGCTAGCCCTAGAGATAGAAAATAAAGCCTACCTTGCCTTAGAGAAATTCCCCAAAGGAAAAGGCAGCCCCCCACATATATTGACTGTGAGTAAAGATGAAAGTCACAAACGCAGAAATGAAACAGGTTTCAGCAAAGGGAGGCCAGACTTACTAAACAGACAGAGGATAGGAAAGGTATCTTTGCGGTCAGCACAAAAAACTACAAAAGACCACTCTGCATCCCAGAGCTTCCAGCTAGCAAGACAAAATCATGATAACCAGCTGGACAAGGAAACAATGAACAAATAATAACTATCAGGAACTCAGCTTCTGCTGGAGAAGACAGGTCACCAGAAAGATCCAAGAGCGAACTGAACCAATGCAGGAACATTGACAGCTGGCATGGAGTAACGATCTGAGTGGAGTACAATAGAGCAGTCAACCAAAGGATAAACCACATCACCTGTGTAAGGAACCTCAGAAGCAGCAGCTTCACTCACAGCCACCAGAGGGAACCCATAGACAGAACTCGCCGAAGTACCATTCACGACCACAGGAGGGAGTTCGACAACAGAATTCACAACAATGAGCAATACAATACTGATAACATTTTGCAAAGTTTTTTAAACCTTTTATAGCAATGAAATGTACCCCAGAAGATGTATTACCCTATTGGTGAGCAATATAATAACTATAAATTTTGAACAAGTTTTTTTAAGGGTTATATAGTAACGAAATCTACTCAAGAAGATGTAATACCCTATGGGTGAGCCATATAATACTTATACACTTTTGTCCAAGTTATTTGAAAATATACTCCATACCACATAATTGTCTATAGGTGAGCATTATAATACCGACACATTTGTTACCACTTTTTTGCGGATTTTATAGCAATTACATGTACCAAAGAAGATGTAATACCCTATGGGTGAGCAATATGATACTGATACATTTTGAACAAGTTTTTGGAGGCTTATATAGCAACCATGGAAACAGGAACAGTGAACAAGTCTGTAAGAACATGTTCACACACCACCAAGAAACCTGAAGACACAAAAGAGAATGGTAAAACCAAAAACACTCAGTTTGAAAAAATGTTTGCAGTAATCCGCAAGTGCTAGTAAAAGATGTAAATAACAGGGTATTTGGTTGATACGTTTTTTGCAAAAAATGTATACTAAGCTGCTCTACCAATCTTCACGGTATACCCATATCAGAGCAGTCCTAACTAATGTATGCAATCCCTATCTGATGTATTTAAAAACCTGATCATCTGTATATTACCTGTGTGAACAGGGTTCAGAGAGGAAAAATCCATGTGTGCATACAGGGCAGAACAGCTTTTGTGCAGCTAGCCCAAGAGGAGTGGTGGAACTCCCCAGTCTTGTAGACACAAGAGAACAATTATGGAAACAGGAACACTTGCGGATTACTGCAAACATTTTTTCAAACTGAGTGTTTTTGGTTTTACCATTCTCTTTTGTGTCTTCAGGTTTCTTGGTGGTGTGTGAACATGTTCTTACAGACTTGTTCACTGTGCAAGTAGCCCATGTGTTCCTGTTTCCATGATTGTTCTCTTGTGTCTACAAGACTGGGGAGTTCCACCACTCCTCTTGGGCTAGCTGCACAAAAGCTGTTCTGCCCTGTATGCACACATGGATTTTTCCTCTCTGAACCCTGTTCACACAGGTAATATACAGATGATCAGGTTTTTAAATACATCAGATAGGGATTGCATACATTAGTTAGGACTGCTCTGATATGGGTATACCGTGAAGATTGGTAGAGCAGCTTAGTATACATTTTTTGCAAAAAACGTATCAACCAAATACCCTGTTATTTACATCTTTTACTAGCACTTGCGGATTACTGCAAACATTTTTTCAAACTGAGTGTTTTTGGTTTTACCATTCTCTTTTGTGTCTTCAGGTTTCTTGGTGGTGTGTGAACATGTTCTTACAGACTTGTTCACTGTGCAAGTAGCCCATGTGTTCCTGTTTCCATGATTGTTCTCTTGTGTCTACAAGACTGGGGAGTTCCACCACTCCTCTTGGGCTAGCTGCACAAAAGCTGTTCTGCCCTGTATGCACACATGGATTTTTCCTCTCTGAACCCTGTTCACACAGGTAATATACAGATGATCAGGTTTTTAAATACATCAGATAGGGATTGCATACATTAGTTAGGACTGCTCTGATATGGGTATACCGTGAAGATTGGTAGAGCAGCTTAGTATACATTTTTTGCAAAAAACGTATCAACCAAATACCCTGTTATTTACATCTTTTACTAGCACTTGCGGATTACTGCAAACATTTTTTCAAACTGAGTGTTTTTGGTTTTACCATTCTCTTTTGTGTCTTCAGGTTTCTTGGTGGTGTGTGAACATGTTCTTACAGACTTGTTCACTGTGCAAGTAGCCCATGTGTTCCTGTTTCCATGATTGTTCTCTTGTGTCTACAAGACTGGGGAGTTCCACCACTCCTCTTGGGCTAGCTGCACAAAAGCTGTTCTGCCCTGTATGCACACATGGATTTTTCCTCTCTGAACCCTGTTCACACAGGTAATATACAGATGATCAGGTTTTTAAATACATCAGATAGGGATTGCATACATTAGTTAGGACTGCTCTGATATGGGTATACCGTGAAGATTGGTAGAGCAGCTTAGTATACATTTTTTGCAAAAAACGTATCAACCAAATACCCTGTTATTTACATCTTTTACTAGCACTTGCGGATTACTGCAAACATTTTTTCAAACTGAGTGTTTTTGGTTTTACCATTCTCTTTTGTGTCTTCAGGTTTCTTGGTGGTGTGTGAACATGTTCTTACAGACTTGTTCACTGTGCAAGTAGCCCATGTGTTCCTGTTTCCATGATTGTTCTCTTGTGTCTACAAGACTGGGGAGTTCCACCACTCCTCTTGGGCTAGCTGCACAAAAGCTGTTCTGCCCTGTATGCACACATGGATTTTTCCTCTCTGAACCCTGTTCACACAGGTAATATACAGATGATCAGGTTTTTAAATACATCAGATAGGGATTGCATACATTAGTTAGGACTGCTCTGATATGGGTATACCGTGAAGATTGGTAGAGCAGCTTAGTATACATTTTTTGCAAAAAACGTATCAACCAAATACCCTGTTATTTACATCTTTTACTAGCACTTGCGGATTACTGCAAACATTTTTTCAAACTGAGTGTTTTTGGTTTTACCATTCTCTTTTGTGTCTTCAGGTTTCTTGGTGGTGTGTGAACATGTTCTTACAGACTTGTTCACTGTGCAAGTAGCCCATGTGTTCCTGTTTCCATGATTGTTCTCTTGTGTCTACAAGACTGGGGAGTTCCACCACTCCTCTTGGGCTAGCTGCACAAAAGCTGTTCTGCCCTGTATGCACACATGGATTTTTCCTCTCTGAACCCTGTTCACACAGGTAATATACAGATGATCAGGTTTTTAAATACATCAGATAGGGATTGCATACATTAGTTAGGACTGCTCTGATATGGGTATACCGTGAAGATTGGTAGAGCAGCTTAGTATACATTTTTTGCAAAAAACGTATCAACCAAATACCCTGTTATTTACATCTTTTACTAGCACTTGCGGATTACTGCAAACATTTTTTCAAACTGAGTGTTTTTGGTTTTACCATTCTCTTTTGTGTCTTCAGGTTTCTTGGTGGTGTGTGAACATGTTCTTACAGACTTGTTCACTGTGCAAGTAGCCCATGTGTTCCTGTTTCCATGATTGTTCTCTTGTGTCTACAAGACTGGGGAGTTCCACCACTCCTCTTGGGCTAGCTGCACAAAAGCTGTTCTGCCCTGTATGCACACATGGATTTTTCCTCTCTGAACCCTGTTCACACAGGTAATATACAGATGATCAGGTTTTTAAATACATCAGATAGGGATTGCATACATTAGTTAGGACTGCTCTGATATGGGTATACCGTGAAGATTGGTAGAGCAGCTTAGTATACATTTTTTGCAAAAAACGTATCAACCAAATACCCTGTTATTTACATCTTTTACTAGCACTTGCGGATTACTGCAAACATTTTTTCAAACTGAGTGTTTTTGGTTTTACCATTCTCTTTTGTGTCTTCAGGTTTCTTGGTGGTGTGTGAACATGTTCTTACAGACTTGTTCACTGTGCAAGTAGCCCATGTGTTCCTGTTTCCATGATTGTTCTCTTGTGTCTACAAGACTGGGGAGTTCCACCACTCCTCTTGGGCTAGCTGCACAAAAGCTGTTCTGCCCTGTATGCACACATGGATTTTTCCTCTCTGAACCCTGTTCACACAGGTAATATACAGATGATCAGGTTTTTAAATACATCAGATAGGGATTGCATACATTAGTTAGGACTGCTCTGATATGGGTATACCGTGAAGATTGGTAGAGCAGCTTAGTATACATTTTTTGCAAAAAACGTATCAACCAAATACCCTGTTATTTACATCTTTTACTAGCACTTGCGGATTACTGCAAACATTTTTTCAAACTGAGTGTTTTTGGTTTTACCATTCTCTTTTGTGTCTTCAGGTTTCTTGGTGGTGTGTGAACATGTTCTTACAGACTTGTTCACTGTGCAAGTAGCCCATGTGTTCCTGTTTCCATGATTGTTCTCTTGTGTCTACAAGACTGGGGAGTTCCACCACTCCTCTTGGGCTAGCTGCACAAAAGCTGTTCTGCCCTGTATGCACACATGGATTTTTCCTCTCTGAACCCTGTTCACACAGGTAATATACAGATGATCAGGTTTTTAAATACATCAGATAGGGATTGCATACATTAGTTAGGACTGCTCTGATATGGGTATACCGTGAAGATTGGTAGAGCAGCTTAGTATACATTTTTTGCAAAAAACGTATCAACCAAATACCCTGTTATTTACATCTTTTACTAGCACTTGCGGATTACTGCAAACATTTTTTCAAACTGAGTGTTTTTGGTTTTACCATTCTCTTTTGTGTCTTCAGGTTTCTTGGTGGTGTGTGAACATGTTCTTACAGACTTGTTCACTGTGCAAGTAGCCCATGTGTTCCTGTTTCCATGATTGTTCTCTTGTGTCTACAAGACTGGGGAGTTCCACCACTCCTCTTGGGCTAGCTGCACAAAAGCTGTTCTGCCCTGTATGCACACATGGATTTTTCCTCTCTGAACCCTGTTCACACAGGTAATATACAGATGATCAGGTTTTTAAATACATCAGATAGGGATTGCATACATTAGTTAGGACTGCTCTGATATGGGTATACCGTGAAGATTGGTAGAGCAGCTTAGTATACATTTTTTGCAAAAAACGTATCAACCAAATACCCTGTTATTTACATCTTTTACTAGCACTTGCGGATTACTGCAAACATTTTTTCAAACTGAGTGTTTTTGGTTTTACCATTCTCTTTTGTGTCTTCAGGTTTCTTGGTGGTGTGTGAACATGTTCTTACAGACTTGTTCACTGTGCAAGTAGCCCATGTGTTCCTGTTTCCATGATTGTTCTCTTGTGTCTACAAGACTGGGGAGTTCCACCACTCCTCTTGGGCTAGCTGCACAAAAGCTGTTCTGCCCTGTATGCACACATGGATTTTTCCTCTCTGAACCCTGTTCACACAGGTAATATACAGATGATCAGGTTTTTAAATACATCAGATAGGGATTGCATACATTAGTTAGGACTGCTCTGATATGGGTATACCGTGAAGATTGGTAGAGCAGCTTAGTATACATTTTTTGCAAAAAACGTATCAACCAAATACCCTGTTATTTACATCTTTTACTAGCACTTGCGGATTACTGCAAACATTTTTTCAAACTGAGTGTTTTTGGTTTTACCATTCTCTTTTGTGTCTTCAGGTTTCTTGGTGGTGTGTGAACATGTTCTTACAGACTTGTTCACTGTGCAAGTAGCCCATGTGTTCCTGTTTCCATGATTGTTCTCTTGTGTCTACAAGACTGGGGAGTTCCACCACTCCTCTTGGGCTAGCTGCACAAAAGCTGTTCTGCCCTGTATGCACACATGGATTTTTCCTCTCTGAACCCTGTTCACACAGGTAATATACAGATGATCAGGTTTTTAAATACATCAGATAGGGATTGCATACATTAGTTAGGACTGCTCTGATATGGGTATACCGTGAAGATTGGTAGAGCAGCTTAGTATACATTTTTTGCAAAAAACGTATCAACCAAATACCCTGTTATTTACATCTTTTACTAGCACTTGCGGATTACTGCAAACATTTTTTCAAACTGAGTGTTTTTGGTTTTACCATTCTCTTTTGTGTCTTCAGGTTTCTTGGTGGTGTGTGAACATGTTCTTACAGACTTGTTCACTGTGCAAGTAGCCCATGTGTTCCTGTTTCCATGATTGTTCTCTTGTGTCTACAAGACTGGGGAGTTCCACCACTCCTCTTGGGCTAGCTGCACAAAAGCTGTTCTGCCCTGTATGCACACATGGATTTTTCCTCTCTGAACCCTGTTCACACAGGTAATATACAGATGATCAGGTTTTTAAATACATCAGATAGGGATTGCATACATTAGTTAGGACTGCTCTGATATGGGTATACCGTGAAGATTGGTAGAGCAGCTTAGTATACATTTTTTGCAAAAAACGTATCAACCAAATACCCTGTTATTTACATCTTTTACTAGCACTTGCGGATTACTGCAAACATTTTTTCAAACTGAGTGTTTTTGGTTTTACCATTCTCTTTTGTGTCTTCAGGTTATATAGCAACCAGTAGCATAGCTACTGGGAGGACAGAGGGTGCAGCCACCCAGGTCCCCCGCTCTTCTATGCTACTTTTAACTGCATCAGTGTAAGCAGTGTGCCGATGCAGTTAAACTGTGCGGCAGAGCAGGGAAATATGATCTCCCTGCTCTGCAGCTATGGGGCCCATGAGCAAGGAGGAAGGCCCAGTGCCAGCGCTGACATAGATGCCCCACAGCAAGTTTAACTGTATCAGCATCTGCCAAGTGCCAATTCAGTTGAAAGCAATTATGGAGAAGGGAGAGTCATCTGATGCTCCTCCCCCATCATTCTCCCTTAGGCTACTTTCACACTTGCGTCGGTACGGGTCCGTCGCTAACCGTCGGCGCATCGCACCAACGCACGTTGTGACAATTATGCATGAAGTGGGCAGCGGATGCAGCTTTTTTGATGCATCCGCTGCCCATTCTATAGTCCGGGGAGGAGGGGGCGGAGTTCCGGCCACGCATGCGCGGTAGAAAATGGCAGACATGACGTACGAAAAAACGTCACATTGAACGTTTTTTCATGTCGACGGTCCGCCAAAACTCGACACATCCAGTGCACGACGGACGCGACGTGTGGCCATACGTCGTAATCCGTCGGCAATACAAGTCTATGGGAAAAAAACGCATCCTGCAGGCAGATTTGCAGAATCCGTTTTCCCAAAACGACGGATTGCGATGTACGTCACACGACGCAAGTGTGAAAGAAACCTTAGCATCTGACATCTCAGCACGATGACGTCACTAAATGGCATCATCTACCCTGAGATGTGCATTGCTTCAGAAGACAAGCTGGCTCTGTGGAGACCGGAGCAGTGGAGGAACCAGGAGGAGGAGACTATTGTCTTTCACTGTGTTGTAGAACACTGTGTAGCCAAAAAACTGTATTGGGGACCATGGAGGGATGCATTATACTGTATTGACCATGGGGGATGCATTATACTGTAATGACGATGGAGGGATGCATTATGCTGTATGGACCATGAGGAGGACACTTTATACTGTGTGGACCATGGGGTAATGCTTTATACTGAGTTGTATGGACCATGGGGGTGCATTATACTGTATGGACCATGGGGGAGGCAGAATACTGCATGGGGGCATGCATTATACTGTATGGGACATTTGGTGCATTATACTGTATGGGCTATGAGGTGCATTATGCTTTATGGAGGACTATGTGGGGGCCATTAAAATATTTGGAGGCTTACGTGTGAGCCTTTAAACTGTATGCAAGTGATTACACAGTGTGAAGGTTTGTGCGGAGTCCATCATACTGTATGGGGGCAATATACAGTGTGGAGAAGAGTGGGGACATTATACAATATGGACGGCTGTGTAGGGGTCACACTTGGGGGATCATACTGTGTTGGGTTCACCATACTTTTCTGGGACCGTTGCGTGGTGGGGTATAGTAGGGTCTTCATACTGTGCGTGTAGAGAGTTCTGTTTATAAATTCACAATGGGGGTATCTTAGCTTTTGTGGGGCACTTTTGTTGACATCATACTTTACAAGTGTAATGAAAGGGGAATCTAGAGTTCCAGTAGGAGGAAAATTAGAGGGCACAAAGTACCACACAGTAGGTGTAGTAATAAGGACACTCATGGCAGCAGCGGCTGCTCAATATTGAGGTATCAACAGGTTGAGGAGTGTGATGGTGGGATATGTTATATGGGTATCATTTTGTGTATATTTATATTTTACTGATTATCATGGTGTTCACTTGGAGAATTAGTTATTTGCCAATTGATGAATTGCTGTTATTTGCCATCTGATATTCTCCCCACAGTCCTGTACTGTTATCTCTCCACAGGGTCAGTGAATAATGTTGTTTGCTAATATGCTAATAACATGTTGACCTAGCTTGTTGAAATAATGAGCCCCTGCGACCCACCCCCTAACCTGTGAATGAGGAGAGGGACTTGTAAAAATCAGGGAGGTGACACAAAGGCAGTCCTGTGTGGAATGATGATGTGAGGCAGCACGTCAGAGAGAAGAAGCTTATATGGACTATGGTATCCTCTGTCTTCTGGATTGTTGGACTTTTATCTTGTTACTGAACTGCATTCGTGTTCTGGACTATTTTATCCTTTGTGTGGTGGATCGTATATGGACCTTTCGTATTTTTGCCTAAATAAAGGTCCTGGAATTGTTTAATATACTCTAGCTCTGTTGATTGTGTGATACTGGAGAAGGACCCCGTGACAAAGAGGTTGTGGATAAATGGAGACGGTGCCTGAAATGTGAGGTCAGATGTGCCTTTGTTGTAATCTCTTGTACCAAAAAAAGGGGTTAAAAACACCCAACGAGTATATTAGCCATAAAATTTATCTTTATTACAAACTCAATCTAAACACAATTTCATTATAAAACACAGAAATTGTCAGGCAATGGTGCAGGGATCAAAACCAAGTAATACTACACATTGTACTGCACCTTAATCAACAATAACATAGTGCTGCATAAGTTGCTCAATTAGTAGACAGTACTGGCACTAAGGAAAAAATAATTAGGACAATGCACTTACTGGAAATCAAGTGTAGTTGATCCCAGCCCCCTGTTGTAATCTCTGCAGATGAGTCCTAGATGGAGAAGCCGTCATGTCAGTCTGGACCAGATGAAAAAGATGGCAAAAGTGAACGATTCCACCAGAAAGAACGTCAACCGTAAGTCACCATCTATAACTGTGCTATAATCTTACATGTTCTGCAGGGCTGGTATCTACCACTATATGGTCTCCATATGCGTTAATATCAATGTGGGTCTTTGAATAGAGATTTTTTTCAGTAACTGCGCAGTCATCTGCCATGGTTCTCCTACAGCCACTATTAGGGTGTGCCACCATAGTTGTAATCAGGGTTACATGGTTAGGGGCCACTTATACGTTTTGCCCCCCTGTACCAAACCCCTAGCTTCGCCTTTGATAGCAATGACATGTACTCCAAACCATGGAATAGTCTGGAGGTGAGCATTGTGATACCGATAAATTTGGAACACATTTTTGGAGGATTATATAGCAACTAAATGTGCCCAAGAAGATGTAATACCCTTTAGGTGAGGAATACGATACTGATAAATTTAGAGCAAGTTTTTGGAGGCTTATATAGCAACTAAATGTACCTAAGAATAGGTAATACCCTACGGATGAGCAACATAATACTGATACATTTTTTAACAAGTTTTTTGAGGCCATTATAACAACAAAATGGACTCCAGACCACGTAATAGTCTATGGGTGAGCAATATAATAATACCGATAAATTTTGAACAAGCTTTTTGAGGCTTTTATAGCAGCTAAATGTACCCAAGAAGATGTACAGTTGTGGCCAAAAGTATTGACACCCCTGCAATTCTGTCAGATAATACTCAGTTTCTTCCTGAAAATGATTGCAATCACAAATTCTTTGGTATTATTATCTTCATTTAATTTGTCTTAAATGAAAAAACACAAAAGAGAATGAAGCAAAAAGCAAAACATTGATCATTTCACGCAAAACTCCAAAAATGGGCCAGACAAAAGTATTGGCACCCACAGCCTAATACTTGGTTGCACAACCTTTAGCCAAAATAACTGTGACCAACCGCTACCGGTAACCATCAATGAGTTTCTTACAATGCTCTGCTGGAATTTTAGACCATTCTTCTTTGGCAAACTGCTCCAGGTCCCTGATATTTGAAGGCTGCCTTCTCCAAACTGCCATTTTTAGATCTCTCCACAGGTGTTCTATGGGATTCAGGTCTGGACTCATTGCTGGCCACCTTAGAAGTCTCCAGTGCTTTCTCTCAAACCATTTTCTAGTGCTTTTTGAAGTGTGTTTTGGGTCATTGTCCTGCTGGAAGACCCATGACCTCTGAGGGAGACCCAGCTTTCTCACACTGGGCCCTACATTATGCTGCAAAATTTGTTGGTAGTCTTCAGACTTCATAATGCCATGCACACGGTCAAGAAGTCCAGTGCCAGAGGCAGCAAAGCAACCCCAAAACATCAGGGAACCTTCGCAATGTTTGACTGTAGGGACCGTGTTCTTTTCTTTGAATGCCTCTTTTTTTCCCCTGCAAACTATATGTTGATGCCTTTGCCCAAAAAGCTCTACTTTTGTTTCATCTGACCAGAGAACATTCTTCCAAAACGTTTTAGGCTTTTTCAGGTAAGTTTTGGCAAACTCCAGCCTGGCTTTTTTATGTCTCGGGGTAAGAAGTGGGGTCTTCCTGGGTCTCCTACCATACAGTCCCTTTTCATTCAGACGCTGATGGATAGTACGGGTTGACACTGTTGCACCTTCGGACTGCAGGGCAGCTTGAACTTGTTTGGATGTTAGTCGAGGTTCTTTATCCAACATCCGCACAATCTTGCGTTGAAATCTCTTGTCAATTTTTCTTTTCCGTCCACATCTCGGGAGGTTAACCACAGTGCCATGGGCTTTAAACTTCTTGATGACACTGCGCACGGTAGACAGAGGAACATTCAGGTCTTTGGAGATGGACTTGTAGCCTTGAGATTGCTCATGCTTCCTCACAATTTGGTTTCTCAAGTCCTCAGACAGTTCTTTGGTCTTCTTTCTTTTCTCCATGCTCAATGTGGTACACACAAGGACACAGGACAGAGGTTGAGTAAGCTTTAATCCATGTCAACTGGCTGCAAGTGTGATTTAGTTATTGCCAACACCTGTTAGGTGCCACAGGTAAGTTACAGGTGCTGTTAATTACACAAATTAGAGAAGCATCACAGGATTTTTCGAACAGTGCCAATACTTTTGTCCACCCCCTTTTTTATGTTTGGTGTGGAATTATATCCAATTTGGCTTTAGAACAATTCTTTTTGTGTTTTTTTCATTTAAGACAAAAGTAAATGAAGAGAATAATAACAAAGAATTTGTGTTTGTAATCATTTTCAGGAAGAAACTGAGTATTATCTGACAGAATTGCAGGGGTGTCAATACTTTTGGCCACAACTGTAATACAATATGAATGAGCAACATAATTATTATTATTTTTTTATTATTATTATTATTTATTTATATAGCACCATTAATTCCATGGTGCTGTACATGAGAAAGGGGTTACATACAGAGTTATAGATATCATTTACAGTAAACAAGTTTACAGTGACAGACTGGAACAGAGGGGAGAGGACCCTGTCCTTGCGGACTTACATTCTATGGGATAATGGGGAAGAGACAGAAGGTAGGGGCGAGGTGGCGGCTCTGGCGATGGCGAGGCGGCGGCTCTGGCGATGGTGAGGCGGCGGCTCTGGCGATGGCGAGGCGGCAGAATGGTTATTGCAGGCTGTAGGCTTTCTTGAAGAGATGAGTTTTCAGGTTCCGTCTGAAGGAGCCGAGGGTGGTGGATAATCGGACGTGTTGAGGCATGGAATTCCAAAGGATGGGGGATATTCGGGAGAAATCTTGGAGGCGGTTGTGTGAGGAAAGAATAAGTGTGGAGGAGAGTAGGAGGTCTTGGGAGGATCGGAGATTACGTGAGGGAAGATAGTGGGAGATTAGTTAATAGATATAGGGAGCGGACAGGTTGTGGACGGCTTTGTAGATCAGTGTTAGTAGTTTGAACTGGATTCGTTGGGGAATTGGGAGCTACTGGAGGGATTTGCAGAGGGGAGAAGCAGGGGAGTAGCGAGGAGAGAGGTGGATTAGCAGTGGTGCAAGAGAGTTAGAGGGGAGGCCACAGAGGAGGGTGTTGCAGTAGTCGAGGCGGGAGATGATGAGGGCATGCACAAGAGTTTTGGTAGATTGTGGGCTGAGGAAGGAACGGATTCTGGCAATATTTTTGAGTTGGAGGCGACAGGAGGTGGCAAGAGTTGGTTTGAAGGACAGGGCAGAGTCGAGAGTTACCCCGAGCAGCGGATTTCAGGTGCGGGAGAGAGCGTGATGCCGTGTACCGTTTACATAATACCGATAGATTATTTTCTGCACCAAATCTGCAAGTCAAAAATACTCAATGTGTGCATGACACATCAGGTTTCTCATTCACTTTGACGGCATCACACGTTGTCACAAATCCGCGCAGAAAAAACAGGCCAAAAATGCACCAAATCAATGTGTGCACAAAAACCTATATTTTTGCACAGGTTTTTGGAGGCTTATATAGCAGCGAAATATACTCCAGACAACGAAATAGTCTAGAGGTAAGCATTATGATACTGATAAATTTAGAACAAGTTTTTGGCGGCTTATTGTCACGGGGTTACCGCAACAGTGAGAATCCAGAAGACTGCTCCTTCTCCTGCGCTCAAAAAAAGCATTTCTCCTTCTTTTTAAACGGTGTAAATTTCTTTAGGCAGTATAGGGGTTACTCTGCCATGTTGAGAGCTCGTGGAGCTAGGACTTCAGCTGTGCATGGCTAACCACTCCTATTCCCTATATAACCTTGGTCCTGACTGACACACATAATCAGAATAGCTTTTGCTGTATGGCTGGGAAGATAGTAGTTGGTGGTAATATGAGTAGGAGTTTGGTGGGATATGTGTGTCTGTTGTTTGGTTTAGTGAGTGTGATAGCTCCCATCACTTCCTCTTGTTAAATATACTTATTTCATATATTTATTTATTCAGGACTCTTTACCAGGTTCGGTACTATAAAGAAAATGTCATGCTAATTCTTATAAAAAATGTGGTGGTTTATTGGATTATCCACCAAAAAGCATCATTGCAGCAAAACATAAAATAAGTGAAATAGTTACAAAGAGTTTGTCCATTTGTCCATATCAAAGTTTGTTCCCCATCTTTCCTGGGATCCTGAATGGTAAATGGCGTCTGTCTCTGTCAAAAGCATGGTAGAAGTCCATCAAGAAGCATGTAGCTAAGTCATAAACCATATGATGTCTGTGTGGAGTGTGTGTGAAGTGTCCGAAGAGAGAGACCCCCTTCCTGTGGGTCATGTGGTTACATACGTCCCACAGAGCATGTGTTCTCTGTATATGGTGTTAACTTCTACTCTGAGATAAATATACAGGAATAATACATGTAATGTCAGCAAAAGGCAATGTAGTACAGAATTGAGTGTAATAAGAATAAGTCAATAACCAATAATTAATATTTAACAATTCCCCCTTTTGAGGGTGATAGACATTCTCTTCGCTGGCAGTGTCGCCGTAGTTTTTGCGGCATCGGAGTAGTTTCCCTGCACTGTCAACTATGTAGAGTGGGCATAAGACTGAACGTGCACGTCTATGTCATTTCCACATTGCTCTGCACTATGTTCTTGTTTTGCAGCGGTTTTGCTACGCCTTCACGGGTGGATTCCGCCTGAAAAGGCATCATGTGCACAGCCCCTAGCCATTTACAGAATGCGGACTTATTGTGAATTGTTGCATTTTTATTTTTCAGTTTTTTTTATGCTATGCTGTTTAACCCCGTTCTGACCTTGGAAGGGATAGTACATCTAATATCAGCATCCCCCACTTTGTTGCGGGCTCCGGCGGTGAGCCCGCATCAAAGCCGGGACATGTCAGCTGTTTTGAACAGCTGACATGTGCCCGCAATAGCGACAGGTGGAATCGCGATCCACCCACCAATATTAACTAGTTAAATGCTGCTGTCAAACGCTGACAGCGGCATTTAACCGGCGCTTCCAGCCATGGGGCCGGAAAGGAGCGCATCGCCGACCCCCGTCACATGATCGGGGGTCAGCGATGCATCAGGATAGTAACCATAGAGGTCCTTGAGACCTCTATGGTTACTGACGCTGGCTTTCTGTGAGTGCCACCCTGTGGTCGGCGCTCATAGCAAGCCTGCAATTCAGCTACATAGCAGCGATCTGCTGATCGCTCCCATGTAGCTTAGCCGCTCCAGTTGTGCCAGCTTCAAGCCTCCCATGGAGGCTATTGAAGCATAGTAAAAGTAAAAAAAAAAGTGAAAAAAATAAAAAATTATAAAGGTTTAAATCACCCCCCTTTCGCCCCATTCAAAATAAAACAATAAAAAAAAAAAATCAAACCTACACATATTTAGTATCGCCGCGTTCAGAATCGCCCGATGTATCAATAAAAAAAAAGGATTAACCTGATCGCTAAATGGTGTGGCGAGAAAAAAATTTGAAACGCCAGAAGTACGTTTTTTTGGTCACAGCGTTATTGCATTAAAATGCAATAATGGGCGATCAAAAGACCGTGTCTGCACAAAAGTGGTATTAATAAAAACGTCAGCTTGGAACGCAAAAAATAAGCCCTCACCTGACCCTTGATCACGAAAAATGGAGACGCTACGGGTATCGGAAAATGGCGCTTTTTTTTTTTAGCAAAGTTTGGAATTTTTTCCACCACTTAGATAAAAGAGAACCTAGACATGTTTGGTGTCTACGAACTCATAATGACCTGGAGAATCATAATATCAGGTCAGTGTTAGCATTTAGGCTACGTTCACACTAGCGTTCGGCTAGTGTGCGTCGCGCTAGCGTCGGGCGACGCAGCGGCGACGCACGCGTCATGCGCCCCTATGTTTAACATGGGGGACGCATGCGTTTTTGCTTGTTGCGTTTTCCGACACGTGCGTCTTTTTTGACGCTAGCGTCGGACCAAGAAAACGCAACAAGTTGCATTTTTCTTGCGTCCGATTTTCGTCAAAAAACGACGCACGCGTCGAAAAACGCAGCGTTTTTGCGTGCGTTTGCACGCGTTTTTCGGTGCGTTGTGCGTCGCCGACGCAGCGGCGCACAACGCTAGTGTGAACGTAGCCTAAGTGAACCTAGCAAAAAAAGCCAAACAAAAAACAAGTGTGGGACTGCACTTTTTTTTTTAGCAATTTCTCTGTACTTGGATTTTTTTCCCCATTTTCTAGTACGCGACATGGTAACACCAAAAGTAAAACTCGTCCTGCAAAAAACAAGCCCTCACATGGCCATATTGACGGAAAAATAAATAAGTTATGGCTCTGGGAAAAAGGGGGAGCGAAAAACGAACACGGAAAAAACGGAAGATCCCAAGGTCATGAAGGGGTTTAAAAAAAAGTGACAAACTACATTCACATTTCACATCACCAGTAGAAAACAGCCAAGCAGTTGTAAAACTACCACATCTCGTAGTAGTGTGACCAAAAACACGTGTATGCTTAGCTCTATGGAGAAATACAGTGAGGCTGTTTTGCTTTATGTTGCTGCTTCTGTCAAAGTGCAGCTGATAAATTATTATTGAGCATTTCTTTTCCCGCCCACAGCGCGATAAATTGTCAGGCAATGTTAGCTCACACTGCCATCGCGTGTCCGGAGGACTTAATAACACACCGCATGTGCTTCGCTCTAGCTCCTCCCCTTCTGTCTGCCACCGGTCATGTGACTCTACGTCATGTTTCCGCTCCACGTTCTGTGCTGTAGCGGCATGTCCTCTGTCAGTGCGGGAGGTTGTCATTGACTAGTTGTCGCCGCCCTGCAAGGTACAGTGCAATGGAGGCAGCGCTCCCGCGTAGTGTTCGTGCATAGCAGCGGGGTGCCGTAATAAAGGCTGCTACGTGTAACTCTGGGCTTAAAGGGGGTTTTCATTTGGAGCCGCTGTACAGGAGGTTGTGCTTCCAGCAGTTCTCGTGTCCTTGTAGTTGCTGTAATGAACTGCATTGTGCACAGCAGCCTGTATTCTGTGAATGGGCTCCTCTGACGTCACACTAGACGTGGGGGGTGTACAAACTTCTTGGTGCGAGGGACACATTAAATCTGCCCCCAAAGGTTGTGCTGCAAGAGCCTGTGCACACGGTGCAGATTTGTCACAAAACCTGAAGGGTTTCCCTATGACAGCGGGAGTTTTCACACACGGCGTATGTTTTTTCCCTGCAGATTTAAGTCTGCAGCTTGTCTATTTCTTTCAGTGGTTTTCTTACAAGTCTCACTCATTCTGACGAGCAGGGAAAAATCTGCAGCAAAACCGCATGTAAAATAAGAAGCGTCATAACGCACCTAAGGCCCATTTCACACTTCCGTCTTTCAGCTCCCGTCACAATCCGTTGATTTTTGAGAATGCAGGATCCTGCGTTTTCCCATAAACTTGTATTGGTGACGGATTGCAATCCGTTTTATCAGTCTTTCACTGGATCCTGCATAAAAAAAACAAAACGGCCCGTCGGGCAGAGAAAACGTACAGAGGAACGTTTTTTTCTGCACGTCGGAAAAACGGTCAACGAAACATCCTGCGCTGCCCGTCACTGGCTACAATAGTAGCCTATGGGCGCAGAATGCGTCGCTGCCTGTGAAAAGCAGGAATCCAGGGACGGGTCCCATCTTTTCAAAGAGAGCATGCATGGAAGAATTTCCAGTCAGGGATCTTCTCTCTCGCTCGTTCTCTCTTTTTACTATTGATGCTGCCTATGCAAGATAGAATGTGAAAAATAATTAGAAAAAAAGATATCGCGAGACCGCGACTTCTCGCGAGATTTTGCAATGTATTACTAGGAACACTAGCTGTCAGGAGCATCGCTGCGTGGGACGCCGGTAGGTGAGAATTCTGCTATTTTAATTTTATTTTTATTTTAACTTGTTGTTGTGTATGCGTTTTCGCAGTGGAAAACCGCTGTGAAAACACATACACAACAGGTGCACATAGCCTCGACGGGTCCGTCAGAAAGACAGGCCCAGTTCACACGTTTCCCACAATCTGCACAGGATCCATCTTTTCAACGTCTTGACGGATCCTGTGCAGATTTGGAAGACGGAAGTGTGAAAGAAGCCTAACTGAAATGTTGCAGAAATTTGTCTGCCAAATACTTAAAGGGAGCCTGTCAGCAGGATTGTGCACAGTAACCTACAGACACTGTCAGGTCGGCGCCATTACACTGATTACAATGATACCTGGGTTGATGACATCCGTCTTGTGGTTGTTGTTTAATCTTTATTTTCAGCTTTGTGTTAATAATATGCTCATGCTCGGGGCGGCCTGTGGTGGTCTTCATGTGGTGCTCTGATTAGCTATTCATCATCATGGCCTCTGACAGGTCACTGATCCCTCACTGACCTGCCCCCTATTTTACTTGCTGAATATAATGTTGGCTTTGATAAAATTGCCTTCAGCAAAATGACTCCGGTGGCGCCATTTTCTTGGAGGCAAAAAAAAGTGTGCCTGCAGCAAAATTTCAGCGGCAGTTGTGCACAATCGTCTATCATGCAGCGATAATTGCTACGGCATCGGCGCCATTTGGCTGTAGCCACATTTTTTTTCCCCTACAAAATGTTGCATGCATAGTAGCATCTATCGCTACTGCACAGGCGCCATTTTGCTGAAGTTAAATTTTTGTATTTTTTTCCAAGCCAAAAATATTATATGCATTATGTAAAATAGGGGGCTGGTCAGTGACCTGTCAGAAACCACACACATGAATGCCTAAGCTGACCACCACATGAAGACCCCCCGCAGGCCGCCCCGGGACACAAGCATATCATTAACTCAAAACTGAAAATAAAGACTATACAGCAACCACAAGAAGGATTTCATCACCCAGGTGTCATTGTAATCAGTATAACGGCACCGACCTGACACTGCAGGTTACTGTGCACAATCCTGCTGACAGGCTCCCTTTAACATGTGCACATACCCTAATAATGGAGTATTCTCATTTGAGACATTTATGACATTTGGGGTCCCCTTCACCTCCTATTTATATTCATATTACAATAAGCGCACTCTTGCCATTGTATTTTGTGAATTGCTGAATCATCTGAGTCTTAAAGGGAATCTGTCAGTAGGATCCACCCTATATGGACTTGTATGTCGTAGGAAGCTGAATAAAATGATACCTTGATATCTGTGATCCGATGTGTTATTGCGGAGAATTCTACATTTTTCTTTTGTGTAAATGAGCTGTTCCAGGCTATGGGCCGGTCCTATAGCTGCATGAGGATCTGTCTCCAGGGATTATTGTAAACTAGATGGTGGCCCGATTCTAACGCATCGGGTATTCTAGAATATGTATGTACGTTGCGCTGTGAGTGGCGGTTAAATTCAGCGCCAATATCGCTGATTGGTCGTGGCCAGCCAGGTGCATCTGATCAGCGAAGCGTGGTTGAAATGCCGCACCAATTCGCTGCCGGACTGCGTTTTGCTGATTGGTCACGGTTGGCCGGGCACGACTAATCACCAAAGCGGTGTTTAAATCCTGCGGCAATATCGCTGATTGGTCGCGGCTGGCCACGTAGTATATAGCACAGCAACGTAATATATAGCAGCCACGTAGTATATAGCACAGCCACGTAGTATATAGCAGGGGTGTCAAACTGCATTCCTCGAGTGCCGCAACCCATGCATGTTTTCAAGATTTACTTAGCATTGCACAAGGTGCTGGAATCATTCTTTGCAGGTGATTAAATTATCACCTATGCAGTACAAGGAAATCCTGAAAACATGACCTGTTTGCAGTCCTCGAGGAATGCAGTTTGACACCCCTGGTATATAGCACAGCCACGTAGTATATAGCTGCCACATAGTATATAACAGACAGCCACGTCGTATATAGCAGCCACGTAATATATAACACAGGCCACGTAGTATTCAGCAATGTGGGCACCATATCCCTGTGAAAAAAATAAATAAAATAAAAAAGTTATATACTCACCCTCTGGCATCCATCGAAGTTGTCCCGCTCCTCGCGATGCGGCCGGCAGCTTCTGTTCCCAGTGATGCATTGCGAAATTACCCAGATGACGTAGCGGTCTCACGAGACCGCTACGTCATCTGGGTAATTTCGCAATGCATCTTTAGGAACGGAAGCTGCCGAGAGCATCGGGAGGAGCTGGAAAGCTGAGGAGGCGACGGAAGGTCAGAATAGCATGATTTTTTTTTTTTTTTTTGCTGCATAGGCAGCATCAATAGTAAAAAGTTGGTCCGGCATGGGGCGACACACTGGCACTGACTGGACGGAAGTGGGGAGGGGCCAATTCACGGCCGGACTGTGCCTGTCGCTGATTGGTCGTGGCCGGCCTTGTGGGATTTCCGTTACAGACAGACGGAAGTACCCCTTAGACGATTATATAGATAAAAGGGGAGTTACTAGTAGGAGACATGTAATAACTGACAGTCTGCTCTCCTGATCTATATACACACTAGTAATACCCACTTTCATTTAAAATAGAAATCCCAGGATCCATATTCATGTTGATGATTTGCAAACCATGAAAAAGGGGAAACAATGTTCTAAACGTCGACTTCTTCAATGACAAGTATGAGCGCCATGCACAGAAATACCCGCACTTACACACCTTGGCTGCTATCAATGAATGTTCTGCCATGCTGAAAGCGCTTGGGCAAATCTTCAAGATCTGCTGCTGGTGGCACCCATTGGAATTGCTGTCCCAGATCTGCTCAATGGAAGACCCTGCAGGCCATGGTCACACGTTTCTGATACGCAGGCTGCTCATAGTAGCACAAGCAACACGCGACTTGGAGCTATCTTATTGAAAAACTGCTCCTGGGACACTACGGAGAAATAGCTGTACTACTGGTTCCATATTCAAATCGCTGTAAGGTCTGTGTCACAGTAGCGTATAGCATCGGATGTGATATGCTAACACTTGGCTCCTGCTCGCTGTGAACGTGAGCCGAGTGTCAGTGCTCTGTGCTCCGATCCTCTCGCATGAGAGCTTCGGACCACAGGTGTGGAGGAAATTGAGAAAGTAATTTCTCCATCTTCTCTCTCAGCGTACATCGGACTGCACTGGGATGACATCTGAGTGCAGTCTGATGTTTCACACGCAGCCATAGACTTAAGCTGCTAATCGCAACATTCAGCAATTTATTTTTTATTTTTTCTCTCATGCTGAATCGGCATGAGAAAAATGCTAGTCAGTACTGCTCTATAGTATAATAATGGAGCGAGTGCTAACCAATGAAACATTAGATAGCACTTCACTGTGTTATACGCCGGCTACACACCAGTGTGAGAAGAACCCTAACACAGAACTGTGTACCTGGAATGAAGACTACAGGGGTCCAACTACAAAATCGGCATGAAGTTCTCACATCTAGGCCCCTTCATGTCTCTGCCCATGTGGTCTTCAGACCAATCTCTGGCTGTAATTGCATTCCAACCTCCATTGCCATCTCTCTGTGCACCATGATGGCCTTTTAGAACGGTGCTATGCAGTCAATTAAGAAGTTTTTCTAAAGGAACATCACACCAGTCCTACTCCTGACTGTATTTCTGCTTGTGGTTCTCATACTCAACGCTGAATAAATCGAGATGTTTTTACCATTTTCTTTCCATTTCTATCAATCCTTTGATTTCGACAATTCCACCACTTTTCCTTTTTGGATAATTTCAATGTTGAAGAGTGTACAAAGTGGCGACTGCTACAAATGGCTCCAGCAGATGTTGGACACTAGAGATGAGTGAATTTGCTCGGCTCAATCCTTATTCGGCAATCTATAGCGGTTATCGAATAAGTTGCTGCGGGATACCTAGATCGTTCCGGCTGTTCGGCCCTGCAGCTGCATGTGTCCCGGCTGTGTGACAGTGACAGCACATGTAAAGATTACCCAACAAACAGGCACACTGTCACACAGCCGCGGCGCCGAACAGCAGGAAGCCGGGTTCCTTCTGCAGCTTATTCGATAAGCACTATAGCTTGCCGAATAAGGAGGGAGCGGAGCAAATTCGCAAGCCCCTGATGTAACCTGAAAGGAGAAAAAGAGGTTAGATTATACTCACCCAGGGGCGGTCCTGCTGCGGTCCGGTCAACTGGGTGTCTCAGGTCCGCTCCAGCGCCTCTTATCTTCATTCCGTGACGTCCTCTTCTGGTCTTCACGCTGCAGCTCCGGCGCAGGCGTACTTTGCCCTGTGGAGGGCAGAGCAAAGTACTGCAGTGCGCAGGCGCTGGGCCTCTGACCTTTCCGGCGCCTGCGCATTACTTTGCTCTGCCCTCAACAGGACAGACAAAGTACACTTGCGCCGGAGCCGCGACGTGAAGACAAGAAGAGGACGTCATGGAATGAAGATGGGAGGTGCTGTACCGGACCTGAGACACCCATCGGAGCAGGACCGCCCCTGGGTGAGTATAATCTAACCTCTTTTTCTCCTCTTTCAGGTAACATTGGCGGCTTATCTACAGCATTACAGAATGCTGTAGATAAGCCCCTGATGATGGTGAGTTTACCTCACCATCGATTTTGGGGGTGACAGGGTCCCTTTAAGCGGCTGCCATTGACTTATTAAACTTGCAGAAAGGGTGTTGGGGCACTTCCATTTTTCTCAAATAGGGATTCCGGTAAATTACTTGTCACCAAGGCATAAAATTGGAAAGCTTCATACATAGTGACGTCATGTGACTGCATTGGTAAGATGTCTGACAGGACAGTGGAAATGATTTGCAGTCTGTTTCTAGTGATAAACAGCAGTTTATTTTTCTTTTTACAGGAACTTATATAATATACTATTAAATAGAATTTTAAAAAAATAACCCAATTCCAATTGCAGAATTGAGAAAGATGGGTTTCTAGTAGAGTTGATCAAAAATATTCTCAGGACCCTGATCTAGCGGCCACATCAGTAGTTTAGCAACACCCTACTAAGCTCCTGCTGGCATCTTTGGTGCCTCTTATGATTAGGCCCAGCACTTCATCCATGAGTCATGCAACAGTGACGACATTTTGTCAGGCCTACTAATCAGAAGAAGCATCGGAGATGCAGGAAGTATCGGGTTTTCAGGACTCTGGTGAAGGACTAATGTTGTGGCTACTTGACCAGAGTCTTGAGAATCTCTTTACTCAACTTTGTTTTCTACTACAGATATTAGTGCTATAATGCTTGGATAAGAATGTCCTTACCTAAGGAGGTTACACCACCAAGAACCTCACTGATCCATAGGGCATCTTCACGGTATGTCTCTGAATCTGGCCAATCTCTCTCCATGGAGGAAGATGCATGCAGCTCCATTCATTAATTTGTGTATTCCTGTCAGTGACGGCAGATTATTATATTTAAAGCCTGTTGAAAGGATGTGTTACAGATGTCTGATCAGTGGGGTTTAGATCTTTGTGACCCCAGATAATGCAGAGAAATTGTGGACCCTGACTTTTAGCATGACAACTCATTCTAATGTTTGTGAGCTGCAGCACTGTGAATGTCTCTTACCTCAGGTCAATAATGTGAGGTTTTCCTGTCCAGTAGATGTATATTTTTTTAAAATATTTTTTTTTTCTATTAAAGGTTCAAATCTTCACTCTCCATGGAGCCTGTAAAGTTATCTCGCCTCTTATATCGGGTCAACGTTTGGTTTCGCTGTTGCAGTGTAAGTCACAGCACCACCCGCATTCAGCGAGCCACAGCGAGGAAGGACGAGTTCAGATCCAGGATGGCTGCAGGGCCGCAGCTCAAAGACTTTGTTAACCCCAACCCAGCAAGTTCTGTCCCTTCTAGAGAAGATGATGATGATCATGATGTTCCTCATTATATCACAGAGGACCCTTCACCGACCTATAATAAAGGTTTGGATTGTGAATTCCCTCAACGTCACCTCTTCGCTGCCACAGTCTTCATTGTAGTCAGGAGATAAAAAATCTGGGGGCAAATTGCATCACTTTTCTGAGACTAGATGTCCCACAAAGTCTGTGTCCCTAGTCTTGTGTGGAATATCCTCTACAGTATACCTAATTGGCTTCAGCGGTTAACATTGGCACTAATTTCTAGTCACCTGAAACATTTCAGGTCCTGATAAGTGTAATGTATACATAGTGTGAGTAATTCCCTTCAAACCTTATTTTTATTTTGCAGTTTACTTTGAGACATATGGATGTCAGATGAATGTAAATGACACAGAAATTGCCTGGTCTATATTACAGAAGAATGGATATGTCAGAATGAATTCAGCTACTGAGGTAACGCGACCATGAAATTAGTCCCTTTTCTTTTCTTTTTTTTTTTTTTGCTGCATTGACATGTTCAGCTCTTGCGTCATTATTTTGCTGCAATTTTTAAAATAAATCACAGCAAAAAGATGAAGAAAAACCCACAATATGTAATCACGTCCTTAAAGGGAATCTGTCACCTCAGAAAATACTCTTAATTTGAAGTTAAAGGAAACCTGTCACCCCCAAAATCGAAGGTGAGCTAAGCCCACCAGCATCAGGGGCTTATCTACAGCATTCTGGAATGCTATAGATAAGCCCCCGATGTATCCTGAAAGATGAGAAAAAGAGGTTAGATTATACTCACCCAGGGGCGGTCCGGCCCGATGGGCGTCACGGTCTTGTCCGGGGCCTCCCATCTTCATAAGATGATGTCCTCTTCTTGTCTTCAGGCTCCGGCGCAGGCGTACTTTCTCTGCCCTGTTGAGGCAGAGCAAAGTACTGCAGTGCGCAGGCGCCGGGAAAGGTCAGAGAGGCCCAGCGCCTGCGCATTGCAGTACTTTGCTCTGCCCTGAACAGGGCAAACAAAGTATGCCTGCGCCGGAGCTGCAGCGTGAAAACCAGAAGAGGACGTCATCGTAAGAAGATGGGAGCCCCGGACCGGACCGCGGCGCCCATCGGACCAGAACCGGACCAGGACCGCCCCCGGGTGAGTATAATTTAACCTCTTTTTCTCATCTTTCAGGATACATCGGGGGGCTTATGTACAGCATTCCAGAATGCTGTAGATAAGCCCCTGATGCTGGTGGGCTTAGCTGACCTTCGATTTTGGGGGTGACAGGTTCCCTTTTTAAATAGTTACAATGTTCCCCGACCACCTTACTAAAAGTAAGTGTACTGGCAGAAAATGAATTTATTTCTCCTGGGAGCCACCATCTTTCTGTCATGGGGACGTGCACAGAGCAGATACGGTCACCGCTCACTATACTGTCAGCCCCGATGCTTTGACAGCTTGCTGTGCACAGATGCGCTGCAGATTTGTCTGTCAATCAAAGTGCCAGAGCATACATACAGTCATGGCCAAAATTTTTGAGAATGACACCAAAATAATATTTTCACATGATCTGCTGCCCTCTGGTTTTTATTAGTGTTTGTCTGATGTTTATATCACATACAGAAATATAATTGCAATCATATTATGAGTACCAATAGGTTATATTGACAGAATGAGTTAATACAGCAAGTCAATATTTGTAGTGTTGACCCTTCTTCTTCAAGACCTCTGACTGATAGCAGTCCATTCTTGCATAATCAATGCTTGCAGTTTGCCAGAATTTGTTGGTTTTTGTTTGTCCACCCGTCTCTTGATGATTGACCACAAGTTCTCAATGGGATTAAGATCTGGGGAGTTTCCAGGCCATGGACCCAAAATCTCTATGTTTTGTAATTTTGTTCCATGAGCCATTTAGTTATAACCTTTGCTTTATGGCAAGGTGCTCCATGATGCTGGAAAAGGCATTGTTGGGCGCCAAACTGCTCTTGGACGGTTGGGAGAAGTTGCTCTTGGAGGACATTCTGGTACCATTCTTTATTCATGGCTGTGTTTTTAGGCAAGACTGTGAGTGAGCCGATTCCCTTGGCTGAGAAGCAACCCCACACATGAATGGTTTCAGGATGCTTTACAGTTGGCATGAGACAAGACTTGTGGTAGTGCTCACCTCTTCTTCTCCGAATAAGCTGTTTTCCAGATGTCCCAAACAATCGAAAAGGGGATTCATCAGAGAAAATGACTTTGCCCCAGTCCTCAGCAGTCCACTCCCTGTACCTTTTGCAGAATATCAGTCGGTCCCTGATGTTTTTTCTGGAGAGAATTGGCTTCTTTGCTGCCCTCCTTGAAACCAGGCCTTGCTCAAAGAGTCTCCACCTCACAGTGCGTGCAGAAGCACTCACACCAGCCTGCTGCCATTCCTGAGCAAGCTTGGCACTGCTGGTAGTCCGATCCCGCAGCTGAAACAGTTTTAAGATACGGTCCTGGCGCTTGCTGGTCTTTCTTGGGCGCCCTGGAGCCTTTTTGACAACAATGGAAGCTCTCTCCTTGAAGTTCTTGATGATGTGATAGATTGTTGACTGAGGTGCAATCTTTGTAGCTGCGATACTCTTCCCTGTTAGGCCATTTTTGTGTAGTGCAATGATGGCTGCACGTGTTTCTTTAGAGATAACCATGGTTAACTGAAGAGAAACAATGATACCAAGCACCAGCCTCCTTTTAACGTGTCCAGTGATGTGATTCTTACTTAATCATGACTGATTGATCGCCAGCCTTGTCCTCATCAACACCCACGCCTGTGTTAATGGATCAATCACTAAAACAATGTTAGCTGCTCCTTTTAAGGCAGGACTGCAATGATGTTGAAATGTGTTTTGGGGGTTAAAGTTCATTTTCTGGGCAAATATTGACTTTGCAAGTACAGTAATTGCTGTTAAGCTGATCACTCTGACATTCAGGAGTATATGCAAATTGCCATTAGAAAAAATGAAGCAGTAGACTTTGGAAAAATTAATATTTGTCTCATTCTCAAAAGTTTTGTCCATGACTGTACCGCCATCGCTTACTGTGAATGGTGATTGTAGCTGCTCTGTGCATGCCCTCATGAATGCCCCCTGGAAGAAATTGTCATTTTCCAAGTTGATATATTCGCTTTAAACTGATTTACTGAGAATGTAATACTTGTTAGCTGATTTGATGTTTGGCTTATTTCTCCATACAAGGCGCATTATATATATATATATATATATATATATATATATATATATATATATACACATACATACATACATACATACATACATACATACATACATACATACATACATACATATATATATATACCGTATAAGCCGAGATTTTTGGGCTGAAAGTGCCCCTCTCGGCTTATACTCGAGTCACGGTGGGTGGCAGGGTCGGCGGGTGAGGGGGAGAGATCAAAGCATGCTTACCTAGTCCCGGCGATCCTGACGCTCCCCCTGCCGTCCCACGGTCTTCGGGTGCTGCAGTTCTTCCCCTGTACAGCGGTCACGTGGGACCGCTCATTAGAAAAATAAATATGGACTCCACTCCCATAGGGGTGGAGCCGCATATTCATTTCTCTAATCAGCAGTAACGGTGAACGCTGATAGAGGAAGAGGCTGCGGCACCGAAGACCAGCTGTCCGGGAGAAGGAGCAGGACGCCGGGTGCAGGTAAGTATGTCATATTTACCTATCCCCGTTCCACACGCCGGGCGCCGCTCCATCTTCCCGGCGCCGCTCCATCTTCCCGACATCTCTGCGCACTAACTGTGCAGGTCAGAGGGCGCAATGACGCATATAGTGTGCGCGCCGCCCTCTGCCTGATCAGTCAGTGCGGAGAGACGCCGAGATGGGACGCTGAGGAGCTGCAAGCAAGAGAGGTGAGTGTGGCATTTTTTTTTTTTATTGCAGCAGCAGCAGCAGCAATGGCACAGCTTTCTATGGTACAGCTATGGGGCAATAATGAACGGTGCAGAGCACTATATGGCACAGCTATTGGGCAAAAATGAACGGTGCAGAGCACTATATGGCACAGCTATGGGGCAATAATGAACGGTGCAGAGCACTATATGGCACAGCTATGGGACAATAATGAACGGTGCAGAGCACTATATGGCACAGCTATGGGGCAATAATGAATGGTGCAGAGCACTATATGGCACAGCTATGGGGCAATAATGAACGGTGCAGAGCACTATATGGCACAGCTATGGGGCAATAATGAACGGTGCAGAGCACTATATGGCACAACTATGGGGCAATAATGAATGGTGCAGAGCACTATATGGCACAGCTATGGGGCAATAATGAACGGTGCAGAGCATTGTATATGGGGCACAGCTTTATATGGAGCATCTATGGGGCAATAATGAACTGTATGGAGCATTATATGGGGCTCCTGATTCAATATGGATATTCAAAAACACTTAACCTACTGATGTCTCGATTCATTTTACTTTTATTGGTATCTATTTTTATTTTTGACATTAACCGGTAGCTGCTGCATTTTCCACCCTAGGCTTTTACTCGAGTCAATAAGTTTTCCCAGTTTTTTGTGGCAAAATTAGGGGGGTCGGCTTATACTCGGGTCGGCTTATACTCGAGTATATACGGCATACCTCCCAACCGTCCATCATTGTGCGGGACTTTCCCGGATTTGATTCTTTGCCCCGCTGTCCAGCGCAGGACGCTCTCATCCCGGGAGACAGCAGGAGAACTCCGTCACACCCCCTTTTGTTAGGTCACGCCCCTTCCCCATGTTCCTGAGTCTCCCAGCATCGCTGTTCAGAGAGGGAGAGAGAGGGGACACTTCTAGTTTGAGGTAACAGCCGAGCACAGCCTGGGTGCCGGCGGCAATGTAAGCAGCAGACCAGTGTGAGTGGACTGGAGCTGCTAATTCTAATGCCTGGCTAGTGTAATCATGCTTGGAATGAGTGGGGCTGAGCAGGGAGGGACGGACACACTCACAGCCTCCCTCTGTTTGCCTCCGCTGATCAGTGCTCACTGCTGTGTTATCTGCAAATCAGTGTGAGTGAGATCCATGACTCTGACAGGTCTGTCTCCAGTCAGTGCATTTGAGGAGGATATAATCAGAATATACGGCAAAAGCCAGCTCACCGATCATTGCAAGAAGCCCGGAACTTCGTCCTGACAAGACGCAGTAGGATTCCATAAACGAAAAGAGAATGGTTCCAGCTTCAATAAAATCATGAAAATTTATTCCAATTTTTAAAGCCTACCTCGCGTGTGCTATGGTGCTGTCCCAAGAGTTGTTTCTCCATTTTAAAAATTGGAATACATTTTCATGATTTTATTGAAGCTGGAACCATTCTCTTTTCATTTGAGGAGGAGCAGCTCCCTGGGAGAGGGTGACAACAGGACGCTATTGTGGCTGCTATTCCCCCCCCCCGCATAAAAAGGTCTAAACCAAAGCCCCTGTGACAGTCTGACACTGTAATGTAGCAGAGCCGTGTGTGTACAAGGTGTATGGATCGGAGCAGCGTGTGAAAGGTGAATGGAGCAGAGTCGTGTGTGTAAGACGTGTACGGAGCCGTGTGTACGAGGTGTACGGAGCGCAGCAGCGTGTGTACGAGGTGTGCGGAGCAGAGCCATGTGTGTACAAGGTATACGGAGTGGAGCAGCGTGTGCAATGTGTATGGAGCGGAGCCGTGTGTGTATAAGGTGTATGGAGCTGAGCCGTGTGTGTGCAATGTGTACGGAGCGGAGCCGAGTGTACAAGGTGTACGGAGTGGAGCCGTGTGTGTGCGAGGTGTGCGGAGCAGCGTGTGTACAAGGTATACGGAGTGGAGCAGCGTGTGCAATGTGTATGGAGCGGAGCCGTGTGTGTGCAATGTGTACGGAGTGGAGCCGTGTGTGTGCGAGGTGTACGGAGTGGAGCCGTGTGTGTGCGAGGTGTACGGAGTGGAGCCGTGTGTGTATGAGGCGTACAGAGCGGAGCCGCATGTGCAAGGTGTATGGAATGGAGTCGTGTGTGTGTGTGTGTACGAGGTGTACGGAGCAGAGCCGCATGTGTACGAGGTGTACAGAGTGGTGCCGTGTGTGTATGAGATGTATGGAGAGGAGCCGTATGTGTATGAGGTGTACGGAGTGGAGCCATGTGTGTGCAAGGTATACTGAGCGGAGCAGCGTGTGCAATGTGGACGGAGCGGAGCCGTGTGTGTACGAGGTATACGGAGTGGATCCGTGTGTGTATGAGGTGTATGGAGCGGAGCCGCATGTGTACGAGGTGTATGGAGCGGAGCCGCATGTGCAAGGTGAATGGAGCGCAGTCATGTGTGTACGAGGTGTACGGAGCAGAGCCGCATGTGCAGGGTGTATTGAGCGGAGCCATGTGTGTACAAGATGTATGGAGAGGAGACGTGTGTATGAGGTGTACGGAGCGGAGCTGTATGTGTATAAGGTGTATGGAGCGGAGCCGTGTGTGTACGAAGTGTATGGAGTGGAGCCGTGTGTGTACAAGGTGTATGGGGAGGAGCCGTATGTATGAGGTGTACGGAGCGGAGCCGTGTGTGTACGGAGCGGAGCCGCATGTGCAAGGTGTATGGAGCGGAGTCGTGTGTGTACGAGGTGTATGGAGCGGAGTCCCATGTGTACGGAGCGGACGCTGGCTGTGTCAGATCAGAGCAGATATTGCTCCTCGCTCTGACACGGACTGGCACAGGAGACACGGAGGTCTTTATCAGTGGCATATCACAGCTGCAGCGACGTGAGCAGTCAGCGGCGCAGCTGGATGACACCATTCAGCGCCGTGGGTGTGGAAGCTGCCGGCTGCTGCGAGGGAGCGCGGTGAAAGGTGTCTGTGTGTAGTGATGGAGAAGGCAATGATGGTGGTGGGGTAACCATGTGTGGCCATTATTCTATACCCAGCATCGTGTGGGGCCATTATACTGTACAAAGCATAATGTGGCGCCATAATACTGTATGGACCATCACGTGGGGCAAGTATGCTGTACGCAGCATCATGTGGGGCCGTTATACAGTATGGAGCATAATGTGGCCAATGGCCATTGTACAGTATGGAGCGTCATGTGTGGCCATTATACAGTATGGAGCATCGTGTGTGGCCATTGTACAGTATGGAGCGTCATGTGTGGCCATTATACAGTATGGAGCGTCGTGTGTGGCCATTGTACAGTATGGAGCGTCATGTGTGGCCATTGTACAGTATGGAGCGTTGTGTGTGGCCATTGTACACTATGGAGCGTCGTGTGTGGCCATTGTACACTATGGAGCGTCGTGTGTGGCCATTGTACACTATGGAGCGTCGTGTGTGGCCATTGTACACTATGGAGCGTCGTGTGTGGCCATTGTACACTATGGAGCGTCGTGTGTGGCCATTGTACACTATGGAGCGTCGTGTGTGGCCATTGTACAGTATGGAGCGTCGTGTGTGGCCATTGTACAGTATGGAGCGTCGTGTGTGGCCATTGTACACTATGGAGCGTCGTGTGGGGCCATTGTACAGTATGGAGCGTCGTGTGTGGCCATTGTCCAGTATGGAGCGTCGTGTGTGGCCATTGTATAGTATGGAGCGTCGTGTGTGGCCATTGTACACTATGGAGCGTCGTGTGTGGCCATTGTATAGTATGGAGCGTCGTGTGTGGCCGTTGTACAGTATGGAGCGTCGTGTGTGGCCATTGTATAGTATGGAGTGTCGTGTGTGGCCATTGTACACTATGGAGCGTCGTGTGTGGCCATTGTATAGTATGGAGTGTCGTGTGTGGCCATTGTCCAGTATGGAGCGTCGTGTGTGGCCATTGTATAGTATGGAGCGTCGTGTGTGGCCATTGTACACTATGGAGCGTCGTGTGTGGCCATTGTATAGTATGGAGCGTCGTGTGTGGCCGTTGTACAGTATGGAGCGTCGTGTGTGGCCATTGTCCAGTATGGAGCGTCGTGTGTGGCCATTGTACACTATGGAGCGTCGTGTGTGGCCATTGTACACTATGGAGCGTCGTGTGTGGACATTGTACAGTATGGAGCGTCGTGTGTGGCCATTGTACACTATGGAGCGTCGTGTTGGGCCATTGTACACTATGGAGCGTCGTGTGTGGCCATTGTACACTATGGAGCGTCGTGTTGGGCCATTGTACACTATGGAGCGTCGTGTGTGGCCATTGTACACTATGGAGCGTCGTGTGTGGCCATTGTACACTATGGAGCGTCGTGTTGGGCCATTGTACACTATGGAGCGTCGTGTGTGGCCATTGTACAGTATGGAGCGTCGTGTGTGGCCATTGTACAGTATGGAGCGTCGTGTGTGGCCATTGTACACTATGGAGCGTCGTGTGGGGCCATTGTACACTATGGAGCGTCGTGTGTGGCCATTGTCCAGTATGGAGCGTCGTGTGTGGCCATTGTACACTATGGAGCGTCGTGTGTGGCCATTGTACACTATGGAGCGTCGTGTTGGGCCATTGTACACTATGGAGCGTCGTGTGTGGCCATTGTACAGTATGGAGCGTCGTGTGTGGCCATTGTACAGTATGGAGCGTCGTGTGTGGCCATTGTACACTATGGAGCGTCGTGTGGGGCCATTGTACAGTATGGAGCGTCGTGTGTGGCCATTGTCCAGTATGGAGCGTCGTGTGTGGCCATTGTACACTATGGAGCGTCGTGTGTGGCCATTGTACAGTATGGAGCGTCGTGTGTGGCCATTGTACAGTATGGAGCGTCGTGTGTGGCCATTGTACACTATGGAGCGTCGTGTGGGGCCATTGTACAGTATGGAGCGTCGTGTGTGGCCATTGTCCAGTATGGAGCGTCGTGTGTGGCCATTGTACACTATGGAGCGTCGTGTGGGGCCATTGTACAGTATGGAGCGTCGTGTGTGGCCGTTGTACAGTATGGAGCGTCGTGTGGGGCCATTGTATAGTATGGAGTGTCGTGTGTGGCCATATTTTTTTGTTTATAATTATTGTTTACGAAACATTGTGATCAGAAGTGCTAAATGGGTGTGGTTGGGGCGTGGCTAGTTGTGAAATGGGTGTGGTCAGAGGTGTGGCCTAAAATTTGCCGCGGCGCGCCGCTGACTTTGTCCCTCTTTCCCTTCCTCGAAAGTTGGGAGGTATGTATACAGTGTGTGTATATGTGTATAATAATAATAATAATCTTTATTTTTATATGGCGCTAACATATTCCACAGCGCTTTACAGTTTTGCACACATTATCATCACTGTCCCCGATGGGGCTCACAATCTAGAATCCCTATTAGTATGTCTGTGGAATGAAACCGGAGTGCCCGGAGGAAACCCACGCAAACACGGAGAGAACATACAAACTCTTTGCAGATGTTGTCCTGGGAGGGATTAGAACCCGGGACCCCAGTGCTGCAAGGCTGCTGTGCTAACCACTGCGCCACCGTGCTGCCCCTATATATATCTATATCTCATATAAGCTGTGCACTTGTGTAATCATCAGATTACCTAGACTGCTCCATTTCAGCTTCTCTCCGCTGGGCTATAATTGTGTATAGGGCCAGATATTCGTAGGGGTCTGTCAATCTTGGTTACCTCGGACTACAAGGAACACATTTCCTCAAGCTCGGCACAGAACATAATGTTAAAGTGGCTATCCAAGTTTTTACAATTAATGGCCTATTGTTAAAACAAGGCATAAATATTAAATTTGGTTGTGGTCTGACTCCCAGCTCCCCATAGTTCAGCTGGTTGAAGGAGCCATGGTACATGGTGAGGGCTGCTTCCTCATCATTGTTTACATTGCTCCATGCTGTACAGCGCCATTCTTCCTTTAGTGGCAGTGCTATGTATTGCAGTTTTGTCCCATTCTAGCACAGTCACTGCTAATAGTATATGGTACACAATACAGTATAGCAATGACCAGCACTCACAGGAGCTCTGCAATGCCTTCAATCAGCTGATTAACTGGAGGTGCTAGGAGTTGGTCTCCCACCAACCTGGTATTGATATTCATTTTAGAAGTCTAGATAACCCCTTTGATACTGCTGTTTTTGAAATGCATCAGCGCTTGGGATTAAAACATAGGTTCCACAATCCTAACATACAAACATGATGTCATGCTGTTGGCAATTTAGGTCAGCATCTTGCTGACAGGTTCCCTTTACCATGCATAGTACAGTTAACACTTCTGCTTTCTTTTCTCAGTTTTATGTGTTAATTACATTTTTCTTTCTTTTAGGCAGATGTTATACTTCTCGTCACTTGTTCTATCAGGTAATTTGAATACCTATATGCCTGTGTACACTGATATACCAGATTAGTTGGCATTACCCTTACCAAGCAGCGATTTAGCTAAGGTGGAGGGCTGATAACATGAGGAAGGGTAATGCATTTCTACCGCTGGCCCTCTAAGACGCCATGGCATAATTTTGTTCTCCAACACAGAATTTGGTTATAAGAAATTGGCAATGTTTCATTGTGGAGAGTTATATAAATGGGTCATATACAGGTCCTTCTCAAAAAATTAGCATATAGTGTTAAATTTCATTATTTACCATAATGTAATGATTACAATTAAGCTTTCATATATTATAGATTCATTATCCACCAACTGAAATTTGTCAGGTCTTTTATTGTTTTAATACTGATGATTTTGGCATACAACTCCTGATAACCCAAAAAAACTGTCTCAATAAATTAGCATATTTCACCCATCCAATCAAATAAAATTGTTTTTTAATAACAAACAAAAAAAACCATCAAATAATAATGTTCAGTTATGCACTCAATACTTGGTCGGGAATCCTTTGGCAGAAATGACTGCTTCAATGCGGCGTGGCATGGAGGCAATCAGCCTGTGACACTGCTGAGATGTTATGGAGGCCCAGGATGCTTCAATAGCGGCCTTAAGCTCAACCAGAGTGTTGGGTCTTGCGTCTCTCAACTTTCTCTTCACAATATCCCACAGATTCTCTATGGGGTTCAGGTCAGGAGAGTTGGCAGGCCAGTTGAGCACAGTAATACCATGGTCAATAAACCATTTACCAGTGGTTTTGGCACTGTGAGCAGGTGCAAGGTCGTGCTGAAAAATGAAATCTTCATCTCCATAAAGCATTTCAGCCGATGGAAGCATGAAGTGCTCCAAAATCTCCTGATAGCTAGCTGCATTGACCCTGCCCTTGATGAAACACAGTGGACCAACACCAGCAGCTGACATGGCACCCCACACCATCACTGACAGTGGGTACTTGACACTGGACTTCAGGCATTTTGGCATTTCCTTCTCCCCAGTCTTCCTCCAGACTCTGGCACCTTGATTTCCGAATGACATGCAAAATTTGCTTTCATCAGAAAAAAGTACTTGGGACCACTTAGCAACAGTCCAGTGCTGCTTCTCTGTAGCCCAGGTCAGGCGCCTCTGCCGCTGTTTATGGTTCAAAAGTGGCTTTACCTGGGGAATGCGGCACCTGTAGCCCATTTCCTGCACACGCCTGTGCACGGTGGCTCTGGATGTTTCCACACCAGACTCAGTCCACTGCTTCCTCAGGTTCCCCAAGGTCTGGAATCGGTCCTTCTCCACAATCTTCCTCAGGGTCCGGTCTCCTCTTCTCGTTGTACAGCGTTTTCTGCCACATTGTTTCCTTCCAACAGACTTACCATTGAGGTGCCTTGATACAGCACTCTGGGAACAGCCTATTTGTTGAGAAATTTCTTTCTGGGTCTTACCCTCTTGCTTGAGGGTGTCAATGATGGCCTTCTTGACATCTGTCAGGTCGCTAGTCTTACCCATGATGGGGGTTTTGAGTAATGAACCCGGCAGGGAGTTTATATAAGCCTCAGGTATCTTTTGCATGTGTTTAGAGTTAATTAGTTGATTCAGAAGATTAGGGTAATAGGTCGTTTAGAGAACCTTTTCTTGATATGCTAATTTATTGAGACAGGTTTTTTGGGTTATCAGGAGTTGTATGCCAAAATCATCAGTATTAAAACAATAAAAGACCTGACAAATTTCAGTTGGTGGATAATGAATCTATAATATATGAAAGTTTAATTGTAATCATTACATTATGGTAAATAATGAAATTTAACACTATATGCTAACTTTTTGAGAAGGACCTGTAGATGTGTAAATTGTTGGTGATTATTTCTGGCCTTTAGGCTATGATATTGCTATTGCGCCTATGAGTCTATTAATTGTTAATACAGAAAATGGTGGCTATATCAACTGTATTTGGTATACTTTACAGTCCAGTTGCTTTAGTCGGACATCAGTGGAAACTGACAGGTCCTATATTATCATATTTTCAGATATAATTTAGCCTCTGATTTTGAGCTTATTTGATTACATTTTATACTGCAGTTTTATAATAGAAAAAAGTGCCTGATTATGGGACTTTCTTGAATATCTGATTCTAAATTAAAGGAACTTTCCTGCATTTAGTTATGGAATAGTAAGGTATTGTATAATTGTTTTTGTCCTTGTTAAAGTTTATCTGTCACCAGGCTTCAACATGCAAGTGTTACTAAATATATGTCTTAGAACTTCTGAGGCTGGTGTATTTACTGTGAAAATTCCTGGCCATAGTGTTGATCAACAGTTTTATAAATTATCTAGATAAGGGAACTGAAGGTAAACTACTCAAATTTGCAGACAATTCAAAGCTAGAAGGGATAACTAACACTAGAGAAAACAGAGAAAGGATTCAGAAGGATCTAGATAAGCTTGATAATGGGCAGCGACTAATAGAATGATATTTAGCAGGGAGAAATGCAAGATTCTACATCTGGACAAGAAAAACGAAAATTACATCTATAAAAAGGGAGGAATGCAACTAGGCAACAGCACATGTGAAAAAGACTTGGGTATACTAATAGATCACAGGCTACACATGAGTCAATAGTGTGATGCAGCAGCAAAAAGGCAAAGACCGTGCTAGAATGTATGAAGCAATTATCCCCCTCTACTCCTTCCTGGTCAGGCCTCATGTGCAATACTGTGTCCGTTTCTGGGCACCGCATTTTAAAAAAGACATTGAAAAACTGGAGCAAATTCAGAGAAGAGTTACTAGAATGGTGAGCAAACTGCAAAGTATGTCCTACGAGGAAGTGTTAAAGGATCTGGGCTGTTTAGCTTGCAAAAAAGAAGGCTAAGAGGTGACTTAGGCTACTTTTATACTAGCGATTTTTTTTTTAAATCCGTCACAATGCGTCGTTTTGCAGAAAAAACGCATCCTGCAAAAGTGCTTGCAGGATGCGTTTTTTCCCCATAGACTTCTAATGACGACGCATTTGCGACGGATTGGCACACTTCGCATCCGTCTTGCAACGGATGCGTCGTGCTTTGGCAGACCGTCGGGAGAAAAAAACCCTACATGTAACGTTTTTTTCTCCCGACGGACCGCTTTTTCCGACCGCGCATGCGCGGCCGGAACTCCGCCCCCACCTCCCCGCACCTTACAATGGGGCAGCGGATGCGCCGGAAAAATGCATCCGCTGCCTCCATTGTGCAATGCAGCAAACGTTAGCGTCGGAATCTCTCCCCGACGCATTGCGACGGGGAGATTCCGTCGCTAGTGTGAAAGGAGCCTTAATCGCTGTCTATAAATATCTGAAGGGCTGTCACAATGTATAGGGATCATCCTCATTCTCATTTGCACAAGGAAACACAAGCAATGGAATGAAACTGAAAGGGAGAAGATATAGATTAGATATCAGAAAAAACTTTTTGACAGTGAGAGTGATCAATGAGTGGAACAGGCTGCCACGAGAGGTGGTGAGTTCTCCTTCAATGGAAGTCTTCAAACGGAGGCTGAACAGACATCTGTCGGAGGTGGTTTAGTGAATCCTGCATTGAGCAGGGGGTTCGACATGATGACCCTGGAGGTCTCTTCCGAGTCTAACATTCTATGATAATGACTGTATAAACCTTTTTAAGTTTTTCCTTCTTGATATAAAAACCAGCAATGCATCAGTCCAGCTAGAGCTTGCTTTATAAAATGCTTATTTAAATGTAGGATTACACAGCTGTTCCAACATGGATTTTCAGTGTAATTATATCAGCCCCATCAGGTTTAAGATCTATTTATTAATGTATACTGTTGTATGTGAAATCTGGTGACAAATCTGCTTTCAGTGGAAAATTTGCAGGTCATGGCCATCAGCCACGTCAGTAGTCTGTGGTTGTTGGACAGGAACATTGAGGACTGCTTCCTCCCTCCCAGCATACGAGACTCTTCTTTTGAATTGCCAACCTGACGCAATGTAATTTTTGCTGTTTGACACTTATATGATAATGCCCCAAACCAACAAATTAAAGGGAACCTGTCACCCCCAAAATCGACGATGAGCTAAGCCCACCGGCGTTGAGGCTTATCTACAGCATTCTGGAATGCTGTAGATAAGCCCCCGATGTATCCTGAAAGATGAAAAAAAGAGGTTATATTATACTCACCCAGGGGCGGCCCTGCTGCGGTCCGGTCCTTCCCATCTTCATATGATGACGATCTCTTCTGGTCTTCACGCTTCGGCTCCGGCACAGGCGTACTTTGTCTGCTCTGTTGAGGGCAGAGCAAAGTACTGCAGTGCGCAGGTGCCGGGAAAGGTCAGAGAGGCCCAGTGCCTGCGCACTGCAGTACTTTGCTCTGCCCTCAACAGAGCAGACAAAGTACGCCTGCGCTGGAGCCGCAGCGTGAAGACCAGAATAGGACGTCATCTGATGAAGATAGGAGGCGCCGGACCGGACCGCGACGCTCATCGGACCGGGGTGAGTATAATATAACCTCTTTTTCTCATCTTTTAGGATACATCAGGGGCTTATCTACAGCATTCCAGAATGCTGTAGATAAGCCCCCTGATGCTGGTGGGCTTACCTCACCCTCGATTTTGGGGGTGTCAGGTTCCCTTTAAAAGAAGAACCGCGGATGCTGGAGAATGGGAGGTGGCTCTTATCCAGGAATCACAGATTACAGGACTGAGTCCTGTCAATTTATTTTTACAAACTCTAATACTGAAATAAATGAGTGACTTAATAATATTCATTTGCAGAGAGAAGGCAGAACAGACTATTTGGCACCGACTAAAACAACTTGGATCAATGAAGCGGAAGCGGTGCAAATCCCAAGGTCCCTTGAGGATTGGTCTATTGGGTAGGTCACAAAGTTCGATTGCTAAATAGATAGAGATTACAAGAAAGAAATTTACAATAAATAAAAATACGTTAAGTCATTTTTGATACTTTGGCTTTACAAAGGTTGTATGGCAGAGAGATTAAAAGAGGAGATCCTACAGAAGGAGAAGCTGGTGGATGTATTGGCCGGACCTGATGCATATCGAGATCTACCAAGACTTCTTTCTGTAGCAGAAACTGGTCAACAAGCTGCTAACGTGCTTCTTTCCCTAGACGAGACTTACGCTGATGTCATGCCTGTTCAGACATCCTCCAACAATGTCTCATCCTTTGTGTAAGTTTGTACTTGGGAGGTTGAATCTCAGCAATAATATGAAATATCCATATCCACAATATACCATAAAAGGACAATAGGTACGCGACCCACCTGTGGTACCATAACATTTCTGAAGAACAGTGCTTTCCATTTGACATTTCTGTGGAGCCACTCGCCCTATTGCCTTCAGTGAAGAGGTGGCTACATACAAGCATTAGGTCTTTCTGTGAATCCCGTAGACCCAAATGGAGAGGGCAGTGGGGCCACCTCGCCATAGCTTACAATATGGGAAGCAGCCTCAGAGTTTAACAGGGGTTTCAGCATATTTATTTTCCAACTACATAAAGGAGCCTACCTATAACTTATTTTTAGCATATAGTGCGACTTTGTCATAAATGTGTAAGAAGGCAACCGACCTTTACAATTCGAATTTGTTACATTGTTTAGGATTATCTTTAAACTATGTAAAACAATAAAATCAAATGCTTATTTATGTTCCCAAAAAGGTTGGCAAAATGTATTGGCTGCTAAAGGGGTTAAGGAAGTTATCAACCTTTTTCTTAGCATTAAACTAATGACACAGGTGAAATCAGTTTGTCGAACTTGTCACTATTCTTTAGTGTTTCTTTTCCTAGCTCCATCATGCGTGGTTGTGATAATATGTGCACCTATTGCATTGTTCCCTTTACACGTGGGAGAGAGAGAAGTCGTCCAGTCCACTCCATTTTAGAGGAAGTTCGCATGCTCTCCAGCCAGGTATGACCAGTTTAGCAAGATCAAGCTACCAGCCAGGATATCTTTCATCCTAGTACCCCGATCTAACCGATAAGGTTTCCCCTTGTGGAGAGTGACATGCCAGGTCTGGCATGTCAGTATGAGACTTAAACAGCTTGCTTGCTTCTCTGGGAAAAAAATATGCAAATTGTCTCTTCAGAGAGGAAGAGGACTTGAACTCTGGTGCAAGTTATTGGACGTAGCAATCCTACAAGTCGATATCGACCTTTTAACAAGCCTTGCCATACGAATACCCCCAAATCTCCTATCCTACAAAGCCGTGATCATAAAAATAAACTCTAGCTAAAAATTAACAGCCATCATCTGTTTCCTTGCGAGTTGTAAATATAGTTGTGATGGCCCCTATAGGCGAGCCAATAATTGTGGAGTATTTTTTTAGAAACTTTAATTCCCAATTATTAGACCATAAAAGCCAACCTGCAATCATTCCACATTACCTGATGTGTATATAGGTGATATGCTGCCAATAGCTTAATACCTTATGGGGACAGAACAATTGTGTTAGCGATTAGTGATATAGCTGATCAGCCATGTAATAACCTGGATTGGCATGTCTAAATGTACCTTAACCCCTTAGTGATTGAGCCAATTGTGATCTTAATAACAGGGCCAATTTTTTGCAATTCTGACCACTGTCATTTTATGAGGTTATAACTCTGGAAGGCTTCAACCGACTCCACTGATTCTGAGACTGTTTTTTCGTGACTCTTTGTATTTCATGTTAGTGGTAAAATTTCTTCGATATGATTTGCGTTTCTTTATGAAAAAAATGGAAATTTGGCAAAAATGTTGAAAATTTTGCAATTTTCGAACTTTTATTTTTTGTACCCTTAAATCAGAGAGAGATATCACACAAAATAGTTAATAAATAACATTTCCCACATGTCAACTTTACATCGGCACAATTTTGAAATCATAATTTTTTTTTTTTGGTTAGGACATTATAAGGGTTAAAAGTAGCGATTTCTAATTTTTCTCAAAATATTTACAAAACAATTTTTTTAAGGACCACCTCACATTTGAAGGGAGTTTGGATTGTCAAACATTTTTATTTTCACAAGGGTATCAGGAGAAAATGGACCACAAAATTTGTTGTCCAATTTCTCCTGAGTACGCCGATACCTGTTATGTGGGGGAAAGCTACTGTTTGGGCACATGGCAGGTCTCAGAAAGGAGGGATTACTGTTTGACATTTTGAAGGCAAAATTGGCTGTAATCAATGGCGGGCGCCATGTTGCCTGTGGAGACCCCTGATGTGCCTAAACAGTGGAAACCCCCCAATTCTAAATCAATCCTACCACAGCCCTAACCCCTACCCTAACCGTAATCCCAACTCTAACCACAACCCTAGCCCCAACCCTAACCCTAACTGCAAAGAATGGAAAAATACATTTTTTTATTTTTACCTAAGGGGAATGATAAAGGGGGTTTGATTTACTATTTTTTTTATTTTGATCACTCTGATAGACCCTATCACAATGATCAAAATGAACCAATAGGAAAAATCTCCCATTGTGGCTGGGTACCGGCTGGCAGATCTGGGCGGGCGCACTGTGCATGTGTCCACCATTTTATTCCAGGAAGAAGACGCAGAGGACCGGGGGATGGTGGAGGTACTGGGGGGGCTCGGCGGACCCCATTTCTCTCCTCTAATATGCTAGATCATATCAGAGGAGAGAGAAATTAGTGGGAAATTTTTCTTTGTGCTATTGCCGTTATTCGGTGAATAACGGCGATCGCAAGACTGGGGATTGTAAAAACGGACCCGAATCATGTTCTACGGGGTCTGAGCTATCAGCGGTAGCCAAAACCCTGGAGATTTTCCAACGCTGGGCCGCTATACCCTAATTTCTCAGTGGCGTTAAAAAGCGGTGCTGAGCAATAAGTACCCTTAACTGCCGCCGTTAAAAGACACATCATTGGTCGTTAACGGGTTGGAGAGGACTTTTTGTTTTTCTACAGGCCTAAGAACTTACTGGCAGCTACTGTACTTGCTAACTACCTGCCTGCTCTACATGGTGCTGGCTAAGAGCAGTCACGGACCACTCCTGCCAGCGATTCTGCTGCATAACTCTTTTAATACTACCCACATTAAAAATATTCTTTAGGGTGTCTGAAGCATTCACATTTCACAATTTCAAGCCTGATGTTACTTCTTTTCCCCATGAATTCCACTTCTGCCTTTTTTATGAACAACAAAGTTGAATGATCAAAAAATAATCCGTGATGTGTCAGAAAATGGCATGAATGTAGCCCATAAACTCAGCCTATCACTCATGCAGAGTTTGCCTTAGAGCCCCCTAACCCAGTGCTTTTTGAACTGAGACCGTGTTTAATAAATTATAACCTCCTCAGCATTTGCAGAGGTGCAGACAGGAAACTGCTTTGCCAAAACATGTCACATGTTTGATTGGCTTGCATCAGCCTCTAATTTATCAAAATATGGCAGATGTCCGAAGTTACCAAGACTGACCTTTTATGTACCAGTCCTAATAAGAGTGCTGGAGTATGATACGCTATGCCTCATAATAAATTTGGTGCATCTTTGAGCTGCTCCAGCACCTAAGATGTGAAATCTGCTCTAGCTATAAGCTGATGTTGATTTTGTCTATAGTTTATACCACACCGCAAAAAAAGATAGTAGATCCATCCCACAGTCATGAAGTGTGCTGTTGAGGTACACACTGGATTTGATAAATTTTCCTGTTTCAAGTTCTAATCGGCTCATCCTGTTATTTTTTTTCAGTCACTGGAAACCTCACACACAACGTTCAAAGAGGAGCCAAATTTGCTAGATATTGCAGTGTATTGCATTCAAGTCCTCTTGTAAAAAAAAAAAAATATATATAAAAAATAAATTTAAATTGTATTAAATTGCTTTAGAAAATAATGCCAAGTTTAGCCGCTTTCCGATAGATGATGTTCGATAAAGTCTTATGTAAAAAAAATAAAAATTATTACAGGTCTCAGAAAATGTCGATATAGCCAAATTATTTATTTATATTTTATTTTTACACAAATTTCCAAACTCATTTTTTTTTTTTATTCAAATAAATTTTTATTAAGAATAACAAGATAAATGACATGTTACATTCTTATTTTCAATACAAAGCTTTCCCCCCCCCCTTCAAACATTCCCCTTCAATCCCACCACCCCCCAACGCCACCCAACAAAGCAGCTCACCTTGGTTAGCACTTCCATCATTAGACCAATATACTATCTAATCCCTCGGCCAATAATATAAGCCATATTTAACATTACCATTAATTAGGAACCTTAATTAACTCTCCCTCTATAATACCCCTATCCCATAGCAATCCACGGAGACCACATTTTATTGAACATTTCGATTTTCCCTCTTTTTTTTTATAAAACCCCTTTTCCAGTGTCAGGCCCTGCTTCACATACTGGAGGAACTCTCCTCTTGACGGCGGTTCTTCCCTAATCCAATTTCGAGCTATTACCTTCCTAGCCATGTATAACAATCTGGCAATAGCTATCTTCAGGTTGTTATCCACTCATCCCAACAAGCACACAAGTGGATCCCTTGGCACCTTACATCCATACACACCTTCCATACGACTCAAAACTACCACCCAAAAAGCAGCCAGTCTCGGACACGTCCACATCATATGGAGTATATCAGCATCTGCAGTTTTACACCTCGGGCATTCAGAATCATCACGCAAACCAGCCTTATATAGCACCATCGGTGACTTATAAACCCTGTGTATCACATAGAGCTGTGACAGTCTATACGGTTCGCTCAGTGACAATCGTGGGACCCATTCTAGCACCGACTTCCAAGTCTCATTCTCCATTGGACCCAGATCCCTCTCCCACTTAGCTCTCGCCATTATTGGAAACCCCAATAGGAAAGTGTGCAACAGATCTTTATACAAAGTAGATATGACTCCCCCAGTAGTCCCTTCATTACACACATACTCCAGTACTATATCCCTCTGAATTCCAATACCTCCGTTTCTACTCTGAGCTCCAAAAGCATGCCTCATCCGCAAATACTGAAATTCCCCCACAGTCCCAAGACCAAATTCCGCCTGTAATTGGGAAAATGATTTCAATTCACCTCGCTCAATTATTTGATACACGTATTGAATCCCTTTGACTTGCCATTCTGTCAGTACCCCCAGTGCCTCAAACTCCTGTAAGTTGCTGTTATGCCATAGCGGTGAGAATCTAGTCAAATCCGTGACCCCCCGTATATGTCTCAGCCTACCCCACAGCCTGCGTATCAACAACACAGTCGGGTATAATTTCCCCAGAGCCCCCAGGGATCCATCCTCCAAACATTGTACCACTGGCCTTCTTTTTGTCACCACTTCCATCAGCCGCTGTACCGCCCCAGATGACCCTTCATGCGCCCAGCCTTTTAAATGCTGACTCTGGGCTGCAAGAAAATATATTTCAGGGTTAGGCAATGCCAATCCCCCATCTTCCTTGGGTCGCTGAAGTGTCTCCAGTTTGATACGCGGATGCTGTCTCCCCCATATCAAATTCCTGAACAGAGAGTTAATCTGTCTAAATCTCCCGCGTGGTATCCAAACTGGCGCATTATGAAGAATATACAGTATTTTTGGCATCAAAATCATTTTAATAAGATTCACCCTACCTACCACAGATAAATGCAGTTTAAGCCAAGCATCCGCTTTCACTTTAAGAACACCTAAGATTGGAGTCAGATTTCTATGTATATAGTCAGTAACAGGCATAGACACCCATATTCCAAGGTACTTAAATTGGCTAGTCACCTCCAGTCGCCCATCCTCCAGTGGCTCCCCACCATCATCATCCACCTTAAACAAGACAGACTTACTCCAGTTTATCCTAAGTCCCGACACCGATCCGAGACGCTCAATAATCCCAATGGCTCCCTCCAAGGACGTACCCGGGTCAGCCAGTAATAGCAGAATGTCATCCGCATACAACGCCACCCTTTCTTCAATCATCCCATATTTAAACCCAGTCACCTCATCAGACCGTCGAAGCTTAGCAGCCAGTGGTTCCACAGCCAGAGCAAACAAAAGAGGAGAGAGCGGACACCCCTGTCTCGTCCCTCTAGCCAGTTGTATGGTCCGTGATAACTCCCCATTTACCCTAACCCTAGCCATCGGCATCGAGTACATCAGTCGAATCCAGGATATGAACTGCGGTCCAAACCCCATACTCCGGAGCACCTGCCAGAGATATCCCCATTCCACACTATCGAACGCCTTATGGGCGTCTAAAGATGCAATAACTCTCTGGCCACAGTTGTCGGATCTGAGTTGCAAGTTCATATACAGCCTTCGTAAGTTGATCGCAGTGGACCGATCAGGCATAAAGCCGGACTGGTCTGAGTGCACCAGGCCGGAAATAACACTTGTCAACCTCATCGCCAACACCTTAGCCAGAAGTTTAACGTCTGTAGTAAGCAAGGAGATTGGCCGATATGAATCCGGCTGTGTCGGGTCCTTCCCCTCCTTAGGAATCACCACTATTATGGCCTCCCGCATAGATGCCGGTAGACGACCGCCACTCCTAGCCTCCTCCAGAAGTACCCTTAATTTAGGGATCAGCACTTCCCCAAAGTTTTTATAAATTTCAGCAGGAAATCCATCTACGCCAGGTGCCTTCCCATTAGCCATAGACTGCAGTGCCCGACCCAACTCCTCCTCCGTGATGGGAGCTTCCAAATCTTCTCTATCTATGTCACTCAGCCTTGGTAGCTCCAATTCCTCAAGGAACGCCACCGTGTCCTCCACCGACCCATCTACCTGAGAGGAATATAGGTCCGCATAAAAATCAGCAAAAATGTCCAAAATCTCTGAAGTCTCAGAGACAGCCACACCGCTCCCCGATACCAAAGAATGAACAAAGGAAGTGTTTCTCTGGGCAGAAGCCACCATCGATAGCAAACGACCCACAGATTCGCCCTCCTGGTAAAAAGCCAGATTCACGAATTCCCTCTTCCTTTCAGCCTTACCGAGCAATACCTCCTCCAACTGACTCTGAGCTGCCTTTAGCCTCCTCCCAGCTTCCGGAGTACCCGCTATTACCATCTCATCCTCGGCTATCCTCAGCCCTTCAACCACCAACCTCTCTGTCTCTCTCGATTTCCTCTTACACCTGCTAATATCCCTGAACAGCAGTCCCCTCAAGTACGCTTTCATGGCTTCCCACACAGTAAGAACATCTACACTTCCCTCGTTGATCTCAAAAAATTCCACCAACTCCTTCTTTATCTTTTCCAAGTCCATACTGTGTAGCCAATTAGGGTGAATCTTCCACTCCTTCCTGCTCCCGATCCGTGTCCCCACCGGCCGAAATTCCACCTCAACTGGACTATGGTCTGAAAGAGCCCTAGGCAAATATCTCACCTCCCCTACCATCGTATCCAGTAAACAGTTACCCAGCGCCAAGTCAATCCTAGACAAAGTACCATGAGCTGGCGAGTAGCATGAGTACGTCCTTTCCCCAATATGTCTAACTCTCCATAAATCAATCATACCTACTTCCCGGACATAGGTCCCAAACGTAGTGATATGTCCCCCTGTTCTATTCTGGGGATTTTTGTTTTTGTCCCAAAAGTCATCACAGATATTATTAAGATCGCCAATAATTAGAGATGGTAACGGTCCCCAACGCTCTACCCTCTCCAGCACCTCTCTTATCTTCTTACTTGAGTATGGGGGCGGAATATACATTGCCGCTATACACATCAACACTCCATTTATTTTACATTTCACCACCACATACTGACCATCCACATCCTCTTTTACCGCTACCTCCTCATACTGCACCCCCGCAGGTATTAACACAGACACACCCCTAGAGTACGTCGAGAAAGTAGAATGATACGCCCTCTGTATCCAGCGCCTATTCAATACGTTCACCCTCTCCCGCCTAAATGTGTCTCTAGCAGACATATCATTGAGACCTTCTGTTCTCGGACATACTGCAGACTTGCCGCCCGCCGTGTTTTATCCGCCAGACCTCTCACATTCCAACTCAATATTTTAATACAATCTCCCATCATGTGGCTCATCATTTCTTAAAGTATCCAATTTCCCAAGTATGAGCTGCCCCAATCCTCCCACCCCCCTGCCCCCTCCCAACTTGCCCCCCTAACACCCCCAATATAACGCATTCTTCCTCTCATCAAGAGTGGGGCTCCACTGCCCACTGCGAACACTCTCCCTTACTTAACCCTCTCCATTCGCGTCCCGCTGCCATAGCAATCACAATTTCCCCCCCAACTTTCACTTTATTGTATCTTAACATTTCAACTTATATTAACATATAGAAAAAGTACCAAACCAGTTCACAGTACCCAGCATAACCCTCCTACCCCGTACTTAGTAGTCGGTACTGTCCCCTCCGGCCATTCCTTCAATATGGCCCAGCAAAACCCCCAACAGTTGCTCAACTCTTTAACCATTGCTAACGAGCGCTGAACTCTCCTCTATCGACAGAGAAAACAAATCCCAACTGGATCTCGCCGAAATGTCAGTCGCCCATTCCCTTAAGTTTTTTCTCATGAGTATCAAGCCACTGGGTAGCGTCCTCTGGTGTCAAGAAAAAGTGGGTCTTATTAAAAGCCACCAGTCTCAGCTTGGCGGGAAACATCACTGAATACTGCACTCCCAGCTCCCTCAGTCGCCGCTTGACTCCAGTAAACTTCATCCGCTGTTTCTGAACCGCAGCGGAATAATCCGGATAAATGGCGATTTTTTTTTTTTTTTTTGACCTCCAGCCGTCAGGTCCTCCATCTCTCTAGCCTTTCTAAGGATAATGTCTCTGTCCCTGTAGTTCAGTATTTTAGCAAGCATGGTACGGGGATTTGCTCCTGGGGCAGGGGGCTGCGGCGGGACCCTATGAGCACGTTCAACAGCAAAAACTTTTGTCAACACTGTGCTCCCAATCTTCTCCGGCAGCCAATTTTCAACAAATTATGTGGGATTTCTCCCCTCAGTCTTTTCAGGCAGCCCCACTTTACGTATATTATTTCTTCTGGATCTATTTTCCAGATCCTCATTTTTGGCAGCGAGCTCGGCTATTGCTTGGGCGAACTTCTTTTCAGCTTTTTGTAATTTCACTATGTGATCTTCTGCCGTGCTCACCCTCTCCTCCACCTCCAAACTCATTTTGCTACCTAAAAAAAAAAGTTTGCACATTTGGAATCACTGTAATTGTAGTACCTAGAGAATCATAGTGCCAGATGTAATGAAGCCTGTGAATAAAGAGCCCAAAAACTATTTGCAATTTTGTCACATTCTGAATTTTTTTTTCAGCACATTACCTGATAAAACGAATGGTCTCATTCAAAAAATACAACTCATCCCACAAAAAAAACAAACCCTCAAGCGGCCATATCGACAGAAAAATATAAGTTTTGGCTCTTGGAAGAAGGGGAGGAACAAATTAAAGTGCAAAAAAAAAAAAAAAATTACCATGTCGGGAAGTGGTTAAGACATAAAAATTCCAAAACAATGCATTTTAATGGATGTTAGGGGTGGTGAATACCATTGTATTCCGTGCACGTGACTACATTTCCCAGTTTGTATGGCCACTTGCTGACTTCATAGGTTACATGCATTTATGTTGCCACATCTGCAGCACAGACAGGAATAAACAGGAAGAAGCTCTTAAGTTTCAGGAAATTTAACAAGTGACTAATGGTTATTTTATCCTGTTTTTTTTTTTTTTTTTGTCAGGCTAATTTTTGAAAATTCCAAACAATCCCTTTAAGGCTCAAACCGGTCATTAAAGGGAACCTGTCACCCCGAAAATCGCGGGTGAGGTAAGCCCACCGGCATCAGGGGCTTATCTACAGCATTCTGTAATGCTGTAGATAAGCCCCCGATGTTACCTGAAAGAGGAGAAAAAGACGTTATATTATACTCACCCATGGGCGGTCCCGCTGCTGGTCCGGTCAAACGGGTGTCTCTGGTCCGCTGCGGCGCCTCCCATCTTCATTACAAGACGTCCTTCTGATCTTCAGCCACGGCTCCGGCGCAGGCGTACTTTGCTCTGCCCTGTTGAGGGCAGAGGATAGTACTGCAGTGCGCAGGCGCCGGAAAAGTCAGAGAGGCCCTGCGCACTACAGTACTTTTACTCTGCCCTGCTCTGCAGAGCAAAGTACGCCTGCGCCAGAGCCGTGGCTGAAGATCAGAAGAGGACGTCTTGTAATGAAGATGGGAGGTGCCGGAGAGGACCAGAGACACCCATCCGACCGGACCAGCAGCGGGACCGCCCCTGGGTGAGTATAATCTAACGTCTTTTTCTCCTCTTTCAGGTAACATCGGGGGCTTATCTACAGCATTACAGAATGCTGCAGATAAGCCCCTGATGCCGGTGGGCTTACCTCACCTGCGATTTTCGGGGTGACAGGTTCCCTTTAAGCTTCTATATGAATATATTCTTAGTTTCATTTAGGTTTTCTAATAGAACATATTTGTATTGCTGAATGTCTATATCTCAAAAACATAATTTCTAAGCTGTGCTTTTATTCCATGTTCTGATTTTTCGTAGGGTGTTAAGGAAGTGACTTTACTTGGTCAGAATGTCAATAGTTATTGTGACACATCTTCGGCTCAGTTTCCTACTTCTGGTACCTCTCACCTTAGTCGCAGCTTCAGTACAATCTACAAACCTAAACAAGGGGGACTCCGATTTGTGGACCTTCTGGATCAGGTTTCCAGAATAGACCCAGAAATGAGAATACGCTTTACATCCCCACATCCTAAGGATTTCCCTGATGAGGTTGGTTACTGATGAGCTTGGATATTATTTAAAATAAATTCATCCACTTTAGGGCCCTTAGGGAATGTAAAAACAATGTGAATGATGAGATTTCTGCTGCTTTACAACCACTCTTTATTTGTACTAAATGCAGCTATAATAAATAATAAAATGGTCCATTAACTACAGCATGTTGACAGTTTCCAGGTGGCAAAATGAGATTTTTTGGACTTTGAGCAGTGTAAAATGACCTAAGTAAAAAGGAATACAAATTTTGCTAACCCATTAATGAACATGCTTAATACAAAAAGGAGGAAAAAAACCAATCAATAAAGAAATCGGGGCTCTAGAGTCTTCTCTATTCATTGCTATTAGGGATGCCAGGAAAAGCCAAGTGCAGTGCTCTACTTTCACTATCACTCCCATAGACAACAAATGGAGCCGAGGTCAAGCATGTTAATCTCTGCTCTATGCAAGAGGGGGCCACAGAGCTCCAATCTCTGGATCACTTGGGGTGAGGTTCACAACAGTTAAAACCCCAGCAATTAGAACATTTTTCCCTATCCTGTAAATATCTTGATTTATTGGGAAAAACTCTTTAGCCCCTTAGTACATATGGACTTACTGGTGCATCCATCCTTGTGTCACCAACAGTGGAAAGGGGGCTTAACCCCTTTCCGGCATCGGACGTACTATACCGTCCGATGCCGGCTCCCCTGCTTTGATGCAGGGCTCCGCGGTGAGCCCGCATCAAAGCCGGGACATGTCAGCTGTTTTGAACAGCTGACATGTGCCCGTAATAGGCGCGGGCAGAATCGCGATCTGCCCGCACCTATTAACTAGTTAAATGCCGCTGTCAAACGCAGACAGCGGCATTTAACTACCGCTTCCGGCCGAGTGGCCGGAAATGACGTCATCGCCGACCCCCGTCACATGATCGGGGGTCGGCGATGCTTGTGAATGGTAGCCATAGAGGTCCTTGAGACCTCTATGGTTACTGATTGCCCGTCGCTGTGAGCGCCACCCTGTGGCCGGCGCTCACAGCACACGTGCAATTCTGCTACATAGCAGCGATCAGCAGATCGCTGCTATGTAGCAGAGCCGATCGTGCTGTGCCTGCTTCTAGCCTCCCATGGAGGCTATTGAAGCATGGCAAAAGTTAAAAAAAATGTGAAAAAAATAAAAAAAACATAAAAGTTTAAATCACCCCACTTTCGCCCCAATCAAAATAAATCAATAAAAAAAATATCAAATCTACGCATATTTGGTATCGCCGCGCTCAGAATCGCCCGATCTATCAATTAAAAAAAAGTATTAACCTGATCACTAAACAGCGTAGCGGGAAAAAAATTCGAAACGCCAGAATTACGTTTTTTTGGTCGCCGCGACATTGCATTAAAATGCAATAACGGGCGATCAAAAGAACGTATCTGCACCAAAATGCTATCATTAAAAACGTCATCTCGGCACGCAAAAAATAAGCCCTCAACCGACCCCAGATCACGAAAAATGGAGACGCTACGAGTATCGGAAAATGGCGCAATTTTTTTTTATTTTTTTTTAGCAAAGTTTGGAATTTTTTTTCACCACTTAGATAAAAAATAACCTAGTCATGTTTGGTGTCTATGAACTCGTAATGACCTGGAGAATCATAATGGCAGGTCATTTTTAGCATTTAGTGAACCTAGCAAAAAAGCCAAACAAAAAACCAATGTGGGATTGCACTTTTTTTGCAATTTCACCGCACTTGGAATTTTTTTCCCGTTTTCTAGTACACGACATGCTAAAACCAATGATGTCCTTCAAAAGTACAACTCGTCCCGCAAAAAATAAGCCCTCACATGGCCAAATTGACGGAAAAATAAAAAAGTTATGGCTCTGGGAAGGAGGGGAGCGAAAAACGAACACGGAAAAACGAAAAATCCCCCGGTCATGAAGGGGTTAAAAACTGAGCTTTCTTCAAACTTGATAGATGCCAGTTGTGTTGCAAAGTTGACATTTGTCTCCACAGTGGCTGGAGTTGAACTCCAATTGCTGCTGTTAACCATTTATATGCTTCTGTCAATTTCTAAAAATGACAGTTAAATGGTATGCTCGTCCCATCCGCCCGCGTAATGCAGTTACACCCTACCCATGAGCTACCATAATGGCCAAGAGCTTGTATTTTCCCCTGTAACTGTTATTTTTGTACTTATGGGAAGTTCATCCACTGGCTTAGATTCATAGATCATTATTTACACTACAAATGCAATTCTATGGTATTATAGTATATAAGATAGGCAATTCAGGTACCCCTAGGGGATATTTGTTAAAAGTATAAAGAGTTGAAATAACCCTTTACCTACCCCATTAAAATTAAAGAAAGGAAAAAAAAATAACATCTGATATTGGCACGTCTGTAAAAATCTGGTTTGTCAAAATATAACATTGATTAACCTGTATAGTAAATGCTGTAAAGAGACCAAAAATCAAATAGTATTTTTCAGTGACCACACCTTCCTAAACATACAGTAAAAACCTATCAAATAAGTCTTGCTTACCTCGAAATGCTATCAGTGAAAAGTCAGAAAACAAGCCTTCATACAGCTCTATCAACAGAAAAATAAGAATGGTATGTGTCTCGAAAAATAGCGAGGCAACAAAACATTTTTTTTTAAATTTCCTCTGAATTATTTCTCGCCTTAATCGTAAACTGGACAATCCTACTACTGGATCATTTTTTCTATACAATGAACAAGATGAAAACAAAAAACAATGGTTGAATTGCATGTTTGTCATTTTATCTTCGAATTTTTTTACACGATTTTTCAGTACACTGCATGGTAAAATAAATGGTGTCATTGAAAATTACAACTCGTCCTGCAAAAAGTACTCCTACAATGATAAAAAAACAAAAAAAAAGTTATGGCTCCATGAAGAAGGGGAGGAAAAAACAAAGCATTAAGAGGAAAAATAGCTGCGGTGGGAATGAGTTGAAGATGGAGTTCCTCGTTTAATAACCTTTCCGTTCACGGAGAGACTCTTGCAATAGGTTTATGTGAGCAGACATCCAGAAGTTTGAATTAGCTTTCATGGCTCAGATACCCCAACTCATCATTTGTAATCTCCAGCACAAGGTGCGCAGAGGGTTCCGCCATTGCTTTTTACCCCAAGAGTCCAACAGAAAAAGGAAGCATACTTTAGGCTGTATTGCGTTAGTATGATATTTTTGTTTTTCTTCTTTTAAGGTTTTGTATTTAATACGAGAGCGACATAACATCTGCAAGCAAATTCACATTCCAGCTCAGAGTGGAAGTAACCGAGTTCTAGAAGCCATGCGACGTGGGTAAGTTTTATCTTTGTTTGTTTTATCGTTCTATGTTTTCCATTATGAAATCATATCATACAAACTATTTTTACCAGAACCCCGTGTTGACTTTTCTTTGTATGATCTTGTTTTCAATTTTACCATAAATATAACACCATTCTAAATACTGCACAAATACCCTCAAAGTCCACAAAACCACAGTCAAGTAGTTTTTTTTTACTGTTCAGGTGCTTCACAGGAACTAAAAGCAATGTGCTTTAGCCCATTTTTTTTTTATTTTCCCAAGGATAACAGGAGAAAATGGACCCCAAAATTTGTTGCAATTTCTCCTGAATACGCCAGTACCTCATATGTGGGGGAATGCTATTGTTTTGGCATACGGCAGGGCTCCGAAGGGAAGGCGCACTGTTTGACTTTTTCAACGCAAAAATGCGTTTGGAGAGCCCCAGATGTGACTAAACAGTGGAACCCTCCCCACAAGTAACCCCATTTTGGAAACTAGACCCCTCAAGGAATGTTTCTAGATGTTTGGTGAGCACTAGTGTTGAGCGATACCTTCCGATATCGGAAAGTATCGGTATCGGTTTGGATCGGCCGATATTCAAAAAATATCGGATATCGCCGATACCGATACCCGATCCCAATGCAAGTCAATGGGACCAAAATATCGGAATTAAAATAAACCCTTTCTTTCCTTGTAGGTTCATTCTACATGAAGGAAAACAACTAAGAATAATGCCGGATGTATTTGGGGAGGTGGCGGAGACATTCAAGTCATAGAGGTTTATCCCAATCAAATAGAATAGCATGTTTTTTGTTTTTTTTTAAGACGTTCGGAGTGACAAAGATATTGACTATGTAAATTTTTTTTTTATTTTGTCAGATATTGATGTTTCACTATTCCACGCCCTTCCCCTTCTTTTTTTTCTTTTTTTTTTTCTTTTCCCACACTTTCATCTTCATCATCATCAGCATCTTTGACATCAACTTCTTCACCTTATTCATCTTCTTCTTCATCTTCTACCTATTTTTTTTTTTTTATTACATTCTTCATATTCATTTTATTCAACTATTATTATTCTTCTTATTCTACATATTCTTTTTATTCCACTGTTATTATTCTTCCTATTCTACTTCTTCATCATATTCTCATTTGTGACAGGCATTCCCGTAGTTGTTATCTATAAAAGTTTGAAGATTACACCTTCCGTTCTGCCAGTCACAAAAGTTACATTTGTCCGCGTTCAGTTTGGCCTGCAGCATCAGGCTTTATCCAGGGGCACCACGAGGAGGAACGGACTCACCCCCATACACTGCTTAGTCTTCTTCTGCATATAATTTAGATAATATCTTTTGCTCTGATATTAAGTCTTATGCTTAATGTTCTTCTGCTCTTTGTTCTGCAGCCTCTTGTTCTTCTGCTTCTCGGTCTTCCATGTTGTCGTCTCCAGGGTCGTCGTCTCCAGTGTCGTCATCTCCGCCGTCGTCGTCTCCGCCGTCGTCGTCGTCGTCATCGGGGTGGTCTTCCGTGTCGTCGTCATCGTGGTGGTCTTCCGGGTCGTCGACGTTAGGGTCTTCAACTTGGAAATGTAGCAGAAGGTACAAGAAGGCTGAGAAAATGCCAAGAACCAGCTGATGGAACTGGAACTCGGATGGCTACCCGAAGGTTCAAGAGCCTATGGAACTACCGAGGACCAGCTGACGTTACTGGAACCCGGTTACTAAGCAGGAGGTACCCGTGCTAAAAAGCACTACCAAGGACCGCCTGACGTTGACGGAACTCGGATACCCAGAAGGAGGCACCTAAGCCAAAGGCTCTGCCCGGAACCAGCTGACGTTACTGGAACCAGGATGGGGAGCAGAAGGTACAAGAGCAAAAGACACTGCCGAGAACCAGCTGACGGTACTGGAACCCGGATGGGTAGCCGAAGGTCCAAGAGCCAATGGAACTACCGAGGACCAGCTGACGTTACTGGAACCCGGTTACTAAGCAGGAGGTACCCGTGCCTGAAAGCACTACCAAGGACCACCTGACGTTGGTGGAACTTGGATACCCAGAAGGAGGCACCTAAGCCAAAGGCTCTGCCCGGAACCAGCTGACGGTACTGGAACCAGGATGGGGAGCAGAAGGTACAAGAGCAAAAGACACTGCCGAGAACCAGCTGACGGTGCTGGAACCAGGTGGTGGACCCGAAGGTCCACAGGAGAGGAGAGAACAGCTAGGCCGCGAGGCAGCCGCAGTTACCGAACCCCAACAGTCCTACAGGGGGAGCTGGGCCTACTGGCACTACAGAACCAGCCTTGACTACCAGTTCACGCAGCCCACATAGGAAGCTCCTAAACTGGAGGCACCCTGGAGTTGGCTAACCCGACCGCACCACGACGAGGCAAGCATAGGTGTCTCAGTGAGCTTGACACAACCCGGAAACAGCTGACGGTGCTGAAACCAGGCTTGGCACGAGGGAGTACCTGTGACAAAAACACTGCCGAGAACCAGCTGGCGGTGCTGGAACCCGGATGCGTTGCCCCAGTGTGCAAGAGCCAATGGCACGACCGAGGACCAGCTGACGGTGCTGGAACCCGGTTACTAAGCTGTAGGTGCCCGCGCTTAAAAGCACTACCAAGGACCGCCTGGCGTTGGCGGAACTCGGATACCCAGGAGGAGGCACCTAAGCCAAAGGCTCGGCCCGGAACCAGCTGACGGTGCTGGAACCAGGTGGTGGACCCGAAGGTCCACAGGAGAGGAGAGAACAGCTAGGCCGCGAGGCAGCCGCAGTTACCGAACCCCAACAGTCCTACAGGGGGAGCTGGGCCTACTGGCACTACAGAACCAGCCTTGACTACCAGTTCACGCAGCCCACATAGGAAGCTCCTAAACTGGAGGCACCCTGGAGTTGGCTAACCCGACCGCACCACGACGAGGCAAGCATAGGTGTCTCAGTGAGCTTGACACAACCCGGAAACAGCTGACGGTGCTGAAACCAGGCTTGGCACGAGGGAGTACCTGTGACAAAAACACTGCCGAGAACCAGCTGGCGGTGCTGGAACCCGGATGCGTTGCCCCAGTGTGCAAGAGCCAATGGCACGACCGAGGACCAGCTGACGGTGCTGGAACCCGGTTACTAAGCTGTAGGTGCCCGCGCTTAAAAGCACTACCAAGGACCGCCTGGCGTTGGCGGAACTCGGATACCCAGGAGGAGGCACCTAAGCCAAAGGCTCGGCCCGGAACCAGCTGACGGTGCTGGAACCAGGTGGTGGACCCGAAGGTCCACAGGAGAGGAGAGAACAGCTAGGCCGCGAGGCAGCCGCAGTTACCGAACCCCAACAGTCCTACAGGGGGAGCTGGGCCTACTGGCACTACAGAACCAGCCTTGACTACCAGTTCACGCAGCCCACATAGGAAGCTCCTAAACTGGAGGCACCCTGGAGTTGGCTAACCCGACCGCACCACGACGAGGCAAGCATAGGTGTCTCAGTGAGCTTGACACAACCCGGAAACAGCTGACGGTGCTGAAACCAGGCTTGGCACGAGGGAGTACCTGTGACAAAAACACTGCCGAGAACCAGCTGGCGGTGCTGGAACCCGGATGCGTTGCCCCAGTGTGCAAGAGCCAATGGCACGACCGAGGACCAGCTGACGGTGCTGGAACCCGGTTACTAAGCTGTAGGTGCCCGCGCTTAAAAGCACTACCAAGGACCGCCTGGCGTTGGCGGAACTCGGATACCCAGGAGGAGGCACCTAAGCCAAAGGCTCGGCCCGGAACCAGCTGACGGTGCTGGAACCAGGTGGTGGACCCCAAGGCCCACAGGAGAGGAGAGAACAGCTAGGCCGCGAGGCAGCCGCAGTTACCGAACCCCAACAGTCCTACAGGGGGAGCTGGGCCTACTGGCACTACAGAACCAGCCTTGACTACCAGTTCACGCAGCCCACATAGGAAGCTCCTAAACTGGAGGCACCCTGGAGTTGGCTAACCCGACCGCACCACGACGAGGCAAGCATAGGTGTCTCAGTGAGCTTGACACAACCCGGAAACAGCTGACGGTGCTGAAACCAGGCTTGGCACGAGGGAGTACCTGTGACAAAAACACTGCCGAGAACCAGCTGGCGGTGCTGGAACCCGGATGCGTTGCCCCAGTGTGCAAGAGCCAATGGCACGACCGAGGACCAGCTGACGGTGCTGGAACCCGGTTACTAAGCTGTAGGTGCCCGCGCTTAAAAGCACTACCAAGGACCGCCTGGCGTTGGCGGAACTCGGATACCCAGGAGGAGGCACCTAAGCCAAAGGCTCGGCCCGGAACCAGCTGACGGTGCTGGAACCAGGTGGTGGACCCCAAGGTCCACAGGAGAGGAGAGAACAGCTAGGCCGCGAGGCAGCCGCAGTTACCGAACCCCAACAGTCCTACAGGGGGAGCTGGGCCTACTGGCACTACAGAACCAGCCTTGACTACCAGTTCACGCAGCCCACATAGGAAGCTCCTAAACTGGAGGCACCCTGGAGTTGGCTAACCCGACCGCACCACGACGAGGCAAGCATAGGTGTCTCAGTGAGCTTGACACAACCCGGAAACAGCTGACGGTGCTGAAACCAGGCTTGGCACGAGGGAGTACCTGTGACAAAAACACTGCCGAGAACCAGCTGGCGGTGCTGGAACCCGGATGCGTTGCCCCAGTGTGCAAGAGCCAATGGCACGACCGAGGACCAGCTGACGGTGCTGGAACCCGGTTACTAAGCTGTAGGTGCCCGCGCTTAAAAGCACTACCAAGGACCGCCTGGCGTTGGCGGAACTCGGATACCCAGGAGGAGGCACCTAAGCCAAAGGCTCGGCCCGGAACCAGCTGACGGTGCTGGAACCAGGTGGTGGACCCGAAGGCCCACAGGAGAGGAGAGAACAGCTAGGCCGCGAGGCAGCCGCAGTTACCGAACCCCAACAGTCCTACAGGGGGAGCTGGGCCTACTGGCACTACAGAACCAGCCTTGACTACCAGTTCACGCAGCCCACATAGGAAGCTCCTAAACTGGAGGCACCCTGGAGTTGGCTAACCCGACCGCACCACGACGAGGCAAGCATAGGTGTCTCAGTGAGCTTGACACAACCCGGAAACAGCTGACGGTGCTGAAACCAGGCTTGGCACGAGGGAGTACCTGTGACAAAAACACTGCCGAGAACCAGCTGGCGGTGCTGGAACCCGGATGCGTTGCCCCAGTGTGCAAGAGCCAATGGCACGACCGAGGACCAGCTGACGGTGCTGGAACCCGGTTACTAAGCTGTAGGTGCCCGCGCTTAAAAGCACTACCAAGGACCGCCTGGCGTTGGCGGAACTCGGATACCCAGGAGGAGGCACCTAAGCCAAAGGCTCGGCCCGGAACCAGCTGACGGTGCTGGAACCAGGTGGTGGACCCCAAGGCCCACAGGAGAGGAGAGAACAGCTAGGCCGCGAGGCAGCCGCAGTTACCGAACCCCAACAGTCCTACAGGGGGAGCTGGGCCTACTGGCACTACAGAACCAGCCTTGACTACCAGTTCACGCAGCCCACATAGGAAGCTCCTAAACTGGAGGCACCCTGGAGTTGGCTAACCCGACCGCACCACGACGAGGCAAGCATAGGTGTCTCAGTGAGCTTGACACAACCCGGAAACAGCTGACGGTGCTGAAACCAGGCTTGGCACGAGGGAGTACCTGTGACAAAAACACTGCCGAGAACCAGCTGGCGGTGCTGGAACCCGGATGCGTTGCCCCAGTGTGCAAGAGCCAATGGCACGACCGAGGACCAGCTGACGGTGCTGGAACCCGGTTACTAAGCTGTAGGTGCCCGCGCTTAAAAGCACTACCAAGGACCGCCTGGCGTTGGCGGAACTCGGATACCCAGGAGGAGGCACCTAAGCCAAAGGCTCGGCCCGGAACCAGCTGACGGTGCTGGAACCAGGTGGTGGACCCCAAGGTCCACAGGAGAGGAGAGAACAGCTAGGCCGCGAGGCAGCCGCAGTTACCGAACCCCAACAGTCCTACAGGGGGAGCTGGGCCTACTGGCACTACAGAACCAGCCTTGACTACCAGTTCACGCAGCCCACATAGGAAGCTCCTAAACTGGAGGCACCCTGGAGTTGGCTAACCCGACCGCACCACGACGAGGCAAGCATAGGTGTCTCAGTGAGCTTGACACAACCCGGAAACAGCTGACGGTGCTGAAACCAGGCTTGGCACGAGGGAGTACCTGTGACAAAAACACTGCCGAGAACCAGCTGGCGGTGCTGGAACCCGGATGCGTTGCCCCAGTGTGCAAGAGCCAATGGCACGACCGAGGACCAGCTGACGGTGCTGGAACCCGGTTACTAAGCTGTAGGTGCCCGCGCTTAAAAGCACTACCAAGGACCGCCTGGCGTTGGCGGAACTCGGATACCCAGGAGGAGGCACCTAAGCCAAAGGCTCGGCCCGGAACCAGCTGACGGTGCTGGAACCAGGTGGTGGACCCGAAGGCCCACAGGAGAGGAGAGAACAGCTAGGCCGCGAGGCAGCCGCAGTTACCGAACCCCAACAGTCCTACAGGGGGAGCTGGGCCTACTGGCACTACAGAACCAGCCTTGACTACCAGTTCACGCAGCCCACATAGGAAGCTCCTAAACTGGAGGCACCCTGGAGTTGGCTAACCCGACCGCACCACGACGAGGCAAGCATAGGTGTCTCAGTGAGCTTGACACAACCCGGAAACAGCTGACGGTGCTGAAACCAGGCTTGGCACGAGGGAGTACCTGTGACAAAAACACTGCCGAGAACCAGCTGGCGGTGCTGGAACCCGGATGCGTTGCCCCAGTGTGCAAGAGCCAATGGCACGACCGAGGACCAGCTGACGGTGCTGGAACCCGGTTACTAAGCTGTAGGTGCCCGCGCTTAAAAGCACTACCAAGGACCGCCTGGCGTTGGCGGAACTCGGATACCCAGGAGGAGGCACCTAAGCCAAAGGCTCGGCCCGGAACCAGCTGACGGTGCTGGAACCAGGTGGTGGACCCCAAGGCCCACAGGAGAGGAGAGAACAGCTAGGCCGCGAGGCAGCCGCAGTTACCGAACCCCAACAGTCCTACAGGGGGAGCTGGGCCTACTGGCACTACAGAACCAGCCTTGACTACCAGTTCACGCAGCCCACATAGGAAGCTCCTAAACTGGAGGCACCCTGGAGTTGGCTAACCCGACCGCACCACGACGAGGCAAGCATAGGTGTCTCAGTGAGCTTGACACAACCCGGAAACAGCTGACGGTGCTGAAACCAGGCTTGGCACGAGGGAGTACCTGTGACAAAAACACTGCCGAGAACCAGCTGGCGGTGCTGGAACCCGGATGCGTTGCCCCAGTGTGCAAGAGCCAATGGCACGACCGAGGACCAGCTGACGGTGCTGGAACCCGGTTACTAAGCTGTAGGTGCCCGCGCTTAAAAGCACTACCAAGGACCGCCTGGCGTTGGCGGAACTCGGATACCCAGGAGGAGGCACCTAAGCCAAAGGCTCGGCCCGGAACCAGCTGACGGTGCTGGAACCAGGTGGTGGACCCCAAGGTCCACAGGAGAGGAGAGAACAGCTAGGCCGCGAGGCAGCCGCAGTTACCGAACCCCAACAGTCCTACAGGGGGAGCTGGGCCTACTGGCACTACAGAACCAGCCTTGACTACCAGTTCACGCAGCCCACATAGGAAGCTCCTAAACTGGAGGCACCCTGGAGTTGGCTAACCCGACCGCACCACGACGAGGCAAGCATAGGTGTCTCAGTGAGCTTGACACAACCCGGAAACAGCTGACGGTGCTGAAACCAGGCTTGGCACGAGGGAGTACCTGTGACAAGAACACTGCCGAGAACCAGCTGGCGGTGCTGGAACCCGGATGCGTTGCCTTGCCTATTAAAGATTGTCTTCCTAGAGCCCCAACTAGCGGTGTTGGAGCAAAGGGTAAGCAGGGGGAGATGAGTGTAGGCCGAAGCCTGCACTGGAGGCAGCTTTGTGTCTGCGTTGCGTTTGCAGGACACTTTGCCGGCTACACACTGGGGGAACAGCTGGCGTTGCTGAACCCCACTAACACAATGGCGTGTGTTTTTCTCTGTGCAGCTAGCACTTGCGGGCAAAAACTAGCGATGTTAGAGCCCGTGTTGAAGCAGGAGGAGGAGGAGAGGAGCAGAGTGTAGGCCGAAGCTTAGTTGAACCAATTTCAAAGGAAACCTTTAACCCCCCCCTCAGGTGTTACAAAGTACAAGAGACACACCTTGTGCAGTATTAATGCTGCACAAGTGAAAGGTTGCTCTATTAATTTGTCTACTTGCACACGCTGAATGAAAGACATACACAATTTACCCCATTCTACAGTCAAACTGTAGTGGATGCGTGACTTGGTTTTTTGATGAGACGCAGCACAGGTGTCCAAAATAACGCCTTGGTGCTTGGAGCAGCTTCCTGAGCGTTGTTATTTGCTGTACAGGAGTCTGCGCTCTTGTGTTATCCCTTGGCAATGCCCTGTTAGCGCTGCCCATCTTATGACATCATTTCATGTTGGCCGGTGCGGTTAACGATGGCCATAAATCCCAGACCCACAGTGTCTTTTCATAAAGCCACACTGCGGTGCTGGGATTCGTGGCCTTGAGCAGTAAATATTTTGGCCGCTCACACACGTCCTTACACCTGCTTCAGACTGGGCGGCCTCTGCTGATCCCTTCTCGCATGCCGCGGCCATGAGGCTGCACAGTCTGAAGAAGGCTGAAGGAGATGAGTTAAGACAGGCGAAGATATGCACTGCTCGTGCCCATCAATCACACCCTCGCAGTCAAAATAATTAAGACAACGAGGAGCATTATATTCAGGCAGGGCGGACGAACAGGCGCAAGTAGCCAACCAATGATGTCAGAAGACGGGAAGCGCTACCAAGGGGGGTGCTGCGTATCATTAGAAAGGAAAGTCACACCTCAGGGACAGTGGAATGGTCTCAAAGAGACACATTTTGTACGTGTTGAGTTCCACGTGGGCAAGGAGAAAACATCAGCCACCTTGTACAAATGCAGCAGTACTGCTGTACAAGGTGGCTGTTATACATAGAAACACCTGGGGGTGGGGGCCAGGCTCCCTTCAATTTCAGTTCATGTGCCTGCGTGGCGTTTGCAGGTCACGTTGCAAGCTGCACAGCAGGGGAACAGCTGGCGGTGCTGAACCCCACTAACACATTGGCTGGTGTTTTTCTCTGTGCAGCTAGCATTTCCGGGCAAAAACTAGCGGTGTTTGAGCCCAGGGTCAGCAGGAGGAGGAGGAGAGGAGCAAAGTGTAGGCCGAAGCCTGCACTGGTGGCAGCTTTTGGTCGGTTGTGCCAGCGTGGCTTGTGCTGGACACGATGCCGGCTACACAGCGGGGGAACAGCTGGCGTTGCTGAACCCCACTAACACATTGGCTGGTGTTTTTCTCTGTGCAGCTAGCATTTCCGGGCAAAAACTAGCGTTGTTAGAGCCCAGGGTCAGCAGGAGGAGGAGAGGAGCAGAGTGTAGGCCGAAGCCTAGTTGAACCAATTTCAAAGGTTACCTTTAACCCCCCCTCAGGTGTTACAAAGAACAAGAGCCACTCCTTCTGCAGCATTAATGCTGCACAAGTAAAAGGTTGCTCTATTAATTTGTCTACTTGCACAAGCTGAATGCAACACGTAGACTATTTAGCCCATTATACTGTTTAACAGTAGTGGAGGCGTGACTTGTCTTTTTAAAGAAAAGCAGCACAGGTGTCGAAAACAACACCTTTTTGCATGGGCGCAGCTTCCTGAGCGTTGTTAGTTGCTGTACAGGAGTCTGCGCTCTTGTGATCCTTTGGCCATGCGCTGTGAGCGCTTCCTGTCTTATGACCTCATTTCATGTTGGCCGTTGCGGTTAGCGATGGACATGAATCCCAGACCCACAGTGTGTTTTTAAAAAATCACACTGCGGTGCTGGGATTCGTGCCCTGGTGCAGTAAATATGTTTGCCGCTCACACATGTCCTTACACCTGCTTCAGACTGGACGGCCTCATCTGATCCCTTATCGCCTGCCGAGGCCATGAGGACACCCAGTCTGAAGAAGGCGGAAGGAGATGAGTGAACACAGGCAAACATATGCACTGCACATGCCCATCAATCACACCCTCGCTGTCCAAAAAAATAAGACACCGAGGGCCGTTGTTTCGAGCAGGGGAGATGCACAGGCGCAGCCAGCTAACCAATGATGTCAAAAGACGGGCAGCGCTAACAAGGGTGGTGCTGCGTGTCATTACAAAGGAAAGTCACACCTCAGGGACATTGTAATGGTCTCTAATGAGACACATTTTGTACGTGTTGAGTTCCACGTGGGCAAGGAGAAAAAGTCAGCCACCTCGTACAAATGCAGCAGTACTGCTGTACAAGGTGGCTGTTATACATAGAAACACCTGTGGGTGGGGGGCAGGCTCCCTTCAATTTCAGTTCATGTGCCTGCGTGGCGTTTGCAGGTCACGTTGCAAGCTACACAGCAGGGGAACAGCTGGCGTTGCTGAACCCCACTGACACATTGACTGGTGTTTTTCTCTGTGCAGATTGCATGTCCGGGCAAAAACTAGCGGTGTTAGAGCCCAGGGTCAGCAGGAGGAGGAGGAGAGGAGCAAAGTGTAGGCCGAAGCCTGCACTGGTGGCAGCTTTTGGTCGGTTGTGCCAGCGTGGCTTGTGCTGGACACGATGCCGGCTACACAGCGGGGGAACAGCTGGCGGTGCTGAACCCCACTAACACATTGGCTGGTGTTTTTCTCTGTGCAGCTAGCATTTCCGGGCAAAAACTAGCGGTGTTTGAGCCCAGGGTCAGCAGGAGGAGTAGAGGAGCAGAGTGTAGGCCGAAGCCTAGTTGAACCAATTTCAAAGGTTACCTTTAACCCCCCCCCTCAGGTGTTGCAAGGTACAAGAGCCACACCTTGAACAGCATTAATGATGCACAAGTCAAAGGTTGCTCTATTTAATTTTGCTCCTTGCACACGCTGAATTAAACACGTACACTATTTAGCCCATTATACTGTCAAACAGTTGTGGAGGCGTGACTTGTCTTTTTAACGAGACGCAGCACAGGTGTCAAAATTTGCACCTAGGTACTGGGCGCAGATTCCTGAGCGTTGTTATTTGCTGTACAGGAGTCTGCGCTATTGTGTTATCCCTTGGCAATACCCTGTTAGTGCAGGCCGTCTCATGACCTCATTTCATGTTGGCCGGTGCGGTTAACGATGGCCATAAATCCCAGACCCATAGTGGCTTTTCCTAAAGTCACACTGCGGTGCTGGGATTCGTGGCCTTGTGCAGTAAATATGTTCGCCGCTCACACATGTCCTTACACCTGCTTCAGACTGGGCGGCCTCAGCTGATCCCTTATCGCATGCCGCGGCCATGAGGCCGCACAGTCAGAAGAAGGCGGAAGGAGGGGAGTGAAAACAGGGGAACATATGCACTGCTCGTGCCCATCAATCACACCCTCGCAGTCAAAATATATGAGACAACGGGGGGCGTTGTGTCGGACAGGGGGGACGCACAGGCACAGCCAGCCAACCAATGATGTCAGGAGACGGGCAGCGCTAACAATGGGGGTGCTGCGTGTCATTAAAAAGGAAAGTCACACCTCAGGGACATTGTAATGGTCTGTAATGAGACACATTTTGTACTTGTTGAGTTCCACGTGTGCAAGGAGAAAAAGTCAGCCACCTTGTACAAATGCAGCAGTACTGCTGTACAAGGTGGCTGTTATACATAGAAACACCTGTGGGTGGGGGGCAGGCTCCCTTCAATTTCAGTTCATGTGCCTGCGTGGCGTTTGCAGGTCACGTTGCAAGCTACACAGCAGGGGAACAGCTGGCGTTGCTGAACCCCACTGACACATTGACTGGTGTTTTTCTCTGTGCACATTGCATGTCCGGGCAAAAACTAGCGGTGTTAGAGCCCAGGGTCAGCAGGAGGAGGAGGAGAGGAGCAAAGTGTAGGCCGCAGCCTGCACTGGTGGCAGCTTTTGTTCTGTTGTGCCAGCGTGGCTTGTGCTGGACACGTTGCCGACTACACAGCAGGGGAACAGCTGGCGGTGCTGAACCCCACTAACACATTGGCTGGTGTTTTTCTCTGTGCAGCTAGCATTTCCGGGCAGAAACTGGCGTTGTTTGAGCCCAGGGTCAGCAGGAGGAGTAGAGGAGCAGAGTGTAGGCCGAAGCCTAGTTGAACCAATTTCAAAGGTTACCTTTAACCCCCCCCTCAGGTGTTGCAAGGTACAAGAGCCACACCTTGAACAGCATTAATGATGCACAAGTCAAAGGTTGCTCTATTTAATTTTGCTCCTTGCACACGCTGAATTAAACACGTACACTATTTAGCCCATTATACTGTCAAACAGTTGTGGAGGCGTGACTTGTCTTTTTAACGAGACGCAGCACAGGTGTCAAAATTTGCACCTAGGTACTGGGCGCAGATTCCTGAGCGTTGTTATTTGCTGTACAGGAGTCTGCGCTCTTGTGTTATCCCTTGGCAATACCCTGTTAGTGCAGGCCGTCTCATGACCTCATTTCATGTTGGCCGGTGCGGTTAACGATGGCCATAAATCCCAGACCCACAGTGGCTTTTCCTAAAGTCACACTGCGGTGCTGGGATTCGTGGCCTTGTGCAGTAAATATGATCGCCGCTCACACATGTCCTTACACCTGCTTCAGACTGGGCGGCCTCAGCTGATCCCTTATCGCATGCCGCGGCCATGAGGCCGCACAGTCAGAAGAAGGCGGAAGGAGGGGAGTGAAAACAGGGGAACATATGCACTGCTCGTGCCCATCAATCACACCCTCGCAGTCAAAATATATGAGACAACGGGGGGCGTTGTGTCGGGCAGGGGGGACGCACAGGCACAGCCAGCCAACCAATGATGTCAGGAGACGGGCAGCGCTAACAATGGGGGTGCTGCGTGTCATTACAAAGGAAAGTCACACCTCAGGGACATTGTAATGGTCTCTAATGAGACACATTTTGTACGTGTTGAGTTCCACGTGGGCAAGGAGAAAAAGTCAGCCACCTCGTACAAATGCAGCAGTACTGCTGTACAAGGTGGCTGATATACATAGAAACACCTGTGGGTGGGGGGCAGGCTCCCTTCAATTTCAGTTCATGTGCCTGCGTGGCGTTTGCAGGTCACGTTGCAAGCTACACAGCAGGGGAACAGCTGGCGTTGCTGAACCCCACTAACACATTGGCTGGTGTTTTTCTCTGTGCAGCTAGCATGTCCGGGCAGAAACTGGCGTTGTTTGAGCCCAGGGTCAGCAGGAGGAGGAGAGGAGCAAAGTGTAGGCCGAAGCCTGCACTGGTGGCAGCTTTTGGTCGGTTGTGCCAGCGTGGCTTGTGCTGGACACGTTGCCGACTACACAGCAGGGGAACAGCTGGCGGTGCTGAACCCCACTAACACATTGGCTGGTGTTTTTCTCTGTGCAGCTAGCATTTCCGGGCAAAAACTAGCGGTGTTTGAGCCCAGGGTCAGCAGGAGGAGTAGAGGAGCAGAGTGTAGGCCGAAGCCTAGTTGAACCAATTTCAAAGGTTACCTTTAACCCCCCCCTCAGGTGTTGCAAGGTACAAGAGCCACACCTTGTGCAGCATTAATGCTGCACAAGTAAAAGGTTGCTCTATTTGTTTTGCTCCTTGCACACGCTGACTAAAACACGTACACTATTTAGCCCATTATACTGTCAAACAGTTGTGGAGGCGTGACTTGTCTTTTTAACGAGACGCAGCACAGGTGTCAAAATTTGCACCTAGGTACTGGGCGCAGATTCCTGAGCGTTGTTATTTGCTGTACAGGAGTCTGCGCTATTGTGATCCCTTGGCCATGCGCTGTGAGCGCTTCCTGTCTTCTGACCTCATTTCATGTCGGCCGTTGCGGTTAGCGATGGACATGAATCCCAGACCCACAGTGTGTTTTTAAAAAATCACACTGCGGTGCTGGGATTCGTGCCCTGGTGCACTAAATATGTTTGCCGCTCACACATGTCCTTACACCTGCTTCAGACTGGGCGGCCTCATCTGATCCCTTATCGCCTGCCGCGGCCATGAGGACACCCAGTCTGAAGAAGGCGGAAGGAGATGAGTGAACACAGGCAAACATATGCACTGCACATGCCCATCAATCACACCCTCGCTGTCCAAAAAAATAAGACACCGAGGGCCGTTGTTTCGAGCAGGGGAGATGCACAGGCGCAGCCAGCTAACCAATGATGTCAAAAGACGGGCAGCGCTAACAAGGGTGGTGCTGCGTGTCATTACAAAGGAAAGTCACACCTCAGGGACATTGTAATGGTCTCTAATGAGACACATTTTGTACGTGTTGAGTTCCACGTGGGCAAGGAGAAACAGTCAGCCACCTCGTACAAATGCAGCAGTACTGCTGTACAAGGTGGCTGATATACATAGAAACACCTGTGGGTGGGGGGCAGGCTCCCTTCAATTTCAGTTCATGTGCCTGCGTGGCGTTTGCAGGTCACGTTGCAAGCTACACAGCAGGGGAACAGCTGGCGTTGCTGAACCCCACTGACACATTGACTGGTGTTTTTCTCTGTGCAGATTGCATGTCCGGGCAAAAACTAGCGGTGTTAGAGCCCAGGGTCAGCAGGAGGAGGAGGAGAGGAGCAAAGTGTAGGCCGAAGCCTGCACTGGTGGCAGCTTTTGGTCGGTTGTGCCAGCGTGGCTTGTGCTGGACACGATGCCGGCTACACAGCGGGGGAACAGCAGGCGGTGCTGAACCCCACTAACACATTGGCTGGTGTTTTTCTCTGTGCAGCTAGCATGTCCGGGCAGAAACTGGCGTTGTTTGAGCCCAGGGTCAGCAGGAGGAGGAGAGGAGCAAAGTGTAGGCCGAAGCCTGCACTGGTGGCAGCTTTTGGTCGGTTGTGCCAGCGTGGCTTGTGCTGGACACGTTGCCGACTACACAGCAGGGGAACAGCTGGCGGTGCTGAACCCCACTAACACATTGGCTGGTGTTTTTCTCTGTGCAGCTAGCATTTCCGGGCAGAAACTGGCGTTGTTTGAGCCCAGGGTCAGCAGGAGGAGTAGAGGAGCAGAGTGTAGGCCGAAGCCTAGTTGAACCAATTTCAAAGGTTACCTTTAACCCCCCCCTCAGGTGTTGCAAGGTACAAGAGCCACACCTTGAACAGCATTAATGATGCACAAGTCAAAGGTTGCTCTATTTAATTTTGCTCCTTGCACACGCTGAATTAAACACGTACACTATTTAGCCCATTATACTGTCAAACAGTTGTGGAGGCGTGACTTGTCTTTTTAACGAGACGCAGCACAGGTGTCAAAATTTGCACCTAGGTACTGGGCGCAGATTCCTGAGCGTTCTTATTTGCTGTACAGGAGTCTGCGCTATTGTGATCCCTTGGCCATGCGCTGTGAGCGCTTCCTGTCTTCTGACCTCATTTCATGTCGGCCGTTGCGGTTAGCGATGGACATGAATCCCAGACCCACAGTGTGTTTTCAAAAAATCACACTGCGTGGCTGGGATTCGTGGCCTTGTGCAGTAAATAGGTTGGCCGCTTACACATGTCCTTACACCTGCTCCAGACTGGGCGGCCTCAGCTGATCCCTTATCGCCTACCACGGCCAGGAGGCCGCACAGTCTGAAGAAGGCGGAAGGAGATGAGTTAAGACAGGCGAACATATGCACTGCTCGTGCCCATAAACCACACCCTCGCTGACAAAATAAATATGACAACGAGGGGCGTTGTTTCTAGCAGGGCGGATGCACAGGCGCAGCCAGCTAACCATGATGACAAAAGACGGGAAACGCTACCAAGGGGGGTGCTGCGTATCATTACAAAGGAAAGTCACACCTCAGGGACAGTGGAATGGTCTCAATGAGACACATTTTGTACGTGTTGAGTTCCACGTGGGCAAGGAGAAAAAGTCAGCCACCTTGTACAAATGCAGCAGTACTGCTGTACTAGGTGGCTGTTATACATAGAAACACCTGGGGGGGTGGGGCCAGGTTCCCTTTTAATTTCAGTTCCTGTGCCTGCATGGCGTTTGCAGGTCACGTTGCCGGCTACACAGCAGGGGAACAGCTGGCGTTGCTGAACCCCACTAACACATTGGCTGGTGTTTTTCTCTGTGCAGCTAGCACTTCCGGGCAAAAACTAGCGGTGTTTGAGCCCAGGGTCAGCAGGAGGAGGAGAGGAGCAGAGTGTAGGCCGAAGCCTGCACTGGTGGCAGCTTTTGTTCTGTTGTGCCAGCGTGGCTTGTGCTGGACACGTTGCCGACTACACAGCAGGGGAACAGCTGGCGGTGCTGAACCCCACTGACACATCACCTAGTGTTTTTTTTCTGTGTAGACAACACTTCCAGGTGGCAACTGACAGTGTTGAAACCCAGGGAATCAAAGAGGAGCAGAGTGTAGGCCGAAGCCTGCAGTGGAGCAAGTTGAAAGGGAACCTTTAACCCCCCCCCCCCAGGCATTTGTTGCTGAAAGAGCCATCTTGTACAGCAGTAATACTGCACATGGAAAATGGTGGCTCCGAAAATTATGCTCCTTGCAAACGCTGAAGTACACACTCATATAATGTGTCCCCTCACACCGTCAAACCATCCCGGAAGTGGGACTTTCCTTTGTAATGTGACACAGCACAGCCGTCATTCCAACCCCCTTGGTGCCGGGCACCACCTCCTCAACGTTGTTTGGTTCTGTCACGGAGCCCGCACTGTAATGTTATCCCTTGGCCATGCACAGTTAGCGGTGCCCCGTCTTCTGACATCATGTAGGTGTCAGGCTGGCAGTGCCTGTGCGTCCAAGCTGCCCGAGATCCCAACCTTGCAGTGTCATCTAATGTAGTCCCACTGCGGGCCAGGGATCCATGGGCATGCGCAGTGCATATCATCGCCTCTCACTCACCTCCTTCCTGCTTCTTCAGACTGTGCGGCGTCACGGCCGTGGCATGCTATTAGGGATCAGCTGACGCCGCCTAGTCTGAAGAAGCGTGAAGAAGGGGAGTGAGAGGCTAGTATATGCACTGCGCATGGCCATGGATACCAGGCCCACTGTGGGATCACATTAGACGACACTGCGAGGTGTGATTTCGGGCAGCGTGGACGCACAGGCGCAGCCAGGACGACAACAAATGATGTCAGAGGACGGGCAGCGCAAACTGTGCATGGCCAAGGGATAACATAACAGCGCAGGGTCCATGACGGAATCAAACAACGCTAAGGAGGCAGCGCACGGTGCCAAGGGGGGTAGCAATGACGGCTGTGCTGTGTCACATTACAAAGGAAAGTCCCACCTCCGGGACGGTTGGACGGTGTGAGGGGACACATTACATGAGTGTGTAGTTCAGCGTTTGCAAGGAGCATAATTTCAAGAGCGACCTTTCCCTTGTGCAGTATTAGTGCTGCACATGGTGGCTCTTTCAGTAACAAACGCCTAGGGGGGGGGGGGGACAGGTCCCCTTACATTTTAGTTGTGCCAGCGTGGCGGTCGCATGACACGTTGCCGGATACACAGCTGGGGATCAGCTGACGTTACTGAACCCCAATAACAGAGGAGCGACTGTTGACTGTGCACACAGCACTTCCAGGCACCAACTGGCGGTGTTAGAGCCCAGGGACAGCAGGAGGAGCAGATTGGAGGTATTGCCGCACACACAGCTGGGGATCAGCTGACGTTACTGAACCCCAATAACAGAGGAGCGACTGTTGACTGTGCACACAGCACTTCCAGGCACCAACTGGCGGTGTTAGAGCCCAGGGACAGCAGGAGGAGCAGAGGAACAGAGTGTAGGCCGAAGCCTGATTGGAGCAAGTTGAAAGGAAACCTTTAACCCCCCCCCCCCAAGACGTTGTAGCTGAAAGAGCCATGTTGTGCAGCACTAAGGATGCAAAAGGAAAAGGTTGCTCTTTTAATTATGCTCCTTGCAAACACCGAAGTAAACACTAAAAATGTGTCCCTTTATACCGTTAAACCGTTCCGGAGGTGCGAATTTCCTTCGTAATGGGACACAGCACAGCTGTCATTCCTATCCCCTTGATGCCGTGCGCTGCCTCCTCAGCGTTGTTTTAAGCTGCCACGGAGCCTGCGCTGTTCTGTTAGCCCTTGGCCATGCCCAATTAGCGCTGCCTGTCTTCTGACATAATTTGGTGTCAGGCTGTCAGTGCCTGTGCGTCCACGCTGCTCCAGATCCCACCTCGCAGTCTCATCTAACGTAATCCCACTGCGGGCCTTGGAACCATGGGCATGCACAGTGCATAACCTCGACTCTCACTCCCCTCCTTCCCTCTTCTTCAGACTGTGCGGTGTCACGGCCGTGGCATGCTAGGGATCAGCTGACGGCGCACAGTCTAAAGAAGGCGGAGGGAAATGAGCGAGAGCCCGAGGGGAAGATATGCACTGCGCATGCCCATGGATCCCAGGCCCGCAGTGTGACTCAATCAGAAGACACTGCGAGGCGGGATCTCGGGCAGCGCGGCCGCACAGGCGCAGCCAGCCTGACACCAAATTATGTCAGAAGACAGCAGCGCAAATAGGGCATGCCCAAGGGATAACAGAACAGCGCAGGCTCCGTGACAGCTTAAAACAACGCTGAGGAGGCAGCGCATGGCACCAAGGGGGTAGGAAATGACGGCTGTGCTGCGTCACATTACGAAGGAAAGTCCCAGCTCCGGGACGGTATAACGGTATCAGTGAACACATTT